>NC_086196.1:107525055-108162764 GCF_035770615.1 Melospiza melodia melodia | reverse complement strand
GAAGGGTCATTTGTGTGATTAGCAAAAACCTGCTATGCAAAACTGGAGGAATAAAGGACCTGAAAGCTGCTTGGATGAATGAACTTGTACTGACCTCTGATGGCTGGGAATGTGCATGAAACATGGTCCTGCAATTATCTGTGCTTCCTTAGGAGCTCCAGTGCTCTAATTAAAGTAATGTTGACACAAGAAGGAAGAATTTTTGAGGTGGAAACGAAATTATTTATAAGAGAGTCCTGGGAATTTTTTTGCTTTCATCATCATTCTCTTTTGAAAGCATGGTGAATATGTACTATCATGTGTTTGCAAAAAAAAAAAAAAAAAGAAGTTATTTTCAGTGGGAAGTTGGGTTTTCTGTCTCATCTGTTTGCTGTTTGGGAATTTCCCAATAATGTTTTCTGAAAACAATTGTCCACCTTATTTGTTCTTTATAAATGGTTTCATAAGGCAGAAAACAAAAACACATGAGCATGAACAGAAAATACTGCCACAATTTCCACGGCTGCTGAATTCACAATACACTAGAGAAGATCCAATTGCTAGGGCTGCTAAGTTAGGAGAAACACTTGCACTTAAATCACTGCCAGCATGGTAGAAACTACCTTGTCTTTATTGGAATGGACCAACCTGGTCCACCAAAAATGGTAGGGGGCAAGGGGGAATCTGACTTCATTCCGACAAGATTTTTCCCTTGTGTTTGTCCTTGATGCAAACTCTGAGAATATCTAGAGCTGAGCCCAGTGCCTCTCCTTTAACAGAGCCTTATGGGCAGCAACTTCCAAGAGTGAGACTATGTGCTAGAAAGTATTTAAAACAATCCAGTATAACTTCTTTAAGAGTATAGTCAGGAAATCCTGAGTGCAGTGGGAATTAAGAAATTATTTTCTTTACATTGATACACAGACTTTTTTTCCTTTGTGCAGTGAAATGAAGAAGCTGAGTGGCACAGGAATAGGGTTAAAATCTCACCTATTAATTCAGAGAAGAGAAACAATTAAATGAGAATCATGGGAAATGGAGTTTGTCTATTTAAGCGTAGGAAACCAACAAATCTCAGGCTGCCACTCTGAGGTGGAAGGATAAATTGTGCAGAGATAGCAAATGCTGGTCCTAAGCTAATCATATTTGTTTCAGTGGAGAGCAGGTGACAGTGAAACAGGAAGCTCACAGCTGGACAAGCACTTTAAACATGACTAAATCTGAGCAGGTACCTCTGGGAAGGAGAAGAGCAGAATGCCAGGTGAGTGAATCAAATTGAACTATGCAAGTGAGTAACAGCCAGGAAAAGAAGGAACCCTGCCTATGGGAGGAGATTGACTACTTCCAAGACAGAAATTCTACTATCAGCATTGGAACCTCCACACCAGCATATATTAGGAATTCTGCACCTAAAACAATGCATTCATTGCTCAAGATGCTGTCATTAGCACACACTAGGTTATAGGGTTGTTTTGGTTTTTGAAGCAAAACAAAACAAACAAAAAAAGCAGCAATGTCAGAATACTTCAGTTTCACTGGGAGATATGTCAGCTTTAGGCAGATGCATAGCATGGATCCTATAAACTGAAGTGTCTTGCTTTCACTATGCTTTACCACAGGAAAACAAAGGTGTATTAGTTACCCTAAGGTAAAAGAAAGGAAGAAAGAGGGGGAAAAAAAAGCTGCTTCAGCCCCAGTGACAAGTAGTCAGTTTAATTTATTGTAAGGTAAGCAGAAAGTCTATGCTTGGACAGGAATACAGCACTGGCCTCACACAGCTAGCCAGAGGCAAACACCTCAAGTGTCACCTTCCCCTTCTGTATTTGTAGTGACATAATCCACACCTGTTAGCTTGCTCTAACAAGCTCATCTGTTTTGAGCAACAAAACCTTCTTCTTATCTTGGTTTTGGGGTCAAAGGCAAAGCCTGGATAAGGTTATTAACAGAATCAAACATATTCAGAATTCCTGGGAAACCATTCCATTCTATTAACGAAATTGGTTTGGTTTTGTTCCAAAATTTCTAAGAGTTTTTCATTAGCTTTCAGTAAACATAAAGCCCCCATCACCATGTCTGTCAAAGCTGTCTTACCTTTCCCTTGCCATCAACACAAACACACTGTATCAATTCCCACATCCCACTCCAGGTTGCTCTGAGAATGAAGTTATTCATGCAGGATAAAAGGTGTACCTTCCTCTGGCATGAAGGATCAGTCCTTCTTCCCCAGAAGCTTCTGGAAGTGAATACCCCCAGAGACCTGCAGTCAGCAATTTCAAAACCAGGTCATTTAAACTAAAGGGGAAAATCCAGACTTTATAGATTCAAACGGAGGCAAAGTCATAAAATTCATATTAAATATAACAAAATCACAACCAGTCTAGACCTTTTGTCATGATTTGCTGACAAAGCAAGAGTAAAACCTTACCTAGCAGAAATGCCAGCTTCTGAAATCCAGCACACAATCTGTCAGGCATCTCCCCTGAAATCATGTAAACCTTTTCCTTCCATTCTTTCAGGGGCCTTATGCTCAGCTAAGAAGACTCTATTAGCAATGTAAGGATGTGAGGAATATTCCTATTCTAATAGTTCATACATAGACTGGAATGCCTTTCCAGCTGAATTGTCCATTGAGTTTGGACTCAGACCACAAGATTTACCTCCGGTACATATTGAGAATATTTCTGTGCATTAAGGGTATATTGCCACATCAATGGGTGATTACAAGAAGGGTTGTACTCCCTTCTTATGATTTCACTGATCTACAAAAGGATATGTGAAGAACTTAGAGGAAAAATGCCCAGAATTAATTTACACTCATTTAAAATTACATTAGATTTAACAAGGGGCCATTTATTTCACTCTAATTTTTTATTGAAATTCAATCTGTCTTTGCTCAGAAATGTATGGGGGTGTGATTTTCAAATTTTTCCTAGCTTTAACTGTAATTGGCCACAGCAGGGACCAAAAAAAAATCAAAGTCAGAGACCTCTAGAAAATTGCAGTTTGTGCCAGATAAGAACATTGATAAAATTTCCATTGAAATTGCTGTGATTTGGAGCTTAATCCTGAGTACCAGCATGCAGCTGTATTGGCTATTGACAGCAGCAATATGTGAGAGGCTCACAAAATCCCTGCCCAAGCACACAGCACCACAGTAACATATTAAGAGCACTTCTTCATGTTATTGTCACTGAAAGAGATATAACCTACTCAATCATTACACTGTGGTCAGAGGGAGAGCCAGTATAGCCACTATTTTACCTGTATCTAATAAAAAATCTAGAGACAGACAGCAGAGTAAAGTTACCTCTTTTTTATTGGGAATTGAACCTACATAAATGGTCTCAGATCCTGGAATAGTTAAAAATAGTCCCAGTACAAAACAGAAGCCTGGGAGAGTATCTCAGATGGGAAAGATGTGCTGGTCAGCCCCTCAGCACAAATGGCAATAATAGTGACTAGTCTTGTTTATCAGTGTAAATCTGTGTCAGGAGATCTGGGACAGTCAAAGACCCACATATTGACTTTTTCATTTAATGACCTGTATGATGAAAAAGGTTTTTAATAAAAGCCAACAGCCTACAAATCATAAAGATCCAAGATACCTAATTCAAACTTTAGCAAAACCCCGAGTATTTAAAGATAAATTATTATCTTCACCTGTGTGCTCTTTACAATGTAGATCTGAAGGTGTCACACAAGCCCAGGGATGAGCAAAACTCCTGTTCTACACTGTCACACATTTAGAGATCAGCTGTGCATTTGCTCTCCCCAGGAAGTGCATCAGTGCTGAGTGCATCACCCTTGATAACACCTGGCTACATCGTCCTGCAGCACACAATTGCTGCTTGGGAAATACAGGAATGTGCTTTTTATTGATGGAGTGATAAAACTATCTTTTGTCTTTTTAAAAAGGAAAAGAGCTTAGAATTTTTTTAATATTTTTTTTTTTATTATGTAAAAAGACACTTCATAGGACTTGGGGGACTTCACTTTAAACTTAAGGATTGCTAATTGGACAGGAGCTAAAAAGTTCTGCCTAAGCAATTTATTAGAAAAAGAAGAGAACAAAGAAACTAATGGCTTCTGTGAGGTGTTTTACCAGGGGCAAGAACTTCTTGCACCTGGCTCAGTTTTTCTCTGTAAAGAGTTTTGTTATTTTGCCTTTTATTAAAACTTTTCTGTTTCCAACACTACCACAGAAGCCATCCTGCTGATTTTATGCCTTCAAAGGTGGCTGAGCTATCTTGAGTGTGATATAAATCTCCAAGAGCTTATGAGACCTGGCGGGAAGAGACCAGATATCAGGGAGAAGATGCAGAAATGCTCTGTCCAACCAGTAAGGTGCTGATGGCAGAGGCCTGCCTGTGTCCCAGGTGTCTGCAGCACTCCCAGGACCCATTTTCACAGGCATACATTTCCCTCTCAGGGCACTGGCGCTCAGCCTGGATTGAAGCTGTGCACAAACACCACCTGCCCTTGCAGGGAGCACCGTACTCATTCCTGTCTGGGCTGCAGGCAGCCTGCCCTGGGACTGGGAGCCAAACAGGTTTCTGCATGAGCCAACAGATGGCTGTCTTGCATTTCTTTCCATTAACAACCACATTTGCTACAGAGAAATGACTGTCGCTGCTCTCTGCAATCTATTTCCCATCAGGATTCTACACGATTTTGCAAAAAGAAGGAATAAGAAAGTCTCTAAACCATTCTACCTTGTATATGGAAAATATTTTAACTATAACTTGAGTGCTGCACTATTTAAATATGTGACTGCTGTACTAAACATTCCTTTTTTCTTATTAGGCCTCATCAACTACTATGCCAGATTATTTATTTAAAATTTTAAATAAAACTTTTCAGTCTATCTACATTCAGCAGAATTAAAATAATAAATGCACATGGATATAATCATCATCCAGCACTTTTCTTCCAACTAGGGAAGAATATCAATATTACCTAGGAAATAAAAATACCTGATCAATATTACCTAGGAAATAAAAAAAATGACTCAGTAGTTCCGCCTGGCCTTCAGAATCTCTAAGTCAGCAGTTATTTATAAAGCCTAGGCAGAGTTGGCTGAATACCACAAAAAATAGTGAATAATTTTGTCACAAGCACTGTCAGCTCTTTCAGTTATTACTTGTGGCTTATTATTCACGACTGCATATGCGTATCTGCATGACAAATGTTTTTTGCCCTGAAGATGTTTATGAATCCTAAATACTTTGCAAATAGTCAGTGAATAATTATTCATGTTGAAAAGTAATATTGCAAGTCATTATGGGTTAGATATTTTTGGTGATTTTCTCATTTGAAGACTAAATTATCTAATCATAGTGTAGAAACAGAAGACTTGAGTAAGCAGACAAATCAAATGCCTGAAAAAATTACCAGATATGTAATGAACCAGTAGCAGGGGATTTATAAAAAGCCTTTATAACAATTCCTTTTTTTCTGAAGTGGGAAATATTAGAATTTTTTTAGCAATTAATGCATTCATAGAAAAGCTGATCAGTTCAGGAACAGAAGGAAAAAAATTAGTTCAGTAGTTAATCAAGAATAACTTTGAACACTTCTAGTCTATAATGGACTTAAAGATTTACAATAAATCAGCATTTTCAGAATGAAATTCCCAATCTACATAGAAAAATAGTTTCATATTAACTATTCTAGGATAAAATCAAGAATCCTGATAAAAATGTTTATGGCTCAGCCATTAAGAGAACAGAAACACTTTCACACAAGTAACACATCAAATAAATTATTAACTCTTCTGAACAGATGTTGAAAGGAATTTATAGCTCATAGTTGCCCAGGTAATCATTCTAAACGAATATGCTTGGCAAAACACCACAGCTAAAGTTAAAGTGAAAGGAAAAGTTAAATGTGTCAAATACATTTTCTGCTGTTCCCTTCTTCCCTTTACACATTATTTCTCAGTCTGCAGTTGCTTGGCTTACAAAACTGGGCTTGCAGGGGAAAGAGGGCACTGATGGTTAAGCAAAAGGTTCTGTTAAGACAGAAAATAAAAATCTACAGTTACTTACTTTGGAGAGAGTCCACAGGGTATCAAATCCTCATCTTGTCTTTTCCCTCACTGTTGGGAAGAGTTCTTTTTTGACATGGTAGAAGTCAAACATGAGCATGAGCTCAGAATCAGAGGAAGAGACAGATGATGATTTTGTAGAATATCCTTGTGTAGAGTCCCACCAGAGTCCAACCTCCCAAACTTGCCAAAGACTGTGAGGAGGATGATGAGTAAATTCACATGCTGGAGAGCAAGAACAGGCAGAACAGCAGGGATGTGACACTGATTACATTGACAATACTCCTGAGGTCTTTTTGGTTCCATCCACCCTGACACTTCATCCTGTAACAACACTTGGACATAGGAGAAGGAATAAGAAACTCACATTTCTTCTGCAAATGAATACAATCTTGTGTTTACTGTGGTGTATTTTTTGTGAGCAGGTTAGTAATCTGCAGTAATCAAAGGGCAAGTATTTTTGTGTAACATAAAAAGGAAAACAATGACCAGGATTTTTTTTCTGGAAAAATATGTAGCCCACATTTATATGCCAGCAGAAGGTATTAAAGAGCTGTATATCTGTGAGGTGAACAACCACAGAAAAATTGTTCCTGGCCTAGTACTTGACACAGTTTGCAGCCTAAGGCAAATTTTATTGTTTACATGACGGTGACTCACCAAGCAAACACCGACACCATCTCTGCTAAGAACCAAGTTCTTTTCAGACTCTCAGCTACTCTTAAAATCCATGGTCTCATTATCTTCCATACAGGAGATAGATTATCTTGCATACAATGTGGTCTTTCTTATAGGACATTTTTTATTTAAACAGAAGAGTTTTCCACAGCCAGGATGATGGGAATTGTCCAGATTGCTGGGTTCTGCTGAAGCTGCACAACTTCTTCACAGACACTCATCTCCATGTGGGGCTGATAGAGAGACTGACAGTGTCTCCTCAGAAGCTGAGTTATCACCCACAGAGGAACAACTACAGCCAGGTCTCCTTAACACACTCCAAGGTTAGCTTGGCATCTAGATGAAACTTAAAATCCTTAGCAGCCAAAAATAACTTGTGCCATTAGCAGTAGAGAAAAGTAACATCCTTTCCTAAGAGTGTATTGGAAAGGTCACTGTGAAATATTCCCAAAATCTCTATCAATATTAGTACCTTTTCATTCCAGCCTTGATGGACACTATCCACAGCTTCTGCTAAGCAGGCTGCATTTCATATTTACAGCTAATGCATTCATAATGGAGCTGTCAATCCTTTTATTCTTACTTTAATTTGCTTACTTTAACTTGCAATTCTTCCCTGGAGTCTCCATCCCTTTTTGCCAAATTCCCATCTGCTTCAGAATATTGTAACTTTTTATGTTTCTGAGTTGAAGCTAGTGAGACCTGCTGGCCTGCAAGTGAGCAGACTTAGCACCACATTTCTAGATATGGACTGAACACCTCATCCTCTATCAGAGTCTTTAAGACAGTGCTCCTCACACCCAGAGCTCCTGAGTTTCTGCAGTCACTCACAGCCCTGCCCAGGAATGAGCTTTCTACTGGGAAATCTTTCACTGTTGCTGATGTAGGGGATACACAGACTACATTCCTTAACCTTCTCATCATGATTTAACTTCATGATCAACACCCCAATCTAATTGGAACTGATTTAAAAGACACAAAAGGGGCAACTTTGGCTGCCCCTTTTGCCCAATGCTTTGACTTCACGTCTCCACACTCATACCTATGTTCATTTTAGGAGTGTTGGTAAGATTAGTTTGCTATGAATAGATTTTCTCTATATGTACTTATGCTTGGCTATTTCAGATTAACTGGCAAACCACAGGAATCTCATTCCTAGATAAAAGAATGGTCTTGGAAGATTCTCATGGTACCACAATCCAGTAGGTCTTTGGCAATACCTAAACGGATGAAGATTGCGTAGGTTATTACAGAAATTGTGTAGCAGAGGGTCTTTGTGAAAGAGATAATAACAGCTATCATAGGAAAGAGGTAATTTAGAGTGCAGGAAGATCCCACAGATCACCCAGTTAGGTTAATCTCATAAAACACTCATCCTTCCTTAAACAGGGGAACCATCTCTGCTTTTACACTCTTCAGGAGAGGAAAAATATTTATTGTGGAGGAATCATTTACAGAAGTAACAACACAGCTGGAGAAAACATCCTGTTTTTCTAAATGGAGTATGTTGATAAAGATTTCTTTAAGCAAGTAATACTTTGTGTAATGATACTAATATTAAAAAACCCCAAACCTTTCATACACTTAAAAGAAAAAGAGAAAAATGTATGGAAGTAAAAAGTAAATCACACACATGACAGAAAAAATATCCAGTATTATCTTGAGTTTGGAGACAATAATCATAATTTCCTTCTTCTATTTCATTAATATTTGTCTTCTTTTACTATGATGTGCTTACTAATAGCATGTCTAAAAATTCTGAATACCTGTCTCCATCCAGTCACTTACTAGAAAAGTTTATGAATGAACATTCTCCCTTTCCTGACTGAGACAGCAAATTGACAAGGAAAACCACTTAAATCTTACAGGTGCTGGTGCATATTCAGCCTAAGAATGGTAAGAGTCAAAATAATCCCCACAGAAGTAAAACAAAAATGTTTGCAAAAGATAGAAGTTCCATGGTTCCCACTACAACCAACACTCTTTAATTCCATTTAGGAGAGATCCGATTAAAATTAAATCTAGAGATATCCTCAGTTAGAAACTGACACACTGCTGGAGAAGCTTATTCACTCAATCAACATAAAGTCAGCAGTTTCTTGTCTTGGTGTGGTTGACTGTGTACTCAGCTTGTACTAAAGTCAGTGATAAAGTGATATTGACTGCAATGGAGCAGAGCTGACCAGACTATGGCACTGCCCTTTAGGAAATGCCACTCATGTGTAATAAAACAACAAAGAATTAGGACAAAGAAGGTCTATGTTCATCTCATAGCTCTTTCTTAAATTTCCTGTGTGAGTGAAAAAAACCAAAAGGCATGCCATCCCTCTGAATTAGAATTGTCAGATCAAAACCAAGGCAAAGAAACTTTCCATTTCTTCACTCCTCATATTAGTCTAAAAGGCTAAAGAATATTTATCTCCATCTCTTACTATCCTGGACACCATATTTGTAGAAACATAGAATCATAGAATGGTTTAAGTTGGAAGGGACCTTAAAGGTCATCTAGTTCCAATCCCTTGCTGTGAGAAGGGACACTTTCCACTAGGCCAGGTGGCTCAGAGCTCCATCCAACCTGGCCTTGAACACTGAAAATCTGTTCCAGTGTCTCAACACACCTACAGTAAAGAATTTCTTCTGTGTATCCAACCAGTATCTCCCCTTTCAATTTGAACCCATAAGTCCTTATCCCATACAGCTCCTGTGGAGTCACTCTCTGGCTGATTTGTAGACTTCCTTCAGACACTCAAAGGCTACTCTGAGGTCTCCACACAACTTTCTCTTCTTGAGGCTGTACAGCCCCAACTTTCTTAGCCTGTTCATAGCAATGAAGTGCTCTTGTGTGCACAAGCCTAAAACTGCTGAGTCTGACACCAAGAAAAGGCTTGTTTGAGCTCCTGGGAACAGGCAGCTGTTGGACACGTTGCTCTGGGACTCACCTCATCCTGTCCATTTGCACAGACACCCTGAATTTGAACACCTATGAAGCAGAAGCAGCTGAGCAGCAGCAATAGAGGACTTTGAACTGGCTGCTGTAGTTTTCCAATAAACCAGGTCTGGTATCTCTGCTCTGTGCTGTGGCACTGATGTTTCCTTTGTTACAGGCAGGACATTGCTCATCCCTCTCTCCCCAAGTACAAATGTCTTACAAGTCAATTCTGTGGTTAATGCAAGCTGACAAAAGGAGGTTTATGTACTGCACAACAATACCACTGCCACTCACTCAAACACAAGATACTTCAAGGGCAGCCTGCTCCTGTGTGACACAACTACTGCTTTGCCAAACTGAACAGATGACTTGCAGTGGTAATGCTGTTTTTTGCTTTGAGTCCCTCAGCTAGACTGTTAACTTCTCTCTTGCGGCAGATGTGCAGATTAATCGCTATCTCAGCCTGCAGCAGTCCAGCTAATTTAAACACAGATGCACTGTGGAGAGTACAGAGCCTGAAGGAAGAACAGCCTGCTAATATCTACAAAAACTGAACAAGAAATAGACAAAACTAAATTAGCGATCTATTAAAAATAAATTAATGACATCTGCAAATTAAACTAAATCTAAAATAATCACTCTAATAGCAGGGTCTCTGGTGAGTGTTAGTGCTTAATTTTTTCTTGTATTTGATGAAGGCATCTATTAATTAAAAATATTTGTACAAGGTAGAGGCTTGACAGGAATACTCTGCGCAGCTGTTCTTAAGGGAGCTTCTTCTGTTAATCAGCTATTCTGGAAGAAAACGCCTCTAATATGTGCAATGAAAGCAATATTGTACTTCAATAAATCATATTTAAGGTCTATGCTTTCTAAATACTCTCTGCAGCTAGAGTTGGATGAACAAGGCTGCTTTCTACAGATCATATAATACACTTCCCTTTCCATTGTTTAGCTGGCTTGAACTGAAAAGAAACCTTCTTCTTATCCTCCTCCTTTTTTACCCCCTCCCCTGTATTGCTAACATCAGATTGAATTGTTGAACATCAAAGAACAAAAGAAGATTATCTGATATGTATGAATGCATTGTGCAAATGAGGAGGACAAAGCTAAACATACATTCAATAGGAGGTATGAAAGTATTATCAGACATTGAGGCAGGGACAAACCAAGACTGTGTCATTAATGAGGCTATTCAAGTAATTTTGATGAAGTTGTGGTTCTATTGTCATCCAGGACTGAAAAGAAATCACAATTTGAAAAAAGAATTGTTAATCATTATGCAGCTCTCTGGGGCACTAACTTTTTCAGAATTTTATTCTTTGTCTCCCATCCCCTCCTTTTCCCTATTCTTTTTTTCCCCTCTCATCTTTTCACTGCTATAAAAACAGAGAGGATTAGAAGTTGTCCCTGACAACATTTCGCTGTAAGGTTGTCAGTTTTGTCTTTCAGCATTTATTAGTTTGAACTCTGTATGAGGCACCTGTTGGGTGATGAGAATAAATCAACAGAAGGTCACACATGGGTTGGTATTGTACACTTGCCTTTTTAAACCTGTTGGGAACTCACTGCTTTCATACACAGGAATAAATGCTGGAAAGAGGGCAAGCCAGGCTGTTCAACTCTATTTCACTAAGGGAATTAGGTGTGAATTGTGAAGGGTCCTTGAAGAAAAGTTAGGGTTAAAGTCCTGTTGCTCATGTTGTCACAATCAACTCAGGCTAGTGAGGGCAGGAGTCTGAGGTCATGACAGCAGTTAAGCAACCCAGAGTTCAGCTCACCTAGCACAGCTTTTGTGATGCTGCACGGAGAGAAATGAGCACTGTGAAAGGACACTCGGAGAAATAAACACAGAAAGGGATGGATGGATGGATGGATGGATGGATGGATGGATGGATGGATGGATGGATGGATGGATGGATGGATGGATGGATGGATGGATGGATGGATGGAGCTTTCTGAAAGCTTTGATAGAAAGCCCTGGCTGAGCAGTCCATTACATTTGCTAAGTCAAGGATGGATGGCATAAAAGCAAGTGATGAATGTGTTAAATTGCTAAAAATGGATCAGGGGACAACCTAGGACTTGTGCTTGATGGTTTCTTTTGCTTATGCTACTGCTATGATAAAACACTGTGGCCAGCCAAGTGGGAACAACAGAGGCCCCTCAAGCCCCCTCACTCTTTTAATTCAAGGGACAGAGCTAAAGTCAACTCTGGAGTAAATAACATTTCTTTCAGAGAAGGGAAATAAAATAAATTTTTTTTTAGCACACAACTTGATACACATCATGACTGATGAGAATGCCCAGTTACCCATGCCCTGTACAAACTACAGCTGGGCTTCACAAGATCTGTTTCTCAGCAAGACTGCCCACTTCTTTAACACTGCAGTATACCCAAAAGACCACCTCCTGAGCAATGGAATACTAACTCCATTCCTACTTTGGGATTGGGAGGGAAAGGGATGCAACCCTCCCAAATCTAAAAGCTTTTCTCATCTGGCAGTCAGCTCCACAGGCACTCATTGCCCCATCCCAAGAAGGTGCATGAAAGGAGAATTCAGGACTGAGGAGGCCATAAAGAAGAAGCAAGGGCTGTTGTGCTCCAGTCCCTGTCCTAAGTCATGCTTACACATTTTGATTAAACATAGCTAAGTATCTTGGACTTTTCTCATTTTCTCACATGCCCAGAAAAGAAAAATAATTCCTCCTTCCTTTCTTCTGTATGACCTCCATAATGTTGATGTTTTAAATTGTTTTTCTATTATTAAAGATACATGCTATTGATACATCCATAATATTTTGCATCTGTGGCCACTTATATCTCCTTTTCCTTTCATCAGTAAAATATACATTTAAACATTTATCTCTCAGGTTTTTTAAATCCCATTGGGTGTTTGATGAAATAATTCTTTCTCTTATATAATTTTTTTCACTCATCCCTGCCACTTTGAACTCCAGACAATGCCAAAGTCAAAGCACAGCCAGAACATCTTTTTATGTGCTAAGTGAAACCATTAAGAGTTGGAAGTTAAATTCATTCTTTTCAAAGCTCATGACAAAGCTTTTGCTGGTTTCAGTAACTATAACAGTTTTCCAGGTTATTTCAATACATGAAGAGAAAAATGTTCCAGTGCAATTTACTGTAATTTTATATAGCTTTAAGGAATATTCAAATTTCAGGTAGTTATAAAAGGCAAAATCCCCTCCATTTCTAACCAGGAAGACAGTTTCAAATGTTGGTTAATCAGATTACTTTTTCCATAAACTCACCAATATTCCAATTCCAGTTTTATAAATGCCATATGTACTAGCATGGTAGAAATACATATTTTTCAGCTTCAAGAGATTATTCCAGTAATAATCAATTAAGAACTCCCAAACCTTTAGCATTTGCACATCATTAAGACGCAGCATAAACTGGCCCGTACCCCAGGCACTTCTTTGAACAATAAATTCTGATGATACCAGCACATTAAGCAGCAAAGAAAAAATAGATAATGGAAAAAAAATGAATCATCATTTTGTTAGTGAACTGGCACTGTTAATGTTTTTTTCAGTTCCATTGATGCTTGCCATGCTACATACAACATGCAGTGCCAGATCAGCAGTTCACGCAATTTGTCATTTTTCTGACAAAGTTAATGGATCAGTGTACGTTTTCTCCCCAGGTGAGAATGTGACCCAACATTTAGACATGACATTACTTTGATAAACTTGCAGTATAAAGAAGATGGTGACATGACAGGCAAAAGCCTCACTGGGAAGGCAGAAACAAAGACAACTGCAGTCTGTCAGCACAGGTGAAAGAAGAGGGGCTGAGGAACACAATAATAGTGATAAATAGCAGAATTTTATTTCACTACCTAGAGAAGATCTGAGGGGTTTGCTGGCCATTTTACAATTCTTTCACTTGACTTGTTTACTGATGGAAACGTTTGCCAAGGAACTTTGGAAAAATAATGACATATGAACAATCTGTTGCGGCATATTGTAGTGGTGGTGTTTGTGCTGCTATAGTTACCAAGATTTTAGCATTTTTGTAATTTGTCTTGAAAAAACTGGAATTTGGCATGAAGTTTCTGGGTACCTCTGTGTTCCAGTCAGATGGTTTTCATATTTTTTGCTACATTTCTTATGTGAAGAAAAGCCTCAAGATATTGCTGTGTCAAGGAAAAGGAAAAAGCATGCTCAGAAAAGGAAAGAAGCAGAACACGGGAAAAGAACCAAATGCATTGCAAGATGAGGAGGAACAGGTGCAATCTTCTTTTCAAGGTGAGAAAAGTATTTACAGGATACTCACAGGTCTTATGTAACTGCAAAATTAATCAGGTTATGCCAAAAATGCCTTGTGATTTTTTTATTTAGTTTGATTTCTGATCTGACACTAACACTGTAAGGCTGGTTTTCACTGCATGATAAGCATAGAGCAGAACCTCATGTTCAAGTACTTGAAGTTCCACATGGCTCTGCTGTGGTGGGACACAGAACCACCCACCCAAAATGTGGCAGTACAAGCAAACACCTGTTAGAAAGAAGTCTAGAGAGGAACTGAAGAACAGGGAAAAGGCAAAAACGGAACAAAACACAACAAAATTGTTGATGACTAATCAAACAATAAGAGGACAAAATATATAAAAGGAATGAGGGGAGCTGGGAAGTGCTAAGTGTGATCAAAATACTGGTGTACATTATTCCATTTGGGAGCCCTCCCATAACATCCTAGGGCTCTGTATACAGGTACTCCCCAGCCCAGCTGAGTACACGTAAAATACTAATTTTCTGTCAGGAGAACAATACTCTGCCTCCCTCTTCCCAAACTACAGCCCACACAGAAGATCCTACACTCCTGCCAGGCATCATCTCAAGCACACAGAAAATCTTACTGACACATCTTAGATTAATAAGGCATTTAGCCAGTGTTATGGAAGTCTTCATGGCTTGAATGTCATGCCTTATCACAGTTCTGCAACAATTTTCTTGACACTTTGAACTTTCCAGAGGTCTTTCTGAGGGAGAAGGAGGCTGAAAGGAGAGTATTACAGTGCTGCTAATAGGCCTATTAGCAATCACATTTGTTCTATAGACAATATATAGATAATTCTGTTTGCTTTTAGCATTTTACCTTTCAAAGTAGTTTAGCACATGGACACATAGAAAAGTTGACTATAGCAGCATCAGAAATAAGTGAAAAATTACACAGTGTATTATTAACCAGCAGAATTGATTAACTAAGGAAAATATAGCAGTATATTATATTGTTGTGATTAAGTGGGATTAGACATGCACATGTATCATGACATATAAGCCATCAACATTTGCATGGAAAGATGAATATCCTGTATTGCATTACCTGAAATACATACATAGCCACATCCATGTATATATTTTATAAGATATCAATGTAGGTATTATAAACAATTATGAGCCAGAAGAACAATGGCTAGCCCAGAGCTCACTGAAGGTTATTGGAAAGGAAATTCGCCCCTGGGAAGTTTATTCCACAATGTATCTTCTAATCTACTCTTTAGGAGCTCATGGCAGCCACAGTTGTATATTGGATACCTACTTATGGCCCTCCATCCTGCAACACGACTCCTGCATCCTGATGTTCTTCCCATCAGTCCCTGTCCTGCTGTCTCGTACCATGAAACACAAATTACCCATAAAAATGATAATTCTCTTATTAGTTTTAAAGGTCAAATCAAATTATGTGGAAAATATGTGGTGGTGTGACATATAATTTGCATAACTGCCACAAAAACACTGCACTAAAGCTGTGTGGAAAAATAATAAATAAAATAAATCAAGCTCCACTCTGAGGAAAACAGGATCAGCCAGATTTGTGGTGAGAGAAAATGAGGGCTGCAACACCAACATACAAATACCTGCAACCCAAAAATCCCACCACATTCAGGTCTGAATTTACTCACCCCTTCTTATCCCTTTCCCCCAAATATACATACACACACTGAAAAAGGGAAAATTAGATCCTTCTCACCAATCTTCAATTTAAAACTGATTTTTTTCTAGGTGTGGAATGTCATTTCCAAAGTCCTTATATAGCATACCACACTTGAGTGAGGCAGGGACACAAAGATGACATTGCCAGTCCTACCTCATCTCCCAGACAGGAGAACATGGGAATAATGAGGTGTGAGCAGAGTCAGCGCTGGAGCCCTTTGCAGAATTTACTTTTCCCTTGCCCAGGCTATCAAATCAAGCAGGTAAAGGACTTCATTTGGCTTTTGGATGAAGGTGCTGCCAGCACTGGCCTTCTCTTCCAAGGCTTGCCATAGTTTGTGAATCCTGCTTCTCCCTATGCGGAAAATTCATGTGGGAATAAGCAGGAACTTCAAATGCATGGGGTGCAACTCCCAAGATCCCAATGGATCTCACAAAAGCCAAAGCAGCAGACAATGTGCCTCTACAGGGAGGAATGAACTCAGCTTGTAGCTTAATTAATGACTTCCTAAAAGTGCTCACTCACAGGAAACAGACCCTGGATCAATGTAGTCTGAATCCATCTAAGAAAAAACCATAGCCCAAACACCACATTTCAAACAAAACCTGAGCTGTTTAGCACCAAGTTTTGGATTTCTTCTAACACCCTGATGATGCTGGACTGCTTGAACTGGTTAACATGGTGGCTGGGCTTGGCTTATGATTTCAGAATTATTTTACACAGGAATTAGACAACTCAAACAATTGGCAATAAGCTTGACATCTGCCCATTTTTCTGAAATCTTAGGATGTATCCCTCTCCTCTTCCTCCCTTGCACACCAGTCATTAAATCATCTTTCTGCTTGGTGCATCTGGTAGCCAACACAGTAATATTTATTTCTGAGATGAAGACAGCAAGTTATCCCTCTGTGTCAAGGAAGCATAAACCCCAACTACATCCTTGGTTACTCTGACTCAGTTTACCAGTATTTCTTCTTCTTATATGTGGATTTATCTGTACTCTGTTAACTATAGATACATCTATTCCGCTTCTTTTTAAAAATCAACTATTACAAAGGTAGTCTTACTCTCCTTTGATTAATTAAGGTTGATCTTACCTTACAATAATTAAGATGACAATAGGTGTCTACACATTAGAAAAATGGAGTATGATGGTGGAAGAAAAGGTGGGTTTATTAATTACATTACATCTACATTTTGGATTTATAACTCAGTTCATTTCATATAATATATATTTATCATCTATGTTCTTAATGGAACTTTTTAATCAGCAGAAGTAGGAGAGATCACTTATTCATTTGACATATTACAAATTAATAAAAATTCAATGAATGAGCACCAGAAACTTTGCTCTTCTGAAGTGCAAAGCTCTCTTACCAAAGAGAAGAGCTAAAATTCTTTCAGCTATCAACGGGCATTCATCTAATTCACTGCATATATTACAGGAATCCCCACAAGGTATCTATTCAAGGTCAAGTTATTTTACATTTCCATAATATTAAAAAGAGGAAAAAAAGTAATACAATGACACACTGAGAGAGGGCATTGGGTAATTAGATATGGAACATTTGTGATCCAGGCATTCAAAAAGCTTTAAATTAATTTTAGAAGTAAGCAATACTGCTCTTTTTTTCCCCCAGATCTGATTAACAGCAGACTCAAAATATTTCTGAGCTGAATTATACGAGCATCATCATAAAAATCATTCAGCAAATGCCTATCAGAGACACCTGGAAAAAATTTAGGCAATACTGATCAATCACCACAAAGTCCTTACAGTTCTGAAACATTACCAAAAATTCACAGATATAGCAGTTGAGTCAATTTCCTTTTTTCCCTATGCCTTCATAACATTATGTATATGTTGGTGAGTATTAAAAGTATTAAAGCTTAGCAAATAAACAGCCAAGTACCGCATCGTCCAATGTCTAATTTTTACCTCTTCATCCCACCTTAACCCCAGGCTTTTGTTTTCCCTGCCTGTGTGCTCTATCTTGTCTCTGACAGCAGATTAGAAGGGTGAGAGCCACCATCCTTGTTTCTACAATTCCCAGCACAGCCAGGCCTGCAGATGTTAAAGTAATAATAATAATAAAAAACCACAGTCTGAAGGGACACCTCAAGAAAGAGAAATGTTCTTTGGCACAATGTAGTTGGATCTTCCCATTCTGAGACAGGGGGAGTAGGGAGGATACACCAGGCTTTGAGGTTGTGACAGATGGGGATTGTGCTTAGATCTAGATTTGATTTGGGTGATTGGAAAAGATTTTTTATGAGAAATGTCAGATGAGAGAACACCCTGGACATGTAGAAGAGAAACCCAGCTGCTGTTATCTGACCATTGAAATGTTCCTAAATAAACATTTTGATGTGAACATACTGAATTTAGGTTTCAGGAGGAGCCTGGGTCTGTAGAGCAATGGACTCTCCTGAGAAGCAGCAACCAAATGTTCCTAAATGCAAATTGCCTCCTCAGCCACCCTCCCTGCTGACACTCAGTATCATCATTTGGAGGCTGTGGGTGTAACACTGGTGTTACTTGAAATGGTTTCAATGGTGCAACAGCAGTGATTTGTCTACCTAAGGCTGGTCTTGACAGTAGCTGCTGAGACATCAGTCAGACCAAGAAAACCATAATTAGAGATTATTCTGACAGCCAGTCTGTCAGCAAATTGTTGCCTAACCTACAGCTACTCATGGCCCATTCCCAAAAATGAATAAGGCTCGAAACAGATCATAACCAAATGTATTCCAGTGCAGGAAGAGCCAATTTTCTGACCCTTCACCCCCTGCAGAAGACACCATGCAACATTACTTACGCTTGATCAGACTGACAGCAGGGAGGAGGAGCTTCAGATCTGGCATAAACAGCAGCTCATCTCAAAGGTTGCAGCTGCTTGTCTAGAAGATGTCAAATCCTGAAGTGAGTTCTGTGAGGTGTTCATCTTCTGATGGCAATATATTATTTTTTTGTGTGATTAAACCTTGTAGCAGTTTAGAAAGATCAATTTGTTTTTCTCTTTTTATTCAAAAGGGAACCAAACAACAAGATCACAAAAACAAAGCCAGTGAATGAAATGGAGCCCTGTAAAGTACATTCACAGCCATATTTCAAGAGCTGCTGCCTAGATTTTTGTAAGAGGTTTGGAAGCTTTTCCCTCAAATGATCTCTGTGTGAACTAAGGTACAGATGAATAGAGAATGCAGAACAAATGACATCATGCTGGTTTGGTGGGCTTACATCACACACTCACTAGGGTTAACATGGAAGACTGTTCTAAGCCTTCTGTCACTATGTTTTACAAGCAAGTTGCAAGCAGGACTTCTGTCAGCAGAAGTTAAGTGTACCAATTGAGGGCAGTCTATCATCTGCACAAGAACTTGCTTCAAAATGGAGTGTGTGTTTGTTCAGTAACATTTTTTCAGCCAACTAACTTTTCTTCCTCATCAGAATTTTTTTTCCAGCAGATTTTTCCAGCCTGTTACAGAATGGATGTTATGACACACAAAAAAAAATCCAGTCTGTTCTTGTCTGTACAGAACAGAATATTGTTTTCTGGCTTAGTCTTTCAGTGATCACCAAACAGCACAGCAAATTATTCCTGCAGGAGGTCTGAAGCAATTTAAGCAATTTTTTTTTTTGGCGGAGACCTACGGTTATTTCTCAGCAGTCACAATAGAAAAATATATAGTGAATACCTTTTTGCTTTTTAGCATTCATAGGGTTTGTGACAAACATGTTAGGAGCTGTCAAATACACTAGCCATACAGAGCAAGGCTGCTGCACTCCATGTTCCCAGGTTCCATGAGCAGTGAGGCTGACTGTCTATCCCAAATAGGTGCCCATAAAACACAGGTAGTGTCTATGCCAAACTGGTGCCCATAAAACACAGGTAAATGACCAATAGATGTGTAGGCACATGGCCAGCTATACTGCTCACAGCAGACAGAAACACCAAGCACTCACACAAACAGCAATAGCTTCTTGTTTTCCTCTCTGGCTGAACAGGATTAAAGTCTCTTGATGGAAAATACACACACGCACATATAACAGGTGTATCTACACATCTGTATCTAACTGGCCTCAGTCTATCCACCCGCCTGCCCCCAATCCTTGTTCTCCCCAGCTGCAGCACCTCAGCAGCCCCAGTGCAGCTGCTGGCCCACAAACACTCCTCCATGCACATTAGATATCCCTCCAGTGACTGGTCACAGGCACTCACAGCCTGTCCAGCATCTTTTAACTTCTGTTTGCTTCACAAAGAGACACTCACATGCAAATGGATCCCACTCCTAGCTTATGGATCTTCTAGTCTCCCTAGCTGTGGGCTTCTGGGACTCTCCTAAAACCAACTTGCAGGCTCCCTGGTCTCACATCTATCTGACCATGACTCACAGTTGCCTTGATACCCAGCTCACAGGCCTCTTATCCTGGTAATCCAGTCTTACACAGATGCACACACAGTTGGTCCTTTTGCTGTCACTGCAGGCACATGAGCCCATCCTCTGGTCCAATTCCACTCCCTGTCCTTGAGACCTCCTTGCACACACAGATGCACTCAGCATAGAGCCCCTCACCCAGCAGGACCTGTAGAAATTGAGATAACTGAGAATACAGGACAAACTGCAGTGAGCAATAGATCAGTAACTTTTGCCCCCTTTCTATTTCTCCTTTCTGTTCCTTCCCAAGGAGAGGGACCTTGGTCCCTCTCCTGTCCTTTGTCTCATCCCTTAATTCAACGATGCCAACAGCAGATTAAAGACTAACTATCCAGTGCTCCATTTTTCCTGTAGAATGAGGCATTCCTCAGAGGCAGAGTGAATTAAGAAGTTATATTGTACTGCAGAAACACAAATAGATGTAGAGCTCAGCAATACATTTGCTATGCAACCAATTTAGTCTACAAGTTAATACAGAATGCTTCTGTTCTGCATTCTGATTTCAGCGTTACATGCTAGTGCTTTCTAGCTGTAAGCTTTATACAGAACTACCAAGATATGTGAAATCAGTATATTTCTATACTTCCTGTATGATATTTTTAAAAGAGAAACAATAATTTTGCCACATTCTAACACTCATAAGGTATAGAACAAATATATTTCTGCATATATGAAAACAAAAGTACACACAAATACAATTGAAATGCAAAGATTTTTGGATTATTTGAAGCTGACAACAAAGTGCTAAAACTGAGGTATGACCAGCATGCCAGGGCTGATTGTACAGAAAATATTAATTTCAAACCCAGATCCTGTAGTTTCCATGCAAATCTCTTTTGTCCCAGCCACTTTCTGATGATTTACTGTAAATGAACAACCTGGCATAAAAATGGCTCACTCAAGATGGGGGCTGAAACAAGATAAAGCAACAACCTGACTGCTTAAATGGTCCGAGATCTTGTCATTGATGTGGTAACAAAATCAACAGGGCAGTTTGATGTGAAGCCTCTATACCTGATTAATGGGACCAGTAACTCTTTGATTACCCATAAAGGGGATCTTGCTGTCTGCAGCATTGAGGTGAAGGAAACCTTTAGCAGCTGAAAAGCTAAGAAGGAAGGGGAAAAAACCCAGCCCAACAACATAGAAGGAATCCACAGCATTTTCAAAAAAGAACAGTGTGTAAAAATTAAGATTACATAGGATAATGAAGAAGCTGAAAACATTCTGCTCCTGAAAGCTAGCACAAAGTGTCAAAACTATCCTACAAGAGAAACTAAAAACCTCTCAGAGTTTCTCAACAGAGATGTATGAAAAGTGACCCACCAGCAGCTGCTCTTTGGCAGAATCAGAGAGAGATGACAGATGTACCAGGCTGTGTCCTGGGGAAGGCTGGGGTGGTGACCCATCCCCTGTGGGTCCATTCCCTAAGAGCCAGTCCATGACACACCTTTGAGGAGAGCACAGAGCTTGTAGGAAAGAGCAGCTCCAAAGGAGAGAAAAGCCCCTGCAAGAAATGACAATGAAAGCAAGAGGCAAGAGTTCAGAGCTTCTGTGGTGTGTAATAGAGTTGACACAGAAAGGTGACACAAGTAAAGACTGAAAATGAAAATAACATTTTAAATGGTCTGATCAGGCACTGTCAACAATGAAGTACATCAATGGAGATTCACCCTTTTTAAAAGTGCAGACATGAACCTAAACTTGGCATTAAAACTGCATAAGCATTGTTCTGATATTTCTGCCTAGCCAATGTCTGAGAGCACAGGTAAGACGGGCAGAAGGTATACCAAATAACAAAGGGTAAACTGGAAAGGTGGTAGAAAGGCAAGGCTGGTAAAGGCAGTGTACGGCAGACTAACCTGCAAACACCTTTTTCCTCCTCATGTGAAAGGAACTTTCTCTGGGTCCAAAGGAACAGCCAGCTGTTCCCCAATGTTAGACAAAGTTTTACCATCTAGCACACAGAGTAGGCTCAGTATTATTCAGAACTGTGATTCAGTTCTGGCTGTAATTTGGGCATCTGTTGAAACGTTCTTTTGCATTAGAACATGCAATTCTAAGGCTCTACCCTTGGACAAACTGTGATTGTGACAGACTTGGCACTCAGCATAGACATCAAGAGTTATGGAAAAGCACAGAAATGACTGGGCTGTTTTTCACAACTACAGAGCACCCAGTATTCTGAGAGCTCAGGGGATTAAGTGTTAAAGTTTTGGTTCCTTCTGTAGTAAAGAAAACAGATGCATATATGTATTCAGCTGAAGATCTCAAAAAGTTAAGATGACTTAGTGTAATTATAATTTGCACCCATATCATCTTTGAAGACAAGAGATGAATCATCTGCAAAATTAGCTGCAGATGGAGGCTCAGGTCTTAGGAGGCTTCAAAGATTCCAGGCTGCTTGGAAAGGTTTCAATTTGTATCCACAGCAAGTTCAAAATGAAAGATGAACCAAACCAGCTAATACACATTGCAATAGAGTGTGAGGATCTCTTTAGTCTGTCCCCTGGAAGAAAATTCTGGCTTAATAAAAGGCTGCTAAAAAGAAAAATAGTATTTCTTTTCATATATTTTACCCACATTGTAAAAATCTCTTTATTGTTTTTCTGTACTGCTGTTGTGTGCCTGCCATAATTGAACAGCCTAATGCAAAATGAAATATTATACAATCTGAAAACAAACATAATGGGTATTGAAAAAAATCCCTGGCAACAGGCAGAAGTTAAACAAACAAACAGAAAAATTATCTTGCAGAGACACAGCATTTCTATTAAAGAAGGCAAAGATGAAATGCCTTTGTGTTTGAAAGCAAAGCATTTCTAAATTTCCCTATATACTTGCACATATTCAACTCTGGCTAGTTGTACACTTTACAAAATCTTTTGTGATTTTTGAGCATGGCTATCTACCTCTGCTATCCTGGAAAAGACATCTTTGCTATTCAAACCTGTCACAAAGGCTTAGAGAAGAAGAAATGGAACCAGACTGGGTGTTGGGGTTTCTGCTGACCAACATTATCACTCAAACATGATCTTGCAAGAAATATTTTAATATTTTTTAGATTAATGGTTCAGGTTACACAAGGAAATTAGGCCTACATGGTACAGTGCTTAGGAAGAATAACCAATGGGTTTGAGATGTAGAGTCAACAAAAGCAAAGAGACAGTACTCCCAGTGTTTGTAGGTTTGGTAGCGTGGTTTTGTTTTAAACCTGTTCATATCAAACAGTATTAAGAAAGCTTTATGTCTTGTTTTTCTTCCCTTTTAGTTATTTAGACATGGCAACAAATTAACCAGTTTTGACAACAGTTTGGAGGACAAGCTGATGAGGATTGAGTTGTAAATCATGCAGGGATTTAATTTAAAAAACAGATGTTGAAAAACTGAGAAGCGATCACTGATTGAAATTTCTAAACTATTAGAGAATGACAAAGATAAAAATGTAATTAGCATACAAACCTATATCTTCCAACAATTTAGACAGGAACAACAACATTTAATCTGGAATTTTCCAAGTTCTACTAAGATATCTGCACCCATTGTCATAACTCAAACCTCTGGCAAAGAATCTTAGTACCTTTTATTGTCACCACATCTGTGAAGGTGACTGCCAGCTTCCTATTGCTCATAAATATTTTATGCATTTCTTTCATATAATAATATAAAATATACATACATATATACACACATATCTATATATGAAATGTGTATATATATATACATACACACACACATACATACTTTTATGAAATATTTACATTTCTTCTCAACACCCTGCAGGCCACAGCAGACATACTTTGCTGGCTTTACAAGCATGACATCCCTCAATGATAATTTGAAATGAAAGAGATTAAATTGCATGTGAGTGTAGTATCAGTTCTAAACATGTCAGGGCTCTAGGCACTTAACTATATGAATATTTTGGAATATTCAAATATGGCCTTTTCAAAAAATACTGGAGAATAATGCTAATTAAAAACATTTCTCTTTGGGCAGTATAACATTCTACCAATTCTTAATTGCCACACACATTTCTCACAACAGTCCACTTGACACAGCACAAGTTTTGTGAGTGAAAGATTCTCCTTATCTCCATTTTTCAGCATTTCATTTGCTATTTTGGGGTCCTTTAGCTGATATTGTGAAATTTATTTCTGGAATGAGTGATGGCAGATAGTATGGGAATTAATTAATCAAGCTCCATGGATGTCTAACAACACATGCACATCTTAACTACTTCTCTACATAAAAAGGACTTTTCCACTAATAGAATGAATGAAGGTTGAGGAATATATGAAGGAGTCATAGAGGGAAGATTGTTCATGAAGACCATCTATTCAGGAAATTTTACTGGAAGCACATTGGTATTTGTGTTACTGGAGAGCTGAATCCATACTGGTATCTATCTATCTAGATTTGAACTTTATGCATGGATTATTTGAACAGTGAGTGATCACTGTGTCCCATGAGAAGAACTAGGAATAGAGTGAAAGAAAAGACTCACTTTCAGGGTGATAGCAGTTCAATGAACAGGAGTCATTTGTAGCACTGTGGCATCCCTATTGCCCAAGAAATGACACACCATGAATCTAATTTATTTAGACTCCACAAAGGTAGATCTCTTGTGATAGCTCTGACCCAAGAGCCTTGCTATTGATTCCAAAGATGCAGGGGGAATGGACAAAGACAGGGCTTAAAGGAGGTCCAAAATTAATGCATTCCCCCTCTTCCTGGCTACCACCCATAGCTCGCTCACTGCTCTCCACAAAACAAGGTGTTTTCTCCTCCCCTCTGCAAAATGTGGTGGAGAAAGTGTCAGGAATAACAAGCAATAGTGCAGGAAAAGTAGCAAACCCCTACAGAATATGTAATCCTTTATGAAAAACTCTTTCAGAAATACTATAAAAATATCTATCTATTGGATACCTATCAATCAAAACTGGTCAGCATGGGCAAGCTTTAATTTGCTCTGAAACTTGGGACAAAAAAATACCTTTCATTCAGGGCACTAACACATAACCCATGCATAGAATATATTTTTGCTTATGAAGTATTAATGTTAATATGATTTCATCCCTGAGTTAATAGGATGATAGGTCTATTTCTATACATATGCTCTTAAGAACTAGTTTGAGGGAGCTAGTTTTAGTCCATCCATTGAATAATAAAATAAACCCTAAATGAGGAGGAAAAAAATACCAAGAGCTTGAATTTAGGGTTAATTCTTTCAAGCTCCATAAATCTTCAGTGTGTGTCAAGGAGTATGCAAGGCATACCTGTACCTGAGCAGCAAAGATTAAAGATCAATAGCTGTAATCAAAATGTGGTTTTTTTCCCCTCTTTCTCAAATGGTAGCTACGAAGACCTGAGAAGAACTGAGAATATGTCTGCAAAAAGCAAATAAACTCCAGAGATACAATCTGTGCAAACAGAGACTGGTTAAAGGTGCTATTGTTGAGAGCAAGCATTGGAACATTTCCAGTTCTCTGCAACTTGTGGAAAAAAAAAGAGAATAACCAAGAAGCTGATACTAGTATTCTCTGTGTACAAATACACAAGGAAAACAACACAGAGCACAATCACTGCAGACACAAGGTTGTAGCGATTTAGGGCCAGAAAACAAAGAGCTTCATTATAATTTTGCTTCTATGTTTAACCCCAACTGCACCAGGAGTACCATAATCTTCTGCCAGAAAGGCATAAAATTTTTGTGCCTTTCATGGATAATTCCATGCAAGGTAGATGGAATGAGAGAGATGCAATTTATCACACAGAAAGCCACAAGTTTGCACATGCAGGTCCATGAGAATAACACAGTAGTTCCCTGTCTACACTGCCAGCCTTCAAATAGAGACTGGTTAAAGGTGCTATTGTTGGGAGCAAGCACTGGATCATTTCCAGTTCTCTGTAACTTGTGGGAATAAATGAGAATAACCAAGAAGCTGATACAAGCATTCTCTATGTACAAATACACAAGGACAACACAGAGCACGATCACTGTAGACACAGGGTTATAGTGATTTAGGGCCAGAAAGCAAAGAGCTTTATTACTTTATTATTATTTTATTTTTGCTTCTATGTTCAACCCCAACTGCACCAGGAGTACCATAATCTTCTGCCAGAAAGGCATAAAATTTTTGTGCCTTTCATGGATAATTCCATGCAAGGTAGATGGAATGAGAGAGATGCAATTTATCACACAAAAAGCCACGAGTCTGCACATGCAGGTCCATGAGTGTAACACAGCAGTTCCCTGTCTACACTGCCAACCTTGGGAGTCCAACACCCACCTCCAGAGAGCACCACAGCAGTGCCAGGCTGCAAGCAGCTCACTGTGCTCCTCCTGAGCAAAGCTTTCCAAGAGTGCAGATCAGTACCTAAACAGGTGCCAAGTTTTTGGGCTCTGATGCATGAAAAAGACCCAATGTCTGTTAAAGTTAAGAACTTGTTAGAGAGTGCCATAAGGAGCTGGATGGAAGCAAAGAGACTGGGATGTGACAGGAAAGAACAGAGATAAAGTCATATTTTGCCAAAAGGATGAGCATTAGCAGATTAATGGCCATGTGATAGTCTAAGTGCAGTTCTTATCTATAAGGCTGAATGATATTTTCTGGTGAACAATACTCCCAGGACCAGTATCAAATAAGGGGGTAGAGGAGCTACATAAATAATAGCTTGAAAATGGACAGGTTGCCTGTGCCACGTCTTGAAACTTTCCAAGTTGGTCAAGTGCAATTATCTGCCTATGAGCACAAGAATGTCTAGAGTATCTGCAATCTAACATTAAAGAAACATGCATGTTATTTAAAAATAATGTTTTCCACATTTTCAAAGCTATGTTTTCAAGGTAAACCTATTAATTTATCCTTCATCTTGTCTAGCAAAAAATCTGACATTAAGTAACCTGACATGCATGAAGCAGCCTGTACTTTTGTGGGTGGCAAATCTGTTCACTGACAAACGCCTAGAAAATCTGTCACACAGCAGGCCCTGGAGGTCCCCAAAAGCAGTAGGACAATCTGCTCCAGACCTGCCTGGGCCTTAGCTCTAGGTGCATAACACACATGGCCATATTGCAGGGCGTTGCTCTCTCTTGGCAAGCAGTGGCCAAGCATCTTTGGCAAATGGCAAGAGAGCAGGCAAGAAAATTAGAGGTTGTGAGGATCACCATTAAAATGGATTTATTGGCAAATGCCTGTTGCAAGACAAATAACTACAGAGAGGCAGGAGCTTCAGAAACACACCTGTGTTCACCACCTGACTTGCCAATCACTACAAACTGTCCATTTCCATGCCTGCAGTTCTGCATCAGAACACTCAAAGCTCATTCTTTGATATTCTGAGCATTTGTTGCTCCTGTATTATTATTGATATGAGCTACAAGATGTAAAGTTGAATTTTTGTATAACTTATTGTATAACTTAATTATGTAAAAGTATTTACATAATTAAGGCCTATTTCAGTTTGAAAACAATCTGGAGAATGAACAGGCTTAGTTTTCCTGTCAAAGCTGCCTTTTTTCCTGTGCCAATCCATTTTTGGGTACAAACTGCATAAAACCTACCTCTGGATAGCAGTTGATCAAATCTATAAAACTCAAGGCTAGTGATGATAAAATATAGCAGCAGTAAAATTATGCTAAATTATCAAACCCATGTATTTATGAGTCTACATGAAAACTAGGAAAGTTCTCATAGTCTAAGGAACAATCAAAAGGCATCACCACAAGAAAAAGGAAGAAAGAATCTATATCTCTGAAGATGTCTGCAGAATTTTGATTTAGTACAGCAGGTTAATCCATCCTAAACTACTATCAAGCAGTAATGACACCATTCATCATTTTAACTGGAAGTAATGACAAGATCTCTAATGCTGTGTGGAGAAACAGGAATTTTTGTTCCTCAAAAGATACAGAATTTGGATGCTCCAAATTGAAGTGGAAAAGGCAAAAATTATACCCAAAGTATTTAACAGGGACATTTTAAAAAGCCAGTTTAGTTCTTCAAACATTCAGATTATTTTGATTTTTATTTTTTACTATGTAAAAATTTGAAATTAATCTTAACCACAAAAATCCCAAATTATACCAAATGGAACCTTCAACAATTAATCATTTACTCTTTCATTATTCCAAGCTGATACAGGAAATTTATCTACTCCCCTCCTCCCCCAAGAGGCTTACTTGTTCATCAGGCATTTATTTAAAAATACTCTGCTAATTTCCATGCACACTGCAGAGAAAAATAGATGCTTTTTATAGATTTATTTAATTCACAGATGCTATTTTAATTGGTCTCCCATACAATTGCCTCACACTGGGAAGGAATCTGGATGGCTCTGGGGAATTGGCAGCAACTTTCAGAGCTTTTCCAGGTCAGTGATTCAGATGTAACCAGCATCACTGGTGGCTGAGAATTAATGTGGAGAAAACTATTTGATGGTCTACATGAAATAAAGTAATTATATCACTCCAGTTGTGGTTTGACAGATTACCAGCAAAAATAATCAGTGTTCTTATGGGTTTTTTTGGAAATAGACCCAGAAAATTAGCTTCTGCAAATTATCTTTCCCATTAGGGCAGAAGGCAGCCTTCAGAGTCACAAGCATGAAGCCTTTATTATCAGTTCACCTTTTTCATTATTATTTATGAAGATTTCATAGGTTTTTTTTCAATTCTGTCACTTTAATGTTCTGGGAACTGTTTGCCATGCTCTGTTTAAACTAAGAAGGTTAATCTCTTCAAGCTTCATCTATTGTCCCAGGCAGGTGGAAGGAAGAGAGGAGAGAGGGAAGGAGATGCTTGTCCTGCATTACTCTGTACAGAAACTTACTGAGGGAACTTGGAGCATCTTTCTACAGTGATGGAGAAACTGCCTTGGGCATGTAACCTTTAGAAGGGTAAAATTTGTTTTTGTAACCTTCCCCCTCATGTCCCTGCAATCATATTGCAAGTATTAGGCTAGATTGTCAGAAAACGTGTCACACCACAAGCTGGGATAGAAACGTGTTAGCACAGCACTTTATCCCTCATCAAACATTCCAGTAAATCCCAACTGGATGTTTTGCTTACGATTTCTGGTAAAAATAGGCAGTTATCCACCTCACACTCCTGTTTGATTATTACATGCTTGTTTTCTAAACTCCCATTCATCCCACCAACAAGGCTTCCTCAAGAACTGGCTTTTAAAACAACAACACTGTTAAAAGACACAGCTCAGGCCTTTGCTTCACTTTTTTTTCCTCACAGAAAGAATTCACAAAGAAAACTTGCATGTGTAGGGAAATATTTTTCTGTCAGGCCACAAGATCCTGCAGTCTTCAAGGACTGGATGCACTCATTCAGCTAAAAGTAAAGTGTATAGAACTAGGATGAACAGAAGATGCATATGTTCTTCAAATTCTTATATAACCTCTTCCATTATCTCATTAATTCCTACTTAAAAAAAAAAAACCCAACCAAACCCAAAAACCAAGGAGATTAGTTTCTTCCCATTTACTTTGGCTCTCAATGGTGCACCAACACAGGGATATTTGGGCTGCTTTTTTTGTGAGGTTTGTAATGAATTGCCTCTGGTAATAATCTAATGAGGTTGTCAGAAGCTACAACAAAACAGTTTTGCAATTTATATGAGCAGGATAGGGTCTATTCAAAATATACAAAAAGGTACACAAAATCCATCTCTCTTCAGTGCTATACAGAGAAGAAAAGGCAAAAACATCTTTGTTTAGTGTTATGTAAGTAAAAAGAGTAAAAAGGTAAAATGAGAAATAAAAAATTTCCCAGGAGAAAGAAGAAAAAAATGCAGAAAGAAACCTAATGACCCATTTTGTCCGTGGCAATGGAATTGGGAAGCAATACACAGCTAAAGCCCAGATAGTAAGTACTTTGGTTTTAAAAGCAAAATTTTTCTGCTTCCTATTTATAATTTTTTCAATAGTGCTTTGTGCCAGGAAAGAGAACTTGTCTATGCCTAAAGAGTTCTTTTCTGCTTCACAAATTTGGAGATCTAGAGTTAAGAAGTTCAAATTCAATTCACAATTTATGACTCTTATGAGAAGTTTAGAAATTCAAACTCACTAGAAAGAGGGAGGAAATCAAACTTCTGTTGCTTCACACTAAGGGCAGAGGATGCTGGGCTTCCTTCTGTGCAACAGTGACAGCTGATTTTCTACATTTTTTTTCCCTCCTGCTATTCAATGGTCAATTTGCAGCTAGCTTTATTACCTCCTCAAAGTGTCAATGGTTGGGAACAGCTGTTTGAAATCCACGGCAGTCCCCAGTCCCATAGAAGAATTTAAATAGGTAAACTGCTGTGCAGTAATCTAGAAATTAGTAGGTATAAATCATCATCTTCTACTATGGCTGTCAGCTCTGGAAGGCCTTGGTTCAGTGCCAATGTGCAGTCAGGCTGCACAGCACAGAGCCTCCTGACAGCACAGCTCTGGAAACCCAGATGACAGTCCCCACGCTTCAAGTGTCTGCCTGAGCACAAAAAAATGGCAGCAGAAAAAGAGCATTTGTTCTGACAAGGGGTCATTCTAATTACCAGGAACAAAGTAGTGTAGAGGTAGATAATTTCCAGTCACAGGAACTGGTATTATATTGATATCCAGGATGTGGTAAGATATGAACTAGTGTGTCACTCACTATAGGACACAAAATAACACGATGTGCACACAGTGCTGTTCTCAAGGTAAAAAAAGGAGGTTTATTTTCTGACTCTAACATTTATAGATTTCCAAAAGTGACAGTGTGTTGGAGGGTGAAAGTGCCACCTCTCCAATGACACTAGACAAACCAATAGTCCAAATTTCTCCTTCTCCATAAAAGAATGCAAAACAATAAGTTATTTACAAAAAGTGTGTGAGAAAATTCATTACAAGAATGTTAAAAGCTTAAGAAATCTTAAAAAATCAGAAATCTTAAAAAATCAGGGCAACACTGGTGAAAATTTTCATGGATTAGTTAAAGGTACAGTTATTTAAGTGAACAGAGTACCCAGGCTTATTTTGTTAACCTAGTGAACAACACACATGCCTTGTCATACTGTCATGGAAACGTGATAGCAGAATAACTCCGTCCCAGAGTGTACATACACACAGTTCTCAATCCACACTTATCCTCAAGTGTGGAAGAACTTCTGGTCAGGTGTGTGTCAGTTCTGGCTTACTGAAACTGTCAACTTGCTCCTGGGGAGGCTGGATGTAAGGCATGCAGTGACAGAGGGTACAGAGTTATCCACAGACAACCTCTGCATCCTTAGAGAAGCACATGGCTAAATATTCCTAAAACCAAAGGGCTTGAGTCAAATCAAGTTCTGAAAGCAGGCTGGAAGCAGCCCAAGGAAGACAAGGCAGGACTGTGACAACACTTGGCCTAGACACCTCAGCAGTGTCATTGGCAAGTGTAGATGCTTAAAAATTTCTCCTAGTTTAAGGTGCATGGAAGCTCCAGTTGATTATCTTTATTGCTCTTTATTTAAAAGAAATACACAAAGTGGGAATATTTTCAGCGTAAGTAAAAAATTTGAGATAGCAACACTGCCCAGAAAAGAGTTTAAAGTTAATTCTTTGGGGAAAAAATTCAGTTAACACCACTGAAGGCACTGCACAGATGAAGCATGCACACATTCCAGGGACAGATGTTCCCTGAACTACAGAGTATCCTAGGAGGCTGTTGTCAGCTAAGCAGAGCAGGCATCATTTTTACTGTTTCAGGAGAAAACAATTAATACTTTACATGTAGGCACTTTGGAAATGTGCCTGAGTGACACACAAGAAGACCAAGTCAAGTCCCAGCAGAAAGGGAAAATTAAACATGAACAGATGGGCTAATTCAGCATTTTCAAGGAGTGAAATTCAAACGTGAAAGAAACCTAGCCAGCTACAGATGACAAAGCCTGTCTCAGTTCAATCTTCAAGCTATAATAGCAGATTTTTGATTTTTTTTTTTCCTCCATCAAATTAATCTTCTTGAGGAAGCTGGCATTTCAGTGGGTTTGGAGCAATCAAATAACTTTCCCACTCCTGGGGATTCAGTTTCAAATCAAAATTCAAGGTACAACTTACTAGACTTGTTGCTCTCAGTCTATTCAAGAAAAACCAAGCCCATCTGCACAGTTTGCTATTTATGTGTGCCAACATCATCTGTTTGGAAAAGGTCAGGGTAGAAGAAAAAGTTTTCATAGGTCAGCCTATGAAAGCCCCACAAGAGCTACACACAGATAATGAAACAACATTGAAACAAATTTTGCCAGTTTCCAGCACAAGTTGATGATCCACTATATTTCTGAGCACTACACTTGGACAATGATTAAAAATGCTTAACTGAAAACAAAGAAAAGGAGAAAGAACACCCACCAAGCTCAATCTTACTGCCCAAAGTTCCCAACCACACAAAACTCAGTTACTTGTAACCTACCAGAAGCACAGTGAACCACAAAAGGTGGGTTGTGGCACTGGATAACAGTAAGAATGTGGAAAAAGATATGTGATATTTTTTAATGGGAACAATGATTTGGGGTTTCTTAATATGGGGTTTCTTAATCTAAAGCACCTTGCTATTTCTACTTGATGTGAGTAGGAAAAGGTAAAAAAAAAAGTAATAAAAAACCCTTTTTCAGTATTGCGACTTGTAATATTTTGAAATATATAATTTAAATATTATAATTTAAATATATAATTAAAAATAAATTATAAAAATAAATATACAATTTAAATATTCAATTTAAATAAATAATTTAATCTATAATTTCTTATAATTTTGAATTTCGGTAGCTGTTTTTTAGATAAATTGGCTTTGTCACCCCTCAAATAAGTAACAATTCTCCTGTTAAATTTTTAGTTCTCTTAAAAATGCAAAGCACTGTGAATTTTGAGACAGAACAATTTTTTTTCTTCCAGCTTTCAGCTTTGTGACTAAACTAAAACCTATAGGTTTGTCCACAAAAACAATTTTTTGAGGAAAGACAGGTGGGAAATGCAGGAAAGGAAGAATGTGAAGTAGAGGTAGCAACATTTTAAGGCTGTTACAGAACTCAAACTTATATTATCTGAATTCCACCAAGTTGCTACAGCTATTAGAAGAAATTTTTAATTGACCTGAAACTGGAATCTGTGATAAATGACAGTAGGAAACTGATCTGTGCTAGATTCCATCATTCAACAGCACGTGTATGCAAGCTGATCACATTTAAGGAAAAGAAGGTGAACTGGTTTTGAAGCTAAAGGGAGCAGAGTAGCTTGAAGTGAAGTCTTGTTATCCTACTTGGTATGTATAGACTGGATAAGTTTCACTAAAATGTCATTCTTTCACAGTGATTTACCATGATATACTAAGGAGCAAAGCTGAACTCCTACCAGGAAAGTAAGTATACTGATATATCACGGGATAGAAAAGTAAATCTGGGAACCAGTGACACACAACTAAATTGCTGAGCATACCAAATACATGAAATAAAAAAATGTGAGGCAGAACAGCAATAAAGCAGAAGATTTTGATAGGAGTAAAAATATACATGTACTAGGAAATCCAAAATATATGACACTATACTGTAACAGAATGTAATTACCTTTATTGCAAAGTGCATCCCAGTCTAGCAACTGCATTGTAATTCTTGCCAATACAATTTAGATTGAATCACTGAAAATGAGACATTAGTTAATAACTAAATCAAAGTATTATAAATGGAGGAAATGCCACAGTAAGATCTCATAAATTTGGTCAAATATCTTTTGTCAAAGAGCTCTGTAGGATCACATTGCAGCTCTACCCAGCTCAATTTCAGAGTAACAGATTTAGTCCTAGAGAGCTGCCAGTTTAGCTGCATAAATAAAGCCACAATTCATCATAATCCATGAGTTTGCAGCACCTTGAAAATCAGGAAATATAGGAAAAAGCAAAAAGCCCCAAAAGTAAAACAAAAACAAAACAAAACCACAAAAACCAACCCAAAACCTTATACATCTGATCATTATTTTAGGTATTTTTCAGTCAGACTAACTTTCAGACAAGTGATACAAAGGGAATCAAAGCACAAGTATTTGCTGTTTAGATGAGCAGTCTTCAAAGTCCTCTCACTCTGGTTTTCCCTTTGTAAACTTTCCTGCATTACTGGAGTTTGTGATACATCACTTATCCAACAGGGGCAAGCTCCTTCTTCTGACAGCCTTTACAGCACAGAAGGTTTGACTAGAGCAGGGAGGGAATTTTTCTGCAGAGAAATCTTCAAATTGGCTTCAGTCACATTATTACAACTTAGCAATAATAATACAGACTTTTGGAGTTCCAGTTCTGTGTAAGCCGGGGTGGGGATGAGCCCTGCAAAAGCATTCTCTGGGGCTCTGCTTCTTTCTTGTTAAAGTACTGTTTCCTCAGCCCTTGATCACCACACCACAGTTTGATCATTCTCTCCCCCATTCTGCCCTCAGCTGTTCACAGTTTCCTATAAGAAACATGGCTGAGTAGAATAAAAGAACCTATGACAGTGATATGACTCATTTTAGTTATAATCTCCAAAGAAAGGAGACACCAAGTTGTGGAGGCCTTTGAGCCTATTAGGGGAACTTCTAGGGTAATGCCCTAGAGGAGGCTACCACAGGTTATGAGAATGCTCCAGCTTAGGGCGAGACAAAGGGGATTCTCCCATGGTGTTTTGCAGCACTATGTTGATCTTCCTCAGTTCCCTATAGGTCACTGCCCTTTGCCCTGCCCTTGTGCCCACAGACCATTGGCCCCTGAGCCTATACTTTATTGTGGCAGGGAGCCCAAAAATGGGAATAATAACAACAACAACAACAATAATAATAAGGTTGTGGAATGACTCCAGTGATCTCAGAAGGCTGAACACTTCCTTTATTAAGCTATACTTTATTACACTACACTATATACTATATACTAGAGAAAAACTCCTTGATCCCTTACAGACAGTCATGACACAGCTTTGACCTAATTGGTCAATCAATCCAAACAACCATCACCAGAGTCCAACTAACAAATCACTTTTGGTAAACAACCTCCAGAACATATTCCATGTGTGCCAAACAACAGGAGCAGCAAATATGGATAAGAATTGTTTTCTCTTCTATCTCTGAGCTTTCTCACTGCCTTCCCCAGGAAAAATCCTGGGAAGGTTGTGCCTGCTGCTGTCTGTGAAGAGAGCTGCAGACACACATACTTAACACAGGGCACTGCATTGTTTTCTTGTCTTTTGTCACTTGAACCCTTCAGTGTGACTCTACAATAAACCTTGCTGGAACTCTAAACAGGAGACCCTTTCTGTCCTTTTCACTGATCTAACTGTGGTGTGAGTGTGGATTGAGTGACTGTCTGTGCCTGCCCGAGTGGCTTTCTCAGAGGATGCTTTCAGGGAGGTAGCAGCAAACACCATCCATTTTCCACGTTGGTACACCAAGTGAGATGGTTAAAATAGATTTTATTATGGACTGGCTAAAATAAATTTTGACTTTGCTTTCAAAACCAGGAGCACATATGCTTTCAGTAACCTTCCAGTTCTATTGATCAGTTCAGTTCTATTCAGGTCTGCTTATCTTAGATCCCTCTTTCTTCCTAATCACATAAGAAAACTGCTTCTGCTGACAAGAGTTCGGTTTATTTTTAATAAATATTAGTAGGTGCAAAATTAAGTGGGAAAAGGGGAAGTGTATGCCCTTCCTTTGCTGGAGCCTGCAGTAATTGTATTTGCTTTCATTAATTTTGATTACATAGCAATGAGCATAGCTGCAAGATAAATTTGCTTTGCAGGCAAACTAGTAAATACAGCATTGAGGTCTATAGTAAAGGCAGGACCATATCTGTCCACAGGTAAAATGGGCTCAGGTGTTCTATTCAGACAGGTGGCCTTAGCTTTCACTGATTTTCATTTTTGCAAATAAAAATCACATCACTTAAGGTGGGTCATTGCTTGGTAGATTTAATCGAAAGACTGTGCATTTTTGTTGTGAGCTGTATGTTTGTTTAGAAGCAGCAGTATGGGGGGAAAAAGCCCCAAGTAAGAAAATGATGCCTACACAGATATAACTCTTCCACGAATTGAAAAGGAAGCAATTGCCTGTTTTTCTGATGGTGTTCATTAGTCTACTGTCCCATACATTATGAACTAAGGACCCCTCGAAGATTCAGAAGGGAGACAGAAGATCGAGTCTGTGCATGTGCACGGAGATAACTTACACTGAACCTGTCACTGGTTAAGGCATCCTCGAGCCCTTAGCACAGTTAATGGTGTAATCAGCAGGACAATTAGGGCTAAAGGCCTTCTACCTTACTGTAAAAGGTATTTAGCTGGGACAAAGGCAATCTGAGTTGGAACTCTGGATCAGGCTGGGAAGTGCCATGAATATGTTTGCCACCTCCATGGTACAGTGATTACAGAATTAATCACAGTTAATTGTTAATCCTGAACAGTTTTGTAGTATTGATTGATAAGCCTACAATGACAATGCCTGGGCTTTGATGAGCAGGTGGGTAGAGTTTTGCAATGAGGAATTAATTGATTTGTCAAAAAATACTTCAGCTTACTGAGCACAGGTAGACAGACAAAATCTAATTTGCCTAACATAAAGCAAAACCTGTTCCAGTGATAAGCAAAAGTAGAACTTGCAAAATTAGACTTAAATAAATATTAGTTCTAAATGGAGCACTTCATTACAATTCTAAACTCATTACTTTGCTAAAGAAAGTATTTGAAAAAGCTAGTTCAGCTAAAATAAACTCAAGCATTATTTTGAAAACAAAAAATAAAGCATAGGCTATTCAGACTACTTATGTACTCCTGTTTCCTTGCTTCCTTCCCTAAAATAGAGACCAGTTCAATAACAATTACATTTGCTGAAAGCACTGCTGTTGCCACATTAGGCCCTTTAAGAAGTTCTGATCAAAAATATCCCCAATCATTAATTTGCTTTGTTCTAGTCATTGCCACCTTTCACCAGGCTCAGAAATTTCTGCTGCCTGGAACATGCCAGCCACATTCACTCAGCTATTTATGCTTTCATTAGGAACATATCACTAGAGATATATTTTCAACAGTACTACCAGCAAAATAGTTAAAGATAAATCAGTAGAGCTATAAAACCCAAGGGAGTTAAAATTGCTAAGCTCACAAATAGATTACATTCCCCAAAAATCACAATCAAACATCACTGTGCTCCTGATTTCAAACAATCTTGTTCCAGCTGTGCTCATTACTCACTATTCATCACTTCCTTTCTTTGAAGATTTTAGGGCCTGAAATTCTCACACTGGTATTTATAACATCCCCAAGGAATACTAAGAACAGTTCCCTAACGCTTAGTCCCAAGCACTGTTAGGCCAAAATTGACATAGACAAAGCGTTTCTTCTCACAAATTATGCTGGTAATCCAATATTAAAGATAACACAAAATAATTTTCAAAGCTCCAGAGCTTCCAATCATTAAGTATCTCTTCCAAATACCCTAGATCATGATCAATAATTTTCTGTATTGCTTTCAAAGTAAAACTGCACCACAACTGAACTGCCAGAACTACTGCATAAGTTCTTTGGCTCAGGCTCATGACAGACACCCAGGAAAACTCGTGATTCAAGCTAGGTGTCTAATTATCCAGTAAAAAGGACAGTAAGACTTTAACACCTAAAAATGTATTAATAAGTCAGCACAATGGAGGAGGAAGGGCTTGCTGGGAGCTGCCTAAGCCCTCTAATAAACTGAAAATGAAGCGAGTGTTAACAATTCAATGACATTTTTCTCTCTACACCCCAAGTCTGCTATACTTGGATGTAGCCTGAAGAAGACACGTGTTGGACAAGGGCCCACAAATCCTTTTTGCACTTGATGGCTCCTGACAGCTCTTTCTCTCTTTTAAGCAGCATTTACTGCACTGCAGTCAGATTTTGGGAGAGCAATGCTATGTTTACTCCTTGCCCTTCCATCTCCACATCTGACCACCTGCTTATGACCTGAAGTTGGACATACCCTTGGGAACCAAGAAATCTAAGTTTGCATCTCCTTCACCTGAAGGGGTTATTGATCCAGGACTCTCAATTCATGGTCACCAAGTGCACTGACCTGATATTACACACAAGGTGGGTGGCCTGTCCTTTACCCCAGCAGTCTTTCCCCTCCTTATGGAAATCAGTATTCCACCATTCAGGGCAGAGGAACAACTAACTTTGAGGTTATCAAGCTAGTTAGAATGCAGTATGTTTAACCCAGCCATGATGCCTATGCATTTTTACAGGCTTCAAAGTTAGGTACAAACCACAGCAGAAAATACAATTTTTTAACTAAACTACATTATCATAACCTATGCATTTATTTTTTTTTTATCATCTTAATCCTTTAAAACAAACCAAAACCAAATTGAAGGCTTACAAAATCTTATTTCTGACTCTCAGCTGGACTTAAAATTATCTTATAGAAAATTACACTGATGGATACTAGCCGTTAGTCCCTTTCAGCATAGAAAGTACTTTTCTCATACTGTCATGAAAAATTACCCATATTCTTTGAAAGAAGGAAGAACTTGAATAACAATCTGGTGCCAATCAGTCATGGGCATTAAGGAACAGCAGCAACTACTCCTTGTAGTTGAATTCTCTTCATTGCACATTTTTCCCCAGCACCTGCACTGACAGATCTTCACTGGATAATTTATTATCAGAGACTGATGACTGTATTAGAAGCTCTTCACTTCTATTTCTGGACTGTCTGATCCAGGATACTGTTAATTATGACAAAGTAATCAGCTAGAAAAATAAACCTAATTTCAAAAAAAAAAAAAAAGGATGTGATAGAATGAGGAACAGTGATGGCATAAATGTGATGTAACTGGTGAGGGATCAGTTCTTGAAGTATCTTCATATGCAATCCTAACATGTGGGGAAAAGCAGAGGAACTAACTTAACACCAAACAAGAGCTTGCTCCTTGATGTTTCATCTTGTTCTGAAGATTAATTTTGTTGAGTGCTTAGAGGTGAATGTTATAACCAGTCACAGTCTAGAAGACGAAAGATTGTGTCAGCAGAACCTCCACAAAAATAAATAAAAAAAAAAGGATAGCTATCTAATTAGGATCATCCAGTTGCAGTTCAGACTTCTGTGAAAGGATTTCAGAAGCAATCTGGTAACTCATTCACCAGGACTCCTGTGAGCCTGGGTATTTCTTATCTATTGGGCAATATGAGTGAAGAATCCATGACTCACCACAAAACAGGCAATCTTTACTCTTGGAGAAATTTAAAAAGTAACAGCATGATCAAGCTTCTGCCAGGAATGAGAGAATTTTTTAATCCTGTCTCTGGGCAGAGGATGCAACAACTGACATTCTGAAGCCCTAATAATCATATTTCTCATAGAAAAAGTGACCATTTCCTGAACCTGGCCAGTAGACAAATTTCATGCTTTCCCTTCTCAATTCTCTTTCAGGCAGAATAGGCTGCTGTTTAGATAAATATACTTGGAAAAACTGACCCTGAATAGAGAGATTGCTATCTAAAGAGAGCTGAGGTTAGGAAGTATTACTTTCTCCATTTTGTAGACTGCCTGTTAGATGGGAAGAAGAGAAGCCTCAGGGAGGAAAAAGTTTAAGCTCTTATTCACAACTGAAGCCTTGATACCCTCTTGACCCTACCTTCCTGAAGGTAGGTACTGGCTTAAATGCATTCTTAAATCAGGAACTGACAGAACAAATTACTCATTGAACTCAAGGGAATCTATGCTACAGCCAGAATTGGAATTCACATACACAACTTGTTGGACTGTGAATCAGTGACAAATTTATCCTTTGCCTCTCTGTAGTACTGCATGAGGGAAACACTTGATGTTTATCTGATTTAACACAAGCCATGCTAAATACTGTACCTAAAATAGAACATATAAATGGTGGATGGGGAAGAGGAGGCAGAGAATTAGGCTGGGAGGGAAAAGAATTAGGGATGACATTTTATGTCTTTTAAAAGTCTGACCTTTTGGAAATATCACTGTGTACATTTTAAATATTAATAAAGGCAGTAGCTGTTAGGAGGCACAGGGCTGTTGTCAGGGGGTGACCTTTTATTGAAGTAAAAGAAAATTGACAGTTTTATTAGCCATAGACTACTGCAAACAGAAGCTACAGGAAAAAAAGCAAGCAAGAAAGCTGTCATTGTAATTAGCTACATTCTGTAAATTAATCTGAGGATGTGTCTGTGCCTAAACATTGCTGCAGGTCCCTTTGTATCTCAGCCTAGATTTATCAAACAGCTTGAGAGTTTAAAAGAATAGCATAATGCATTTCAGTCCTTTAAAGAGATATTGTTCCTAGAGAAAACAACCACGACAGTGGGATCCTCATGACTCGATGATCATCACTTCTGTGTCCCACTCTATGCACCCCCCTCAGCTCCGAGCAAGGCAAGAATCTTTTTCAAGCATCACTAACAGGTATTAGGTCAAGGATCAGACAGCAATTACCTCAGGCCTATTTTTGCTTTTCAGGACTAATCCATTAAAAGATGCTTCTTCAAATTACCTAGACTTAATCAGACTAGATTAGGAAAGAAACAATCACTCTGATTCTTCATCCCAAACTGTTTGGGGTTTTTACTAGAAGTAAGCTGAATTAACTTCTTGTCTTCATTTTGCTAGCAGTACTCTCAAGGGTTCAGCTGTGTGTAATCCAAGGCCATCTGATACAGCACAGCTCTGTAACCTTGACTCAAACTTCTGAGAAAATTGCTGAGTTGTGAGAAAAAGCTGTGAAAAACAAATCGAGCATATCTGCCTAAGGTAAGAAAAGTAAAATTGTAGGGAAAGATAAGATTGTTCAGATAGGTAAGTTACAAGCTCAAGGACTTGAAAAAAAAAAATCCCACCAACATGAAAATGTTTAAAGCCCTGCAGGGAAAAAAACCACACCCAAAAGAGACTTGGAAGTTGATGGTACATCGTGAAGGATCTCTGTTCCAAAGGGGAACAGAGGTCATTCCTTCCCCACCTGACTGCTGACTCTCAAGCCACTTTTATCCAAAGAAACAGATTTATGAAGAGTTAATTCAGACTCTTCAACACCTAGTGGGAATGAGGGATCAGAGAAGGAATGAAAAACAAAGAGCCTCCTTTGGATACCCTTTAGTGACAAACAAGGTGCTATGTAACATTTTTGCACTTCACTACCATATTCTTAATGTGATAAGGTCTTTCATATGTTTCAGCTCCATTCAGAGGTCTTTTGTTGTTACTTATTTATAAACTGTGTAGTCATAGGAGGCAAAATCTGCCCTCCTTTATGTCTCATTCTGCAGAAGGCATTTCAATGCATAAGATTGAGAGTTGATATGCACCCCACAAAGCCAGCTGAATCTCTTCTCTTGAACTTGGGGACACCACTAAGGCCAGTGGGAATCAGGAGGCCATAGAAATAGTGAACAGCATGGGATTCACTCCAGGGGGAAACAAGTCAGCTTGTCAGCAAGTTCCAGCATAAAAAGGACATGATCTGCTTTAGTGAGTCCAAAGGAGGCCACCAAATTAATGACAGGGATGGAGCCTGTCTCCTTCTCTTCTCCTCTGCCATTAGAGAAGAGAAGGCTCAGGGGTGACCCAGTTGTGGCCTCCCAGTACCAGGAGGGGCCCACAGGACAGTGGGGAGGGACTATTTTCAAAGGGCCTGCAGTGACAGGGCAAGAGGTGATAACTTTAAACTGACAGAGGGCAGGCTTAGCTAGGATATTAGGAAAAAATTCTTCCCTATGAGGGTGCTGAGGCACTGGCCCTGGGTGCCCAGAGATGTGGCTGTCCCACCTCTGGAAGTGTTCAAGGCCAGGCTGGATGGAGCTCTGAGCAACCTGCTCTAGTGAAGGTGTCACTGCCCAAGCTACAGGGGTTGCAATTAGATTATCTTGAAGGTTCCTTTCAACCCAAACCATTCTGTGGTGATTCATCTCTCAGCCAAGGACAAGCACACTTACCACAAACCAGCCTTGCTGGTGTAAGCAGCTGTTGCTGGCTAATCTGCAGATCTTGGGTTTTCCTACTGCTCAAACACACTGCAAACATGCACACAGAAGGATAACTAGAACTTTAGAAAATAACTTTTTTTTTTTTTTTTTTACTGGAGGTATAATTTAATTTGCATTCCTCTTTTTTTTGCTTTTGGAGTTATGTTCTTTAGCTGACAAAAACACAAGCTGCAGTTTGTGAAAACTGGCAGGATGGGAAAAGGTAAGCCTAAAGCAAATATTTATTCTGAATGACAAACTTTAATCAGTTAATTGACATAGAGACATCAATGTGAGCTTGAGAACAAGCTAAAAATATTGTCAGGAAGTCATGGGTAAATCAAATAGGAAAGAAAAGTCAGTGAAGTAAAGTAATTGTGAGGAGATTTACAAATCTGGAAAAAATATTCCAGGTGCTGCTACTCTTTAAAGTACAGGAAGGTCCTTTAGACATAGAGAATGACAACAGTAACACAGAAACACTGTAAAAGCATCTACATCTCCTACTGTTTAGTTCTATTTAGAGGAACCAAATTTCTCCTTCCTCTTTTCTCTTAGTATTGGCAAAGTTTAGGATGCCTTGAGGGCATTTTTGTATTACAATGTTATGGAACACCCAGGAAAGAGAGACAAGCCATTCCATTGACACTGAGGGCACAACCAGTCCATCCCAAGGAAGGCAGACCTGGCAGCCAGCACTGCAATGCAGCTGTTTAGCAGTACTCAGAAGGTCACACACCCCTCTGGGGAAAAAGCTTCAACTGAAAGCAGAGTTAATGAAAGCAAAGCCTTCTGACATCAATGGAAACCATTCCCTTGGACTTTACTACCCCTTCCTCCTCACACCCTCACCAGTACCCACACTCATATTATCCAAAACTTGAAGGTTATGTCAGCATTTACACATTTGATATAAAAGAAATATGTATTATAAAAAAGACTAAGTGGCAGCTAGAAGTTGATATGTCATTTTGTGGCAGAGTCACTAAACTTCTGCTGAATGAAATCTGTGTCCTCTCTCAAGGCAGAACAGTAAATGCTCTAAAAGTTACCAAGTTTGCAAAACTTCAACATGAATGACAGACTTATTCAGGGATGTAAGGGGAACACAGACTAAAGATGAAACAGCTACAGTACATTTTGCAACAACAGGAATGAAAACCTTTATAAAGACAAGTTTCCTTGATTATCTTATGGGACCTAAAAAAGAAGGATGCCTCACCCTTGGAGGTGTTGAAGACACTGAGTAGGCTGGGGAAGAGGCTTTTGCAGAAGGGATTAAACTTCTTTGAAATTACAGAAATGCATCTGTTCTGAATCAGCAAAATGCAGTCTGTCAATAACTAAGATTCTTCTCTTAGCCATGGACAGAGAATGTTCTGAGCACCTTCCATTAGCAAAACACAAAATAATGCCCTCTGGTATTGCATTTTCCCTTGGTATCAGGAAAATGACTCCATTTTGTGATTTCCAGTCAGAGATATTCAGGCAATGACCAGATGACAGAAGTGTAATGGGTAAATCAATTTTTCTCCTTTGCTTTTAAGAAATATTTTGCTTCTCCCCAATCCCTGGCATTTTTAGCTGTCTTGAAGTTGAAAAGCAGATTTCTGTTGACCCACAGCCTAAGGAAACTCCTTGGTGTACATGAAAAGCGAGTTACTCTTCAGAGAAACCACAAGAGATTTCAGCTTTTTGTCCAGAGATCTGAAGGGATGAAACATCAAATAGATATGAAACATTCAGATACAGCAAAGAGCAAGAAACCCTTATACCCAGTCTAGGAGTAATACCTTTCAAATGCACTCTTGCCTACAAAATCACTTTCTGTAAATCTACTCATGCCTGTGCAGAGACCCTGCATTAGTCTTGTAAACCACTACACCCTCCAAATTACTTAGATGACCTAAACTCAGGAAATTTTACTTCTGTGATGCTTAGCAGCTGGTATAAAACAGAATTACAATTTCAATCAAAGGGGAAGTCTAGACCAAAACACATCATCCATCAAAACCATACCTGGAATACTTAAGGAATGTGACAGGAGAATATGCACATGTCAAATGATCTACAAAAGAAGACCACAATTATCTGCTGAAACAGGATACGATTTTGGAAAAAGAATGACTGGTTCATATTCACACATCTATTTGTGTCTACAGCTCAGCACACCAAAAGGCAAAGTAGGGCAAAGGTCTGGGTGGGCATTTTTCCTCCCCTGGTTCTAAGGTCTTCCTCACAGAAGAAGAAAGCTTATTTTCTTTAAAAACTAGTATTAAAATAGATTTGCACTATAAAGATAATTTTTTCATGCTGCTGTTTCAGCTAAAATATTATCTGGTCTCAGCAGAAGTGTTAATATTTGAATTATCATTTTTTTTCCTTCTGAACTGCAAGGAAGTTACATGACACCAAACAACTGTGGCAGGCAGCAGAAGAAAGCAGTCCAGATAAACAGGAAGAGAGTAGAAAGCTTGAAGATATGAGAAAAGGAAGGATAAGTCTTTTTAGTTATTTATAAAGAAATCACACAGTTAAACATTTACAGAGCATGTTGCATCTGGAAGGATGTGCAGGTGTTTTGGCATATTCTGGAGATACCAGAAATATCCAGGCCAACATTTTGAAGTCTTCACAGGCATTTTAATCAACAATCTGTTCTTTCTTTGCACATGCATTTCCTGAGGTAGAGTGTTTCCTATCTCTACCAGAGCATGGCACAAGCAGCTTGTACTTGGGTCAAGGAGATGAGTGGGGAAAATGACTGTTTTAAACACATGCTAAGCTGGGCTGGCTCCATGACAAATAAATTTTATGTTTTCCACTAATGGCTAGGATGAAGAAGAAACAGAAGATGCTCAGGTCTGTTGGCTCAAAAAGTTATGACCAGCTGTTACCAGTCAAAGTTTGTTTGTTTATTTATTTATTTAAACACTAAATTTGCTGCAATTCTGTGTCCAGTGAATAAAAGCCTTAAACACCAGTGCTTTCAGTATAGGCCCTTTCACAACAATGAAAATTCCCGTTTCTAATCAGAGAGCAGGTTAACAGTTTCCTCTCCCCTAAAACATTGGTCTCCACTGAGGTTAACAGGCCTCACAACACCCAGCAGAACAACCACTCATTTTCTTTCAGCAGTAGATGGTCCCTTCATTTTCTACAGTTTCTTTATGCAGCACCACCATGGAGTGGTGCTTATATCACAATTCCCTTTGATTAAGTGGAAGCAAGAAAGTCCAGTGACTTGGGCTAGAGGTATGTATGATTGAAGCAATTAGAGTCCAAAGCCCTAATTTTTCTTGATTTTTTTTTTTAAGATAACAACAGGCATACCTCAGATAGGTCTGTAATTCTTCAAGGCTCCTTATATGCAATAAAGAACAGGCTAAAATGTTTTAAGGTAGTGGTCCCCCTTCCCTGACAATTCTGGAAACTGACTAGTATCTTTAAAGACAAATGAGCAGCTGATGCTTCAGCTCCCAGGGTATAATAGTACTTTCCTACCCTTGAGAATATTACTTTAGAGACCACAACACATCCAGACCCCATGGTCTCACAGGAATGTTGATAATTTTGAAAACAAGCCTTAAAAAGACCATTCAGTATCATTAAGACCTACATGAAAGTCTGTTCTTAATTGCAGGTATGCTAGTTTGGAAATCTTTTTGAGTAGGACCACCCTGGAAAAATGTAGCTCCTTCTTACTGAAAGCTGTAAGACAAATGTATCAGTTTTACCCCTGCAGTGATTTAAACCTCGGCAGAGATAGAATTCTCATTTAAAGATTTTTTGCAGATTATCTCTTAGGGTGTCTTAGCAGCTTCAACTTCAAATATCATAGTTGTAGGTTTGTTTATGTGTAGATGTCTACAACTCAACTGGATAGAGTGTAGAGGAGAGTCAGGAAAACTATCAGGGACCTAGAAAACACAAGCTACAGAAATGGAATTAATGACCCTCAAGAAAAAGAAAAAGGAGTACTTCCAAAGCATTCATAGAACAGGAATCCAGACTGGTGGATCACAGAAGGAAGAGATTTGAATCGCAGCATAGAATATTCCTGTCCAAAGTCTAAGAGCACATTCCTCCTATCAATTCATTCAGAAACACATTCTCCTTCCTCATTCTTCCACTATTCAACCACTATAGAAGTACATAGATCTTTCATGAGTTTAGCTTTTTTATTTTACTGAAACAATTTTTATTGTAGCATGGATGTGATTTCAGAGAGATAGTTACAAACTCAAACCTTGATCTCCAGTAAGAATCTGAAAAATCAAATTTTCCTAGAGAGCATGAAGCAATTTCAACCCAAATTTAGAGGAGTGACCTAAAATGGAAGGCCTTTACAAAGGTACTTTGGAGGTGCTCATAATTTTTCTTTATTCCAGAAAAGATGAAACAAGACTGAAAAAGTAAAATCATCTCTAAAGTATTTTTCAAGTATTTGAAGGATATTGACAGTGTTTCCTGCCTAGACACTTCTCTGTGGGAGCCTAAGCCTCTGGTTGCAGTTCAGATTTTTTCCCATACATCTGCTTTCTTTTACCACCCCCATCAAGTGCTTACCTGGAGCAATATCTGCACAAAACCCACATGTCAGTGTGACCCCATGCAATCCCAGACTGAAAGCTACACATGAGTGCAGAAGCAGCTGCCTGAGACTTTTCCATCCCATCAGCTACACTGAGTAGCTCCAAAAGGAAGAAGTGTCACAAGCACTTACATTGGTTATAAATTCAGCTGTGAACTACAGGCAGGCAGATGGTCTTCCAGGAAGAGGCCCTTCTCTGACACCAGTCCCAAGCCATTGCTTAATGTGGTATATCCAGACTTTACACAATGCTGCAAATTGCAGCAGCCATTCAAATATAAAATTAATCTGTTTGCTAAAATGTCAAAGGAATGGGGAGTAGGAAAAAACCAAACACTTATAAGGCTTTTTACTTGATCTCCAGAGCTCCTTGATGGTTTTTTCAAAGCAGTATTTCCAGAAACTAATTAAAAACAAGCTGCAAGTTTATGGAGAGTCATTTGTATAAAGATGCAACAAGGGGAAAATCAGAATTAAGCAAGTTCATTTTTTCCTGCTGGATAAAGAGGCTGGAGGGCAGCACTCAGCCATCCTGTGCAATCCCAAAGGCACAAAACTTCAAACCAGCTAACTCCTGTGCATGATGGTCACCTTGTGAATTAAGAACTGTCTAGAGGCTTCATGTAAAAACCTGCTATTATAAGAAACAGTATTTCCCTTCAGTATAAATAAAGAATGTTTGTTCCCAAGCAGTTTTTTCTTTCCCCAGGAAGTGCAAGGAAGTAGCTTAGCTAAGCCAAACAACACTGTTTGCTGTATAAGAAGACTGGCTGGCTGTCTCTCTGGCCAAATACTTTATCTTTGGTTTACTAGAACAGAGGGAATAGGGCACACTTACAGAACTCTTGAGGACAGGACTGCATCTATGGAAAGCTGATATACTGACAAAGCCCAGGCAGAGGGAATGGATGTTTGGTTCCCAATTCAGTAATACAGTAAATTTTTTCATATGCAGTGATGGCAGATTCCAGACAGCTGCAAATGAGTGGCTGCAGAGCAAACTGAAACCTGGGCTGGTGCAGAGCTTCTCTCCTGTACCAACACCTACTGAAAGGTGTGAGAACATGCATTTGGATTTGGGTTTTGGGTCAATGGATAAAGCATATGTCTGCCACTATGTGATACATGGGTATTTCCTCTCCCCACAAAGCCCTTTGTCATCCTGTACAAAACAATGGAAATGCTTCTGTCAATTTTTTGGCTTCTTTGGGCAGTAAACATAAATATATTCTACAATTAGTCACAATCTAATTGCATCTATACATTAGGTTCCAGTTTAGTTGCACCACCACAAACTGTAACAACATTATTAACACTTCTGACAAAACAGATTTCTGGAGCCTTTATTTACATGAGTGCTGTAGCACCCAAAATTCTCTATGCCTACACTTTGACAGAGTACTGCATTTGGAAATCATGAGTGGGAGTTTAAAATAGGTTCAGCATGCAGCTCACACTGTTCCCATCTCTGACATCCATATGTGGCTTGGACAATCTGGAGTTTTCTTTGAAAGGCCTTCCTCTGTTTTGCAAAATAAAGTTCTACATTTGCTGCTATGAGGCACTGCAAGTTGCAGAGCTTTAAGATGTCACTACCACAATAAACAATGATGTTTATAAACAGTCTGATGGCTAAACAGACACATCCAGGATCAAATATTTGCCACACAAGCAATCAAACAAATGGATAAACATGAAGAAAATTATTATAGAACTATAAACATTCTATTATTAACCAGCAATCTGCATATCTTCCTCCAATTAACGCCTAGAAAGGAGATGCGAGTCAGTCGAAACTTAATTACTGGCATAACACTTTGTTGATTAGAAATGCAGTAACAGTCATTGCTTCTATTCCATTTATACAAGGCCCATAATAATAAGCCAAGGGACGTCAGTCACTGCTTTCCTGCCAGTAGTTTCTGCAGTAGCAATAGCTTCTGGTGTAAATGCACTCCTTCGCTCATGTCACTCAGCTCGGTAATTGCCTTGCCACTCACATAAAGAAAACAATTTCCGGCTTTGATGGGATTTTGTCGGCGATGTGAAACTGCTCCTGCAATCTCTGCAGCAAGGTGTTAGGTGGGTTACTTTGGTGGATCATAACATGAAACTAATCTTTAAGGAAGCAGGTGGAAAGTGAGAGAGGCTTATAGGCTGCTAGGTGCTAGGAAAATGGTGCTTCTCACATAATTGACAAAAGTGAAGCATTCAGTGAGGGGGAACTGAGACAAGAAGAAGGCAGAAGCAAAGGGAAGAAAATTGCATTGCCATTTTCATAACACCAAGAACGTGTCTCTTAGCTCAGCACATCTTTCAGAAGCTCTTATAAAACCATGTATACTTATTTCATATGACATAGGTAGCTGACCAGCAGCCTAATTTCAGCCTGCTTCATATTTGGTCCTCCCCACAAACTGCACCCTTATCACCACCATTTCACCATTCCCATCCTGAAGCTGCAGATGCAAAGAGTTTTCCCTCAGTATGCGACATGCAGCATTGTTTTACTTCACCACCTCATTCCCTGAATGAGTGTTCCAGTGCTTGACATTTCATTCTGCTTCTCACCTGATGTGAGCCCACAGTCCAGCTCCAGGTTCCCCTGGGACACCTGAGGCTCTCCCCAAGCTCTTCACGCCCTCACATCCCTCTGCATGAGCCCAGCTTGACACAGGAGAGGGACATGTGCAAGGACAACCTCTAGGATGGTAAACAACAACTAACCTTGTCTGCTTATTATCAGAGCCAGAACTTGCCGCAACAGAGACACAACTTTCTTCTCCCCTGCCCCTTGCCTCCCAGGTGGATTTATACTGAGATTTTCATGGTCAGGTATTAAGAAACATTCAATTTATATCTCTCTCTTGTGATGATTCAAAACTTCATTAGAAATACAATTTGTGAGTAGCAAGTTGAGGACAGAGTAAATGGAAAGATTCACAGAAAAGTGTGTTTCAAGGGCCCTTTTGGATGGAAAGCCATATCAAGAATAGGATAAGGAGGCTTAAAATTAAAGGAAAAATGTACCACAGTATCATCCAGAGAGCACGTCTAGTGTTATAAATCAAGTTTTCCCTTGCAGGCATAAAGGACAGAATGAAACAGCCAAACTGTCCATGAATAGACACAATAGCTTTGCTTTTACATTTGCAAAAGAGCCAGAGTGAAGTATTATGTACAATTTATGCAAATTACTATAATTTACACATTTTCCAACCAGAAAAATAAAGCACAGCTTACTGAAGTCCCAGAAATTGAGGACATCAGAAATACCAAGGAGGATGGGGGCTAATGAACAGACACAGACATTCCAACAGGGAACTTGTTCTAATACCTGATAGGAAAAGCATAATGGGAAAATTCATTTATTTCAGTTGTTTCCAATGAAGTTTTGGGTTTATTTCATATCTGCTGCTTTAATACTCAATACTGCTGTCTCAAGATCCTCTGACAGGACTAGAATTAACTGTCTTCAGTAAGCTTTCTATTTCTGAGCTCTCTCTTGAGAGAGATGAATCATGATGATCTTAAATGCACCAGACTCCTCATCCCTTCATAGCATTGTCTCTATCATAACCACAGCACAAACTTAGAGCAAGAAAAAATATATTAAGTTAATGGAAAAAAGCTCTTTCATTCTTAGCCCAAATGGTTCTACTTCAATTGCAGTATATTTCATCATAGCAATATTAAGATACTTCCAAAACCACTCTTGCAGTTGAAGGAGGTAAAAAGGTCTATTTGCTTCAGAGGGACATCAAATATTGTCTTTTGATTGATTAGAGCACTTTTTCATAGAGGAAAACTTGGATACCCACAAACCATGGATTTAAGGAAAGTAAAGCTTACTGGTTCTCCCTTTACTCCAAAAGAAAGCATGGTAATTATTCTTACCTTCAGAAAAGGCATGACAGCTCTTCATGTACATCTTCAGAAGTATCAAAAAGCTCCAAAGCCGTCAGGATTTACACCCTAGTGAATTACAGAACAGCACAAAAGTCATATTTAAGGATTAATTTTTTCTTTTTCAAACAACACAGAATAAAGTTCTTAATAGTATTATTGTTTCATGGTTTTATGTTTTTAATATTTGGGAAAAAAAAAAAAAACCAAACAAACAAAAACAAGTTTTAAAAACAAAACCTCCTTGGCAGGTAGCCTGACTTTGTATTGATCACTTCTTGTTCTTCACATATGGTGAAATGTTATTTTTAATGCTGACTACACAGTAAATAAAGAGAGAGATTCACACAGGGTATATCTAAAATAACCCAGTGTTGGGCTTTCCTGTAAATGAGATCATCAGCAGTACCTCAGAGTGGATTTGTGCCCTATTTTTGGTACTTCATATTTCTTTAGCATAGCATTCCTTAAAACCAATAAATAAACATACCATCTACAAGCTTAAAATACAATCTAGGCAAAACCAATTCATTAATACTGAGTAGTTGAAGTACTGTTGAGGCAGAATTTAAAGTGTAACCACAAATTTAGGACAGCTTCCCACACATGCTCCTCTCTTCAAAGTTTTCAATAAATCTCTTACACTCTACACTCATTCTCTCCAGCTTTCTATTATTTTCCTCATATTTATTTTTTATTCAATCAAATGCCACTTAACTGTTTTCTTATTTGAAAATTGAAAAAAATAAATAAATTCCGTAGAATCACTATGTAGACATATAAGAACTACTGCATATTTCAAAGAGAAAGCTTCACACTCAGTATATTGAAAAACGGAATCATCAAATGTACACACCAGTTCTGGAAAAAGCAGAAGATGCTTCCAAGCAAAATTTTCAAGCTGTAAGGATTTTTCCAGTACCTATTTTCTCTGATGACCTTGTAAAAAAAACAAAACCAAAAACCAAACCACAAAAAAACAACCACCCTAACTGATAAGGAACAAGAGTGTGATGTTCCACAAGACCTTCTTTGCACCACCTTTTGATTTCACTCTGCATACACTTTATTGTGCTTGTGCCTTTCAAGGGCACAAAACAGAGCAAGGTCTAGCTCAAGAAAATAACACGTGGAACAAAATTATAAAACCCCTATCCAAACCTTTTGCATTTCTATCAGAAAAAGCAAACCATAGGGTCAGGCCAGGGAGAAAACAAGGCCATTTACAAAAATCAGAAAGGTAGAAACTCTTTCATCAGCATAGCAATAAATAAAAACAATGATTACTGCAGGGACTTCAGCCTACACCTCTCTAAGTGTTTGACTCCTACTCCCTCTTGTGAGCTCTGTTAATCTCCTCCCCTTTGTGCTTTTTCCTGTTCCTGAGGTCCTTATTTGTTAATCACCTATCTCCAGAGCAGGCTGGCTAATTTAGATCTGACAGCTATTAGTCACCTGGCAACACGTGGCACCAGCTTTCACACAAGTGTCTGTATTTACTCATTTATCCTTTCACTTCTTTGGGGGGGGGGAAAGATCATAAAACCAGCATGCTGCAGACATGAAGAGAAGAAAGAACCTCAGAAAATAGAAGAGACCACATCTCACACTTAATTAATATCAAATTTATGAATACTAATGCAAGGAACACCTAGGCCAAGATGGAGAAGGGTGTTTTGGAGAGAAGAAAAAATGCAGCTTTGTAAAGGTACGCATGAAAGCTGTCATAGCTATGACTGGTTGCAAGAAAAGATGTTTCATGTATCCCAAAAGCCATTCTTAAAGCAATGTAACACAAACCTTAGGATATCTCTGTTTGGCAGAACAAACTCTGAAATGACTAGTGTGTAGCAACATGGCCACTTGCATGGTCACTGTAAAAGTGTCATGAATCCAAAGGACATAAGTGTTGTGCAAGCAGACTCATGGGATTAATAAACATCACATAAAGGCTTCTAATTGCAGTTCAGCTCACCTTCTAAAGAGAACAGGAAAAGCTCAGCCCTTCAGCAACCTTATTCACAAACCAGAGCTGTCATGCTCCATGTTAGAGATATCTCATTAGCTTATGTGAACGTGCAACACCCACACCAAGGCTGCAGGGAGCAGGAGACTCTAAGTGGGCAAAGAAACAGACATCCTCCAGCTTTGTTTGCATTCAATAGCAACAAGAAAGCCCTTGCATATTAAAGTTAATGGAAACACCAGGATGACAAGCTACTCAGAAATCCACCCCATGGAGGGAGAATTTGGCTGAATTGGCCCCTTGACTGATAGCTGATAGAAAAAACCCCTAAGTGACAGCTAGAACAAGAGGGTGTTATTAGAGTCACTGCAGGTTTCCTAAATGTTTGGGGATTTTTTGCTGTGCCTGTAAGTGCTTCCAAGGTTGTTATCAAGAGCTCAATCCTTTGTAGCTACACAATTTGCTTTCTTGAGTTTATATTCTTGTTTGAACCTGCCTGTTGTTGTGTTACCCTGGAGTAGCTCTGGCAAGCTGAGGTGCATAATTTCTCCACAGGACAACAATAAAAGAAATAAAAAAGAAGATCCCACAAAGAATCTGCAGAATGTCCCATCAAGAAAACTGAGTGCTCTGGAGACTGGTGCTATCAAGATACAGGACACAGGGAAAAAAGTGTATTTTGACAGATACTTTTCAGTGACCTGCAAGTAGGGGAAGAGATGGTTTATGACATGAGGGAATCCCACAGTGTCTCATCTTGACATCAGCAGAACCCAGGACCAGCAATCTGTAAGCTTAGAAGAAAACAAGACTTTCATCCAGCAACCTGAATTTTAGAAATATTTACATATTTGCTAGCTCTTCAGGCTGCATTGGTAGTACTCTGTGCGGCAGTTTTAAGAGCTGCCTGATTATCAGCAGCTGTACCTGATTATGTGCCAATTAATACAAGAGCTCCCATGGTGTCAATATGAAGGGTTTCCTTTCCTCTGCTGTTCATTGATATCTACAACTTCAAGAAAACACAATTGACCACCTCATGCTAATACAGTCATTTATTATGGTTGTTAGGCTGTTATAAATCCTAGAGAAACTCAACAGATCTTACTATTTTAGATATGGGATTTGTAAGAAACATTTGGCAAATTGTTTGGACGAACAAATGTCCTGTCTCCAAACCATACACCCCCAGAAGCACCTGCTGCTTGTGCCTCCTTCCCCAGTGAGCTACACAAAATGCCCCCCAGTCTCTCTGTTTGCCTGCATGTCCATCCTAGTGGACACTAATAACCACAGAGGGGCATGACTGCACTGACTGGGAACCAATTCCAGGGACAGATGGATCAGCCACAGGGAGGGAAGCTTGGGGCTGCCTCCAGGTCACACAAAGTGACCAGAAACTGCAGCCCTTGGCAGGGCAGGACACCCTGCTTCCAAAACCAGGCGGCCAGCTTGACCACCTCTGATATTCACTCCAATAAAATTTCCAGGAGACACCTTCTGCACACCCCAGCATGTCCCTGCTCCTGCCTGCACTTGGAGCAAAACAAACCCAAACCCTTTGGCTGAGACTTCTCAAAACCTCCTGAAGAGGCTTGTGATTAGAGGTAGCTTAGGTCAGTCTGCTGCTTTTGAAAACTCCTCTTCTTGTCTGTGGTATATTTTGTGTAAAACATTAATGTATAAATATTCTGAGAATTAATGCTTTCTGCCTCATACTGACTGCATAATACAAGAAGAAATAACACCTAGAAATTACCACTGATTTAGAACTGCAATCTATTTATTCTCAGCCAGCTGGCTTGTGATATGAGCTGCTCTGTATTTAAAAGCATGGCTTTCTCCCATGCTTGTCTCAGTTTGGGTGACTTCTGTGGTGTCTCTTTGCAAAGCTCTTTAGCAGGGCAGTGATTTGCAGTTCACATAGGCCACCAGGCTGCTGCATTATGACCTTATGTTATAGATAACACAATTTAAGATGCTGATTACAGAATGGTTCTGTGAAATAGGAAGGAAACTTCTGCTAGTCTGTGAGGCTGTTCTGCTTCTCTTGAAGCATAAATGAGTTTATTTTGTCATCTCCAAAGGATCAGCCATACCCTTCGCAGCACACACACACAGGATGTATTTTCTGCTAATCCTATGGTTATGAATCTGTTTTGTGGTAGCAGCCATGGCTCAGAACCCAAGCAAAGAAAAACAAGGTTTGAATTCAATATAGTCATGCAAGGTGTTTGTTTTTACAGGTGACACACCCATGGCTGGCTGTTTCCTAATGTGGCATTATTCAGTGAAGTATAGAAAACAGTCAGACTAAACTAGTAAAAAATAATAACCTTTTTGCAATATGTACTATCTCTACAAGTGAATATATTAGTGTTATTAATAATAGCCTCACATTAATGCAAAGCTGTGCTGTCACCTGTCACAGAACAGCAGCTGTATGTATGACACCAATGGTTATTACATTACAAGTTGCCTGGAGTCTTATGCTGACATTAAGTAAGCACGGAATTTAATGCATTTAACAAAGTAAAAAAAAAACTAAATCATACCTGTAATTTAATATATGCATGTTCTTCACCGTGGCAATTACCCACAAGTCCACAAAGAACAGGCTGGGCTTGAGGCTATCAGAGAGTTTATTCAGAATTATTCTTACGGATGATAGCACTTCATGGTTTTCAAAACAAGCTTGTTCATTACATTGCTTTCTGCTAACTGTATTTCTGCAAGATGCCCCTTTCATTTGCTCATTTGCTCAGCCAGGAATGAATGAAAGGGAGCTGAAGGGGGAAAAAAAAGTTAGAATTATTAACCCAATTTTCCAGCTTAATTTTTAGCACAAAGTAAAAACATAAAATAATCACCTCATAGTAATCTATGGATTCAATTATTCTCATTTAGGTAGGGTTGCAGAAGTTTATGCTTCCAGAAATTTATGCCTGTTGTGTTCATCTGAATCTGTAGCCTTCCAGAAGTCTGTTCCAGATTTCTGAATAGACTGTGCACCCTGGTGTGCTGAGGGCATCCAAATGCTCCAGTTGGATCATCCTCAGTGATTAGCAAACAGATCCTTTGTCAGCATAGGCCAAGTTCCAGTTTCAGGTCACCATGTTTCTGAAACACAAGGTGTCTGGAATGTTGAGCTGAAATGCAAAGTTTACAAATTTAAGATTCCAATGGCTCTTTTTTGTTAGTTTATGTCCCCAAACCCTAAGCAGTAAGGAATTTGGCCCCCTGCTCTGTCATTCTCAGGTAAGTTCTGAGTCTCTTCAGGTCAAGACAGCTACTTCCCAGAGGCCATGCCAGCAGTTTTTCTTACTTTTATTGTTCAGTATGCTGAGGAGAGAAGGGAATGGGTATGAACATCGTCAGAAACACTGCATTTATTCAAGCATATTTGTCACCACAATCTCATTGCTATTGGCTTTTCCTATGTAGAACTCATAAAACAGCTCTTAAATATTGACCCATTTTATTTGCCTAGTTATCAGCTTGGTTCATTTTATTCTAAAATAATCAATAATGTATTTACTTGGCAAAATGTTTCCTCAAACATTTTCTAACCAGCCAGTATAAGACCAGTGTTGAAAAGCTTTTCTTCATTACAGCTCTAAATCATGGTTTGTTTATTCAGAAAAAACACACAGAAAAGTATGGTGTTATCTAGCAAGTGAGATTCTAAAAGATTGTTCTTTTTGAAATTGTTACTGGAAGTTGTAATGGCACAGGACTGTTCCTTATGATGGAAAAGGAATTCTTGGAATGAAAAGCTCTGCTCTTTCAAAAATGTTTGGATTTAATTGAGGAAGTGAGATCAAAATATTTTGCCTCAGGATAAGTAATCTGGTATTGCAATATTTGGTTTGTGAGACAGAGTCAAAATATTAGCATCGTTATGGTGATAACATGCAACTCTCTGACAAAACCCCTCAGCCTGCAGAGAAATTTCCTACAGGTCACTGCAAGGATTCAGTAACATAAGCCAGCATAAAGTGTTTCAGTGTGGCTCTGCAAACAGAAATTAATTTTTATGTGAAAAAGTTTAAATTACCTCACTTCAGCTTAAAGACCTGAAGGGTTGTATTTGGACATTATGATTTGAAGAATTTCTTTGAACTTTGGTTCCAGATTTAATTTTTGTTATGTTTTATGTCAATTTATTGTCAATATAATTATTTTTTAATCTTCCACAGTAAAATAAATTCTAAATGTTTAGGATTTCTAGCATCTGATTATGTTTATAATACAAGAAACAAAACTACCTTAAACATAAAGTAAGCTAATTTCTCTGTCCCAAATACATATTCACATGGCTTTAACTTAAGGGATGAAGAAAAAAAAGAAAAAAGAAAAAAGTTACAAGAAAAATTAAGAAGAAAAAAAAAATTACAAGAAAAAAAAAAAAAACAAGCCTGCCCATTGTTTTTCCTGGCAAGAGTCTTCCAGTGTCTAAATAACATTGTATTCTGCAAAAGCTTCACAGCCTAGTATTTATTTCCAATTCTTGAAAGATACGTGACAGAAAGATGAACGCGTTGGCCTTCCTGCTGTGCTCTCACTGAGGTGAGATTCCATCAATGCTTTGAACCTTCTCTTTGGCAGACAACAGACCCTGCTAATAAAAATAACATGTTCAAAGATATGGTTAAAGCCTGTGCTTGGACTGTGTGAGAAGTTTCTGTTGAGCACCTCAGCGCCATGAACACCCAGGGAACGCAGGGAGAGGGAATAACACTGGTCACTCCAAACTGCCACACCAAACAACTCAGCCAGCCTGGGGCTATCACCTGGGACTCTTAGTTAGTGAAATCTAGAAAAAGCCACAGTACACAAAAATCAAAAAAACCTGCTGCTGTAGCATGTGACAATATGACCCAAATGGGTGTGAAAGCTCTGGAGAGGACAAGGCACCACGAGGCCTCAAGAGGGGAGGTGGCAGCCATTTCCTGGAGGCCTCCCAGTGCGGCATTCACATTCTCTGAAAAATCCCTTCGCCCTGGATTTTTCTCCTGGGAAGCTGAGAAGCCTCAGCTACAGCCATTTGAAATGCAGAATAAAAGGATGGCAAATTATAATTGATGGCATCAAACAGTGAAGCAGGGGCAGATATTTTTTTTCTTGTAAAATTTTATTTTAAACACCAGTTCGACATTTCATTTCCATGCTTCCCAATGCATCTTTCCCTATTACTCTACTACTATGCTTTGCCACCCTGGTTTATCCCTCCCATCCACCCAGCCTGATCAATGCTCCTAAAGGATTTTTACCTGTCTCACACTAGTATGGTTGGTACCAGCAACAGTCTCATCATTTACCCTGCACTGAAAGATGGGAAAAGTTCAGCCCTGGATAAGTTTTCTGGCTTCTCACTGTAATAACTAGTGCCACTAACAAAATAAAATTTTATATCATTTTTATTGCATCCCTCCTAGAGAATTATAGGCAGAGCACTGGCTTGCAGAGCAGATGTGTGAAGCTGCAGACAGAACTGCATCTGTTTCCTTTTGCCACAAATTGTTTTGTATAGATCCCTGTTGACTAGGAAATTTAACATACTGTCGCTGTACATCACATTTGTAATAAAATCATTGTTAAACAAACACATTATTCCCTTCTACTCTCCTCCCTCTTTTCTTTTTCTAATAACAAACTGACTTTATATTCTCTCCACATTCTTCCTTCTCACTCCCCAAAATAGATTTTTCTTTTGGCTTCAGTTTTACTTGGACCTGGACCAAGTCCAGAAGTTTGATGTTGGCTTTTACAGCAGTCCTGAGAGTACAGGGAAGGTGGGGAAATGTCAGTAAGAATCTGCTGCTTCCCACTACATCAAAATATATTTGTCACTGTATTTCTTGATGGGATCTTGGGTTTTTTTTCCTTTTTTCTCTTGTTTTCTTTCACCCAAACCCTGCTTTCTCTGAGAAGAAGAGAATTAAGTCACCATCCAGATCCAGATATGGAATTGAAAAGAAAAGCTGTCTCTGAGCTGCAGAAAGTTGCCTGCAGCATTTAATCTCCAGGCTGGGGTGATGCCCTGCTTTTGCTGCAGCTGTGAGTGCTTTGCAACCTCATCCTTCCCTGGGTCACTGCAGCTACTCCAGCTTTTGGGCTGTGGAATAAAACAGCTCCTGATTACTGATAAACACAGAAAGCAGAGGCCTCTGAGACCACATTTCCATTTGCAAAATGGCAAAGCAAATAAACATAATTTTGCTCATATTCCTAGAAGAGAGAGAGTGGTGTGTTAATGTAACACAAACCCTCCAAGGTAACATATCTTTGGGAAATACATGTTTTCTGAAGGATGGGGCCACACCAGCTGCAGCTCCTCTTCTTGGGGTGTGGTTACACAAATTGGTCTGTGTCTCAGAAACCAGGAAAGCCAGGCTCTGCCTGTGCCATCTCACATGGACATGGAGCAAAACCATACAGAGCTGCTTGGGGCTGTGGCTGTACATCATTCCCCAAAGCAGCCATTCTCACAGAGAGGCACTGCCATACCAAATATCTGGGTACAGTGCCAAGCTGGGAACACAGCTGACACAGACAATAATGAGGGGAAGCTGATGGGATTATGACTGAAAATCACAACAGTAATAAAATGACAGAAGGAGTCACAAGCCCTTTAAGGAGTTCTGCCTTATTTGCATTTTCTTATGTTGCTTGGAAAACTTAATGAAGTTTATCTTCTGTCATTAAGATAAACCAGCTCTGTGGTGGTGCTGTCAGAGCTTCACTAATTAAAAGTCAGCCTCCAAGTGCTTAAAGCTTGTCTACACTTGAAAATTAATTCAGTTTGAGGGAGCGTATACATTTAATTTGCAGCAGCTATATTACCTAAATTAGGGTATCTATTTTGTAGGCAAGGCTCCTCTGAACTTGGCTCCAATTGAAACTGAGCATTTGCTTCTTTGCTTTATCCTGAACCAAGACATCTGTGTATAAGGAAGGATTCAGGGATACCTCTTGCTAAGTATCCCCATGCACAGACAAGACTTAGGATGGCTGATTCACAGCATTTTCCTTTCTGAATGCTTCTCCCTGCCTTGTGCCCCATCAGCTGAGGCAAGTCTGCAAGCAACAGATGATGCATGGCTGCAAACAATGTGCTAAATTGATATAATTATCAAATTTTTATGGACCTGCAGTGCTTATGCAAGGCTGCTATTACAGCACAAAGCCTAAATAAGAGAACTTAAACCTGGATTAAAACCTTTCTAAAAAAACAAAAATATTTTCTTCATATTTTTATAAACAAGAAAGTTTGGAATACAGAAAAAATACTATGAACATTTGGGATTACTTTTATTTATGTGCAATTTATGAATACAACTATCAATCAATTTAAGAAATTATTAGAAAATGAGCACTAGGTAATATAAAAACAATTCTGTTACTATCAAGGATGTTTTTCCAATTGAATTCCAAGAGCTTACAACGTTCAAGACATTTGGAAATTTCAGAATAGCTGAAGAGCACAAAGCAAAGTTCTTATTTCAAATCCTGCTCTCTCAGATACATATTCAAGGCTAGAAAGTTTTTCTAATGCTTGCTAGTGGAATAGATCCAAGACAAGGACTAGAGAGGACATGAAGCAATGCAGCATCCATAGCTTGACTCATAATCTCATCTGGATGATGTACAGAGGGTAGAAAGATGCTGTTTGAAAGAAAAGGCTGTCCCCACTCAAAGGAAAATAAATTCTGTTTCAGGTGCTCTTTTTCAGATCTCTTTGTAGAGCTCACAGAGCATAATGTAGCTCCAGGTTGGTCTTTAGGCATATGGCTTCCCTCATCCATTTTAAACAGAGATTTTGGAGAGTGTTGAAGGAAAATGGTAGATGGACAGCCATGTCTAGCAAAAAGTGTGTGTCAGATGAAAAGAAACATTTTGGCAGTCCTTGCAAGGGTATCTGACCCTTCAGCCTCACCTGTTTGACCAGTGAAAATAACAATTCCTCTTCTGCATGGAAGGGAAAGGAAAGGGACTTTTCTTGCTGTTAAATACAAGACTCTTTAATCATCATCTAGTCTCTACAAGATTTTGGCTGATTTTCTACTTGGTGCCATCTATATTTGGTGGGAGTCCTCCAGCATTTTTTGTTAGACGTCTGCAATGGATTCCCCCTGAGACTGATGGTTCCAACAATGTCACCTTTCAATGACAAAAATGGGAACCTCTGCTCTGGTGGGACATTGGTAAAACAAGAGCTGCCCTCCACTCAGTTATTATTTTCTCCCAAATAATAAGAAATGGCCTAAAGCTGTTCCAAAGAATGTTTAGATTGGCTGTTAGGAAAAATTTCTTCATTGAAAGGATTGTCAAGTAGTGAAACAGCCAGGGAAGAGGCTGTCACCATCTTGGAGGTATTTAACAGACATGTTGGTGTGGCACTGACATGGTGGTTTTGTGGTAAGTTGGGGAGTGCTGGGTTTATGGCTGGACACAATGATCTTAGAGGCATTTTCCAACCGAAATGATTCTGTAATTATGGTGTAATATTCTCAGAGAGAGATATTGAATGCTATTAAACAAAGTCCTATAAATACCACAATAAGACAGCTTCCATATATTCCATTATTTACTTTTCTTCTGCCCCTGCCTTCATTTTATTATTTTTTTCTCATAAAAAAATGTTTATTACCCTGAATGGTCTGGGATGGACAGGTCCTGAAGTCACTGTGGCCCTGGCCCTGGTCACTGAAGGACTGCTGGGCCTCTGATGAGTTGCTGGACCCCAAGAAAGGATATCATCCTTCTTCAAAGCTAATAAATATCAAGTGATGGTTGTCCTTCCTCAAAATATAGCCACAAAAGTTTCCTGTGTTATGAAATTAGCTGGGGGGAGCAGGGGGAGGAACACCAAGCCAGAGGAAAATATTTAGGAGGACTCCTGCCCAGTCCAGTACATGTGTGTGGACATGTGCACATGGATACATGTGCAAATACACAGAACAGGACCACGTGCTGGTTTCCAACATAACCTTAAGGATAATACAGGATGCAACTGGCAGTGGTCATCCAGCTGGGATGAGGTATTCCTCCTGCTGGTATCCAACTGCTTGCTTAAAATGAAACACTTGGCAGCAGAAATGCGCCACAGCTGGAAAACATGAACGAATCAAAACAAATAAACAATCCCAAAATTAGGTTTAAACCAGAGAATAAAAATCAAATGTCATTTGAAAGCATACTAAAATTGGCTGGTGTCTGACAGAGCATTTAGTGGCTCATCACTTCTCTGCTGCACTTCAGAAATTAAAGAGAGAAACAGAGAAACAGTCTTAGATGAAGCAATAAATAATGGACATTTTCAACACATAATTTGCACTTGAATTAACTAGGCTGGCTAAATTAATTCATCCATTATGAAAAGAGAATTTTACTGTCTACATTTTCAGGCTCCCTAGTGTGCTAAGTCAAATGGGCATTGAGGAAGGGACTACTGGCTTCCTAGAAATTGCTACTAAATTACTCTCCTCCCAATGATTATCCCGTTCACACAATTTTATGAGCTTAATGCTGATAAAAACAATTGTCCCCGAGCCTTGTTTGGATTGTGAGGGTGAACAGCTACAGCATCACTTTTGGGTAATCCAGGCCTCACTTAGGTTTTTGTCTGAAACATTTTTCTGGCCTCCCATCCCAGAAGGGTTAAATCACATAACCAAGGTTACTTTGAATTCAACATAAATTTAAATTTTTTTGAGGGTGAGGGGTGATTTCTTTGCAACATTATTTGAATTGCTTCCCTGAGAAAAGTTCAGATAACCTTAAAATGGATAGTTGCTGCAATATATGAAAATAGGTTATTAATTACATAGCTTAGAGCATCAATAACTAACTGGAGGAAGACATAAGCTTGAAGACATATGGAATAATCAATATATTACATTGTTCTTAATAATGCATTGTGTTTGAAACTACAAACACAAGTTATATTTTCATGAACTACACCATCAGGATTTTCAAAACTACGCTCAAAAATTCCAAAAGCACTTGAAAAAAGAGAAAAAGAAATTGCCATCTCCCCATTGCAAACAAGCAGTGGCAGAGAAGGAAACCAGCTCATCATTCAAACCATGTTCAGGGTAGGGTCACATCCCTTTGCCCACTCCATGTCAGGAGAGATACACCCCAGTAACCTCCAAGGGCACCCAGGCTTCCCAAGGGACACACTGTGGGCTAAGGAGAGGATCTGAGCAGCAAGGCTTTGACAGGAGCACGGTTCAGCAGCAAAACCTATTTGAATTTCTGACACTTCTGCCAGCGTCTGGAGAAAACTTGTTCTGGTTGGGGAACAAGAACAAGCAAGTGATGGATGGGCACCTGACAGCACTGCCCTTTGCTAGTGAAGCTTTTAACACCTTTTCTGAAATCAGAGAGGAGAGAGGAGCTTTCCCACATAGCTCAAGTCACACAGCCAGGTCAGGACAGGATGGATTTTGTCAGAATAGTGACACTCTCCCAAAAGAGCTATGCTGCAAAGCAGAAGATGTGCCTGTTGCTCACACTTTTCCAAGCTTTGTTTCCCACATCCTGGTCTACCTTTCCCCAGAGAAACATAATACTTTCCAGCATCACTGGTTTGGTTTTTTCCTCCATTATTTTTTTATAATGGAAGAAAAATCATAGCAGTGCCAGAGTATTACTCCATCAGCCCATAGAGTTTGCTCACTCCATATGAACCATAACTGTGGTGTGAGGAGAAGGAAGAAAGAAAACAGGAAGGCAGTAAATCAATGCTACACTCCTTGCAATGGCACTATAATCCCCTATATATTGGTGCTATCTCTGGCACCAAAAACAAAGAGCTAGAAACATTTACACCCTTTCTTTTGATTGCCATGATGAAACAAGCTGAATGAATTGCTGCCTACCAAAGGTACTCAAGTATTTTCCACTTTCTTTCCTCAGTGTCTATTGATTTGTTCTGTGCAGAAAGCAAACCATATTGCAGCAGAAAGCTGCATTGTTACAGAGCCCAAAGGGACTGGCTCCTTCCCTGTCTGCCTACACACTGAGAAGATGGCAGTGACAGTGACAGTCTGTCCTTGCTGCCTTTGTCACTTCCATCCCAAAGACTGTGTAAACATATCTTCAGCATTAAACCTAAGAGGCAAGATACGTTATCCTGTAAGTCACATCCTTCAAGATATAAATCCATTTACAGAATTGCTAAGGTTTCTTCTTTTGCTCTTAGCTCCAGAGAAGATTAAAAAAAAATACATCTAAACAGAGTGAATTTGAAGACCATAACAGGATGGGACTTTAAATATTGATTTTGTTTATTAGTGGAATAAATAACACACTTTTGACAGCACAAAGCATCTACTGCATGCACAGTGAGGATAGACAGACATCCTCTGGAGCAGCTAATGCCCTGGAACCTTACAGGATATCTTTAAAAGCATTCACTAAACACAGAGCACAGAAATGATCTGGGTGAATACATTTAAGCTACCTGAAATGATTGGCAAATGATTGACTCTTGCAAGGGCCATCTTTAAAGCAGGAGCAAACTCTGCCTGCACTTGGGCGGAAAATGAATTGAACAGATTGCCACTGAAGGGAGCATTGCCTTTGCAGCCAGAGGCTGAGGTGATAAAAGGGATGTTTAGACACATCATAGCAACAACTGTTTTTTTTTCTGTGTTTTTAAATTTTTGTGAGCTGATACAAATCAAGGAGCCTTGAGGGAAGCATTCAAGTACTGAGAAATTCAATATCAAAGATAAGAACACATAAAACTATCTCACAAATCACAATTATGAGGACAGGCTTTCTCCAAGATTCATTCAAATTTTCAAAGATTCAGTATATAGTATATATTAAATATTATTTATGTATTCCTTGAGCCTTCTAATCGAGGGAAGAAATCCTTCATTTCCTAAGCTAATGTGAAAAGGGAGTTTCCTTCAATATCAGAAGCATTTCAGAAAATTAATTCTGTATCTCTGAAAAGGTCATTTATTCAAGGATGAGTGCCATAAACTTACTTGTATGTCTGTTCAGCTCAAGTGAACACAAAGCAAATCAATTCAGTGTGGTCAAGTGTAATTACCTGCCAGGGCAGGATCCATCGCTTGCTTTTATTATTAACAATGCCACAGATGCACCAAATTCAGCAACAGCAATTCTGATTAGTGTGAGGTCATGCACTGCTCTTAATTTCCAAGTGCTTCCTTCTCCTGGAGCTTCTAACATGATTGCTACAATAGAATAATTTTATTAGTATTTGTACTGTGATGGCAATTAGCTTCTAGTTAATGAACAAATTATGAGGTCCAGTGCTCGATTAGCAGGATTAATTTTTAGCTGGAGGGGAAAAAGGCTGTGTTTGTCTAAAATGTGCATGTGTTTCTAGGAGCTGGAAGCGATCACAGGTCTTTAGGACCTTAGCTCCTCTTTCTTTCCACTGTCTTGAAATATTTTTTAAATACATAAAGAATACACACATTGTGGGTGAACTCTCACTAAGCTCTGCTCACCTGTGGTTATTAAAGATTTCAGCACTCACTGTTACCCTCTAAGTGTCATTTCAAGGACCTAAAAGTTGCACCTCCACAATTTATGGATGAATAAATTGATGAATGAATAGATCTTTACTTTTAAAGTAAGTTTTTCCTTGTCATTCTTTAATGAAACAATAAAAATTACATGTACTTCCCAATAAGCTCTATACTACACTAAGAACTCATTAACATTTTTCTGGATTGGGTTTTCTCCCCCCTTTCTGGTATGATTTAGTTTGGGGAATCCTAGATATTTAAATCAGGTATTTTTCAATCACTTCAGTAAAATAAGGATAATGCATGCTTGTAAATGGGGCAAGCACTCAATATAAAAGTCAATTAAATACATATTATAAAACTCTGAGAAAAAAGAAATAGGTTACAGACTATAAAATTATTGATGGAAACCAGCCAAAAACTTCAGTCAAATTAGGCGAATATTTACATGATACACTCAATAGTCAATCACAAAGTTAGTAAGGAACTGATCATTGCAGGAGAATTCAGAGCATTGTATAGATGAATTGCCTCCTAGCCTTCAGCACAACTGTGTGGTTACACAGTGATGCTTGTGCCAGTTTTATTTTTGTATATGATGGCAGTGTTCTGGTACAGTCAAATGAAAATTAAATTATGATTTAATAAGAAGAAAACCAATTAGAAATAAAGATAACTCACAAAGACAGAAACATTATGCCACACAGTTAACAAATTAAGAAGGCTGACCTCTTTGGAATCATTGCTAAACCTCCCCAGCAGGCAAATTTAACTGTGTGCATCAGGCTACAGTTCCCCTGAAGCCCTTCCAGAGCATCAGAAACTACCATGATTTCCAAGGAGTTCTCTAATCATGTAACTTGTCTGGGTGCTATTCAGCATAAGAGCTGTTTAAAGAACAAAGGATATAATTCTACACAATACAGAATGCTATTTGTCTTATTTTGTAGGGTTCCTGCTGAAGTCCTGGCTCTCAAGGTAGTGCAGTCAAAATCAATTCTCACCTCCATTCATCGTGCCTCGGGGATGAATGGATGCAGCCTGTGTGCCACATCCATGAGAGCTGCTTCCATTATTCTCCAATCCCCCCAAAACAAGCATAATTCAATTTATTTTCTCTATGCTTCCAAGAAGGTTACAAAGGACAAAGCTGTGCAAAATCAGAGAGCAGCACCCTCCTGGTAGAGCTCCAAAAGCAGCAGGAGTGGGGAGAAGCTTGAATTAACAGAGGAGGCTCATGCACAGGGGTCTCTGGAGGGGGCTGTAAAGATCTGTCTTCCTAAAATTCTGGCAACTGCAATGCCAAAGGAAGATACTTTTAGTTTTGCAGTCTTCGCCCAGTAACAACAATGCTGACTTCCTTTACTCATGTGTTTTTATAATTTGACACAATACATAGTGCACTTCTTCAGGAATCACTTTCTTATTTTGCTCAGCATGAGGTGCTCCTAAAGTACAGGGGAGCTCTTGCAAGACTCCAGGATCCTCCTATTTTTACCATCTTACTGGTAACAATGCAATTTTTCTGTAATATAATTTTACCATCAGATCTAATGGGTTCACCAGGAAATATCAAGCTATGGGGAAAATACCATGATTTTAAAAATTATTTTTTATTATTTTAATTTTTTATCAAGCATACCCAAAAGAAATGCTTCCTTTTGAAGCCTGGATTTGAAAATGTTTTGTTTTATTCTTTATTTAAAATGTAATACTGCTGCTCTTTGGGGGATAAAGTCCTAAACCAAACACAATTTGCTGTTCTGAATCATGTTTCACTTTAGATCTCAGCATTTACCACATATGGGACAAAACACCATTTTTGTTCTATCTACATGACAGGCTGTCATCAGAATATGAATACATCCACATGGACCTAATCAATTATATGTACAAGAACTGCATATTCCCAAAAATTCGGCTTATTCAGTCACAACATAAACATAGAAATGAAAGAGCCATTGCCTGCCTTTCACAGAATTTTGTGTAAGCTGTTATAAAGTATCTGAGGTTTTTTAGATAAAGAAAGCATTTCATAACTACTGGGAGCAACAGGAGGCAGAAATACATTGACCTTGGAATATACAGATTGAACAATTTCAGCAGAACAACAGTATGGACTTCATGGACCATTTCTGTGATGGATCCTTTTAGCTCTTCAGTGCCAACATCTACAAGGCTTAAGGGATTTCACCTGCAACATCTATAGGTGGACTTATTCTTATATACTTCGAACTCAGTTTAAAAAAAAAAACACAAAAAAATTACCTCACGTCATTTTAGTCATATCACACCAGCTGAAGACAACACTGGCCTCCTGTTTAGCTTCTTAGGTTGGACTTGATGATCTCCAAGGTCTTTTCCAGCCTTGTTGATTCTGTGTTTCTGATTCTTCCTTTAAAAGCAGCTCTATGCTGTGGCCAAAGTTTTGGTTGGGTAAGCACCTATGGATTCAGTCTTTTCAAGTTCTGTGATCTAAGTTAGAAGCCACAATATTTCTCAGTATGCAATGCTGGCTTTCCTTCTGCCCTTCTGAAATCATAATTCATGCAGGAATAAAATGCCTTGGAATTGCTAAAAAACCCCCACCAATAGCTCATCAGGCACATAGGGTGATATTCCTCTGACATTTAATTCCTGTCTCCCTTTGTAAATCAGCACACTCTCAAATTAAATTAGACCTGAAAGTCTCCTAGTCTGATAAGTGAAGAGAGCAAAAATGCTCCAGGATCAGGATGTCTCTCTCCTACTGAGAAAAAGACCCAGAGAAGCATATGGAGGGTGCACTCTTGTTGGAAGCCAAAACTCAGCCTCCTCATTTTCCATATTTCTTTCAAAGCTTTTCCCAATCTATATTACTGCAAATATTTCTTTCCAACAGAAACTCCAGCTTGGGGGTGTGTGTGAAAAGATGATATAACGTTTCACAGGTGTTAGCAAAATAATTTTACAGATGACATTGGTAGGAAACCAAATGTTTCTTTGATGTTTTGATGAGTCCCTATCTCCATATTTTTTCCAGCAGAGATAGGACTCTCATTATTTCACTATCACCCATCTGGATTTTAAAACACTGGGTTTAACATTTTATAACCTTTCAAAGAAAAAAAATAAAAGAGGAGCTGAAAAAAGAGAGCCTGAGCTCCCCTGTAAAAGATCTCAAGTAACAAATCAGAAGCACAGTCATCCAAATCATGGAGAGGGGAGGAGAGAAGTGTTACCACAGGGGCCCTTCCTAAAGCCTCCCAAAACAACCTGAGCTCTTCAGACAAACAACATGCAGTGAGACAAGGGCTAAGGTCCCAACTACTTGCAAATTTTATATTGAGTCATAATTAGCTGCAATATATATATATATATATATATATATATATATATATATATATATATACACTTCACTTTAAACCAGCTATGAAGAGATGAGTGTCAGGAACTGCCACCTGCTCCCTAAGCCATAATTAACTGCCTGATTATGAAATACATATATATTTATCTAATTAGTTTTAATGGCCTTGCTTTAGCTGGCTCTGCTCCAAAAATCAGGTGGAAAAGCATGTCCTACTGATTGATGGAGAGAGGCTAAATGTGGTATTTTCAGGGTCCCCTGGATGGAGGGAGGAAATTATAAATATGACTTCATGTTCTTAGAAGGCTATTTTATTATTTTATAATATTATATTATATTAAAGAATACTATACTAAACCTATACTAAATACTAAAGGATACTTACGGAAGGCTTAATAAGATACTAATTAAAAACACATGACTCTCTCCAGAGTCCCAACACGACGGGACTATGATTTTCATTAAGTAAAAACAATTCCCATGAAACCAATCAAACAACCACCTGTTGGATAAACAATCTCCAACCACATTCCAAAGCAGCAAAACACAGGAGAAGCAAATAAGATAATATTGTTTTCTTTTTTCTCTGAGCAGCAAAACACAGGAGAAGCAAATGAGATAATATTGTTTTCCTTTTTCTCTGAGGCTTCTCAGCTTCCCAGGAGAAGAATCCTGGGCAAAGAGAATTTTTCAGAAAATATGACAGTGACAGCTAGAGACATGAGCAGTTCTCACAGGGGGCTCTCCTCCAGAGGCCAGCATGGCTCCAGTGGGAGGCCAGGAAGGGTAAGAAAGGACACTCAAAGCATGGAGCTGATGGAAAGTTTACAAGACAACACCCAGGGCATTGCTAATCCAGCCCCTCTCTGCCTGTGCCACTATCCAAAGCTTGTCCTGGGTCTCGTGGTACTGTGGGTGAGGATCACATGTGAGGAACCAGGAGGATGAGTGCACAGACAGGAGTAACTGTGCCCCACCACGAGGGGACACCAACCAAATGCTGCTTCTTCAAACAGAGATCACTGATTATTTGAGCCCATATAATTCTACTGGCAGCATGGTCCAGAAAGACTTTCTATGGTGATTGGGATACTTTGCTAATTAATTCAGGAAGAAAAAAATAAATTCTCTTAATATGTATTTTTTCCCACTTCTCTCTGCAGTATAACCAGTGTTGCATTCACTGTTAGTTTCTGGGTGAGCAACATTAAGACTTTGCCACAGGTCAGATTCTATCATAAATTCCACATTTTCATTGCAACTCCAACACTTCCTGGAGCATAAATACATCTAGGGCCAGATTTTAAAAGCATTTGAGATGCCAAAGGGTACATTTGACATCGATTTCCAGGGAAGCCAGGAATCCAAATGCATCAAAATCCAGTCATTCAGGCCAGCTCCAGTGAATCACTCTCTGTTTCCAAGGGCTCCAGACTAGCCCAATTTTGACTTCAGATTAGGAAGCCCTATCATTTCAGCAAGCCTGGGACTTCTTACAACAATCCCCCCATGGAAAATCTCCAAATAGGAATAAAAAAGGTGGCCTGCAGCTTCTCCATCCCTCTTTACACACCTTGTGATTTTACAGGACGTATCTGTGAGGTTCTGTCCTGAACACCAACAGCTCACATTATTTACATCTCTGGATATCTATTTTAAACCCTGTGCTTCCTTCCTGGAAGCAGGGAGATCAATCCATGGGTTGGGATATTAATGTGAAGCCTCCACAAGATGCACTACTAGGTCTCAGGGCTCCCCTGTGCATATATTGAACCAGACCTTTGGTTATTGGAGTTTATTCCCACAGGGGAACACTCATCCATTGGACCAAGCTGCTGTAGCAGCTTGCAGACTTCCAAGAGCCTTCCCTTCCCAAAGCTGGGATTCCTCCTCAGCTCTGCCTCCCCTAGTCCATTACAGCTGCCTTTGCACCACCATGCTGATGCCATCAGACCCATCAAGTGCTCCTGTGACATTTATACAAGAGAAAAGTCGATCATCCCAGACAACAATTTCACCAAATCCATCATCAAAGCCTGGTAAATGGAGTGTGACAGACTCGTTGTCACTTAATGCCCGTGGACGTGCCAGGTGACAGCAGTGATGCTGATGTAGCTGTCCCACAGCAGAGCAGGTACATTAATTTAGTGACACATACTCCTGTCTCTATTCCTTGGCTTTCTCCACCACCCCCATGGGGTAACCAGCTGTGGATGTCACTTCTTCCAGCCTGCAAGGTTAAAAAAAAAAAAATCTTCAGAAATCCCTTTATTTCCACAGATGGGCTGAGATCTCCCAGGCTCCAGAGAGCCATGTCTTTGCACATTGGTGAGAAGGTGGAAAAACTCTGCCAGCAGTTCCTTTGTGTTTGTGGGGAGCTGCAGGCCTCCTGCAGGTCTGGAAGAAGTATTATTGCTCTGGCACTGTGAGTACAAGCTGCACAACGCTGCAATATTGCAAGTGATGAGTGGGAGCAGGAGGAGATCACAGCTCTTTTTTGGAGGGGATGAAGGGATGCAATTTTTCAAATGGGACCAATAAACTGAGACCTCTCCCCTTAGAGCCCGTTTCTTGAACACTGCTCACAGCCTTTCTCAGCCTCATAACAAAAAACAACTGACTGAATAAGAGAATACAAATTGTTCAAGTAAATATCCTGAAACAAGTTTAATTCTTACCTTTCTCACAGAACCTTCCAGCAGTTGGCTAAGCAAGATAGTTTTATCCTACAAGATTAACACATTTACCAAGTTAAAAAAAAAATTAATTACAGAAAATCCACACCATCACCCTGGGCCTGTGTCTCTGCTGAGAAACATGCAGAGCCCCTTTCCTTCAGCTGCAAGCATCCTGTTCCCCATTCTTATTCATGAAATTAGGATTACTTTCTGTAAGAACATTACCCAAAGCAACTTTACTACTCTATTAGTGCTTTGCTTCTGCCAGTCCCTACACCTGACTCCTGATGGCCTCTCTCCAGAAAAGCATTTCTGTATATCCTTCTTTGGCCAAGGGAACATCATCTTTGTGGCTTCCTGGGAACATCTCATACACTGGGATTCACCAGTGCACTGCCAAATCAGGGCCTGCCACTTATCTGTCCAATTTACAGCATTGGGCTCCTTAATTACAAGCAAACTCAGGCAGATATTTTATGCCACTTGTTGGAGAAATTTTGTATGTTCTGTGACAACAGTTATCAACATTTTCTTAAAATGTATACATGTGTATATATATATATACATACACATACATAAATTATTTTAATCTCCTTCTGTTTTCATTATGGGGCCAGAAAAGGTATAACCATAACAGAGTGGACCATAACAGGTCCACTCTTCACAGTCATCTTCAATAAAATGGAAGCAACTTCCTCAGGATGGCACAGGAAGGATCTCCCTGTTAATTTACATTTTATCAGAGATTTCAATTATGCTGGCCACTGAAGCATGCAGGATTCACATGTTTCTTGCTGCTGCCTCTGCAAATGGGCAGAGCCAAAGTGTGTGTTCCCATGATCCTGATAGCCAAGATTTTCAGGGTGTGCAAAATGCTCAGCCTCCCTCTGCATGCCCTGGCATTGAGTTGATTTGCTTTCTCTGCCAGAGTGGATGGAATCTTCTCCCTTACACCACTCATTTTTCCATGTGCCCTGTGAACAACCACCTGCTGTACAATGTCATGCTACCTTTAGAAAGGCCAGAAATACCTCAGAGTGCTGACCAAAGTGAAGCATTCCTATTTGCCTCTTTTGAAACAGATCTAAGCATGCATTTGCTTATAGAGAAAACCCAACCCTCCTCAACATGCACCTCAAACACCCAAATAAAAGACTTCCTCCCCAGTGAGGTTTTTTACTGAAAATAATCTGTAAGTCTCATTTTCACTTCTCTAAATTGAAAAGACCACAGAGGGTAGAAGCACTGACATTTACATAACCAGAGTATCAACAAGCTAACAATGCATTAATTGCAACTACCTTTGAGCTTTGCATGCTTGGAAAGAGGTCACGGTGATGGCAAGAACAGACACCATTTCCCTTTTCACCTGCTGAAACACCTCTTCATCAAGAAAATACCAACAAACATCCCCACCAGAGCCCAGCCCTGGGGTGATTTTCAGCTGGCTTTTTGTCACCTCCTTAATGCAGAACCCGGCTTCTTGACAGTGAGCAATGAGAGCCTAAGTGCTCCCAGAGAGCTCTCCTAGCAAGAGTCCTTCCTTAGCCAGTGCCTTAGGGCACTGCAATAAGGCTTAGTAAAAAGCAGGAGGTGTTAAATAAGTTTGGTGCCATTATTTATTCCCCAAACCGATTAATGAGCCACAGTTAAAGCTTGAGACATTCTCTGGAGCAAAACTGATGAACCAAGGCAGGTTCAGTTGCTTGAAGCTGTGTGGACATGAGGGCATCACACAATGTGCTACAGACAGCAGACTCTTGCTGGGAAGCTGTGGTTATTCCTAAAATCTCAGGTAAAGGCTAAAACTAGGAATGACCGATGAAAATTAAATGCCCTTGCTCCATAGTCATAAACAGCTCTCACTTGCTCAAGGGAAATATAAGGGTGAAAATAGCAGCACTGGTCTGCTAAAGCTCAGCACCACACAAATTCCTTTTAGACCCTTTGAAAGTGGCTCAAGGCTCAGCAGGAGGAAGGGAAAAGTAGATTTGATGGCTGGGGCACAGAGACTGGTGGGAAGCCACATGCCCTACTGCTGAGCAATTCCATCAGTGCTACAACAGCAATAAAACTGGGAGCACAGCAGTAAGAATGAGCTGAGATTTGTGTCTGTAGCAAGAGAAAAGCTTTGGCCGAGGAAGAAGAAGATTGGTTCCAATGTAAAGGGAGACCCTATTTTGTAGAATTGCAGGTCTTGGCTTTTCTCCCCACTTCATTTGGCCTGCCTCTGTGCTGCTCTCAGCACATGCCTCCATGCTTGGCTATTTTCAACCCTGTAAAGCTGCTAGGAACCCATTCACATGGGAAATGGTAAAAGCACATCTTCATTCTCACCTAAATTTAGAAACTTGAGACAGACCCAAACCAAAATACAAATACACAAGTCCAAATAAGAGTGTTAGAGGAAAAAAAAATAATATCCAGCCAAACCTACAGGGCAAAGTTCTCACTATAACCAGATCTAGCTCATATAAATTATGAGCTATTTTACTGAAAGTTTAGATTTTGTATTTCATCATCCCATAAAAGAGGAGGAGAAAAGCAGACTGTGGAGCCTCAGCACTGAGGGACAGCCTAGGTGAAGTCACCTTCACTCACAAGGCCAGATACCTCCAAGGGGAGGGAAAGTTTTGACATCTTTTGAAGGACAGATCATGCTGCAGATATGACCTTCCTATTCACAGTAGAAAGCAGGCCAAGACAGACATATAAACCTTTGGTCCCCTGAGGTTTTCCTGTATAATAATGGAAATGAAGGATTTTTACTCAAACAGGGTTTGTTTAAGGTTTTTTTCTGTAGACAGCCAAAGGGTTTTACTTATTCAGTCAAAAAAGCACCAATCACCCTGGCTAGTTTGTACACTGAGTTTCTATCAAATCACAAGTACTCCTTTCAGAAATAAATTTATTTCAGCTATCCTGCCCAAAAATATGGCATCAGTTCTCAAACAACCTCTATTTGAGATTTATGGTTGGACCACAGCAACTTGCTTATTCTAAATCCTAGTTTAATGAAAACTGCCAGTAACTCCCAAGACACAGCTGACAAAGTGATGAGCAACACTTCCCCCCACAACAGCAACCAAGAATTTTGCCAAGCTGGGAACTTCAAGGGTGGGGTTTTAACACAAGTATTTGACCAGGATTAAAGGCCAAGGTCTTTCTCACACACCTTCAAGTCAGGAGGCAGAAGATTCCCACCCATCCTGCTCAAAGAGGGTCTCTGTGTGTCACATGGGCAGGTTGTATATTTTAAAAGCCAGGGTCCCTTTTATTCTTAGATAATGAAATTTGTTTCTTTAGACTAGTTATTATTAAAACAAGTTCTGTATAGAATTGATACAGGGCTGGAGACAATTTCAGGAAAAGCACAGCATTCACAGAAAGGGCAAGGGCTGTAAAGCAGCCTCCTGCACCATGTTATCTTCTCATCAAATCTATAAACCAAGGGACTGGACTTTAGAAAATAATTCTTTGAGAAAGGGTTACACCTCAGGAAACTCAGCTGTGTCACTCAGAAAGTTCCGTGTTGGCATCAGAGTGGATATTGTGCAGGAATCCTGCTGCTTTGCACAAAAAAGGTCCCATTAAGAAAAACATACAAAAATCTCCTAACAATACCAAGCATTTAGTCTTTTACTATTTCAGAAGGGAGAGGTTTCTTGTTCCTGCTGATCAGCTTTCCTCCCTGTCCCAAAACTCAGCTGATCCCAGCTCTTGGCTGTGTAGGAATGCTGCTGAGCATGGCTGTAATGTCAGCCACAGGTATTGACAAACTGCAGACAGTGCTGGGGCTTCACTGTCCTTCCCAGCACAGAAAACCTGTGGGTCTCTAGAGCTGCTGGGAAGTTTCCTGGTTTTCCAGATGAGCTTCCCATCTGGAAAACTGCACTCAACAGAAATAACCTCTGGGAAATAATTGTGGAATGAATTTTATTGGAGTCACTTTAATCTTACCATCAAAACGACCTGATGGAGTAAAAGAGCTGCAGTAAATTGAAATCACTGTGAGTTTTGCCTTTGCAAAACCTCTTCATTTTCATCTTTCTTTGCCTTCCTCCAGGGCAAAAGAGAAGGTCAACATCTATGATACTCTTCAAGGAGAGAAATTCTTTTCTCAGCCTTCTCTTGATGCAATCACATTGCCAAAGCCACAGGTTAAATGAGTTCAGTGACTTGTCTAATCACAAGGTATAACTTACAGATGATGCGACTGCTTCACACTGCATCCATAAATACAGAACCCGATTCCTCTCTGCCACCAAGGCAAACGCTGTTTTGTGTCTCTTCTGAAATTGCTGCGTTCTCTGAGCCCCATGGGGGCAGCAGCCAGTGCTCCTCCCAAACCCTGTGCAAAGGTGTCCCTTTGGGTCTGGGCAGGTACAAGCCAAATGCCCCACACCAGCTCTGTCACTGCAGCCCAGAATTCCTGGCTCAGCCCTAATAACTTTTTCAAGGTGACCACACACGCCACTTTCTCACAGTGTAAAAAAGACTTCCCATGACGAAAGTAGGAAGTGAAAACACAAAACAGGTGAGACTCGAACATGATGCAGCCTCTAGTCCATAAAGCCCCAGCTGGCCAAGGACATGGAGAGCATACAGTACACACACCTTGCTTCTCCCACCATTCTGAGCACAGCATCAAGTGTGGAAGAAAGGTGGAAAAAAAGAACCCAAAGGTGGGGAAAACCAGTTATTTTGGGAGGCATAGATTGCATTTTACTACGGTCATCCAGCAGCACACACTGTTCACTGGGAACAGATTTGCCAGGAGACAGCTGAGCCAGCTCCTGAACGCTGCCTTTAATTTCTGAAGTGGCCCTCATGAACAAGAGCAGCTGTAGAGTTAATTCTTCTACATAAACCATTCCCACGTCCATGCACATGATGCTGCCCTGGGGTTGGAGGTGAGAAGCTGCCTGTGATTTATTTCTGTCCCTCAGGGGGCACACTCAGTGCAGGCAAAGAGAGCATCCAGCACATCCAGTGTGGGCAAGGGACACTGAACCCAGCCTGCAAACAACTCCCAGACACCCCAAGGCTGGACTGCTTGAAACCACAGTTGTGGAGGATGCTATCTTTAAATGCTTCCAAAAGGTATGTCCCCTCTCAGCACTGAAATCCAGAATACAACATCTCTGGGCTTCATCCAGAGGAGTCCAAACAGAAAATGTATTTCTGCCAGTGTGCTCACAGCTGGGACTGAATCCTTATCCATGAAAAGCATTCTGGGTTCTTTCTGGCCTTTGGGAAAGGACCATCTCACAGTGCCTCAGCAGTCAGGGAGCACTGGCAGAGGCAGGCACATCTTTCTGCTCTTCCCTGGCTCACAGCAAGGCAGATCAAGGGACTCAAAACCTCAGACAGAGTTTTGTAGCCTGTGGCTGCCAGAACTGGAGTCAAAGGCAGCCTTTCACTTGTCAAATCAGATCTCCCTGTGATGCTATCAAGCATCATGGCTCCTGAAGAAAGAATGGAGGTGTAGTGACGTGCACAGACCTGTTATGTTGGTTTTGACATAGAAATGGTGGACAAGACAGATTTCTTAATTCCCATTCTTTTAAACCATTCTGGAGACCAGAATAAATCTCTAACCCTCTGTGGCAGCAGCTCTCTGGCCACAAAGAGAAACACATAATTTTCCCAGGCACCGTCCTGGAAAAGTCTGTGAGAAGCTCAGAGAAAAGATTGGTAAACAATTCTTATCTTCACTTGCTGCACCTGTTGTTGTGAACACATGGAATATGTTATGGAGATTTGTTTACCAATGGGTGTTTTCTTAATTAGCCAGTGATGATGGTGTTTGGATTGGAGGACCAATGGGTCCACCTATAATCTAACTGTCTATAAGAGCAATGGGTTTATTAATAAAGATAGATTGATCAGCCTTCTGAAATACAGGGAGTCTGTGCTAATAATTACCCCTCCAGGGCCCATTGTGACAATGCTCCTCTTTTAAAGGACAACCTTGATGATTTCCCAGATGCAGCCCTCTGGTGAGGTACACCTTGCTTAGGAATTCTCCTGCTGCAGTGAAAGTCCTGTTGAGGTTTCTTTTATCAGCAAATAACACCACCCCTGAACAATACCCCTTTAAACAGCCATAAGGTTACCAAAACAAAGTCTACAAAACAAATGCAACACTAGAATTATGACTGGCCCAAATGGGTTTAACCTACTCAAAAGCAAGTCTGTAATTGCATCACTCCTCAGCAATTACACTGCAGTAAGAACATGCCACCAGCTCCATCCTCTGGCTCAGCTTTCCCCCCTCACCTCCCCAGGTGCAGCAGCAATAGGAAACACCACACAGCTCCTGCTCTCCCCATGTCCAGCCCATCTGGCACTGGGCCATCCCATGTTTTCATCTTCTGTGTCCACCCTCAGCCTGCTTCCCTTCCTCACCCATGGAGTAAAGTAAGTAACTCTTACAATCTGTTTACTACAAAAACAAAGTGTACTCACTCTTTATCTTGATCTTTGGAAATGCATCTGTCTGCCACCTCCAAAGAGCAAAGTCATCTCCAAAGAGCTCAGCCCCAGGTGAGTTTTGGGCATGTGTTGGGGTTGGATTTTGGGTTGTTTTTTTCCCCTGTTCTTTCCTGTGGAAACCTGGAGAATTTCTTCCCATTGAGTTGCTACTAGGAACTGAGGCCTGAGATTGGTGGGGAAGGAGAACTCTTGGTTTTTGGGAGTTTCTCTCAGGGGGCAGGGGCAGAGATACCGGGAAATTCAGCCTGGGGAAAGGGGTTGAGGACAGTTCTCTGTTGGCACTGGAGGGGAGACAGGCTGTGGGCATTGTGGAAAGGATTTGGCACCACTTCAAGACTCCATCCCTGCTGCCTTGTCCTGTCCCCCACCATGACCCAGCGGAGAACCGTCCTTCTGCTGCTGGGCCTCTCATTCCCCTGCCCCGCCAGGACACCCCGCAGTTCAACTATTTGCCGTGGAGTTTTGCAACATTATCATTTGCTACCTGAGATTTCTGCTCATACCTGCCGTATCCAGCCTGCCGCTTCTGAGAATCCTGTTAGGGGCACCGAGATCGGCCACCCCTGGGCATTTCTGAGGCGAAGCCTCTCCTCCATACCTCCCTGTCTGGGCCGAGATGCCACTGCTGCATGAGGGGGACGGGGCTGAGGTGCCACTGCTGCATGAGGGGGACGTGGCGAGGAGCCACTGCTGCGTGAGGGGGAGGCGGCCAAGCCGCCATTGCTGTGTGAGGGGGACGCAGCCTGCCCACCATTGCTGCATGAGGGGGATGCGGCCGGGCCCGCCATTGCCGTGTGAGGGGGACTCGGCTGGGCCTGCCATTGCCATGTGAAGGGGACTCAGCTGGGCCTGCCGTTGCCATGTGAGGGGGACGCGGCCGGGCCCGCCATTGCTGCGTGAGGGGGGACGTGGCCGAGCCCGCGCCACAGCGCCCCCTGCAGGAGCGCAGGGGAATCACCGCACCCACCCTGGCCGGCCGTGAGCCAGCAGCGCCCCTGCTGGCCATGCCCAGAACTGCACCCAAGGGGAAAGCGCCACAGCCGTGAGAGGCCAGGACTGTGTTCTGGTTTTTGTTAATGCCATAATTGTTGTTGTTTGTTTTCTTTGTTATACATACTAATAAAGAACTGCTATTCCTATTCTCATATCTTTGCCTGAGAGCCCCTGAATGTCAAGATTCTAATAATTCAGAGGGCAGGGCTTTACATTCTCCATTCCACGGGAGGCTTTTTCTGTCTTCCCTAGCAGACACCTGTCTTGTAAACCAGGACAGCATGGAAAATGCCATGTCAGACATGGAGAGCTACAAAGAGCAGCGAAGTCCAGGGCACAGACAGGTAACTCGCATGTAAGTCAGGAAATATCAAGCTTAGCTGCTTCTTACATTAAATAAGAAATTTCTGAAGGAAGTGTGCTTGTTTGACCAAACGTCATTTTGCAGTTGATTTAAGAGCTCTAAATTGAATTTGAAAATGCTATTATGAGAAAGGTTAAAAAAATAAATAAATTTGAGTAGATATAGCCTTAGGGGCTATTTTAATTTTCTCTGGGCCAGCTTGCTCACTCCTCAGAGTCAATGGAGATCAAAAGAATAATTTATAAGCTTTAATGAGAATATTGATTTTTAAGGTTCATTCTATTCATGCGAGCAGGGAGGGGGATGATGGGGGAAGGAGCCCTGCAGGCTGTGGCCAGAGCCTTGTTGAAGGCTTTAAACTTTCCTGGGACACAGCAAGCCCATGCTGGGATGGGGAAGGTGCTCGATGCAGCACAGACCCTACTCCCAGCAAAGATAGGCATCAGTGTTTCCAAACAACTCACCGCCTAATTTGTACTTATGCAAAAGAGCTGTCCCACAACACAAATCATCGAGCAATTAACATGTAATGCTTCAGCACAACTCGCTGGGTCTTGTTGCTGAACTATCTTCAATGCCATTAATGAGAACTAATTAAATCAATCAAGGACCCGCTGTACTCAAACACGACTGCGGCTTCTGAAGCGCTATCAGATCGGGAGCGTTTTCTCAGGCACTGTAAGTATCAAGATGTACATTTATCATGCTGTCCTTTCAGCATACATCTGCTCTCACTGCTGTGTGTTTCATTTATCATATGTTGTCACCGTCCCTACCCCCAATACATCTAGGTGTCAATTAATTCTTCCCCGTGCAGCTCGAGTGCATCACACGGAATAATCTCCATCTTAATATCCATCTACGAGCTGTCCTTGCCTGGGAGCAGCAGCACTCAGCCACATCCCCCAGATTACGTGGCTGTGACCATAACCTCTCTGCTTCTTTATTGCAAGTTATTAAAGCCCCAAACAACCTCCACACTAGGATAACTTTCAGGGGAAGCACTGAAGATTTGGGTTTCTTTCTCCCTCTCTTCTCCCAGGCTTGACAGGATTTTTGCAATGCAATTCACCAAAGTAAACTTTTCCAAGAAGAGTTTCCAGGAAAACCCCTCAAGTGGATAATTGCCGTAGACCTTCAAAATGGTTTTTATAATTGATGAACATCCAAATGTGTTTATCTCCACATTTGCAGTACTAGGCAATGGCATTTCTGCCATACCAGCAGCCCATGTGCCTCCTGCTCTATTACCATGAGCATGCAGGGGAAGGAAAGTCTTTTTCTGAACAGGAGAATCGTCTCTCATTACATTATAACATTTGGTCTCTATTTATGTTTCTGCTCTGTCTGGCTAACTCTCCTTTTTATTTACAAATCAGCTATATTAATGTGCTTTAATTTCAACACTGGTTGTTTATTTTAGAGATGAATCAGTTGGCAAAGGGAAGAAACCCTGCCTGAACAGAAAGTGGCACCAGCTCCAACACCATATACACACTTGTCCTTATTCAATAGCAGACTTAAAATTATTTAAAATTTTTTGATTTCACAGACACACCTTGTGGCTATTTTAATGGTTTCATTATAAAAATACTAACTTGCAGGTCAGAGAAGGAGCAGATAACTAATGCAGTGGTCATTTCATGCCAGCCCTTGGCCATGGAAGTGCATCCGCCGTGCAGTCACCATGGAGAAGAGAGGCGGGGCAAAGTCCCTGAATATTTCCCAGACAGAAGGACATGGAGCGAACACATGCATGGAAGAACAGCCCCTGGGAAGAGCCACACTGAGAATCTGTGTGGAATCCCAGTCTGAACCTAAAACAGTTACAAAAAGAACACCTCATTAAAGGTAACAGCAGTGAGTCACAAGCCAGAAATTTCTGCAAGGGGTGTAAGTGCCCAGATGAATTTGTAGGTGGCTTTATCGCAGCTCTGCATCCGCACAAGGAGTAAAACACATATAAATAACCCTTATGGCTTGATTTCTCCAAACCCAGCACTCTGGGAAAAAAAGTCATAGTAATGCTCCAAATAAATTGCCTCTATGCTGGCATGAGACAGACTCAGGCTGAACAGGGGATCAGTTCTTATCCCTCTGTGCAAAAGGCTTTCAGAGCCTCATCAGAACACAGCCAGGAGTAATAATTTGGGTCATTATTATTAATTATTATAGCTGTACTCAGGCTCCCAGCAGAGAGGAATGCCTGGGGATCCCTTTTCACCCATCATCCAGCTGTAGAAAGACCCAAGAGAGGAAAATCAAGGCTTTCTATGGCAGAAGAGATGACAGCATATCATTAGGCATCACCATACAGGAAAGCAAGCAGCATTTCCAGTCTCTGTGACCTCACTGGGTACAAAAAAAATGATGGGGTTTTTTCCTTCTTTCCTCCATACCCAACTTCTTCCACCACTGAACACACAAAGTTAAAGGTGCTGCAGAAGAGACAAGGATAGCATTTCCCTGCTTTGGCATAGCTACTCACAGAACAGCAGCCAAGCCTGGCCTAGGAAAACATTCAGGAGAACAGATCATGAAGGAGAAAATCTCCAAAAAGAGGAAGAAACACCAATACATTTGCAGTATTTGCTTATTCTGATTTTTGCATGCTGGCACTCCCCTTCCCTCATCTGAAAAAATTAACTTTTTGCCAATCTCAGGTTTTCTATTGTGACAGTCATATGGGAACCAAAGCCTCACTTCTTGTGGTGATGGCCACAGAGACCTGACATCCAAAAACCAAGTTCCCTGTAGTGCTACATCTCACAGAGAAACTTCAGTCCTGATCTCACCTCGTCACTTTGCTCATCTAATACATCCCTGCATCTCTGTGCTCTGCTGCAGCAATTTTAAGGCCATGGCAGACTTGTTCATCAAATAAATACATTTGACTGCACAAGTCTCTCCAACCTCAGAGAGGATCAATGAAATTCTTCCCTTAGAGGAAGGAGTTTGATGAAATTCTTGGTTTAATCCTTCTAATATCATTCAGTTGAGTAAATTTATGGGACTAAAAGGATTCTGTCAGCTGAAGGGATTTCATCAGGTGCATACACATAATTCTAGTGACAAAATGATTTTTCTGTCAACAAAACACTGGCACATGTACAGAAGTTTGTTTAGCAGTGAGCAAGTATACGGTAAAGGCAGGAATCAGATCATGAAGATTATGCTGTTATAAAGAGACAAGAAGGAGAGGGAAATTATCTTTTTGGTGCCAGACTGTGGGAAGCAGTTTACATGAAAGAAAAAGTTTATGAGGCAGCATCAGCTTCCTATGGGCCTTTACTGCTGGCATAAATCAAATCACCGAGGCAAAGCCAGGGTCACACTACATGGGGGTGTCACTTCCTACTCCACTTTTGATCCTGCAGTCAGTTGATCTCTTTAATGTGTTAATTACAACTCCTCTGGTCTTTATCCAGCATTTCTTCTGTCTATTCATGTGTCTGGCACCAGAAACATGCGAATAAGGCAATGGAATGCTTTTGCCTTTTACGTAGCATCACACCTTCATCTAGTTGGCTTTGAAAAAGCATCAGCAGCTGAATCTTAGCCCCAAGTCTGAAAAACCTGTGGATATTGCAAGTCTGGCACCCAGCAGCCACAGAATCATAGAATGGTTTGGATTGGAAGGGACCTTTAAAGGCTCTCCAGTCCAATAAGCAGGAACACCTTCCACAGATCAGGGTGGACAGAGCCCTGTGCAGCCTGGCCTGGAGTGTTCCCAGGGATAGGGCACCTAACAGGAAACAGGCTGAGGGTCGTGGCCAGGACAGGTCACACAGGCCAGGGAGCTCAGTGCTGCATCAAGTAATTCAGAAGTAGAGGGAAAAGAAGAAAAAGCAGGGAGGGAGGACACAGGTGCTGAGTTCTAAGGAAGTGGAGATGCAAGGGGCAACAAGGAGCAAGGAAAGGAGTTTCTTACAGCAAAAATGGAGTTCACACACAAAGAAACTCCCCAAAACAACAACAACAAAACAAAACAACAAAAAAAAAAAAACCAACAAAAACCCCCCACACAAAAGCAGCAGTGAAGTTAACAGCAGAGAACAGAGCTATTCAACATCACCTGTCCTCAGAGATGCTGGCACGCAGAGGAAGGAGGAAATATAGCAGATTTATTTATTTATTTGTTTGGTGGAAGTGCTTTTCATTTCCCAGCTGTGCAGGAGCAGCAGCAGGAACCAGCAGCAATCAGGGACGATCAGCTGGGAAGAGGCTGGGCAATGCACATCAGTGTTTGCACACCCACAGAAGGGTGAAGCAGCTTCTCGTGAGCCTTCAGGGTGCTACAGAAACATTTTCCTTTCCTGATCCTGGAACTCAACACCAAGGAACAAAGGAGAGGGTTCCAGAGCTCTGTGGTAAAGTCTTATTTGCAACTTGAAAGGACAAACAGGAGGTTTCTGTAGCACTTAGGAGCTGAGATTTGTCTACCTCCTGCTGAGGCTTCCTGTGTCCCCTTGCCTTTTCCTCCCATGCCTCCCAGTGCCACACAGCAGTTCTAACTCACTGACCCATCTCTTCCAGCACACCCTCTCTTGAAATAACTGTGTAAATCTCTTCACTGGTACAATAATTCTGAAGCCTTTGTAGAGCCTTTGAGCTGTACTTGGGAGTTTGCAAGGCGAGCTGAAGTCTTCTGATAGGAGGAGCTTAACCAAAAAGCCCTTGTTTGCACATCTGGCAAGCAGGGTTTACATATCTGGGTAAGTATTGATCAGGAGAGAAATTAAATTAGTTGCATCCTCCTCCCTCCACAGCAGCACTGCAGCTGAAGCAGTAATGAAGAAAAATCCCACAAACTAGCCACTGGCAACCAGAATCATTTGTCTGCTATCGATCCACAGTGTGATTTAATGGGATGGAAAAGCAGGCACAGGTCCCTCTCTAGGTTAGGGAAATCTCACTTGATCCTTCAAGGTTCTGCTGGCCCTATCCTGCTTCCATGCCACCCTTATGCATCCCCAGTTCAAGCCCTGTCCAGGTGCCCTGAGAGGGTGGCTACACCTCAAGAGCCAGAAGCACTCACAAGAGAGGAAAATCCTCAGGGCTTGTGAGAAGAAGAAATTGTTCCGTTTTCTGCTCCAAGAGCTGCAGGTGTAATCTGAGTCTGCCACAAAATGGGAAGAGACTCAGAATTAATTGAGCAATTTTTGCAGACTCTCACACCCAAACATTTGCTTTGGAATAGGGTTTGCTCTCACTCTGCTTGCTCACATTTGCATCCCTACACCAATAATTGAAAGCTGCAGCCTCACCACAAAACAACCTTGAAATTTATGACTACTGTCATAAACAGGAACTGCAAAATTAAAACCCAAGACCCTCCCTCCCATCAGTTTTTCCATCCACAAGCCCAGCTCTGCCTAAATCATGCAAAAGCCATAAAAAGGAGCCACATGCACTAACCCATAAATCCCAGCTGCCTTGTCTCCCCAGCTTAATGCCAAGTGATAAAGATGCCCCAGAGTTTATGTGGCTGACACTGCCCCCCTCCTCCCCCTTTTGTTGATCGTATTCATAAATAAAACCACAATGATCTCATTTGAGGCCCTTAACCAGCACAAGCAGGAGCTGGGAGCCACAGCCAGTCTGGCTGGAATGACTCACAGAGATTTTTGATTGAAGCTGACTATTAGTGGATACAATTAAGATGCCACTTCTGTTTAAAGATTAATTGGCCATGCAGTGACAAATTGTGGATGCTTATTGCTGCCATGCTGAGGCAGGTGATCAGGGAATGAAGTTGTAATTGCAGCACCTCTTGTTTGGCTCCTGCTGGAGCACAGAACACAGGATTCATTTTAACAAACAATTTGCCACACGGCTCATCCCTGCTGGGTGGGAAAGCAAGGCTTGCTGGTGATGCTTCCTTTGAGTTCTGCTCCTTTTTAAACCTGTAATAAGCAAAACCGGCCCTTGCTTTAACCTTTGCACCAAAGCAGAAAAGAAGAGGAGAAGCCCAAGAGTATTCCTGATGGTGTATTTGAGAATGTGTCTTGGGCTTCATCCAGAGATGATAAAAAAAGAAACTGGAAAAGTATAATAAGATGATTAAAAAAAGAAACTGGAAAAGTGCTTTACATACTGGAAAGTATCATCATCCTTTTGATACTTCTTGGGTCTTTCAGAGCTTTTCTTGAGAAACCAGAGCACAGCTAGGCTGGCATGTTGGAGCAGCAAATGCCAATGTGCGCAAGTGGAGACTATCTAAGCCAGAGTTGCTCTGCTGCTTCAGGAGATCCAAGTTACAGCCCCTGATGATCTTGAAGCCAGTTATTCTCTTTTTTCCCCCCAAGGGAGAGAGAGAACAATTGAAGCTGCAGCTCCTCAGCAGTTGTTTTCATCCTGCTGCAAGGGAAGGAGTGCAGTGATGCTCTGAAGGGCTCAAGGAGTTGGTATTTAAAGGACTCAAAAAAAAATTAGAACCAGAGATCTCCTGGATCAGACTCACAGAGCAGAGCTTCCTTAGCTTTGTTTACCCCTCTTTGCATACAAACTACTATCTCCAAGTTTCTAGTACAGATTTAGATTCTCCAACAAGGCTAATTCCACAGAGGAGATCTAGCCAGGCCTTACAAATCCTTCCTGTTTCACTGTTGTTAGTGATTCATAACCACACATGTAACTTATTTAAACACCCAAATCTCAGGGATTTAATTGTGTCTCTTTAAGGCTAAACATGCATTTGCACATTTTGAAATCTCAGAGCCAACCAGGACCAGCTGCTCCTGTTACTTCAGGATGTAGACATTGGCATCACCTTTTTTGTCTAAGGAAAGACAAAGAAAGTTGTTCTGTAATTGCCAGTCTGACCTAGAAAATGAGGGCATCAGCTGCACAGAGAGGCCCCTCTGATCATCAGTTTGTAAGTGGCTCAGTTTTTTCTCCTCACAAACGTACAGGAATCATAGAAATAAGAGAACACACTGGAATGTTCAGTAGTTAGCAACTGCAGAGGCTCTGATGGAAACCTTACAGAAAAGAAAAAGGGAAAAAAAAAGTATCTTCTGTTTTCCTTCTGTTTTTTTCTCTAAGTATTGTTGGTTATGGTCTGCAGAGAAGACATTTTTGTGCCTACAAGCATTATATGGGACCCAACATCAGCTGGATCTTGCTCTTCACCCCTTGTCAGCCTTGAAAAAGCCCCAAGGCAGTCAACAGCACAATTTGATGGTACTTCAGGCAGGTGCAAATCAAAGGAGTGAAAAACTCATCTACTTCCAATTTAGTGTTTGTATAGAGGTGTGATAAATAGGTATGATTCGTGCTGATAAAAATTGAAACAGTAATTTAGATTGATACAGTAATTAGTATTTGAGAATAATAAATAGTTGATGGGATAATTGGGCAAACATAACAGAGGCAAGAGCCCTGTGCTCTGACAAAGCAGGAAACAGAGAAGCACAAATGCTTTGCAATTTGTGTGTGAGCAGTGCTGGGTACCTGGGGGAGGATGAGGGTGATTTTCTTTTAAGGGAATGATCTGGACTTTGAGAATGCTCCTGTGAAAATCACATATTTTATGATTGGCTTTTTGCAAATGTTGAAATGAATATTATATGTGTTATGTTAGAAAGTTATGCTGTATTATTTTCTTATGTAGTGTGTTAAATATAGTTTTAAGTTATAACATAAATTAAAGAGAGGACTCATAGCGAGATAGCAGCCCCAGGACACTGCAATCTTTCAGAGAAAGAGAATTTATTGCTCCATTATCAGAAGAAATGAACTTCTGCCTGCCTCACTCAGCCCTGAAGACACTGTCAGGATTCAGAGGAAGAAGCTGACACTGACCAGACAGAATCCTGTGTTTGAATTGAATTTATGCATCATGTATGAAGTGTATGAATATGCAACAGGCTGTTGCTTTTAAGGGTTAATCCTCTGTTAGTGTGTGTCCTTTTTCGGGCTTGTCTTGCCCAGAAAGAGGTACCCAGACTGTCCCTAACTCTCTGTTTTTATTGTCTCATATTGTCCTAATCCCAACTGTCCAAATTTTTGTTATTCTAACTATATTACTATTTTTATAACCATTTTATTACTATTAAATTTTTAAAAACAAGTGATTGCCGTTTTTCACACCCCTCTCCAACATCTCCCAGGCAGCAGCCAGCCTGGCCTTACTGCAGAGCTTTCCCTTGCCCAAATGTCTTGCAAGACACCAAGCAGTGGCCCAGATGTGGTGGGATCTATTACAGGGCAAGCATTCTGTGGCAACTTGATGCCTCCTTATCAACTCTTATTAAACAGCCACTATTGCACATGCTTACAAGGTTTCATTTGTTGCCCTGTTGTTACAAAAAACACTTGTTTTTTAAAACTTACTCTCAAGTATCTATCTGGCCTCTCACAGGTCATAATTAACACGCCTGATTTTTTTAGAAAAATTATCTACAAGTTTCTGTTTAAAGGAGCAGAGATTCAACAGCAAGGCAGTGTTTGGATCCATCCTAGTGCATATATTGAATGCAAAGCTTTTGGGCTTCTCAAATGAGTGTTTCAGGTGTGCTGATTTTGGTGTGAAGGCTGCACCATGAGGCAGCCACACAGCTCAAGCCTCGAGCACAAAGGGTACTGCAGAAAAGGTTTCTGGAGTTATTTAGCAGCTGAACAAGGAAAGGAGCAGCAGGTGCTTGGTTTGTGACCCCTGCCTGCCCCTTAGCAGCAGGACCTGCTCCCTGGGCAAGCTGTGAGTTTAGGTCAGCAGAAGGGGACAGATATGACAATTCATAATGTCTCCTTCAGGCTGCCCCAGACACCTAATTCAGGTGCAGGTTTACAAGAAAAAGAGGCCTCTGTGTCCCAAAAGGCACCATCTTTGATACCCCAAGCTGGCTAGAGACAGACACTGCAAATATCCTTCCTTTCTAACACAGATGGGTCATGTTCAGCTCTGCTGTACAGCCGGGCAGGGAAATCAGGCAGAGCAAGGTCGAACAGCTCACCTTGCAAATGCTTGCATGAATACTTAATCTCTCTCCTGTGAGCACTCTCACCAGCTTCAATACAACTGCAGATCTTTAATCAAGAAGAGAAAAAGATCTTTAACCCACTGCCTGCCTCCAAGGGGCCTTGGGGGTGGGAGGCAGAGAGCACAGTCCTGCACCTGAGCCACCCCCACCTGCAGCACAGCTCCAGCACCAACCTCAACATCACCACTGTGAAAAACGCCAATCACTTGTTTTTAAAGTTTTAATAGTAATAAAATGGTTATAAAAATAGTAATATAGTTAGAGTAACAAAAATTTGGACAATTGGGATTAGGACAATATGAGACAATAAAAACAGAAAGTTAGGGACAGTCGGGGTACCTCTTTCTGGGCAAAACAAGCCCGAAAAAGGACACACACTAACAGAGGATTAACCCTTAAAAGCAACAGCCTGTGGCATATTCATACACCTCATACATGATGCATACATTCCATTCAAACACAGGATTCTGTCTGGTCAGTGTCAGCTTCTTCCTCTGAATCCTGACCTCACCTTCAGGGCTGAGCAAGGTGGGAAGAACTCGATAAGAGAGCAATAAATTCTTTTTCTCTGAAAGATTTAGGTGTCCTGGGGCTGCTATCTCAGTGCAAGTCCTCTCTTAAAGAAAGTATATTACACAGTATACCTTCTATTTTAACATTATGTTATAGCCTAAAACTATATTTAACACACTACTTAAAAAAACTAATACAGCATAACTTTCTAACACAACACATTTAATATTCATTTCAATATTTGCAAAAAGCCAATCATAAAATACACATTTTTCACAACCACCACAATGGTTTTAGTTACACAAACCCCTAGCTGAGTCTTTCTGCTTTTCACACACAGAAGGTTGCAATCACCTTTCCTGGCAAACCACTCCTATTCTCCCAAGCCCCAGACACAGAAGTTAATGTTCTCTAGTTCAATAAACCATCAATTCTACCACCACAGAGGGAAAAACTCAAAAAAATCTCCTCTTAACAACCTCACACAATAAAAAGCAAAATAAAAAACCAAAACCACTTACCCCTTCAGGCTTGCTCCCTGCAAAATGGGTGAAGTTTCCAGGCTCTGTAGAGATGCCAGATGTCTCCCATCCAGGGAAAAACTCACAGGTACCCAAACCTGAGGCCACTGCAGATTGGGCAACCCTAATTCCATCCCCACCACCAGTTCCCCCTGGCCTGGGCCAGCTACAGAGTGATTCAGAACCCCCTCCTTTTCTTCCTCCTCCTCCTCATCAATGATTGGGAGCTGACACTTGTGCAGCTTTGGGAGGTGCTGTCCCAAACCAGCCATTGCTTCTGGAAGCAGCTGGTGACCTTTCTAAGGATACCCCCTGTGCTGGCCCTTCAAGACACAGACTGAGCTTCCAAAAAAAACACTGAAAATGGAATTTGTGCCCTGCTTAGAGCTGAGGAAAGGCAATTCCCAAGTCAAGCTGCTCGAGTTCATCATTTCATGGAAACACAAACCCTGCTGAATCATAATCCACGGGTTTTACCTTCTTGGGACAGGAGACAAAGTTATACCGAAAATGTTGTTTACAGACATCTCTATTTGGAAACAAATGCATAAGTTACTGCACTAAATTATGTCAGCTAAAGGGGATGGAAATCAGATCATTTAAAGGCAGACAGCTCTCCTGTATTGTTTCAGTAGAATAATCTCTTTTGCATAGCCAGCTAAGGGGCTCATTTTTGGGGAAAACAAACACATCTTTTACGATTATGGCCATTCAAAGCTGTTTCTTGTACTCTAAATTGTCACACACGAAGGATCAATGGCATTCTCAGATGATGATTTAATTAAAAACTCCTCCTTTCCTCAAGATGAGAGCTGCAAAACCTCTCTGAATGGCTGATGGATGATTTGCTATTACCTTGCCTGCTTTCTTTTTAATTTTTTTTTTCAGAATTTTAATTGCTGCCATTTGAGAATTATTGATTACCTGTAATTGCTCCTTTTCTCAGGCATCTCCCTAGTTATCTGCAGCTAAGTGATCTCTGCAAACGACGAAAGCAGAGTACTTCAGAGCCTAATGGTTTTCATTAGCTGTTAATGAACACTGATAGGGTGACACAGCTGGACGCTGCAGTGGCCTGAACTTTCAAAGTGGATGAGATTGAAAATTCCTTTTCCTTAAGAAAAAAACACTAAAAGCACCAAAACCCGTTTTTATACACCAGTCACATTAAACAGAAGATGGACCAATGAAGTCTTTACAGCACGGGACACTGCTGTGTGACCGTGGTCACAAGGGTTTGCAGGTGAAGAGAGAGGTGAGAATGTTGATTCCATGATCAGAAGGCTTGATTTATTATTTTATGATATATATATATAACCTATGACTATACTGAAAAGAAATAGAAAGGAAAGGTTTCTTCAGAAGGCTAGCTAAGCTAAGAACAGAAAAAGCATGAATAACAAAGATCTGTGTCTCGGCAGAGACCGAGAGCAACTCTGCCGTGAGTGGTCCAGTAAATCCAAACATCCACAGAAGACCCATCATGGATCCACCTGTTGCATTCCACAGCAGCAGATAACCACTGTTTACACTTTGTTGCTGAAACTTCTCAGCTTCATCAGGAAAAAATCTTTAGAAAAGATTTTAATGAAAAGATGTCTGCGACACTCCGGAGTGCAAAGAAAAATCCCCCTCTGCCTTCCAGAGCAGGCACTCTCTTCTGACCGATGTCATTCCCACAGGTCACAGGCACAGAGGGATCCAAGGCACAGCCACCAGATCCAGAGGAACTGGACTAAAGGGGATTCTGGTTTTTAAGCTCCTAATTCTGTCTGCTCTGCTCAGCCCATCAGACAAGGAGGTTTGCTCAATTTACCAGCACTCAGCTCACAAACTGCCGAGAGCTCGGACTTGGTTCTGGATTCTGCAGGAGCGTGAGACACACAGCTGTTTCCCACACCTTTGTCTTATTTACAGACCAAAATTCCATGGAAATATTTAAAACATGCAGCAGAATCACCCAGTGCAAAGCTCATTTTCCTCCTTAGGTCTTTTTCTTGGCATTCCAAGTACATTTAAAAGCTCAAACATTTCAAAATAACAGGGTCAAAAATGCAGGGAGCATCAAGTGCAACAAGCATGAAGCTGCCCTTTGCTGCAGGTTTAAGGTAATGCTTTCAGTTTAGTCTGAGAATTATGATCTCAAATTACAGCAAATGATCCTGTTAGAGTGGATCTAATAATTCTGGTGTAACTTGGTATAAAGATAGTATGATTAAACAAAAAAAACCCCCCACTCTGCATCACTAATTTCAGAGCAATTATTTTTAGAAACTGATCATCAGCTAAGTGGGAGCTCATTACCAGATTTTGTCTAGAAATAAGTTTTCAGTGGTGAGTGCCTGCACACAAGACTTAAATAACAAAAAGCTATGAAACATGGTGGTAGAAATTTAATAATTTTTCCTTATTTTTTTTTTTTCCCAGTGCTGACACTGCCCTGCAGCCCAGTGGGGAAGACAACCCTGCACTCAGCTCTGCCCTGGCCCCAGCACTGCAAGCAGGTACCCCTGTGCTGTGGGAAATCCCTCTCATCCACAGCCTGCAGGAGCATCCCTGTGCCCTGGGAAAACAGGAGACAAGAAGCTGGAGCAGTTGGAGGTTGGAGAAGCTTTGGCCCTTGGTCATGGTTTGACACTGGGGCAATGCCAGGCACCCACAAAAGCTGTTCACTCACCTTGCCCTGCCACAGCTGGGCAGTGGAGAGGGGAAAAAAATCAACAAAGGGTTCATGAGTTGAGATAAGGACCAGAAGAAAACACTTCAAGGGCAAAACAGGCTCAACTTAAGTTGCAAAGTGGATTTATTACTAACAGAATCAGAAGAGGATAATGAGAAGTAAAATAAGCCCTTGCAACACTTTCTCTCCCTCCAGCCCCTCTTGCCTTCCCACTGCCCAGCACAGGGGGACAGGGCATGGGGATTTTGGCCAGTTCATCACTGAGATTGTCTTGTGCTGCTCTGGGAGAGGAATCCTTCCCCTGTAAGGCTGTGGGCTCCCTCCCACAGGAGACAGCTCTCTGTGAACTTCCCCAGTGTGGGTCCTCTCATGAGCAGCAGCCAAACCTCACCTGCTGCGATGTGAGTCTCTTCCATGGGCACACAGTTCCCCAAATCAGCTGCAATGTGAGTCCCTTCCATGGGCACACAGTCCTCACAAAACTGCTGCAATGTGAGTCCCTTCCATGGGCACAATCCTCCCAAAACTGCTGCAATGTGAGTCTCTTCCATGGGCACACAGTTCCCCAAATCAGCTGCAATGTGAGTCCCTTCCATGGGCACACAGTCCTCACAAATCAGCTGGGACGTGGGTCTCTTCCCATGGTGGGCAGTCCTCCAAGGACAGGCTGCTCCAGCCTGGAAGCAGGGCCCTCTCCCTCCATTGGGTCTCCCACTGGATCACGGCCTCCTCCAGGCACCCACCTGCTCTGGTGTGGGCACCTCCTCCATGGGCTGAGGGTGGATCTCTGCATCCCCCATGGATCCCCATGGGCTGCAGAGGCACAGCTGCTTCACCATGGCCTTCACCACGGCCTTCACCATGGTCTCACCACCTCCTGCAGAGAAATCTCAGCTCTGGCACCTGGAGCACTTCCTGCCCCTCCTTCTCCACTGACCTCAGTGTCTCCATGCTGTTTCCCTCACATATTCCATCTCCTCCTCTTCTCTGGCTAGAAGCAAAACGGTGTGCCCTTTGTTTTGATTTTCCTCTCAAATATGTAATCACAGAGGCATTGGCCAGCAGCAGGTCCATCTTCACAGCTATCAGGGATTGGTGCTGCTGGACATGGTGGGAAGCCTCCAGCAGCTTCTCACAGGAGCCACCCCCTGTGACCCCCCCCTACTCCCGAAAACCAGGCCATGCAAAACCAATGCACCCCTTGCAGTGGGCTTGCATGTGAAAAATGCCAATCACTTAAAAAAAAATTAAAAGTTTTATAGTAATAAAATTATTATAAAAATAGTAATATAATTAGAGTAATAAAAATTTAGACAATTAGGATTAGGACAATATGAGACAATAAAAACAATGAGTTACAGTCAGTCCAGGTACCTCTTTCTGGGCAAAATAAGCCTGAAAAAGGACACATGTTAACAGAGGATCAACCCTTAAAAACAACATGTTGAATATTCATACACCTCATCCATGATGCATAAATTCCATTCAAACACAGGATTCTGTCTGGTCAGTGTCAGTGCTTCTTCCTCTGAATCCTGACAGCATCTTCAGGGCTGAGCAATGTGGGAAGAAGTTCATTTCTTCTGATAATGGAGCAATAAATTCTTTTTCTCTGAAAGATTCAGGTATCCTGTGGCTGCTATCTCAAGTGTGAGTACTTCATTCCTCTCTTTAAAAAAAGTATCCTACCTAGCATAGTTTCTATTTTAACATTTGTTATAACCTAAAACTATATTTAACACACTACTTAAGAAAATCAAGACAGCATAATTTTCTAACATAACACATATAATATTCATTTTAATATTTGCAAAAAAACAATCATAAAATACACATTTTTCACATTCAGATCCAGCAAACCTTCCCGTGGCATAACCACATGGCAGACCACTTGTAAAGGATATTGCTGGAAATGCAAAAGGAAGTGCAGCAGGCAGCAGAGGGACATATGAAGGGAATCTTGGATATCTAACCCAGTTGGAAAAGACAGCTTGGGTTGGCAGCTAATTGGGAGCCATGGGAAAAGCTTTCCCAGCTGCAGGCACCAAGCAGCTCAGGGAGATAGGAGTTACAGGTTTTCTGCAGGAAAAAGCTGACTCTTAAATTGAGTATAGTAGTGATGGTAAATGCATTTCATCACCAAATTATAGACTTATAAAAAAGTACAACAGAGGAAAAGAAAAAAGAAACTAAGTACGTGTCAAGCTTTCTGGGCCTTTTTTCACTTTTCCAGGGAAAATTTTATTCTGGTACATTGGCAGATACAGCACAGGTGAGAATGTTTTCACTTAAATAATTGCCAGTAGGCTGATGCAATTAATTATTTTTTTTTTCAAATAAAAAAGAGATTAAATACTGAGACTTGTTTAGTAAAAATGATGGCCAGGACAATGATTTTATTTTGTAACAAAGTGGGTTTTTTTTTTAATACACATGAAAATAATTCTTGTAGTTCTACATTCTGAAGAAGAGTTATTTATTCTGTAGAAAAAGATAAAGATTAACTATTACATTTCTGGGGTGACCTTCATTATTAAATCTCTGCTCTGCAGAGAGCAGCAGACATTCTTAAGGCACATGCTGGCAATTTCAGCTGCCTTTACTCTTGAGTGCTTCAGTCCCACAAAGCAAGACTGACATCAAAACCAGGGAAAAAAGATGATGAAAGGAATGAAGAGGTTCTTCTGGGTACAGAAATCAACTTAAAAAAGCTGGACCCTCCAGTCAGAGTGAGTTATGCATTAAACAACTTAACATGGTGACTTAAAGAATTAAGTGGGGACAGATTTTTTCTTATTTTCACAAAAAAACAACATTTGGAAAGCAGAGGAAATGTGGCATAGAAATAGAGGGGCAGAGAGCAGGATTGGAAGGAAGAAACAGAGGATTTCACAGTGGACTCCTTCTCAAAGGCTCACTATAAATATTATCCCTGTCCAGCTGGGGGAAGTTTCTTGCGGTGCTTTGGTAAATAATCTTTTTTTCTTCTTGTCATCAAATATGCTTAAAAGGATATTTTTTTCATGTGATTCCAACTCAAAAGTTTGGCTTGAACCCTCCTTCTTTGGAAGGCAATCAAATTGTATTTTTGCCTTCAGTCAGGCCAGTGTTGGACTGATGGAGAAGTGGATGGACAGTGAGTAGGGGCATTGTGCACACCTGTGTATTGACAGCAGATAAGATAAAAGTCAGTAAGTCAAATAAATCCTGCTGTTAGGGACACTTGAGATGGTCCCACAAGTAGGGACAGAGAGGGACTTCTTCCCATTATCTCATGTGCCTAAATTAAGAGGAAGTCACAGAGTGTTAGTTGTGGGTGTCTTCTCCCAAGTGACAAGCAATAGGAAATGGCTTCAAGTTGCACCACGGGATCTTTAGATTGGTTGCTAGGAAAAATTTCTTTACTGAAATGGGTGTTAAGCATTGGGAAGGGATGGAGTCACCAGCCCTGGGGGTATTTAAAAGCCACTCAGATGTTGTGCCTGGGGCCATGAATTAGGGCTGAGCTGGCCGTGCTGGGCAATGGTTGGACTCCCAAGATCTTGGGTTTCCAACCCAAACAATTCTGTGATTGTGTAAGTAAGAAGAGTGATGGAGAGCACTCACACTGGAAAGCTGGCTGTACTAGACAGGCATCTGTATTTGATGCATAAATCCAGATGATGTGAACATGAAACCTGTCCCTGGTGTAACACAGCTAAGGCAAAGGCACACGTTTGAGCATCTGACCAAGCAATGTGGAAGCACATCCACTTTTAACTGAAGGAAATACATCAAGCCTTGGCTTGCTTCACCAATATCCTGGAAGAAAATCACCTTGTGGGATGGGAGAGCAGCCACTAGGTGGGATAACAGCCTAGCAGGGAGATGCATGCACCCAGCCTTGGGCCAACATCGCTCACAGGAGTCCCACAAATAAAGCCCTCAGCTCTGTGTCAAACCTGCCTTGGCCAGGGAGCAGCTTTAGGAGACCTCAACATGTCTGGCAATATTCATATATGGCCTCTGTTCTTGCTCTGTTCACATGCAAATGTTTTTATGGCTATACTATTGCATAGTCCTATAATTGATCTTGCCACATTTTCAAACATCCTAGCAGGGCTGTTTCAGAGCTCAAGAAGAAACTCTAATACTATAGTAAAAGAAATAGACAAAGCTCTTGAAATCAAACAATCATCAGATTAATTCATTAATTAATTTGCATCAGAACAAATTTGACCTGTAGATTTCTCTCCTATGTTTTATGGAGTAAGAAAAAAATTATAGTCTTGCTTTGATATTTACAACACTTCTTTTATGCATCCTTAATGGCATTGTTTATAAAAAATGCATTAACTGTTCTGTTTTGCTTCAGGCAGGGGAGATTCTTTACAGGATAGGCAGCTTAATTTGGACCTTAACAATGACAATGTTCCACGAATTAATGTATCTGGGAGACAAACTCCCAAGCAAAGACGTAAGAGCAGGAGCTTGACCTTTGCATATGAATATTCTTAAGGAGAAATGAAGAGGGATTGTTTTCCTCCTTACAGTTTAAGGTAGATCAGAAACCTCCCAAAAGAGCAGGAGAGAAGCCAGCTGCTAAGGAGGGCATGGAGGGACAAGGCAAAAGGGAATGGCTTCAACTATCAGAGGGCAGGGTCAGATTAAGTATTAGGAAGAAATTCTTCCCTCTGAGGGTGGTGAAGCCCTGGCACAGGTTGTCCAGAGAAGCTGTGGCTGCCCCATCCCTGGAAGTGTCCTAGGCCAGGCTGGATGGGGCTCTGAGCAACCTGGTCTAGTGAAAAGTGTCCCTACCATGGCAGAGGGGTTGGAACTGGATGTTCCTTAAGGTCCATTCCAAACTATTTTGTGATTCTATGACATAGATAAAATAAGGCTTAATAAAAAAATACCATCTTACACAAACACATAGTTTCTGTATGTTTTGGGTTTTCCTTTCCCAGATTTTTATATATGGAATCATTGCATTCCCCTTATTTCTCTTTGCTCAAGAAGACTTTGTACAAGAGGACAGGGATTGGGTTGTCCCAAACCCACCTGCAGGCCAAAGGATTGATTACCCTGACATCTACTCCCTCCCAGGAGTCTCTATGACACTGCAAACCTTGCTTCCATTGACAGGTTGCCATAATAATAATAAAAAAAAAATATAGGAAATAAAGCCCATATAAGAAAAGGCCTTACACTGAGGCTTCCACTTGACTTTGCCAGGGGACAGAAAGTGATTTCTGCAGGTTAACAATTCAGTGATAAGTTAGTCATATATGTATGAAATATGTGGTTATGCATCCACAGTACTTTGATAACACTGAAGATACTCATTTGGCAGGAGGAGGCTGAAATGCCTCCTACGTGACTGAAGGACCAAGGGTCTGTAATCTTAAGGAAAATGCAGGGAAGAAATATTAATAAATCCCAGGCAAATCCCAAACAATACCAAGGCCTGCATGTTTCTTTCAACTATAATCTTGTTCTGCAAAAGCAGGCTGAGGATATAGGGGTTGTTTAAGATGTCAGGGGGTGTGAATAGATCACTTTGACAACTAAATTAAGGATGAAAAATATTTTTGGGTATCATAGCATTGATTTCCCTTTCAATGAGAGCCTCACCCGCCTCTGAATCTCTAATATTAAAGATTATGGATCAGCATGGAAAGAATATTCTGGATGATCCAATGTACCTTTCAGTGTGCAGAAGAATGAATTTGATTTCGTAGCATTCTCAAAAGGATTTAGAGTTACAAAACTAAATCAGTATTATTTTTGTGTATGAAGCAATAAAAATGAGAGATGCCCTGCTGAGCCTGGATTGCCAAGTCCTTGCTAGAAACCAACCATGTATTAACAATTTTCAAATACAGAGCCACAACAAGATGTAAGTGTGGCAGGAAGGAATCATCATAACATTTCAGAAAGTGCTGCTGTCACTCCTGCTGTAATTTCTCATTTATAAGGGAACTTGTACTTTGGAAAGAACCAGCTCTGTCTCTTACACTGTGACAAGCCAGGCTCAGCTAAAAATAGCAACCAGCAAGGAAAAGAAAATAAACACATCCCACACCAGCCTTTGAAAAGTCCTTTGCTCCCCACTGATTTCAGCTGAAAATGCCCACAGAGCCATGCAGGTTACCTGTTGAATTTGCAGACAACCCCAACATGGGAAGAGATGAGGATCTTGACTCCACGTTTCAGAAGGCTGATTTATTATTTTATGATAGATATATTATATTAAAAGAAAATTATATATTAAAACTATACTAAAAGAATAGAAGAAAGGGTTTCATCAGAAGGCTAGCAAGGAATAGAAAAGAATGATAATAAAATCTTGTGACTGCTCACAGCCTCGACACAGGTGGCTGTTACTGGCCATCAAGTAAAAAAAATTTCATATGCTGGGTGAACAATTCTCCAAATCACATTTCAAAGCAGCAAAACATGGAGAAGCTGAAGATTCTCAGCTTCTCAGAAAAGATCCTAATGAAAAGATTTTTCATAAAATATGTGTGTGACACACTGCTGGACACCACAAAGGGCTCCCATGTCTCCAGGCTCACTTGGGCTTGTAATTAAAAGAAAAGCTGCAGCTCTTGAGCAATGGACACAAACTCAGCCTCTCTGTGCCCCCTCCTCAGAGCCACTTCTGCTCCTCCTTCCCCCTTGCACCTCGTTTTGTTACAAAATCAATTTGGGGCGTGCAGGTTTAGAGCTCAGGATCCAGGAGATGAGGAGCAAAGGCCCTCTGACAGGCTGCGAGGTGATGGGCAGGTGTCACAGGAAACCAGCCTCTGACACAGACCTGAGCCCTGATGTGCCCACACCACCTGTGCATCTTTTATTCTCCCCCAGCACCAAGACAGATGTCAGTCACATAGCCAAAGGACACAGGAGAGCCACGGGGACGAGAACCTTCCACAGTGGCAAGGCTTCGTGCTGTTCCTGTAATTTTTTGTCTGGCAAGTGAAATGTATTTCACCAGAAGGTGGGAAAGGACTTGGAACAAAATTGATCTTGGCTGAGCAAACATTTGACAACGTTCTGTGGGAAACAACCATCTGTCTTGGGAGATATCAACTCCAAGAGATATTGATGGCACTAAAAATATCCGCCTTAGTCCACAGTCCCACGGCATTCAGCTTTCAAGTGTGGAAAGCTTCAATCCTTCAGCAGTAAACCTTTCTATTTATTTTTATTTTGGGAGTGTTGACTTACCAGGTGGTTGGTGAAAGGCTCTGGTTTGTTTGAGATGCAGCCACATGAGTTTCTGGGGCCTGGGATGAGTGGAAACTAGAGAGGAGCTGCAGAGAGGTAATTAATATGGATTAAATGGAAAAAGGGCTTTGTGCTCTGCTTCACAAGTACAGACCGTACACTGAGATGGATGTCTCTATCTCAGAAGAGCTTCCTGGAGCAGTTTGGCAGGCTGGTTTCTTCTGAGAAACATGAGAGGAGAGAAAAAAAAACAGTACTCTTTGAAAGAAACTTTTAAAACATACCATGAATTCAAAACAGCTCTTCCCTCCTCACTGTCAAAGAGGCTAACAGATTTATTGAAGCTGACAAACAGTCCCCATCCCATGAATCATTAAGATTTAGACCATTTTACCTTCCATGTGTCACTAAAAATCAAGATAATACAAAGTTCTCCAAGGAAAAAGGGAAGATGGGGCAGCTCAACGTCACCAATGGATGCTCTGCACAGAAGGTGTCACATCCATTTTTGTATCTGTGATTTGCCAGTCTCCTGCTGCCCAGGCAGGTGCTTTTCCATGGGCCTGTGAAGTAATAGTTATTTTTACCACAAACTGGAGATCTTTTTCCAGGGCAGATTTCATTTTGGAAAAGGCAGTCTCTTGGCCATCAGGGGTCTCTGTAGGGAATATCAGAGATGAGAGGACTACAGGCAAAAAAGCCTCGAGTTGTTCTTCCATACCTGCTCCAGTGTCTCTCGCTCTCTCCACCTGTGATTTGTGCAAACTCCCCTCCACAGCCACACCAACACCCAAATTCTCTCACAAAGAGGGAACGTTCACATTCCCTCACAAGGAGTCCCAGCTACAGCAAGAACAAGATCCTCATTCCACAGGGACAACCTGCATTTCACTCTTTAAATCCCTCCCCCATCATATATCCTGGGATAATTTTTAGGGTTGGTTGTTTTGCTTTTGGGTTGTTTTTTTTTTCTCCATTTTCTGGTGGTTTTCTCCTTCTGGGAGGGTGTCAGTAACAAGAGAGAGCCAATAAAAAGTGCTGTGCACTTGAGCCAAGAGGAAGGACAAATGATCCTTCCTGCTGACACTCAGGGACTCCCCAGGGACTGCTCCAGGGACTGCCCACCACAAATCCCAGAGCTGGATCCACCTTCTCCACCTTTAGTGTCTGCCAAAGAGGATCTCTGTTCTGTGCCCAGCATGGCAATCCCATGGGAATTCTTGCAGAATGCCTTGCAGAAGGATGACTGTTCAGTACACTCAAAGAAATAATGCTGAATTCTGTCAGACACTGCAGTGATGGAGGTAGAAAATGCAGACAGACTCAGGTGGGTAAAGGAAAGGGGGTGCCCCAGTACAGGGACTGAAAAGGAGAATTCCCACTCCTTGAGTAGTTTAGGGGAAAAAACCCACAATAAAACACTTCAGGAAACAGTAACTTCATGGAATAGTGACTACTACATGTCAGGGAAAAGGGAGTCAGGGTTTGTTTCCTGGGCAACTGGAGAACCAAAAAGATACTGGATCACAGTCAGGGAAGGAGTGGAAACATCTGAAATACAAAGCAGGAAGGAGAAGGGATTTCTTCCTGCAGATAAAGCACAAGAAGGAGAAAAAAGGTTGATAGGATGCATGCTTTTTAATGATTTTTTTTTTGTTAAGTTAGGTTTATTTGCATGACAGTTCTGAAATAAGACAAGGTACAGAGAAGGACAATACTGCATAATGTGAACAAGGAAAGGCAACTATTTGGCTTTTTCATTTAAATGCATGAAAACCTCTGTGAGGTCTGTGTGTGTTGAGAGGGTATGAATTTAGAAAAAATATGCTGAAGTAATAGGTGCCTCCAGTGAGAGAACAAACTCAAGCTCAAGGCACATAAGCACAGCTGAAATTAGGAACTGTGCTAATAGTCCCAAGCTGTGTTTCAGGTTGAGGCTGAGTGAGGCACTGACTCAACAGATATGTCAGCAAGACAGAATTTAACACCAGAAAATCCTCTGTAGTTCTCTGGAAATGAAATGTGAGGCTACAGTCAGAGGGGCCTGGCTGCAGGGATGGGGTGGATGCAATTGCTGTGGAATGCACCTCCCATCCACAGGGATCTCCTGGTCCCACTGAGGTGGGAGTCTGTCGCAGACATCTTTTCATTAAAAATCCTTTCTTAGCATTTTTCCTTCTGAGAAGCTGAGAGGCTTCAGGAAGAAAATGTAAACAATGATTATCTACTGCTGTGGAATGCAACAGGTGCATCTGTGATTGGTCTCACCTGCTTGTTTGTAATTAATGGCCAATCACAGCAGAGCTGACAGAGTCTGATGCAGCTGCCTTTGTTATCATTCTTTTCTTTTCTATTCTTAGCTTAGCTAGCCTTCTGAATTAAACTTTTCCTTCTATTCTTTTAGTGTAGTTTTAATGTAATATATATAATAAAATAATAAATCAAGCCTTCTGAAACATGGAGTCAACATCCTCGTCTCTTCCCTCCCCTGAAAACCCCTGTGAACACCGTTACAGGCGTCCATGGGTAGTAAGATGCCAAACTGTCCCTAAGAGACACATCCTGCTGATCCTCTCTGCCACCCCCATCCCACTCTTTTCCCCTGCAAGGGAAGAATGCAAACTGGCAAAGTGACTGACTGTGGAAAGAGCAGAGGGAAGGAAAACCAACAGATTCAGGCCTGGACATAGCCATGTTGAGGACAGGCACCCCAGAGGAAAGGACTTGGAGGTTTGGTGGTGGGAGAGAAGAGCACAAGCTTGGCTTCCTGCTTAGACCCCTCAACCTGTCCCCAGCCACCAGGGCTGGCTGCCACAGGACCTGTGGCTGCCTTCATCCATCCTGTCACAGACATCTTTCATGAAAAATCCTTTCCTTCGGATTTTTCCTCCTAAGAAGCTGTGAGGCCTCAGGAACAAAATGTAAATAATGGTTATCTGCTGCTGTGGAATGCAACAGGTGGGTCTGTGATTGGCCCATGTTGGATGTTTGTAATTAATGGCCAATCACAGTCAGCTGGCTCGGGCTCTCTTTCTGAGCCACAAACCTTTGTTATCATTCTTTCCTATTCTATTCTTAGCTAGCCTTCTGATGAAATCCTTTCTTCTATTCTTTTAGTATAGTTTTAATGTAATATATATGATAAAATAATAAATCAAGCCTTCAAAAACATGGAGTCAGATCCATCTCTTCCCTCATCCTAAGACCCCTGTGAACACTGTCACACCATCCTTCGAGGGTGACACATAGAAAACAGTTGGGAGACACTGGATTGCTGCTCAAGAGCAGAAGATAATCAGTGGTGCCTTACCAACAGGAGATGTTGCTGGCTTTGTATCATCTTCCCCAGATGTCACAAACAAACAGGTTTCCTTTGGGCAAGGAAAGAGGGAAGATCATCAAAACTCACAAAGCACAGGCTGGTCTGAAAACGAAATTAAAATAATAGAATCATAGAATGGTCTGGGTTAGAAGGGATCCTAAAGATTACCTCATTCCATCCCTCTGCTGTGGACAAGGACATCTTCCACTACACTAGGCTGCTCAGAGCTCCATTCAACCTAGCCTTGAACACTTCCACAGACAGGGCATTCACAACTTCTCTGGGCAACCTGTTTCAGTGCTTCACCACCCTCACAGTCAATTTCTTCCTAATATCTAATCCTTAGATAACTCCTTATTCCCAAATCTCCAAAAAACAAATCTAGAAGAAGACAATTAATATAAGGAACCACTATGGTCACCAATAATACTTGGATTTCACTTGTCCTGGTCAAACCAAACTATTTATGCCACATCATCAAATATATCGTATCTGTGCATTTTTTATTCAGTAATGATTTATTTATACATGACTGTGGTGCACCCTGAAACATGCAGCTAATTAACTAATTAATTAACAGCCACCTGGGATGGCAATTAAGACAACAAAACCTGGAGCAAATCCATAAGCCTGATCATGGGTTGTACATACATGAATCACTGAAGACAGGCAGCCCTGATAGTTTTTTAAGGAGAAAACATGCATTTCAAGCTGAGTGAAGGGAGGATATCCAGGACTGACACATGTGAGAAAACAGGCTCTGGTTGTGCAGGGAGCTGCAGGCTCGAGGTCCCCAGCCGTCAAGTTGGCTGAGTGGCAGCACAAGGATCTGCCTTTCAATATCCATCAAAGAGCTGGAACTCTTTTATCCCATGGAAGAATGGCTTCCCAGTGCTGTCCCTCAAAGTTATCCTGCCAACAGACCACAGGAGGTTGTATCCTCCACAGACTGGAGGTCTTGTGATAAAGAACTACTGATCTGCCTGAGATCACTAAACCAAAGCAAAGACAAGCAAAATTTGGGTGAAAGACTCCACACTGTGCACATGCAGAATGGCTGCTAGGTTGATACAAAGCTTTCTGATATGGTATGTTGGGAAGGATGAAACTTTGACAAGAAAGTCTCACAAATATGTATGCTTAGCAGAAAGATTTTCAAATGTAGAATCTGAAGAAGGAATAGAGATGGAAGCCATTTTTGATATAGAAGAATAATAGATGTGCAGATTGACAATTGCTGAGCCAGTCTTACTGGATAACCAAGGAGGCAAAGGGTGTGTTAGTTAGAAGGGTTTTAATGACTTAGAGCAAAGGATAAACCCACCTCAAACAGAAGATGTTTTCACCAATCAGAAAGATAGCACAGGCAAACAAGCCTGCCAATGTGGCAAGTAGAAAAAGGTCTCAGAATTTTCCACTGCAAGAAAACTGAAAAACAACTTCTAGCTTAAACTGTAATGTACTAACTTTTAGTGATTGGAGAACAGTAACATGAATATGGTAATTATAGCAGTTATGACAGGCTATAGATAAAAGTTAAGGTACAGATTGGTTCTACTGTATTAAGATGCTCAGCAAAGGAAAATATATAATGCATTGTAACCTAAACTCAGGGTCTCCAGGCCTGCCTGCAGCTGGAGCTGACAGCTGTAGGCACAGCTCTGTCACCCACCTCCCTGGGCTGCTGTAACCTCTTGAATGGAATAAACTGCATTTTGGAGAGCCCCTGGAGTTCCACATCTCTCATTCAGGCTCTTACAATGGTACCTACTGGGTTTGAGGCTCTTGGGAGTTTGGTGCCTTCCCTCCTTTGCTTCCATGAGAAATTACAAAGACTGGGCACTGCTGTGCATGTGCTGCTGATGGGTGAGTTTAATCCTGCTGGAAATGCAGAGGTGGGCTGCAAAGGATGAACTGTCTCCTGCCAGCATTTCAACTCCTTCATGCCTGCTCAGGGGTTTTGCCTAAAATCAGTGACAATCTGCCCACTTCCGTACCTAATTGCCACAAACATGGGAAAACAGACCACAGCATAGTTAGCAATCCTCCCTTCGTTATGCCAGTGTTCCTCTCGTAGCATAATCATGATCAACAGACACATCATTCTCTTCTCACTGTTTTCATTTTGCAAGTTTAGCTTCTTTTGCCACTAGTAAAGATCACAAAAAGAAAAGATAAAAACAACATAAACCACCACCTTTTGAAGGCTGAGTCTGTCCATGCAGGAGTTAATGACAAACCCCTGAGTGCAGAATCACACTCTGCAGTAGCCAAAACCAGCAGGAATAAAAAGGACACTGTTTGAAAGAAAATTTGGTGCCCATCACAGGCAGCTCAGAGTGTGCACATCATCAAGGGCCAGTTTTCACTAGGATTATTAGTTAACCAACCATTTCCTTCCTCACTGGTTTTTAACCATTTGTTGTTTATAGAGCAGCCTGGGAAGTTCTGTAATAGACACTAAAGCATTTAGGAAGCAGCAGGAGTCACTCCACAGGAGTAAGTTAAAGCTCAGCATGTGCCTTTCAGCTGGAAATGATAAATCATCCCTGGAAACATATAGCTGACTCATGAGCTGGAAGACAGAAAACAAAAGGGCACCTCTCCTGCACCCCATGGAGAGGAACTGCTGCCAACTGCCAACCATCATTCCAGGTGATGTAAATGCAGACATTTTTGCTAATCTTATGCTAAGTTTGATTTCAGATTTTGCTTTTGCCTGCACAGCCTGTTATTCACTCCTCTCTTCCCTCCCTCCCTGCCTTTGAAGGTTGCCTGCCCTTGGGAATCTCTTCCTCCTTTCTCTATCCAAAACCATTTGCATTCCTCCTCAAAATGTTGCTGACAGAGTCTCCTATCCCACCATCCCCAGCTTGCCATTCACTGCATGTTTTTTTGAGAAATAAAAATAAAGCGAATTCAAGATGTTAATAAAACTTATGATCCAGAGACAATATTTGCTTTGGATATTTTACAGAGAATTTAAGAAGCTGGGATCTCCCAGTTTTAGGAACTGAAGAGCTGTTTTACATAGTATGCTGCCTTTTTAATAGAACTGTTCAGAAAATGCTGGTCTGAAGTCTGGAGTATTTATTCCAGGGCTAGTGAGTACCAGCAGCTGTGTGTGAGGTTTTGAAAAGGACAAAGGATATTTGTGATTTGTGTCCAGTTTATTCTGTAAAGCAGCTTTGGATTTAGGAATGAGTCCAGATAAATTTCAGCACTATGCCATTTTACAGGGCAGCAAAGCCAGTGGCTGGCTGACACCTCTGAGGGCTGGAGCACTGATTCCTATGCCAGACAAGCTGGTGGAGGTGAGAACAGCCAGGGCTTCCCAGGCTTCCCATTCCCAGCCATTGGAGGCCTGGCCACCTCTCATGGAGAACAAAGGCAAATACCCAACAGTGGTTTAGTATCAGTTATCAAAACTCCTCTGTCCTTTGGCAAATTGGGTTTTCAGGACAATTTAACTATTTGTGCCTCCATCTGGTCTGTTTGATGCTGTCACATTCCAACTCTAAATGAGCTCTGTTTTGGAACAGCAGCACTGGCAATGGATACAGAGATCCTGCAATGAGATCACCACAGTTAGCAATGCAGAGCAAGTCCAGCTCCTGAGACCTGAGCCAGCAAAAGGGCTGCACATCAGAGCTGGATTTCCAGGCTCTCTCAAAGCTGAATTCCTCCTAGCACAAGGACCAGCAGTCCCAGAATAGCATTGTGTTTGCCGTCTCTCAACCAGAAAAAGCTCACTTTGGACAACCTGTGAGTAAGTGTGAATCCAATCCCAAAGCTCTGACACCACGGTTTCCAGAAGTGACTCCTCTGCTCATCCCCTGCCGTGGACAGGGGTGCTCCTGCATTCGAGGCTGGAATCCAGCCAGCTCTCATTCCATGTCCTGTGATCTAGCAATGAGCACACCTGCCCTTTGCTCTCAGCTTTGCTTCTCTCCCGTACAAAAAAATCCCAGTATGATCAGCCATTCTCACAGCTCAGAGTGAGGGAGGTGAGCACCACCCACCCACACTGCACAAATACTCCTGCCTGCCGCTCCAAGAGCTCCGCGCCTTTCTTCCACCTTGCCTTTTCTCACTGGAGTTCAGAAAAATGCCTCTTGCTTAAAAAACCCAAACCAGTCTCATACAGAGAGAAACCTGACCAAAATTGGCCATGCCAGTGCACTTCTCTTTTCCCCAGAGGGGAGGATGCAAAAGCAAACAAAACATGGCAGATGCTTGTCACGGTGTTTAACGTGCTGCTGGAAAGGGTTCAGATCCTGTTGTGGTGAGAGTTCAGAAATCTACAGTGCAGAAGCCAAACACTTCAGGATGAGCTTTTTGTTTTGAAGAACTTCCAGATGATGTGTCACAGAAATAATTTAGGCAAGAACACATTTCCCTAAGCAAGACAATGACAGAACATTACGCTTGGCAGTTACTCTGAAACCGCACTACCTGAAAAGGCAATTCCTCCCCTAAAATAGAGTATCAAAATAATTTGATTTTTTTTTCATCAAAATGCAGAAAAGATAAAGAATACTACAGCAAAATGCCTTCAGATGGACATACAGACTGTCCAGCATATGCAGATATTTGGAAATTTCAAGTGGTCTTCATCTTTTCCAATAATTTTGAGTTAATACCTTCCTACCTTAGCTTGTTTTAAAAACTGCAGTGACACACATGGTTAAATTCTCAGCTATATTAAAATACTCTGAGTGAATGAAAAGAAAAAAAAAAACCTGCTCATAGTTTGTACGTGTTACATTATATCATCATTTGACTTCAGGATGTTGGAACTTGCTTTATCAGAATTTGACGCTGTCTACTTGACTGAAACACACAAAAAATGTAATAAAACCACCAAAAATGTCATGCCTGTGAGCTTCAAAGCAGCACAAAGCTTGACTATTTTAACACCTTTTTTAATCTTACAGGAACTCCTTACCCATTGATTCAGCCTGTTCACCCAGGATCATTCTGTCATTGCTGCTTTGAGTTTTAATGCATTTCTCTCTATGCAGTAATTGAAAATAAAAAAATAGATGCAACACAACATTTCACGGCCTCTGGTTAAGGCTTCAGAGTTTCCTTGTGCTCGTTGTAGCACATCTCTTTAAAAATGTATAATGCTAATGAGAAAGCAGCAGCCTGCTGGCCAGAACAGGTCTGCAAAGGTGTGGGACAGTTCAGTAAGGGAAAATTTCTCTCCTAAGGAAAGCATGGACAGAAACTGCTTCACAGTTCTGGTGTCAAGGTTTTGATTCAAGCACAGTGTCACAAGCGATGTACATCCAACTGCTCCTCCTGGTCAGGGCTCTCATGTCCCCAGGGAGGGAATTCTCTCTCTGGAAGATGGGCAGTGGTTGCCTGGTGTCTCTTACACAGTGCCCCACTAGAAAAATACAACAAAACTAACTCCTTGGCAAATGTGGAGCCATGTCCAACCTGTGACAGGAATATCCTGGAACAGTGCCCAGGGGACATGGCTGAAGTGGGCACCCCTAAAATTCCCTACAATAATGACACAAGCTGTGGGAAAAGTTTCCCAGAGAAGAAGCAAATCCCATTCCTGTTGTAGCAAGATTTCCCACAGCAAAGTGCAATTCCAGAACAGAAACCATTTCATTGCCAAAGCAACAAAATTCAACACATTGTGAAACAAGTCGCCAAAGCCCAGGATGTTATTTAAACACAGTAAGATTTTTTAAAATTTGCTCATTATATTCCTTCTCTTACTGATGCCTTCAGATTTTGCATGTTCCATTGAAGCAGCGCACTTCAATAAATCCCAGGGTGTGACCTGCTCTTTCAGGACCTAGAGCACACTTGTTAAAACAGCTGACAAAGGAGGCGAGGGATGGGTCTTTATTTGGAGATCCTAAAAACATTTACTGGCACAAAAAGGGCGCAGAGACAAAGACACAGCAAGGTGGAGACCACAAGGTTAAATATGGGGGAAAAGGGGTGGATCTGAGGGTCAAGGACCAATGGGAACAGGGAAAAGTGATGCAGGGGAGGGGCAGCAAACTAGGAGAGCCAATGGGATAACAGGGGCGGAACACTGTGGCAAACTGGGGCCAATGGGGATCAGGAGAGGGGAGAACATTCTAGGGGCATACAAATATGGTAAAAGGGGGCTGAACAGCGGTGACATCAACTCAGTAAACCAATGAAACTTAAAACATTAACATGCACCCAAAGAGGCCTATGGGAGGGAGGCTCTTCTCACCCTAACTGTGAAAAACGCCAATCACCTGTTTTTAAAATTTTTAAAGTTGAACAGTAATAAAATAGTTATTAAAATAGTAGTACAATTAGAGTAATAAACATTTGGACAATTAGGATTAGGACAATACGACACAATAAAAACAAAGAGTTATGGACAGTCCGGTTACCTCTTTCTGGGCAAAATAAGCCCAAAAATGGACACACACTAAAAGAGGATTAACCCTTAAAAGCAACAGCCTTTGGCATATTCATACACCTCATTCATGATGCATAAATTCCATTCAAACACAGGATTATGTCTGGTCAGTGTCAACTTCTTCCTCTCAATCCTGACAGCACCTTCAGGGCTTAGCGAGGCAGGAAGAACTCAAAAGAGAGCAATAAATTCTTTTTCTCTGAAAGATTTAGGTGTCTTGGGCCTGCTATCTCAGTGCGAGTCCTCTCTTTAAAAAAAGTATCTTACATAGCATAGTTTCTATTTCAATATTATGTTATAACCTAAAACTATATTTAACACACTACTTAAAAAAATTAATACAGCCTAACTTCCTAACATAACACATATAATATTCATTTTAATATTTGCAAAAGGCCAATCATAAAATATGCATTTTTCACACTTACCTTTAAAGGGGTGTTTCTTCTTGCTTCTTTCTGCCCCTCCAGGGTTGAAATGTTGTAGCCACAGTGGCAGGCCTTTGAGCCTCCATATTCCTTTCCTCTGGGAAGACAGAGGCAGAAAAGCTTGACCTTTCTTCCTTTTTTATTCCTGGAAGAAAATGTTCCTTCTCTCCAGGTCATATATTGCATAAGCTATTTTAGAAATTGTATAAGATGGTTTGGAAATCAGCGGGCAGATGTGTAGTAGCATTCAAGTTCCTTCTTCATGTTGAATTTAGGATTACAGGGATCCAGATATAATTTCCTTTAAAAAATTAAAAGGAGCAAAGATGAGCAGTCAAAATTAGTATGCAAAGTATAAGCTGTATTTTTTCTGTGCAAATATTAATTTTACAGAAAATAAGTAGAAGCAGTATTCTTAATAAAACAGTTTTTCCTTTAAACCAAAGACTATTAAAACAAAAAGCTCTTTGAAAAAAAATCCTGACCAAATATATTTGACAAAATATCCAAGTCTTTCTTCTTTCATTGCTTATTACCCTTCCTCCACCCTGTTTTCTCTCCTTTAAGGGAATTGTTTTCTTTTTTATTCTTCTGTTGTCATATCTGGGGGGGCATTAGTGTTGTTTCCTTCAATATATTTTAGACAACGTGGCAGAAGATGTATTGCAAAGCAAATTAAGATCCAGGAAAGCCAGATGAAAGGCTAAAACAAGTTACTGCAAATCCAGTAAGATTTGGGACAGAAACTGGAGTGAGAGCCGGTGCTTGGGGGCAGCTCTGTGGGTGCAGGGTCAGGTCTTTGCTGGTCCCCCACCTTACCTGGGGGCAGGTTCCCCATCCCCTGTGTCACCAGGGGCTCTGTCCACCCACCCTGTCACCCCCCCCCCAAGGGCACCCAGGCTCTGTTTGGAGCAAGAAGCAGCACACATCCCTATGCCCACTCAGCAGGAGCAGCTCCTTACAGTGAGAGTTGTTAAAATAAGCACTTATGTATCTGTTCTCTGCTTTTGACTCCAAATATAGTTTAGGAATACACACAGAGGACAGATTATCTGCAGGTGGGTGGAAGTGTCTGCATCAGCTTCTTGGTCAGCAATGCCCAGCCAACAGCCTGAGCTGCTCAGCAGGCTGGAGAGGATTAACACATCCAGGGCAAAAAAAGTAGCAAAAAAGCTTTTTTTTTTAATCTTTTTTTTTCCTCTCCTGTCCATGCTGCCTTCCTAAGTACCAGGAGAGTTAGGAACACGTTAAAGAGACTGCATTGTACCAATGTCACATTGCATCATTAAATTGCAGCTGTGCCAGCAGATAATTTAGATAAAGACCAAGAGGCACATAGGAATTATCAGCCATGACTCCAAGGATGACAGGTTGATTCCACAATTTCCTAAGAGGCTGCATCTGTGAACTCCAAACATCCTTTTTATTTTTTGCCCTCCTACTCGGCAACCTTCAGAAACTGGAGTTTAGGTTTCTTTTAAGTTGATGTGCTACAAAGGAACCAAAAGAAGGCCTCAAGGGGAAGATATTGGCTTCAGCTATTTGATCCAGGTTTTTATGTTGCTATTCTAGGCCCAGTTCTGAGAAAAATAAATCCCTTTATCCTCCAATTCCCTACCTAATCAAAACTAGGCCATTTTACCCAAATAGCCAAACCACGTTGCTTAACGCCCACACTGATTTCAGCCCCCTGGGAGTCAGGTCTGAGAGATTTTCCTTTAAAGGACTAGTCAGAAAGGACAGTAATTTGTAATTCGGCTGTTGCTGCTCTTATGAAGCTTTGTCTTGGTCACAAAATGTTACTCTTCCCATAAGGAAGGCGAGTGGCACAGCAGCATGAGCCCAGACAAGCATGCAGGAACCTTCAGGTCTGGAGCAGCCTCCCTTAGAGGAAAAATGGATTTAGTTGGTTTTGGTTGTTTTTGGAAGCCTTAAATGGAAGATTTCATGGAATAAACTATGAATTGTAATTAGCAATGTCTTCATTAGCAATGTCTTTGTCAAACACTAGGCTAAAAATGTCATTCAGCACCTTCACCTGTATTCTACTTCTCAAAGGTTTTTTTTTCCCTAAGTGCATGCATAAGCATTGGAAAGCAAAACCAACAGATGAAACAAGAGCATTACTGAAGATGATTGCACAGGAATCTTGGTTAATGAGCTTGTAGCACACCTTACTTTCTTGGCTTATCATCAGATCCCTTTTGCTTTAAAACACCAATAATTCCAAAATTCATGTGAACATCTCTTGTGCCTGAGCAGCAGAGTCACCACTGGGGTTGCTGTGGCAAACAAGCTGTTCTATCAGCCAGGAAAGGAAAGTGCTGTGTAAACACGGAGTAATTCCTCAGAGGACTGACAATGTTAGAGCAAGGTGAAAACCTGAAGTAGCTTTACTCAGTGACAGGCAGCCAAACCCCATTTCTGCAGCTAATGGAGATCTGTTACTGCAGCACATTCAAATTTACTACTTTTTCCAGGAGCTACTCTTTATAGGTTAAAATGCAAATTTTACTTTTACTCACACTGGAGTGCAGGTCAAGGGAGGGTATTCTGCTCCTCTGCTGAGAGCCCACCTGCAGGGCTGTGTCCAGCTCAGGTCCAGCACAGGAAGGACATGGAGCTGTTGGAGTGAGGCCAGAGGAGGCCTCCAAGATGATCAGAGGGATGAAGCAGCTCTCATTGAAGAAAGGCTCAGAGATTTGGGATTGTTCAGCCTGGAGAACAGAAGGCTCAGAGGTGACCTGACTGTGGCCTTCAGTACCTGAAGGGAGTCTACAAGAAAGATGGAGAAGGACTATTCACAAGGGCCTGGAGTGACAGAACAAGGGGGACTGGCTTCAAACTGAGAGAAATTAGGTTTATATTGGGTATTAGGAATGAGTTCTTCCCTGTGAGAGTGCTTAGGCACTGGCACAGGTTGCCCAGAGAAGTCAGATGCCCCTGGATCCCTGGAAGTGTTCAAGGCCTGGCTGGATGAGGCTCTGAGCAACCCAGTATGGGAAAGGTGTCCCTGCCCACCTTTGGGAGATTGGAACCAGATGAGCTCTAATCTCCCTTCTAGCCCAGGCCATTTTATGATTCTAGGAAATACAAACCTACTGGAGTGACTTCAGTGACATTATCCTGCCTTCACCTGGACTGTGATCATTCTCTTCACACCCCCACAGCTGTGTCTCACACGGTGTCACTGAACTTACCACACCCACACATGCACCTTACGCTTTTAAAAAGCTCTTTGACCAAATCATCTTTTTACCCCACTGCAACAAAGCCACTCCAGAATTTTCAAGGCACTCAGCTTTCCAGCCAACCTGTTGGGTGCCCTTTCTGAATCCTGAAATAGGTGACTCCTAACAGCATGGCATGTATGAGAACATTGGGTAGAATCAGGTTTTGGGTCATTATTTGAGAGGGCTTTTCTTCATTACACCTTTTCTCACCTGAGTATGCCATGCAAAAGCTCTGCCTGTTGGGTCACAGGGAAGAATAAAGTCATTGTGCTACATTTCACAGCCAAAATAACTAAATGGTGACTGGTGAAATCCTCATGCAAGAAACATTTCTGACAGCCCCCCAGGGCTGCATATTGGGCCCATGCTGCTCAGCATCACTGTCCATGATTAAGGGAGGAAAAAGAACAGATCCAAGTAACCACTAGTGATGTGTCACACATGATACATGACACACAAACATGCAGTGACACAGGAATTAGGAGAATAAATAACAACAATGCCTAGCCAAGCAAAGGCAGAGAAAGCAACTCCTACTGGAGACACCTTTTAAGTTGTTCTATTGAATTCACAGCTAAAGGGAGCTACTGAGAATTTCCAGCCAGGTGGTTGAGAAAAGATCCTGCTGCTTCTCCTTGTCAAAGAGGGGATCAGCTGTCCATGCTGTGCTGTGCTTAACTCCTACCCCATGGCCTGGAGGCACCAAAACCAAGGGAGAACTTCAGAGCAGCCAACCAGGCAAAGGAGATCAAGTGAGGAGACTGGTGGGAGGTAGATAAAAGAGGAGAAATCCCAGGAAGAGGAGAGAGACTTTTCATAGCTCCCTCAGAAGGTCAGAGGGGACACTGAAGCAAACGGTGTTACCAGATTAAGGTTTTTTAAAATTAGTATTCATAAACAAAACAAAGCAGAATTTTTCCCATCATTAAATTAAAAATGTGATTATTTTAATTTTTTTCTATTGCTGAGAAAATGTTTGCAATTAATTTCATTAGCCCATTCCTGGCTGTCAGAAGCTCCTTCTGATGGCTGTGCCTGTTTAAAGGCTGCATCCAAGCATTACAATTCATAGTTCATTCCATGAAATATTCCATATAAAGCTCCCAGTCTGCTGTGGACTATTGGACATGCTAAAACAAACTCTCAACCTTCATTCAGTGACAGGCTCATCCTCACTATAGTTACACAAAAAGTTAATTTTTGTCTTTCTAGTGGCTGACATTTCTCACTGCAGAATAAATGATGCCTCAGCTTCTTAAAAACCTAAATGTGTTTCTAATACTGTTCCCATAAACTTTAACCATTAACATTGGAAAGAATTTAATAAACCAAAGTTTCACAGTCTTGTTACCTCATTACAGTTGTTGCTCAGCACCACAGAGCTGCTAAGGCATTTCTCATCACTACATAATTTTCAGGCTACTTCTCCCAATTTCATAGATGACAAAGCAGAAAGCTGCATAGCTTATGTAAATCACTGTTCACTTAATGTCCCACCAAAAGTCTGCTGCTGAATCACAAATCAAACACCAGCCCTGCCAAGCCTCACTCTCTCCCATCCTAATGTGGAGTGGGAAAACACAGAATCACAGAGTCATTAGGTTTGGGAGGGACCTCTGGAGATCCTCCAGTCCAACCCACTGCCAAGTCAGCATCACCTGGAGCAGGTGACACAGGAACACATCCAGGTGAGTTTGGGATGTCGCCAGAGAGGAAGACTCCATGACCTTTCTTGGCAGCTTTCCCAGTGCTCTGCCACCCTCAACATAAAGAAGCTCTCCGTCGTGTTGAGTGAAACTTCTTGTGGCTTAGTTTATGGCCATAAACTAATCATACCATGAAGGCATTTCCATCTGTCTGATCGCAAACGTTTATCCTCCTTCCCTTTTCTGAGCACACCAAACAACCTCAAATCAAAGGTCCCTTTATGGCCCATTTCTGGGGTCAGGAATGCAAAGTTCTGACCTTTCAAAGTTTAGAGAGAGAGAGAGCACACTCATGTACAAGCTGGCACGTACACACGTGCAGAGAGGATTTGCAATAATGCACATTGCACACTGTGGTGTTGTGAGTCTCCAGGACGAGGTGAGAGATGAGAATTTGACTTTATGTTTCTCAGAAGGCTGATATATTATTTTATGATATTATATTAAAAGAAAATGATATAATAAAACTTTACTAAAGAAAGAGGAAGGATATATCAGAAGGCTAGATAAGAATGAATAATAAAAACCTGTGACAGACTCAAGAGTCTGACACAGCTGGCTGTGATTGGTCATTAATTAAAACCAATTCACATGTTTGGATAAACAATCTCTAGACTACATTCCAGAGGAGCAAAACATGGAGAAGCTGAGGCTTCTCATCTTCCCAGGAGAAGATATCCTGGTGAAGGGATTTTTCAGAAAATATCATGGTGACAGCACAGATTCCCAGAACCAGGGAATGCACATTGCACAGACTCCCAGAACCAGACAGAAGCTCAGCGTCTGCTAGATGCAACTTCAATTGTGCTCATCCTACCCTTATGAGGTGTGTTCAGGGAAACAGAAGCTGTTTTGTGGAAGACAGAACACAGCTGAGAACCTCCAGGATGCCCTGAATGGTCTTTCCACAGCTGGCAAGAGGTGGGCAGAGCATCAGAGTTGTGGGAACTTGTATGGCATGGCTTAGAGAGGTCACATGTGAAACAAGAAGGGGCTGAGCCTGCACTCCCAAAGTGGCCTTGGGTTCACCTCCTTGCCCAGAGAGCACCATTCCCTGGAGTCCTCTGCCCTGCACACCACACAACACTTTCTGGCCTTACCAAAGGCCAATACCAGCCAAAGTCAGTCTGGCCAAATTAAAATGTCTTTGTTTTCTCATTGTAAAAGCACCCTTTGAGCTTTCCACCCCATTTTCCATGTACTCTCCTCTGCAGCTCTTTAAACTTTGCAGCTACAAGACCAAAACTTCCCAATCATTTCCTTGCATGTCTTTGCACTGGTCTGAAATGCTAATGTATTTTATAACTCTGCTGTTTGCCATGGGACCCTTTACATTATTTAAAGGCTGTCAGTCAGGTGTGAACCTTTCCATTGATTTACCATTCACTTCTCATCCTCTCCTGGATGCATTAGGCAGCTGCAGCCTGCCACTGGTATTGAAGAATAACAATTCCATTTGTTTGAACCTGACTTAGAGCCACTCGCTCTTGCAGCCCATATAATTCTCCTTACTGTGGTTTGTGTGACATTAATGACAAAATAAATAATTCAGCATGGTTTTCACCCAAATGTAGCCTTGTCAGAGACTAATATACAATCTTTGCTAGCTTATTTAACAAAACAAGCCCCTGAATGATGCTTTTAAAGGCTGAAAGTCTCATTTTAATGGAACTTGGTGGCAAAACTCCCCCAAGTCCCAGTGGTAACAAACAGGCACAATCTTCCCACTCTTGTTCCTGCCAACCCACCCTGTCATTTAGTCCTGGTATTTATGCTCTGCACCCACCCAGCAGGTCTGTGCCTTCTTACCCTGCACATCTCAGGCTGCCTTTTTATGGAGCTGCACTTTACTTGCAGGAGCCATAAAATGAGGCTGAACAGCACCAGGGATACCTGCACAGGGTAATCAGGAGAAAAGAGAACACTTAGCTCCTTAATGAGACCCGACAGTGAGGCTTCAGGAGTGAAACCACTCCTGCTCTTGCTCTCAGGGTGGTGGTTTAGTAGCCCACCAAGCCACTTTAAGCATTTCATGAGGGCTGCTTGGCTACAGGAGCTCTATAACAGAATCACTGTATTAAAAAAAAAAAAAAAAATCACTAATTTTTTGGACATTCATAACAAAATTTCCAGTACCTTCACTCAGGCCAGGATATGCTTCTCAATAGCCACTCCCTCAGCCCCTCTGCAGCATGATTTTTCTCCATTTCTCATACACTCATCCCTACTTGTCCTGGGTTCATTAATGCTGTCCTTAAACTTGTGTCAACAGCTGTACAAGTTATGCATTAATGAACACTCCTACCAAGAAAAATCTTGCATCTTTCCCTTAAAAGTGTATTGTTTCCAGAATGATCTCAGGGTTGACTTGGGAGTAAGACCCTTAATTCCTCATGACTTTATGTTCACCTCCTTTATTTCTTTTTCCAGGAAAACCACTTAGTTTGTCTGTAAGCAACACATTCAGAGACAGCATATATATCATGCCAAATTATTCTCCCCTGGAGCAAGGTCAATTTGATATTCAGATTGGCTTCTCATTCATCCTGGTGCTGCAAAGTGATTTGGTTTTCTTTCAGCTTCAATTTACCTGAACTATGGGTATCTGATTTTTGATTTTGCAGACTGGACTGCTATCCAGAGTGCTTTTTTCCTCATGTCCATGGAGTCTGTTTTTCCTGTTACTCAACTGCAGCTGCTATTGGCAAAGACCACAGTGTGCATTGGTAGTTGATTAAATTAAGCCTAACGAATTCTCGTGCAGAGAGGAATCATTACAGTTTGTGATTTCAAAATAAGGAATTTCCCACTTAATTTAAAATAGGACAGTAATGAATAGGTGATATATTTCAAAGTATATTCTGAGGAAAATGGCTAATGGTTTCCTTGGAGCTGGAAATTATGCTCCAGGAAAGGGATGCATCTGACCCCAAAAGCAACTGTGATTGTGAAGGAGTGAGAGACAAGCAGTGCATCCTTTTGGGTTTCCATCCCCAACTACAACACACTGACCACACACAAAGTTTCTGACCACCCAGGTCCCTTGGCAGCCCACACCTCCCTTAGGGATCCCTTCCCAGCCCCACTCCACCATGCTTCAGCCCCTTCCTTGTTCTCTCTGCATGAACAGTAACTCCTGTATCATCTTGCAAAGAGGAGTGCCCAAAAACCACTGGCTCCTTAACAGAAATAGGCTGGTTTAAAGTCCTGATGGGCTAAACAGTGGTGTTAGTTCAGAGGATACTGAGTTATTAAGCCAAAAGCAAGAGTTTAACATGAACAGTCATAGCTCTGAATGGCATTGAGGTTACCACTCTTGTTTTATTCACATCACAGGCATCAGCACAACCAGGAATGGGGAAACAGAGGGGCCTAGAAAATTTCCTTAAAATCCAGGAAACTGACACAGTCAGGATATCAGCACTGGTCTCACAATGCATCTGATACAGAAACAAAAATCAAAGTGGCCTTTTTGTATAAATGATCCAAGGAAAACAGTGCATCCAGCAGAGAACACCTGATGGCACAGTGGAGCTCTGGCAAAGGGTTTTGCTCTTGCCTCTACGCAACAGTTTGCAGCTTGATTTGCTCAGTGCCAGCTTTAGTTTAGCTGTTCATTTAGTCTGAATTGCATGCAATGTTTACAGAAGCATACATGGGATTGACACAAATACAAATGAATTTTACTCAGATCTGGAGTTACAACAATGACATCAGGAAATCAACTCTCGGGAGCTTTAAAAGAGGAGAAAGAAAAATCTAAAAATAAAAACCAAAAAATCATTGTTGCCTTTTTGAGTTCCTGTGATTTTCAGCTTCTAAAAACATTACCTCAGTTAACTCTCTGCACTAAACTTTTTCATGGCAGGAATAAAAGTCCTTTTTTTTTTTTTACAAATAAAAGATTCACCCTGATATAGCAGCCCTACTATCATACTGAAGGTATTGAAGGCACCTCCCAGGGGCTGTTTCAGATTAGAGAGAATTTTGATTGGAACCAGAGGCTGGACTGCACTTTTCATTTCCATGCACCACAGCAGCCAGGAGCAGCTGGCTGGGACCCTTCAGGAGCAGTGCTGTGCTGGTAAGTGGATTGACTGCACTCAGCAATGCAGCAATTCCCAGGGATCCACACATGGCAGCCCAGCAAACCGTGACCAGTGCCTGATCTCATTTAGCTCACACTGCTGCCTTCCCCTCACTCCTTGGTCCCCCCAGGAAAGGGCCAAGACCAAGGGAGGCAGAGGTGGAGCTCACTGCAGTTACTGGCTACCTGCAGCAATGAGAATTCTGCTCCTCTAAAACAATCACTGGGGGTTTTGAAGGCTAAAATCTGCTGTGACCTAAGCCTGACAATGAGAAGCGTTTTGCTGCTTTGCTCCCAGCTCTCCCACCCAGCTGGGACATCAGCACCCCACATTCTCCTCTTCATGCCTCAATTTCCTTTGCCCATCAGCTTGGGGGCTGGAGAGGATGGTGCTGATGCTTTTCAAGCCCTGTTGTCAGCTTGATCACAAAGATCAGGGTGACTCAGTGATGGTGTGGGGAGATTTAGCTCCTTTGAGAAGATGCTCTTTAAACCCAGCATCCCTGGCAGCAGCTGAGCAATGCAATGCTCACAGTGAAATGTTCACAATCAAATGCTCACAGTGAAATGCGCCTGTGGCAAATGGGGCACAATTTGCCCCACAGTCTCTCTCCAGCAGAGCCAGGAGTCAGTCCTGCTGCCAGACCCACTCACAGTCTCCTCCCACACCTCAGGGACACCTGGGGAGGCTCTGTCAGCACAGCACGGCAGCATGAATGCACACAGACAGGGTCAAGGACAGCAAAGAGCAACCAGCACAGCCAGCCCTGCTCTAAATGCTGCCAGAATATTTATAACCTGAGTGTTCTGCCCAGGGAGCTGCAGCCTAATTTAGGCTCCTTTTTTCCTGCTTGCTTTCCTCTCCTCAAACATATGATAGTTTTCTGTCATTAATCTTCAGACTATCATACTTCCATTGTCCTGAACTATTATTTCTCTTTATAGGCACAAGCTGCCCTCCCAGTGCATGGAGCAGCTGACCTGGTCACCTTTCCTGACAACACTCCCAGCCCCACAGGATGAGGCCCAGGACAGGAATAAATCATTCCCCGATGTCTGAGCACACACTTGAACAAGGTTCAGAGAAGTGGTTTCACACAAGAGGCTGCCCAGCCCCAGCTGTATCCTCCCCTCTTGATTTCAGAGTGATTTCCAGAATTATTCCCACTCTTTCGGTCATTTTCAGCAGACCAGAAGTCGGTCCTGTTCCACACAAGTGATTGTGCTGCTCTTTTCATCCTCCCCAAGCCCAGTTCTGTGCCCTGGCACAGACACCAAACCCAAGGGGATTTTAGGAAATTAACTGGCAGCCGTGAGGCAATGGGAAAGCACTTCTCAGCAAAATCAGCACCAGGTCTGAAATAACATTAAAGTCCTGACAGGAGCAGGCACACTAATCAGAGAGAAGTGGAATGCTGCAAGATGGCATTTTGTTAATAAAATTTTAAAAAATAATAAAAAAAAGGGCAGAGTTTACTGAATGAAACCACTGACCCTTGCTGGCACTGGAATGGGAAAAATTATCAAAATGTTTTCGTTTTGTATTTCAAATTATAACTCAACCCTAAGTAAAGGTATTAAAAAACAGGTATTGAAAAGGCCTCAACACCACCAACAAAACTCAAGGACTTTTAGTTTTGCTAGCTAACAAATAATTCAATTACTCACCCAGCACTAACGTGAGGGCAAAGAACCAGAGCGTTCCCTGCCACTGGCACGGGGGAGATTTAGGTGGGTAATTCCATTAGCACTCTGGAAGTCCCTTCACATAAATCTTTGTGGCAGTAATGAGGAAATGAGGCATCAATAATGTAAGAAATTCGGTTCCTTAGCTCCACTTGAGGATCTCAAGCAAGGACATCTCAGGTTTCCCACCTCTGCCAAGGCACAGCTTGGGCATCCCTAAATCTTCACATAGGGTGCCACTGCAGTGGTTTACAGGTCTCACAGAGGAAGAAAGGGAATGTAAACCTTTGCAAATAACAAGAAACACGAGTGCCATTTCCTCAGCACTCACAAATTTGGATGCTCTGGACCCAGGACACCCCTCTGGCTGTCCTGAGCAGCCAAGACCCCTGGCAGGGGGCTCAGAGACCCTGGCACAGAGCCCAGAATGTCCCTGTGGTTTTGATTACGACCCGTGGAGCAAATTACCAACCCTGTATGAAGCAAGCCACAACAGTTTAGGTAGAATAACAGTGAAGTTATCACAGGGTGGAAAAGTAGATTTTGGGGTTTTTGGTATGGGCATTCAGGAGGCAAAAATGGAGGGAATTGGGTGTGTCCAGCCTTTCTCCTTCTTCTTCTTGGCCTCCATCTTCTGCTGTGATGGTGGCACTGACAGACTGGTTTAGAGTAGAAGCTCACTGTCTAACAGAGGTGATAGGTATTGGAAAATAATTGTAAACATTGTATATGTGGTTTTTAGTATAAAAAGATAACACTGCCCCAGGGGCAGGCAGAGTGCCTGGCCTGTCTTGCTGAGCTGACCTCGGCAGGGCAGGAGAAAATTTTTGATAGATAAGATACAATAAACAACCCTGAGACTGAGAAATTAAGAGCCCTGACTCCTCCTTCGACCGGTCGGCTGGGAAAAGAGACTTTGGAACTTTTCTCGAGGTCACTCTGACCAGCTGGAGATGCCGACATGCTCCTACAAGCTGTGCATGCAATGACACAGTGAAAAGGAAGAGAAGGAGTTAAGCACTCGGGAGCGAGCAGATCTGCCCCGTGCAGCGAAGGCACAAAAGCTTTTTGACTCTGCAACATCCTCACCGAGCCATCCCGGTGTCGCAGGCATTGTTTCATCTCCTTATCGGCTCCGCACACCGCCGGCGGCGCTTCCCGGGCAGGCAGGGAGGGAGGCAGGGATGGAGGGATCCCCCGGGATGCTCGCACACACACACAGACACGCACATACACACGCACACGCACACACACAGCCCTGGTAGGATGAAAGCGCTCCCAGCCCCTGCCCATCTCCCTGCGCGCCCTCCCTCTGCAGACCCGCACAATGGGGAGAAAAGGAGCGGGTTTGGCTTTTAAGCTAGAAAAAGTAGTGTGGCTGCTGGGGGGAAAGAAAGGAAAAAAGGGGAAAAAAAGGGGGGAAATAAGGTGGGGGGAAGAAAGGGGGGGGGAAAGGGGGGAAGGAAAGAAAGAAAAAATAAAGAAAAAAGAAAAAAGGAAAAAGAAAAAGGAAAGGAAAAAAAAGGAAAAGGAAAAAAAAGGAAAAGGAAAAAAAAGGAAAAGGAAAAAAAAGGAAAAGGAAAAAAAAAAGGAAAAGGAAAAAAAAAAGGAAAAGGAAAAAAAAAGGAAAAGGAAAAAAAAAAGGAAAAGGAAAAAAAAAGGAAAAGGAAAAAAAAAGGAAAAGGAAAAAAAAGGAAAAGGAAAAAAAAAGGAAAAGGAAAAAAAAAGGAAAAGGAAAAAAAAAGGAAAAGGAAAAAAAAAGGAAAAGGAAAAAAAAAGGAAAAGGAAAAAAAAAGGAAAAGGAAAAAAAAAGGAAAAGGAAAAAAAAAGGAAAAGGAAGGAAAAAAAAAGGAAAAGGAAAAAAAAAGGAAAAGGAAAAAAAAAAGGAAAAGGAAAAAAAAAAGGAAAAGGAAAAAAAAAAGGAAAAGGAAAAAAAAAGGAAAAGGAAAAAAAGGAAAAGAAAAAAAAGGAAAAAAAAAAAAAAGGAAAAGGAAAAAAAAGGAAAAGGAAAAAAAAGGAAAAGGAAAAAAAAAGGAAAAGGAAAAAAAAAGGAAAAGGAAAAAAAAAGGAAAAGGAAAAAAAAAGGAAAAGGAAAAAAAAAGGAAAAGGAAAAAAAAAAGGAAAAGGAAAAAAAAAAGGAAAAGGAAAAAAAAAAAAAGGAAAAGGAAAAAAAAAGGAAAAGGAAAAAAAAAAGGAAAAGGAAAAAAAAAAGGAAAAGGAAAAAAAAAGGAAAAGGAAAAAAAAAGGAAAAGGAAAAAAAAAGGAAAAGGAAAAAAAAAGGAAAAGGAAAAAAAAAGGAAAAGGAAAAAAAAAGGAAAAGGAAAAAAAAAGGAAAAGGAAAAAAAAGGAAAAGGAAAAAAAAAAGGAAAAGGAAAAAAAAAGGAAAAGGAAAAAAAAAGGAAAAGGAAAAAAAAGGAAAAGGAAAAAAAAAGGAAAAGGAAAAAAAAAGGAAAAGGAAAAAAAAAGGAAAAGGAAAAAAAGGAAAAGGAAAAAAAAAGAAAAAAAAAAAAAAAAGGAAAAGAAGGAAAAGAAAAAAAAAAGGAAAAGAAAAAAAAAAAAAAAAAGGAAAAGAAAAAAAAAAAAAAAGGAAAAAAGCTGGGTGCTGTTCCCGTGGTGGGTCTTCCCAGGAAAGCTCAGTGTCTTGGCCTGCAAGACCTACAGAGAGATAGGACCTGCCAGATAAAATACTTCATGCTTCCCAGCATCTGCTGCTACACAATCACACCAAGCTTGTTTACAATTGAAATCACAAATTGCTCCCAATATTGGTCTTACCTATAAAAGACAACCTCTCTCTGGTGCTTCAAAGGGCGAATAAAATAGCAAGTAACTGAATGACAGACAACTACTTTTCCACTTTCCTGCAATTTCTGTGTGCAAGGCCACAAGGTGCACCTCCCATGGAAGGGCAGGAGTTCAGCGGAAGGAAAGGACAGCAGACAGTCAGGGCTAATGGGAGGGGACCACAGAACCCTGCACATGTTCTCTTCTTCAGTACCTGGAAGGATTTTTTTTCCTTGATTGTGAAGGGAAATAAATGTTGTGGTGGCTAGATGAGTTGTTGGCTCTACAATGCACTCTCTCTCTCTTTTTAAGATAGAGAGGGGGAAAACAGACCAATATAGCAAGTTTAGCTCTTTCTTCTGACCTATCAATGCCCCTCACTTACGACTTTCACAATTTCAAATGAACTTCTGATTGTGCTTCTCCTTCAGGAGAACATTAAGGGAAGACAGACATGGACACTGGATCACAGATCCAGCACTGTTCTGCTGGCCTGCTCATTGTAAACTTTGATCCTCCTCTCAGTGTGAGATGCAAAAGCAGTTAAAAAATGAAAATTCCTCTCCCGTCCCAGCCAAATCCTCAGCTCTTTCCTGCTGGCTGGATGTGAGTCCACATCTCAACCTGGCAGGAACAACTTCCCCATGTTGTGCTACCAGCACTGCACTAAGCCAAGCAACTGGAAGAAAAATTGGCATAATGCACTCCTTAAGTCTGGGGGGGTTGAGACATGAGTGTTTATTTTTGCCTTCCCAGTGCTACTACTGCTCAGGAAGAAAAGCTTTGCAATAAGCTCAACCTTTGCAAGAGGCCCAGAAGATGCAACTGAAGCTTTCCTGATCCCTCCTTCCATCTCCTGGCCAGGCATGGATTAACACAAGTCCAGCAGCAATTACAGGGCCTTGCCTTCACACAGGAGACATGCAAGGGCTGTGGCTGCAGCTGTCCAGGCCCCAGCTTGGCTAAAGGCTTGGCTGGATCTGGTTTGAGCAGTGCCGTGCCTCTCCCCAAACACCTAGAGTATTGTGTTTGCTGGGAAATGCCTGACAAAGGCAGCAATGATGAATCTGACTCCATGTTCTCAGAAGGCTAATTTATTATTTTATGATACTATATTATATTAAAGAATACTAAACTATACTAAAGAATACAGAAAGCATACTTGCAGAATGCTAAAAAGATAATAATGAAAATGTGTGACTCTTTCCAGAGCCCCAACACAGCTTGGCCCCGATTCACCAATGAGTCAGAACAACTCACAGCAGAATCCAATGAAACAATCACCTGTGGGTAAACAATCTCCAAACACATTCCACATGTGAGCAAAACACAGGAGAAGCAAATGACAGAAGAATTGTTTTCCTTTTCTCTGAGGCTTCTCACCTTTCCAGGAGGAAAATCCTGGGTGAAGGGAATTTTTCAGCGAATGCGAATGCCACACCAGAGCTCTGCTAGAGCAGGAGTTGGAGCAGCTCAGCCTCCTCTCTCAACGTGTTTATCACTTGGGCTTCATATACCATTTTTGCAACTATGTTGGCAGCTCCAGAATTTAATTGCATTTGTCATGGTATTGGGTGGTGGTTTTAATGCAAAAAAAACTGCTCCTGGGGAGTGAAGGGATCCCAGTGTTCATACAAAATCAATTAAGTCTTCTAATTGAAGGTGCAACCTGAGAACACCCAGCAAGAAAATCCTCAAGGATGGAAATCTGAAGGTAAATAAAAAGACCTCTCTTCCTTCCCTGTGCAATTTTTGTGTAAGAAAAATGCTCTCAGGGTTTTCAAACTAATGACATGGGAGGCCCTGAGTCACACATACAAAGCTTCAGTTTAGAAACACTAATATTAATGTGGAGCTGGCTGGCAGAGAGAGAAGATAACAATGGCTTTAAGCATTAATAATGGCTTGTTTTTCCACTAATACTAAGATTAAAGCACTTGAGAGCAGGTAAAACACATACCTTGTCACAGCCATTGGAAGCAGGGTGACATGAGGCAGTTTAAGAGCCAGGCAGAATTACCAGCTGCATCCCTTTGACATTGCTACATCACCAGGCTGTGAATTCAGTAGGATTTGGGGATTACAGGGCAGCTCTGGAGTATCTGCAACAGAAGAAAAACACACCTGAAATTTAAATGACAACCAGAGCACTGTGAGTTATATCAAGTTTAGCTCTGGAAATTAATATCCTACCCTTTCCTAAATCTTGGAGCCTAGGAGTCAGTAAGGAATAAACCCTGCAGTATTTATGATTTAATGGGAAAGGGTTTGTTTTCACCATTCCAGCTGGCTTGGAGAGGAAGGGAATAAGGATGGCCTGAGTCTCATATTCTAACTGTGAATGATGATTCCTTGCCCTCATTGTTTTCTGTTTAATAAATTCAAGTTGAAAAGGCAGTTTTCCTTATATTTACACACCCACACAGTTAATTGGAAGTAAAAAGATGTCTGTTTATGGCCAGGAGTGCTACTCCCATTTGGGAGAAACTGGTTATTGTGCAGAATTCATGTAATTGGTTTCCATAGCCCAAAGCATATCAGGAATAATTTCTTAGAGCAGAGGAGCAGATTTATGCTGAAGTGTCCCTTGAAATTTCTCATTCAAAGGCTGATGGCTCTAATGACTACCTTCAAATTGCTATCAGTAAAAGTCTATTCAAAAATGAAATTCAGCGTTCAATCTGGCAAACAGCTGTACGCTCCCAGCCTCCAGCCCCTAATCTAATCTGGGCTCTAATTTCTCTTTGTGTAGATTTGCAATGTACACTGGCTTGATCTTAATAAGGCATTAGCACAAGGAGATTTGCTCAGGCCCACGAGTGCCTGCAGAGGGAGACCCTGGGTGCTGTTGGCTGGCACTGGGCCAGCCCCATCCCTCACCGGTGTCATTCAGGTCTGTTACATTTACATTTTCTGAAAAATCCCCTTGCCCAGGATTTTCTCCTGGGAAGCTGAGAAGCCTCAGAGAAAAAGGAAAACAATATTATCTTATTTGCTTCTCCTGTGTTTTGCTGCTTTGGAATGTGGTTTGGAGATTGTTTATCAAACATGTGAATTGTTTTGACTTAATGACCAATCATGGTCAGGCTGTGTTGGGACTCTGGAGGCAGACATGAGTTTTTCATTATTATTTTTTAGCCTTCTGTCTGTATCCTTGCTCTATTTTTTAGTATAGTTTTAGTACAGCATATTATAATATCATATCATATTGTATATCATACAATAAAATAAAAAATTAGCCTTTTAATAACATGAAGTCAGATTCATCATTCCTCCCTTTGATGGGGCTCTCAGAAAATACCACACAGGTACGAAGGGATACTTGGATTTTCCCTCTTCCCAGCAGGTCCCTGGTTGACTCCAGCACACAAAACCCAGTCCCAGCCTGTGCCTGGCATGCTGAGCTGCTCCCAAGGCCTGGGAGACCCTCCCTCTCCCCAGGCAGCCAGCATTTCTCCTGATGCATTCCCTGCTGACCCAGAGCCACCCTGACAGCAGTGCAGGAGTCAGTGAATTCCCTGCTCTTCCATTCCCCCTTCCCTTGGGAACCAGCCACCCTCATTCTGCACAAGGAGCTGCCTCTGATGAAATTGAATCGAATGTCTGTGTTTACGAGACGTTTTGACCGACGAATCATTTTCCCTGTCAGGCTGAGATACGACAATGATGATAACTCAAATTTCTCTGGTCAAATGATTCTGGAAAGCTTTTCTGCCATTACAGTCTGTGAATGTCAATGGGTTTATCTAAGTGCAGGCAAAGACTGATGGCAGTACTTTCTGCATCTCTTTTTCCCACCAGAGAGCTCTCTGCAATGCTGCCTGGCAGGTCTGCCCCAAGAAAGGAAAAAGGAAGACACTGGACATTATTCCTATGTTTTGCACTATATTGAATTTATCTTTGTTTTGCCCATTAAGAACAGGTTGCAGAAGATGCCTCTAAGAGTTAAACACTGAATTAATTTCCTTCTGTAAAGAGAGATGTCCCTGGAATACTGAGGTGTCTAAGCAACTGAAGTACCCTTCCAGACTAAGTAATGACAGTACTATTAAAAGAAAAATCAAAACAACATCATTAGAAAACATAAAACCCTGTAACAGAATTACAACTCATTGAAGTAAATGAGTGAATGCAAATCCTGACTGAGTCTTTTCTGCCAGCTGTTTCTGGGACAGGAGCCCCAAAATTTCCTTTGTGGGAAAGTCCAGGAACTTGCCACTGCTACCACATTTAGCCTGCACCATCCAGAGACAGCTTTGAGCTACATTTTGAAGCCTTGCTTTGCAAACATAAAAGATTGAACTGGATGTTTTTGCTGTTTGAACCCTTTCACCCATCTTTAAAATGGAGAGAGTGTGGCAGTTCTGCTTAGCATAGAGCAACAAAACAGGTGAGGAGAGCCCAGACATTATGTTGAGCTACCATCCATCACTCCATATCTTTGCCTTCCTGTTTTTTTAAGTACGGCTGCGCTGCCTCCTTCCGTGGCTCCTTCTCTGCTTATTTTCTTTCCAGGGAGATATCACAAGGAAATGAGGAAAGCAGAAAGGGAGAACAAAAAAAGGCACAGCACAGAACATTCCTCTGCATGGAAGGAGGAGGAAGGGGGAGAGAGAGAGGAAAAGCTGGGAAAGGGTACAAAGCTGAATAATGCAGTGGGAAAAGAAATGCATCAGCTGGGTTTGCTGGGTGAGAAAGGAATATACCAGCAAACTGCAAACTAGCCCCAAAAGACCATTCCTGGAGGAATTAAATGGAAATATGAACTAAATATTGGTAAGAATACAGTGTAAGTAAAGCAACAGGATAAACAGGCAGAGCTGCAGTGAAAGAACACAGATAATTCTCCTTATTAAAAAGACAACATTTTTGTTGGAGGAAAGTAGCAAAGACTATCAACAAAGCAATTTCAGCTAGAAGTCACTGAAACCACTGGAAGCTTTTGCAGTGTCTCATACACTGTACCAGACCCTCAGCCCTTCTTGAGCAAATAATTGTGAAGTGAGCCAGGCGTGCAAACAGCCATGGGCTGCTCTTATGTTATCTTCAACAATGCAACAGTAATCCATGATGTCGAATTTAAGATTCCTCACTCATGCCTATTAATCTTGATGTTTATCTGTGTGAAGAAAACTGGCCTAAACTTACTTTGTAGTCAGGAAACAGAGTTGGGACCAATGTTTATCATCCTTGTTGCAAAGATGGAAAACCTTAGAGGAGTTCAGGTTTGTGGATCTCTGCAGCACTGAGATGTCAGGGGTTGTGACTGTTCACAGGGGTTCTTGGATGAGGGGAGGGATGAGGATCTGACTCCATGTTTCAGAAGGCTTGATTTATTATTTTATGATATATATTACATTAAAACTATACTAAAAGAATAGAAGAAAGGATTTTATCAGAAGGCCAGCTAAGAATAGAAAGGAAAGAATGATAACAAAGGTTTGTTGCTCAGCTCTCTGTCCAAGCCAGCTGGGCTGTGATTGGCCATTAATTACAAACATCCAACATGGGCCAATCACAGATGCACCTGTTGCATTCCACAGCAGCGGATAATGAATGTTTGCATTTTGTTCCCGAGGCCTCACAGCTTCTCAGGAGGAAAAATCCTAAGGAAAGGATTTTTCCTAAAAGATGTCTGTGACAAGGGGAGTCACTTGGCTTTCACTCCTTCTCCAGCACACATCTGTGCAGAACAGGTACCCAAAAGAGGAGCTCCTTGGCAGGAGGGTCAGGGACAACTGATCAGATTCTAGATTTTGGGCAGCTGAAGATACCAAGCTGTGTTGGTGAGGGCTGGGAATGTGCTCCTCTTTGGTAGCTATCACTTAAAAAAACATCCCTGCTTTGGTCTAAGTGTGTGCAAACAAAACTTTTCAGGTGAGTCACCTTCCTCAGGCACCTTCTGTCTGTAGTCAGCAGGAGTTTTCTGTCGCCCTACCACAGCACCTGCCATTATCTGCTGCAAGAAAGGCCTGATACAAGGGGACTTGCTAAACAGAAAGTTTAGCAAGGGAGAAACTTAATTATTCCTAACTGCAGACTAAAGAGGGTGAAAGGATTTTCTACATCTGGGGAATTCAGTACTGTACCCTGCTGCTGCAGTTTTCCCCCTTATAATAATAATTTGTTATCTCAGAAGAACTACCACCATTGCTACAGTCTTCCTTTTTTTTTAAAAAGAATTTTTAAAAAATCTTCTCTGGTGTCACCCTGTTTTTTAAAGATTTTCTAAGCCTTCTGATGTTGATATTCTTGTAATGAACTTTCTCACACACTTTCTGCAAATAACTCATTGTTTTGCATTCATTTATGGAGGAGGAGAGAGTTGATAGACTGTTGGTCTGTCCAGTGTAATTGGAGAGGTGGCACTGTCACCCTCCAATCTACTGGCACTCTTGGAAAACTGTAAATGTTAGAGTCAGAAAATAAACTTCCCTTTTTTCTTCACCTTGAGAACAGTGGTGTGCGCTTGTGTTCTTTCGTGTCCTATGGCGACACTCTGCAGTAATATTTCATAAACAACAAATGCACTTATGATGATACAGTAAGAAAACTCTCCAAGTGCTTCCAGAGCCAGAGAGATTGATAGACCTTGCCATAGTCTGTGGGAACTCAGCCTTCATTAGGTCAAGCTAAATTACCTTACAAATAACTTAGCCTCTACCCACAGCTCCTTGGTTCTGAACTGATAGATTATGCAGCCATTAATCAGCTCCAGGTCTGGCCTTTGCTTTTGACTTCTAGAAGGTAAACTTATTCCATGCTGTTCCTCTTACTGAGTTTCTCAGATACATTCATACTCATAAAATAAAAAGTAAAAAGGAAAACAAATCTCATTCCCTGCTAAGCACTGATGATTTCTCATGCTTCACAAAAGACTGAACACACCTTGTAATAAATTTGTTTGTAATGCACAAATTTCATTTTGCCTCCTCCCAAGGAAGCAGATTTCAGTTTGAGGAGCTGGAAGACATGAGAGATTATTTATGGCTGTTTGTCTGGCTGTGTAGTCAGCTGCAGAGCCATGAATTTGGAAGACACAGTAACTGATCTCCAGCTAATTTCCTGGAAAGTCTGAAAACTTTGTTGTGGGTGATCGCTGACAAAGAGATAATAACAATAAAATGACCCAAGATGGCGAAACCAAATTTGTTAGTTTTGATAAAGATCATTTTTATCAGAGCTCTGTAGGACTTCATTCACTGAACCAACACCATTCCCTACATATAACCAGTGAAAATTCACTTTCATAGCCTGATCAGATTTGTTTGGCCTGGACTCCTGTAGCTGTGTTTAGCTCTCAGATGCATGTCTTTAATAAGAAATACCTTCATGTCCAAGGGCTGAATTTCACCCAGAGAGATTGTTCAATGAGAATTCATTCAAAGGTCATGGCCTTATCACTCAGTTCTGCTCCAGCTCCCCACAGATGGTGGGTACACACTTGAAATAAAGTTCTGACTTTCCATTACTGTCAGAAAATGAGTTGTAGAACCACCCTTTCTTCATTTGTCTTACTTAAAAATATATCTTCTGGCTCATGAAAAAAAAAAAAAAAAAGGAAAACTCCTATCCATAGGTGATTAATGAACCTGCAGATTTAGTCAATAACCTTCCGGGGGCCTTTCTACCCAAAGTCCTGCTTCATTTGCTGCCTTCTGTATTAACAAATTTTGTGATTTCTACATTAAGCCTAAAGTATCTGGCACAGATCCAGAAAGGGAATTTAGGTATTTTCTAAAGGACCAGCTTTCTACAGGACATATGGAAAAACATTTTATGGATATTTCCCACAATGGATTAAAGATTTTTGCATGAAAAACTCAAAAAATAGTATTTCAATTTCTCATTTTCAGCAAATACTTCTTGTTCTATTTGACTTCAAAAAATCAAAATGCAAGTGAGACAATATTAATTCCAGCTGTTTCCTCTTCCTATTCATGGGTAATTTTCATAATAATAAGTGAAACATTATCATTTGGTTCTTGCCCTTCCCCAATTAGTCTTTTCTTTATTAGACCCAGCTCTAGCCTCATGAGATCCTTATTGTTTTCTAAAAATACATCTTACCCAATTCACAGTGGGGGAAGCTTCAAGCTTTTAAAGCTAAAACCAGAAAACAAAGGACAACACCAAAAACAGGAGCAAGAAGGAAAAAGGTTGCTATTCTGTTTTTTCTGCTTGTTTGGGTTTGTTGTGGGGTTTTTGGTTTGTTTTTAAATGCCACCTCTATCATTCCTGGAGAGAAGCAGAGGACAGTGCCTGTTTTATGGTTGGGGACTGTTCTACAGCACTGACTTTCATCCAGTGTTACATGACTTGAGTGCTCAGCAGTTTGAACACAGCTCAAGCAGCCCTAGAGCTGGGGATGTGCACTACAGATCTGTACCTCTCTGCCTGCACAGATCTCCAAGTGTCTCCTACCTATCTGCAAAGCAGAAATAGGCTTTCAAAACCTTTGCAGGCAGTGTGAGGGATGCGTTTCCAGAGGAGGGATGCTCCATTTGGAGAAACTCCATAACCAATAGAATTTATTTTTTTTTCCACACTCAGCTGCACTTTCTGGGCTATCTCTGGCCAGGCTGTCAAAGCTGTTTAGCACCCAAAAGAGTCAGCTGGCCTAGAAGCTCCACTGCTAATTTTAGTGGCTAAATGAGAGCCGACCTCAATCATGCGAGCGAGCTCTTTGGGAAAGTCTGGCCACAAAGCTTTCATCTCAACTGACTGCTCCTCAAGCAAGCAGCAAATGCCTCCTGACACTGTCCTCCTACTTCTGTGCCCTCACACATGCACTTTGCTTATTTATAGAACGTGTGAGCTTCACATACATCAGGCTGAGTTCCTCGGGACTGAGGTCGCGCTTGGTTTTGCGCAGTGCGGCCACGGGTTCTCCAGGCTCTGAGAGCAAAGGCTTGCTCTGCCCTCCTGCTCCGCAGCTCCCACTTAACCCAGATCCAGCAATATTTCTGGAAGCAGTAAGAACTAACAGGAGTAGGAGGGAAGAAGCTGATGAGCTGGTGTGCTTCTGCCATGCAGGAAAGGGAGCGGAGGGGAAATCCCACCATGTCTGCTGCAGAAAATGTGCTCCAGCCACCTGCAAGGACTGTGGAATTTGGAAAGGTCTGAAATACATTCCTGCCTTGCTTGAGGGCTGGGAGATGCCAGGGCAGAACAGCGGAGCCTGTCTCCAAAGTACAGGATTTTTACTATTGGAAACACAGCCTTAACTCCTACCTCAAATAAAATTCCACTTGTGCTCCAACAGTAAAACGCAACAAACAGCAAATGAAATCCACACCTACACAACAAAACAGTTTTGCCCAGTTGATTTAGTGGAAGTAACCAACAGCAGAAATTTGAGTTGGTTTAGTGGAACTAAACAGCAGAAATTCAGCAGAAATTTAAGTTTACTATTTACCCACCAACCTATGTTTACTACATTTATTACAAAGCCAATTTTACTATTAGAAATTAGTGGGAAGAAAAAAAAAAGCTGCTTCTTTTTAGAGATACTTGTAATTTTTTTTGCATTCTATGCAGTAACATAAATTAGCATAGACAAACCCCATGTGACAGTGCATCAGCCTCCATGCAAGTATGGGCACACTACTTTTTGCAGGTGCAAACAATTGAACAGAGAAAAGAAGCCATCATCATGCAAGTATCCCTCTTCATCAGATGTAGGCAGGCAAGAAAATTCCCTTTGTCTAAGGCCACAGTTCGTTTTGGTGGGCACTGAGCTCTCAGGCAGCTCAATCATCACCTAAATAAGCCCTAATTGTCATTCCCAAATGCTTTGAAATTGTATTGCCTGCTGCTGGCACTCCAAAAGTTTTGCCTCTGGAGATATCAGGGAAAAGAAACCATACAAGATCATTTGCAATTAGACGCAACAACCCCGGCCCAACTGGGACAAACTGGTGTCAGGGGTAAAAATAGCATCAGCCCAAATGGTAAGTGCCTGTAGGTTTGTCAGGAATTGAATGTGCAGCAGCAAGGCAGCAGTTACTAGAGGCTCTGATCAGCAAAGCAGACAATCATTTGCCGTGTTACAGTGCTGCCTGCCCGTGTGAGCAGCATCAAACAAGCATTGAAAGACACCCCGCGCGCCCCTGAAGGGAACACGGGTGGGGAGTATCTGAAAACCTCCTTGTTAACAAGCTAACCTTTGAGTCTGCTGAGGAGGCAAGGAGGCATTTACCAGGCACTCTATCAATAATTATGGAAGGGAAAATCGTAGCTCATTGTCTGTCCCAGTGTGGGGAGATAAACAAGGCAGGCCTGGGGTGAGCAGCCCTCCCATAGGCAACAGCTGCCAAAAAGGCAATTATCCGTGGAGCTGCTCAATCCAGGGATGATGTGTGTTCGGAAACCACCCCAAAGTCCTTCTGCTGGTAATGGGAGTCTCTGTGGCACATCCCCCTCAGGGGCCCTGAAATACCCTGGTAAACAGCAACCTGAAATGAGTGGGCAGTGGCATTGCATACCAGGGCTGAAGGCCCAAACACCATGATTTTTGTTCCCTGGAGCTGTGCTGTTTCCCCAAGGCTCTTTGAACCCCTTTGATGGGCACATACTTTTACGCAGAAGGTAGTGACTCAATTTCCTATTTTTTATATTTCTCTCTCCTGTGTCACCCAGGAGGGCTTAAAAAACTAATTATGCTTCAGCATGCAGCCACCCACTTTTGTTATGAGCCTAAATCCTGTTCCCATTTATAGCCTAACTCCATTTTGTCACCAGCCTCAGTGCAAGGAAGGAGGGAGAGCCCACCTGAGCCTGCACCAGACTCCCTGGGGGTTGCTACCCTACTCCAGCTCAGCCTTTGCATCAAACCACCAGTTATCTTTTCAATTAATTGTGGGTATCATAGTAGTTGACAGGACAACCTCACTACCAAGGGATAATTTAATATGACTAGACCGTAATCAAAGTGTTAATAGCCTCAAAATTTAATCTGTGCAGAAGCAGGATTTATAAAATGGAAAGGATAACCAGGCCCCAGATGAATAATGTTAGTTGTAACATTACAGCTAGTTGTAATAGAATAATTAGTTGTGATATCCAGAAATAAAAATTACACTGCTTTGAGTTCCAGGACGTGTGCCAAAAAGGGGCTGTTAGTCACAGTGATGAAGAGCAGTTATGCAGTCCATTATCTCATGAACTGCAAGGCCCAGAAATGAATCCTGCATGTCACAGGAAAATTGAGACTGCATTTTCAGCAATACACAGCTTTTTGGTTTAGCCCTTAAACCAGATCCTTTCTCACTGTTGGAATGATGTGCTTTCCCATTCAGGGAAAGGTGTCCTCAGAAGCCCTCCTGGCTGAGCTTCATTCTCCCTTTGGGCATGGTCCCAGCTTCTCTCTCCTGTGGCAGATGAAGCTCACCCCTGGCATCCCCACCTGCTCCCTTCCACCATCCTCACCAGTCTTGTGGAGGAAAAAAAAAAAAAAAAAAAAAACAGCTCAAACTACATTAAATCCCAAAAAATCCCCTTTTCTGGTTTTTCCTTGTAGGGCCAGGATGCTGGATGATGGTTTGGCTGTCTCCATCCACAGGTGCTGTGTCCTCATGGGGTTATGCAGCCCCTGCTGCTCCCTGGCTCAGTGTTCAGGGCCAAATGCCTCAATCACAGAATGACAGAATTTGTTAGGCTGGAAGGGAGCTAAAAACTCATCTTGTTCCAACCTCCCTGCCAGGGCAGGGCCACCTTCCACCAGAGCAGGCTGCTCAGAGCCCCAGCCAGTGTAATCCCCTGTAATGCAGCAACACACTTCTAAACCCTGAATGCACAAGGCAGCAATAAAGCTGGTGCTCAACATCACACTGAGAAAGCAAGAGGCTGTACAGAAACAAAAACTGATGTGACCAATTATTTTTTTCAATTATGAAGTCAGCCAGTTTTTCCCCATCCCATTGTTACTCATTCACTGTCATGACACAGAAACAATTGCTTGACCTGATACGCATATTAAAAAAAAAAATTACTTTGAATGACTCCTATATCATAAAAGTTACTTTAAAACCATTTTCTGGTTTTTAGGTAGTGATAAAAAAATTAAATGCTTTTCCAGGTTGTGGTTATCCATTTCTCCTTCATTTCCTCTGGCATACTTTCTTTTCTCCCTCTTCTTACAGTGCCAAAAAGAAAAAAGGAAGGAGGAGGAAAACTGGTGAAGAAAAGATAACTCTCTCTAGGGAAAACAGGCAGGAAAAAGAGAATATAAGTTGTGATTTTGTTTTTTTTTTTTTTATAGAGAAATCACCTGGGATTTAAACAACTGAAACTTTTGTCTCCTTCTCACACACACACATCCCTTCACCCCTTTTTCTTCCTGTTGCTGGCTGACTTGCACCTTCTGGCAGGCACATAGGTGTAAAACAGCTTGTTTTGCTGCTGGAGTCACCAGAAATGCTGTTCCCAGGAAATGTTTTGTGTGGGGATAACACGAGAAGCAAAGCTGTGCTCTGCTGGCTCTTTCCTCACACACACAGGTCTGTGCTGCAGTTCTGCTCCACCTTCCCTGTGTTGTGTATTGGGAAAGTCACTACTGAACACCCCTGGGGAAGCAGAGCCTGGCTCAGAGGCAGTGAAACACTGCAGGCTGCACTTGCTCACACACCTGGCTTTTGTGAGCCAACAAATCTCACAATGGCCTCATTTTTCTAGCAATGATGCCTCAGGTGAGGCCTCTGTGGCACAGAAAGGAAAAAGGTTAACTTTTTCTGGAATTCCCTGCTTATCTGTTTCTTCTCCCTAACCATCTGCCAGTTTCAGACACCTGCTGTAATATATCAGTCTGTCCTGCAGTGGTTCCTGGAGTCTGTCAGCAACCTGAGCAATTTGTATTGTCAGCAAATCATTCATTAACAGAACTATTCAGTTTCAGCTAACTTCAAACTAATTGTGTATTTAATTCCTATCTAGGAAGATCAAATCAATCAAATTAAAAAAAAAAGGCCATGGGTAAATATCAAAGATCAATAGGTAACAAATGAAACCCTTAATTAAAGTCTTATCTGAATGCTAACAAAAAACCCCCAAGTAAAACAGAGGAGATTATTTCATATCAGGTCATTCTGATTATCCTCCTGCTGTTTCCCTAGTTCAACTCTGGAGTACATTTTTGGCATCATGAGGAAACCTCTCTCCCTCCCCAGCTAGCAGAGACCCCATGCAGGCAGTTCAATGCCACTTCCAGGGTAAAGAGTGACCTCACAAAAATGGTATTTTCCTGCACACTTTTCCCAGGGAATTGGGAGCTGCAGCTCCTGACCTTCCTGGCAAGGAGACAATTTTACTGCTGGTTGCTGCTGTTTGTACAGAAGCATCGAGCTGTTAAAGAGGAAGCAGGAGGTTGTTCCCTCCTGTGTGTCATCAGCAGAGGTAAATAAAATCTCTGCACAGGCTTTTGTGTTGATGAGCTGATTATCTGTTCCTGCCCTTGAAGGTTCAGGCCCTGTGTTGTCCCCAAGCCCTGCAATTGCTTTGGCACTGTCAGGAGCACAAGAAGGTGAGACAAGGAAAGGAAAAGCACTGCAGTTGATTCTAAACTGTGCTCAGGTGCACAACCTTCAACAAAAGCAAGGCCAAACAGATACATCAATAAGTTAAGCTGTTGAGGTCAAAAAAGAAAAAGAAAAAAAACCCCAGACCAATAAATCAGTCTTACCAGATCAATACAGGTGATGTTGGTGAGATCCACAGGCCGTGCTTTGTTGGCAGGAAGAGCATGGGCTCAGCCTGGAGAAGGTGGCAAACACCACCAACCTCAGGATGCTGCCAAGAGGGCTGAAAGAGCAAAACTCTGAAAGAGCAGAACCAGCTCCCAACACATGGCAGCCAGGCACTGCTCTCTGCTCACAGGCACCAAGGTGACACACCTGGAACAGGAGGAGACCTTGGTGGGGAGCACAGACAGGAATGGGCTGGACACGGGAAATCCCTGCCAACTTCCCTACCCTCCTGCTCCCTTTCCCCACACCCTATTTATGCCATCACCTGCCAGTCACCTCCCCCTGGCTGTTCTTCTCACCTGAGGGCTCCTATCCCCACCTGAATGCTGTTGTCTGCATTAGCTCCTTCCTGCATTATTCACCACAGAAGTGCCTTGGTGCAGTGCTGAGTCTGCACAGAGGAGATGGCAACCCTAAACAGAAGTATCTCTAAACTGAAAAAGCATCTTTACATCCAAATACTGAGCTGGACCCCTCATAACACACGTGCATTGATGGGATGTGCTGCCCTGTGATCTTCAAAAATAAATATCAGCTTGGTTACAGCAACAGGGTTTCTCAAAAAATAAACCCACCCAAGGCAATTTACTGTAATAGCTTCTGGTTTAGTACAAAGCTCTAAGTCAGCAACTTGGTTTTTAGGAAAAAATAAAAATAAGTGACCTACCCACAAGTATGGTACAATGAGGGCTTTCACCATGCTGGAGTGTACATTCTTGAAATGTGCTTTCCTATTGATGCCATTCAATAGGAATGAACCTTCAGAGCTCTGAACCTTCAGAGCCAGGGAGGACACCCAGGAGTCTCTCTGATTGTGAGGCCAGAAGTGGCTGGCAGCTGCACAGGAGGTTGCAGAGCCTCTGAACCTTCATCACCAAGCATGGTGTACAAGGACCATGGCTGGACTCAGACCAAGACTGTCAGCAGCTTTGGCTCCAGGCACCCTTCTGTTCCTCTGTTCCTTTGTTCCTGCTGTTCTGCAGTGGCAATTGTCACAGAACTGCCTTTTACACTGAGCTGTGCAGGACATGGATTGGAAAGTGGTTTATGGGTTCTCCTGTGTGCTGCCTGTGTCCTGACCTCATCCTTTCCTTTTGGGACTAATAATGATAGGACAACCGATTTTATTTCATGCATGTGCATGAGATATCCCAGCTCTCTGAGCATCCCCTGCACTTTGCCCCTGCAGATCCTGCTGCTCCTCACTGAGCCAGCCTGCAGACAGGCAGGAGGCAGTCCTGGGAAGCTCTCTCCTTTTTTATGCTGCTTCCCACTGCACTGGGCTGGAAACTGCCAGCAGAGCAAAGGAAGGATCAGCATCTCCTGCACATCTGTCCCAGTGCCCAGCTCAGCCCCAGGTGAGGCTGAAGCCAAAACACCTAATGAAGCAGAGGAGAACAGCCACACTCCTGACATAAAAGGCATGCCAAGCTTTCATCTTCTGAGAGGTTAAAAATAAACAGTTTAGCTTTCAGCAAAGTGGTCTGATTAGAGGCAAAGAAAGCTACGCTGATTTCCATGGAAATGGAATATTTCGTTGCTGCTACTTGATCTTGTTGAAACATATTAAGAACACAAAAGAGTGCAATTTCAATATCTGGAGAGTGGTAGTATACTTTAAGAAATTTAAATTAAATAGATTTCTTTTAAAAGAAAGCTGGCTGATTTTAGTTTCTTAATTAGTTCATTATCACTGCAAATGGAGCGTGTTCTTAGAAACTTATAGAAGGATATTACAGAAACAGCTGCAACCCACAACAGAAGAGATACAGACATAACCAATATTTGTACATAAAAACCAGAGACTTAAACATCCTCTGGTTCTCCATCTCCTCTCTAAAACCAGCAAAGAATTCTTCTTTAACTTGTAAGTCTTTCTAATTTTAAACCCATTATAAAACAGATCCTAGTTTCTATGGAAAACAGATCAATCGCTAAATTTTGTTTGCTTTTTTTAACGTGTAAAATACTTGCTAAGAATGAGACCTGCCTACAAATGCTCTGGAAGCAAAATAACACAATTATCTTGAGTTCTCATCTCATTACTGAGGTAGGTATCTCCATAGGGAGGTTTCCTCAGAATGAGCTGTGTCCTATTTCAGTTTAACCCAGATAGTAACAAAATAATCACTCAAAATGGGCCAGCCCTGCCATGACCATTCCCTGTGATAAATACTAAATACAGGTGTGAAGGAAAGGCTGCTTCACTGCCACAGCTGTTCTCTTTGTAGATGTGCTCCAGAGTACAACCAGCTCCAACATTTCCACGCACACTACTGGGACGTCGCCACAGCATGGCCCAACAGAAAATTTCTATCAAACAAATGTTAAAAATATCTAAAATAACACATTGTGACAGCAACAAGAACAAAATAATTCCTTTTCTTCTTCCATTTCCTCAAAGTGAAATTTCAACAGAAACAATAAACCCTTTAGGTTTTCATTTTCACAGTGTGATATTTTCTCGACATAAATTTTATATTATTGGGATTTCAGACAGAGCAACTTGAGCTTTTAACCAAAAGGCTGCTGTATTTTTATCTGTGTGCTGTGTTTTCCCACGTGTTTGCAACTGGCATGTGCTCTCCTTCCAGTAGTGATGACCCAGGCAGGAAAGCAGAGCCAGGAAAGATTTGCCCACAAACCAGCAGAGCCCTGATTGAGGACAGATTTCCACAGCTGACAAGTCACATTAGATATTGGTCAGTGTAAATATCTAAATATCATTGATTCTGTTGCTCAAGGGGACCTTGCCTTGCCTTTTCTTTTTTTCTTTTCCTCATGAAATCAGTCCTGCAGTTTCCCTTGTATTAGGCTGAAGACTCAGTTTGGCTGAGGCTCCCTGTACATTTAATATGAAAGATTGTCCATGGATACATTTAGGAGTGGATCCTTAGAGAGGCAGCTGCTGAAACACCTCATTTCCAGCCCCTGCTAATTTTCATAGCCCTGATGAAGGTGTTGGAGCTCTTTGTTGAATGCACAGGGAAAACCACAGAAGGCAGCAGCAATGGCAGCTACTAATAAGAAACGCTGATGGGAAGAGTGGGACCTAAGTCCCATTCCTGGATGTAATTAGGTGCCTGTGGCTCATGAGAAATCAGAGCCTATTAACAGAGGAGCCTGGTGAGTACAGGTGATGGGGGAATTGTTGGCAAACAATGGCCTGGGCAAGGGTGTAGGTATCCCATTATGGCCATTACACAATTCTTCCCTTTTTTGCTATTTCTCTTCTGCTTACAGACAGCTTTATCTTTGCCATTTCCTGATTTCTCAGATAGGTGAATACTGCAGCTTGATAGACTGGGTCAGCTAAAAGCTCCTCATTGTTTGTCACCTGCAGCCACACAGATTCACTGTGCAGACTTAATTGTACTAAGGACGGGCTTAAGAGCAGCAGATCAATGCCCTGGAGAGTTGTTAGGGGGAAATACAGAGATCTCTGCCACAGATAAAAGGAAGGACACCACCAATAATGACAGAAAAGGCACTCATCAGCTATATTTTCACTCATTGTGCTGAGCCCAAGGGGGGGAAAAAAGGTGTATTCAGTTCTCCACTTTAGTAATTTTGCTCTTAACAACATCTGACTTTGTGTTCAATCAGCAGACCCTCTTACATGAAGCATTTTTTCGGACACTCAGTGCATGCACAGCCTTCTGTTCCTGGCCAAATCCATTTCTGCCTCGCTGCCTGCAGGCAGATCACCTGAGGAGAAGAGACCAGAGCCTGCCAGCCCCACATTTCCCCAAACAAAGCATTAGCCATGCATCAGCAACTTTTATATACAGACTTTCTTCACAGGTCACTTTCCCCTCTGTATCACTGGCGCAGACATCCAGACAGACAGACAGACATGCTGCATTTCACCTGCCTGCTCTGTCACTGCCCACCTTGTGCAGCTCAGAGTGTTGGTGGTTCCTGTGCAGCTTTTTACATTCCACAGTTCCTAGTCCTGCCTTTTGGATGGTGCTAAACAGGATCCTCCTTGCAAATTTATCAAAAACTGGGGAAAATTGTAATGAGGTTCTTAGGCTTAACCCCCCAGCTCACACAGAAAGATTTACCAGCAAAACACTTCTTTGCTATGTTGTTTTTTTAAAAAAGCTAAAACTCTTTTGAAATAAGCCTGTGCTTATTTCTTGCAGAGTAATGATAATGAATTCACACCTTCCTGAAATGAATTTGAGGTAAATAAAAGTTGTGGTTTAGGGAAGAGCTGCACTCACTGTGCAGAGGAATCCGGCTTGCTTAGGAGCCTGTGAAAGCCGTGGCTCTGAAGGTGGGAGGTTAATTTCCAGCAGTCTGATTCAGCTATAAAGCAATAAATACAAAATCCTCCTCAGACCTTTCAGACACCAGCACTTGAGAAGCCCTGAGCACAGATAAGCACCCTTCTTTTAACAGAAATCTCAAATCCCACTGGTTTGCCCAAATCAGTCTCAGGATTTGACTGCAGCTGTGCAGGACAGGGCTGTTGATATATTTAGTGTAGCTGGGGGCCAGCAGGCTGTGGTTAAAAGTGGGGCACAGGTTTGGCGGTTGTTCCTTCAGGGTCCCTCAGGGGGTGCCAGTTTGCAGCTACCCCTGAGGCAGGAGGGGGCTGAGCAGTGGGTGAATCTCCTGGGACACTCTTTCCCTGCCTTTTCTCCAAGGATTAGGGAGGCAGGAGGAAAAAGGGCTTCTCTTAACTAGAGAACTGTCGCAGACATCTTTTAGGAAAAATCCTTTCCTTCGGATTTTTCCTCCTGAGAAGCTGGGAGGCCTCAGGAACAAAATGCAAACATTGATTATCTGCTGCTGTGGAATGCAACAGGTGCATCTGTGATTGGCCCATGTTGGATGTTTGTAATTAATGGCCAATCACAGCCCAGCTGGCTCAGACAGAGAGCCGCGCCACAAACCTGTGTTATCATTCTTTCCTATTCTATTCTTAGCTGGCCTTCTGGTGAAACCTTTTCTTCTATTCTTTTAGTATAGTTTTAATGTAATATATATCATAAAATAATAAATCAAGCCTTCTGAAACATGGAGTCAGATCCTCATCTCTTCCCTCATCCAAGAACCCCTGTGAACACCGTCACAGAGAACAGTGTGTGTCCCTTTTAGCTGACTCTCTCAAAAAGCAGGAGCAAACTTGGCTTCCTACTTCTAACCACTCTCATGGAAGGCAGACTAGAGATAAGTAGTATTTAGGTCAGCAGAATCACATTTATGAGCCATAAATCAAATCCAGCAGACCTTGAACACTTATTTGGGGTTTATAGACCACAACTTTGAACGTCCTGCGAATCCTGATGGTGAGCTGCTGGATTTTGTTTCCACAGCATTAAGGAGGCAAATCAACAAACTCCAGCATCCCCAGAGGGCTCTGTCATCTGCCACAGGGACATGCAGTGTGCTGACCCATTCAACAGCAAAGAGCACATGCAGCATTTTGTTCACAAATCCCAGCTTTTTGTTAAATAAAAAGCAGATTAAGCATGTTAAGCAGATGATAGCACCAAGTTGCTGCTGAATTCTCTGTGTGCAGGAGTCCTGGTCTTCTGCACATAAGACTGGCCTTGTGTCTTCCATCCCTAAGTTTTGTCCTGATAAGACACCGACTTATTGTCTGTATTGCCATTTCCTTTGAGTCCCTCAGTTCTCTTACATGATGCTTTGTGCCACTCATGGAATCTGATGAGTATCTTTTCAGTTGGGGCAAAGAATTCCCCTTCCTGCACCTCATGAAGTTCTCAAAATAGAAAGAAAATGAGTTTCTACATGACTAAAAAGCAGTCCCCATATGTGGGAAATAGCAATTCCCATTAAAGAAAGAATGAGAAACTGGTCATGCTCCCTTAAAATGTGTGTCCTCTGGTTGACAGAGGAGGAGATGTGTTTGAAACACATTGCTGGTGTGTCCACTAAAATAAACTTTCCAAAGGAGTCCACCCATATACAAATGCTTACATTCAGGAGCAAATATTTTTCCAAAATGGCACTGTGCTCACATCCATCACATCTGGCAGAGGCAGCAGGCACTAGAACTGCTCCCATTTGAAGGCAAACATGACTTGTAGATCTTCCCTGTCACCCTGATTTTTTAAGATTTTCTAAGCCTTCTGATGTTTTCATTCTTGTAATGAACTTTCTCACACACTTCCTGTAAATGACTTCTTGTTTTGCATTCTTTTATGGAAGAGGAGAACTTTGATGGACTGTTGGTCTGTCCAGTGTCATTGGAGATGTGGCACTGTCACCCTCCAATCCACTGTCACTTTTGGAAATCTATAAATGTTGGAGTCAGAAATTAAAAACTCTCTTTTTACCTTGAGAGAGCTGCATGTCCACGTTGTGTTAATTCATGTCTAATGGTGACACTTCCCCTTTCACATTGTTTCCTCCTGTGCACAGCACTGTTTGTGTCTGGGCTCCTCTCAGGGCAGGCTCCTGGCAGCTTGAAGAGAACAGTAATTGCTACTTCAGTGATAGAGGGGGAAATAAAGAGGCACCCTGCCTCTTGTTTGCACAGTTCTCTCCCTTTAAATGGAGTGATGAGATTGGATGAATTTCTGCCTTTGAAGGACAGGAGCTGTGAGCCTCTTCTGATGCAGTGAAGCTGTGCTGACGTGCCTGTATGAGCCACATCCAGCCCTCCTTCCCTGCTGCTTTTACATGGATCATGTCACTGCTGTGATGGATGTGAGCACAGTGCCATTTTGGAAAAATATTTGCTCCTGAATGTAAGCATTTGTATATGGATGGACTCCTTTGGAAAGTTTATTTTAGTGGGTACACCAGTGATGTGTTTCAAACACATCTCCTCCTCTGTCAGCCAGAGGACAAACATTTTAAGGGACCATGACCAGCTTCTCATTCTTTCTGAGACAAACATTTTAAGGGAACATGACCAGCTTCTCATTCTTTCTTTCATGGGAATTGGGATTCAATTCCCCATTTCATGGGAATTGCAATCTCCCACACATGGGGACTGCTCTGTTGTCATGTAGAAAGCAGCACAGCTCTGGGTGCAGGCAGGCAGGGCTGGGATTCCCTCTGTCACTGCAGCAGTGGTTCCTTGATTTCCCAGCTGTTTGTTCACTGTCACAAGGGAAGGACAGGGCTGACACTCAAACCATCTCACAGGAGAGCTTTGCTGTGCCTGCCTGACGATCAAAAGAGGGATTTGTAGCTGCCTGGGGTTCCTGAGCATCCTGGGCTGTGGTGACAAGCAGCCTGGCTAAAATAAAGATAAATGTGCCTATTTAGCCACCTGTGACTGGAAAGCTCTGAGCCTGTTGAGAAAGGGCAAGGGCACAAGCAGCACTCCTCCAGGCAGGGGCAAGATCCACTCCAGAATCATATGGGAAAGAGGAAAATTTTATTATTGGGAGGTAGCTGGAAATTGTACAAAGCTTCCCTGCTCTATACTCCCTAAAATATTCACGAGACACGTGGAGATCAAGTAGCGGAGACACAATGAAATGGAGAGACACAAAGGTCACAGGTGATACCCCAATATCAGATAGGGCAGGCAGAGGAAAAAACACTGAGAAATCCACATCCTCTCCAAATGAAAATGTGTGGAAAATGTGTAATCCTTGCAGCCATTTCCATGCTGAAATGCACCAGAGTGGGGTCAGGAAGTATCAGCCTGTCCAGGTACTCTTTCCCCCATGTTGCAGTGTTGTGAGGGTCCCCAGGATGAGGTGAGAGATGGGAGTTGATGCCTAGTTCTCAGAAGACTATTATATTATATTATATTATATTATATTATATTATATTATATTATATTATATTATATTATATTATATTATATTATATTATATTATATTATATTTTTATATTATTCTAAAACTATACTAAAGAAAGAGAAAGGAGACATCAGAAGGCTTAACAAGAATGAATAATAAAAACCTGTGACAGACCAGAGTCTGACACAGCTGGACTAGGATTGGTCATTAAGGAAAAACAATTCACATGGAACCAATCAAAGATACACCTGTTGGTAAGCAACCTCCAGACCACATTCCAAGCAATCAGATAATTATTGCTTACATTTCTTTTCTGAGGCTTCTCAGGAGAAAAATCCTGGTGAAGGGATTTTTCAGAAAATATCATGGTGATACCCCCATACCCATGTTAAAAGAATGGAGAAAAAGAAAAAAAAGGGGAAAAAAAAAAAAAAAAAAAAGCCCTGCTATGCTCTGTGGAGTAACATCCAGGATAACAGTAAAATGGCCCAACTGCACATGATAATTACAAGAATAGACAATATTCCCTCCCTCTTTCTCCTGTAAGCCTGCTCATGGCTGACCAGCTGGGGAGCTGCAGAGGTTTGGGAAGGCAGAAAGTGATCCCCCATGAAGTCACTGCACCTGCCTTTTTATCACACAGAGATACAGGTAATTTTCCCTTCATGTGGAATGTAGGTTCTTGCCTTAATAAATTACTGCTGTTCCTGATAACATACCCAATGGAAGTTACACTGCATCTCTCACTGACAGTTTCAGGTCAAAGTTGTCTCACTGAGTTTCTGCTCTGGAAAATCTGTTATCAGCAGACACCCACCTCTGAAAGGAAGGTTCTTGGGAATCCTACATCCCCCACAGGGCAGCTGGAAAATGGGGCTTGGCAAAGCTGTGTTTTTAGGCATTGCAGATAATCCTGCTGAACTGGAGGAATGTGAGTGAAGGTTGTGGGGCACACACTGAAACAGCAACTCTGCTGTCTTTAATTACACAAGTAGCTTCTCAAAATGGGGAGACATAGCCCCATCTATCTGTTTGCTATCTGAGGTTATGGAGATAGTAGGTATTTTCAGAAATCAGCACCACTGCCAGAAAATAGGGTGGAAAAACCTCCCCTATGGAAGCTAGAGGAGGCAAAGTCAGGAACACTGGGACAGGGAGAAAATAGAGTGATGAGAAAGATGGATAAATGGTAGGGGAAGGCTCCTTTCACAAAACAATCTGTTGTGGGGAATGTGAAAATTAAGTTGGCTCTTAGAAACGAGGAATCCCACCCAAAGCTGCTTTTCTGGGGAACGGGATTATCTTGGCTTTGGTTCCCTTCCATTTTTAAACACACAGTCAATTTAATTAAGCATTGCTACTTTGCTAATTGCTGAGGCTATTCTCAGAGGCTTCCAAGACTTTCCAGGCTCTGCAGTGTTGGTCTGGAGTAGGGATTGCTCAATTAGCAGCAAGATATGGCAAGCAGTGAGATCTGGGACTCAGGTCAAATAGGAATTCTGTCAGTTTATGGAACACTGACATAATTCTGCTGAGATGGAGCCAAAAAAGGGATTTATTTTGCCTGTTCTGTTCCTGCAGATTCACCTGGATTTTTCCAAAGGATATGAATGCAGTCTTTGCTTGTTCTGTACCACAAGCCTTCCTGCAGAGCTGCTCTGTTCTGCAGGGACCACATTTCACAGGCTATGTGAAATTACATTTCAGCCTTGAAGTTGGAGGGTGCATTCAGCCAGCTCATAGCTCAACAACTTTCAGCTCCTCTGATGGAAGAAACCCCTGTACCAATAACTAGGCATGGCCCCACCTGTAGGGTTACAGTCTGTTCAGAATCCCAAAAACTTGTATTTAGGGAACCACTAGTCTCTCCCTGGGGACTCACAGTTGCACATCTCAAAACCTAAAAGGCACTTGATTTTTATCAGGTGTGACTTCAAACTGTAAAAAAATAAAGCTGAGAGTAAGGGCTCAGAGCTCCCAGGGCTTCTTAAAACAGTCCAGCTTTGAAATTACATAAAGAAGGGGAAACAAAAAACAATTAAAAACCCTTTAGCTTCATTGTAAGCTTTTGCATTTTCCTACTCAGAAGTTCAGTCAAGCGAGCAGTGCAAAACAACCCCAGATCTGAGATGAGCAAATAATGCAACATTCCTGGGGTAAGGTGAAAACTTTACCCTCCTACTCTGCTCCCCAGCTTTGACTACCCTTCTGATTCCTGGGCATTTAATTTTTCAGCAGAATACTGAACTTGTGGGCTCCAGATAGAAAACAAAACATTCATGTCAGGGATTTCACTGCATCTGGTACCTTCTGCCCCAGCACTGACTCTCCTTGGGCAGTGCATGGGCCCAAGGGACAAGGCCAAGCAGGGAGACATCCTGCCACACAACCAGGGGGGTTAAGCCGGTTGTTCATGCCCAGACAACAATGTCACCCTGCCTGGAGGGGCTGATACCCAAACCGTGGCAGAGAGGTCAGTGCACAGTGCCTGCACTGAGGCTCAGAGGAATATAGGACTTGCAGGGGCCCCTGTGGCAGGGAGGAATGATGAGGAGGACTCCATCTTATCAGAAGGCTAATTAATTACTTTTTTATACTATATTATACTATACTATACTATATTACATTGCTTCTAAACTGCCAAGCACTCAACTGCACTGAACTGCCCAGAATCTCATGACTGTCACCCAACAGTCCTGACATACACACTTGGGCCTGGTGGGCCAAGGAAACAAAACTCCATCACTCTGGGTAAACAATCTCCATATTGCATTCTACTTTGGCACAACACAGGCACAGCAAATGAGGTAAGAATTGTTTTTGCAGGGTTGGTATCCATTTCTCCCTTTCTGGGCCTCAGGCTGGGCCCTCCCATGGGAGGGAGGAGATTTTCACAGTGTGGTATTTTCTTTGGGGGAGACCTTCCTGGAGCAGTTTTGTGTCAGGAAAGAGAGATGCACTGGATTTTTTTGGTCTTCAGGTCTTACTGTTATCTAAAGTTTTGCACACTGTCCACACCAGGCTCAGTGCACTGGAAGAGTGCTGAAAGAATGGCCAACAACCTCTTGTTACAAGGTCTGTTGAGACTAAACTATCCAATTAAGGACTGACACCTAAATTATTTTCCCTTGTAACCCAATAACTGATCCCTAAAAGTCTGCAATGCAGGTTTTTCTGCCAAATTACAAAATGCCACCCAAACCCATGAAGAAGAAGGAAGAAGAAGCATGAAGAAACCCAGGGCCGTAGTCCCACATTCCTCTTCACAGAGAAAAGCAAGGCACAGTTCTTCCCAAGAATATTTCTGGGATTCACATTCTCTGAACACCAGAGAAAGAAAACACAATTCTTATCATCTGCTGTGCCTGTGCTGTGCCAAAGTAGAATGCAATATGGAGACTGTTTACCCAAAGTGATGGGGTTTTGTTTCCTTGGCCTGTCAGGGCCAAGTGTGTAGGTGTGTGTCAGGACTGTGGGGTGACAGTCACGAGATTCAGAGCAGTAGTGTGCAGGGTTGAGTGCTTAGGACATTCAGTTTAAATGAAATGTATATAGTACAGTATAATAAAGTAATTAATTAGCCTTCTAATATCAGTGGATATTAGAATGCATCAAATGCATCATTCTCTTTGCCACACCAATGTCAGAATCGCTGTTGACATGCAACCCAGGATGACATCCTGTGCCCTCCATCTTGCTTCCTTCCACAACAGACTAAAAATCCCAAAACCTAAATTTCTCACCAAGTGGTGATACACCTACACTACTCTCTATAATCCATTTCACACTTTTGTGGATTCTAGTTTATCTTGAAGTCTTGGAAGCTTTCTCCATGAATGAGGGTCAAAGTCAGTGCTCCCCTGGGGGTCAGGGCACCCCAGAGCAGACAGAGAAATATTCCCAGTGCCCTGGGTTTCCACAGGCCGGAGGATGACACAAGACTGCCTCTGGATGCCTCACCCTGCAGAAACACCAACACTGCCCACCAGGTCAGTGCCAGGCCTCTGACTTTAATAAACCCTCATTAGTGGGGATCTTTGTTTTTGTGAGCCACCAGACTACCCTTGCTGAGCCCTTCTCCGCCTCCTTACACCTCCAAAATGACCCAACAAACTGAAGCAACCATTTGGAATTGAAATTTCCTCTGGAAACTTGTTACAAGATGAATGCTAAGGGATGGAGAGATTAGACAGCTACAGGTGTCACTGCAAGACCTTCTAATAACAACAGACTCAGACCAGTGTATGTCTTGCACACGTGTCTGTATTAATAGCTTGGATCTCTTCTGGGAGTTGGCGGAGATCTAGAGTTGTATCAATGTCTTTTTCTTCCCTCCTCAATAAAACAAAACACCCTTTACCCTTAAAGTGAGGTCCTAAGCTGGCATGATTCTTACTAGACATGCTGTAATTGCTATTCCAAAAGGAGCAAAGTGCAGAGGCAACAACTGCAGAAATAGAAAAGTGAAGCTGTTTCAGAGATTTAAAGCAACCAATACCTGTGTTATGTTCTCTCCCTTCCAGATGGCTTGTGTCTGAATGGCTTTCTGCTACCATTTTCTTTTCATTTTTTTCTTTTCTGATCCAAGTAGCTTAATGATTTTTTTATGACATGATGTGATGAAATCTGAACTGACATTACATTTCACTAATGTACAGCTCCCTTGAGCCAATATCAATTTTGTCTATGAAGGCTTTACAAGGGCAGAGGTCAGCTGAGGGGCTCTCCCCTTAGCTCTGTCACCACCTCTGGAGTTTCCAGGACACTTATAAATAAATCAGACACTCACATTTCAAGCAGGGACTCAGATTCTGAAGAGCATCTCCTGACCCATGAAAAGCAATTTTTACTTGAATGGTACTTCAATCAAAACTGATCAAGGATGACCTGATCTGGTCCTTGAATATGATGGATATAAGATCTGTTGAGGGTGCAGTGGCTGTTTCTCAGAGCCTGAGCTCACTGCAGTCTGTGCATGTGCAGCTCCTGACCACGGGCACACAAAAACCTCGTCCAGCACATTGACTGTCACAGACATCTTTTATGGAAAATCCTTTCCTTAGGATTTTTCCTCCTGAGAAGCTGAGAAGCCTCACGAATAAAATGCAAACATTGGTTATCTGCTGCTGCGGAATGCAACAGGTGCATCTGTGATTGGCCCATGTTGGATGTTTGTAATTAATGGCCAATCACAGCTCAGCTGGCTCAGACAGAGAGTCCGAGCCACAAACCTTTGTTATCATTTTTTCCTATTCTATTCTTAGCTTATCCAGCCTTCTGAGATGAACCTTTTTTTCGATTCTTTTAATATAGTTTTAATGTAATATATATGATAAAATAATAAATCAAGCCTTCTGAAACATGGAGTCAGATCCTCATGTCTTCCCTCATCCAAGAAGCCCTGTGAACACGGTCACAAGTGACCTGCCATAAAGACACTGCTTAAGGGACACCAAACCCCACAGGCTGTGTCTCACTGCTGACCCTCCCTCTCTGCTCCCTGGGGTCACACTGGCTCACCTGCACAATCAGGGTCTTCCTTCCCACTGGACTCCTTCTCCCATTTTGGGACTACAGCTTGGCACCTCCTGGGAGAGAGATGTCAGCCCAGGACCAAAACCCATAAATAAATTTCTGTAAGTTGTTGGAATGAATACAATCCATCAGTGCCTTCAGCGATGTGAACTTGGAATTGTTTGACTGCTGTAGTAGGTAGAAAAACCTCCTGTTTTACAAATACAGGACAGACTGATCTGTGAAAATCCCTAATTATTATTATTGTTATTGTTATTTTTACTATTAATATTACTTGTGACCCTGTTCACAGGGGTTCTTGGAAGAGGGAAGAGATGAGGATCTGACTCCATGTTTCAGAAGGCTGATTTATTATTTTATGATATATATTACATTAAAACTATACTAAAAGAATAGAAGAAAGGATTTCATCAGAAGGGTAGCTAAGAATAGAATAGGAAAGAATGATAACAAAGGTTTGTGGCTCAGCTCTCTGTCTGAGCCAGCTGGGCTGTGATTGGCCATTAATTACAAACATCCAGCATGGGCCAATCACAGATGCACCTGTTGCATTCCACAGCAGCAGATAATCAATGTTTGCATTTTGTTCGTGAGGCTTCTCAGCTTCTCAGGAGGAAAAATCCTAAGGAAAGGATTTTCCATAAAAGATGTCTGCAACAATTACAATTATTATTATTATTATTATTATTATTATTATTATTATTATTATTATTATTATTATTATTATTATTATTATTATGTTTTACTGAGTGTGCCTGGGTTTCCACACTTCCCCATATCCTTAGTTGAACCCACCCAAATTATATTATCTGAGGTGGTTTTCCTAGAGAGCACCTTCTAGCTCATCCCTAATAATGCACAAGCTTGACAGGCATTTCTCCTTTCATTTTTTTCTGGCTGAAGCCTTCTTGCTTCTGCCTGTGGTGAAGCACAAATCGTCCTCTGGAGGCAGGGTTCAGAAAGGGTTCTCTGTCAGGGCAGGGGAAAATTTAGATTTTAGTGCCACCAACCCCCAAAATCCTCAATTTCCTTTGCAGATGAGAGCTCCCTCCCACATCACTCTGTATTTGTGTTGAGTTAAATCAGGGTGTACACGAAGCACATCAAGGATTTGCAAGCAGTTACAGATGCAAAATTCTGCATTTCACACCCAGAGTGACCCAGGGAGGCCCCAGCAGAGCCAACCTGGGGTTACATTTGCCCTGGGGAAGTCATCCTGTCCTGCTTCCTGCCCCAAAACAATGAGGCTGGAACTTTCTGCTAATCAACACATTGTTCACCAGAACCAGGAGGTCCACAAGGGGCTGCTGGCCCTTGGGAGCAGGGAGAAACAATGAAATCTGCCTTTTCCTGGTTTCTTTTCTCCTCCTCTGTAATTACTCAGCTCTAAAATGTCATGTTTCCAAAGCCATTCTTACTAGGTAATACTTCAGCTTCAAATGTCTTATCTCACAAAGAAGGATGGAGCAGTGGAGCTGACCTTGACCTTAAGCTTAAACCATCCTAAATTTAAATTCCAGATCTCTAAGAGGACCAAACCACATCACTCAGGCTCTGGGAAGTTAAAAGGAAAAACCAGTAATTTTCTATTTCTCTTAAAAACTGTGAGGATTAAGATACTGTGGATTATGAGTTTCTTAGTTCTTCAGTAATTGTCTTCCTTCATCAGCAAGATCTAGCAAGATTAGGTGATTAATTTAGTTGCTGATGTGAGGAATGTTCCAGTTCTGAGGATTTTTCTTGTCCTTACCTGAACTCTCCCTGTAGAGAAATTTTTCAACTGACTAGCAATTCACTCCATTCCAACTTACAGGTCTCAAGGGAAGGATATTTAGATTTTAATCCTCAACAGTCACATCTAATTCCTCAGTGAAAGATGCTATGGCACCACAAAAATGAAATGGGTTACTTAGATGGAAAACAAGCTTAAAATCTGCCATAAAGAACAAGCTAAAAAAAGGTGGTTAAAGGGCCAACATAAAAGAAAAATAAAGTAGACACATAAAGTAGAAGCACAACCAGCAGCTGAGAAAAGGGAAGGGAAAAAACCCCATAAAGTCACAGATCTGTGGGATTCATTTCTCTGATAGATTTTCCATTTAATTCTGGGTCAGATGGCTTGAATCAGGTTTATTTCTCTTTATCCCTGAGGGTCTTGAGTTATAAGGCTGGGTAACAATCTCCAGCCCTTGAGAGGCTCCAGCACAGCCCCAAGATCCCTCCTTGATCCCATCACCAGTGGGACTGGCTCCAGTCTGCAGAGCTCACATAAAACCAGAGACCTGGAACATCTCCAGGAGTCCCTGACAGCCTCTTCCAACCTCTAGCATTGTTCAGCTTGAGGACACTTTCTTTAGTGTCCCAAAAAATCCCAAATTTTTTTAATGGAATTTCCCGTGGAAAGGTCTAATTGCAGGTAACATCCTGAAAGCCATGGAGGAAATTTGAAACCACAAAAAAAAAAAAAAAAAAAATTCTCCCATTCCATGATTGAGCATCTGCACTGAACAGGAAACTAATGGTCCTTCTCAAGTAATGGCTTCTCTGGAGGGGCAGTAATTAGCTATATTCTGTAATATTGCAAATGTAATAACTTTGATGAGAAACTCAGTATAGAAATACTGCTCCAGAGCAGTTCCTTGTAATATCCCAAGATACTGGACTGCATCTGGGTGTTTCTTAGCTGGGTGTGTAAAGGATGAACCACCTGCAAATACCACCAAGCAGGCAGCATGGCTGAGAATGCTCTGAGACACTGACGGACCTGGCAGAGGTGTTCCCTTTCCCTGTGCACCATGTTCCTGCTGCTCCCTTCTCCGGCATAATCCACAACATCTCTTCCAAGCACGTTCCTGGAAAACATCTCCAAATTCATTTTACCCAGTGAAATTTCTGGAAGTACCTCTGTGATGCTGGGAGGCCAGCACTAAGTTTCAGAACAGATTTGGGCAGGCATCCAAGGGCATATTTGGTTGCCAAAGACCCATTTGGTGGAAGGATCTCAGTGCCTATTGCATTTGCAGGGAACCCCATGGCAGGGAGGAATGATGAATCTGACTCCATGTTCTCAGAAGCCTAAATTATGATTTTATGATACTACTTTATATTAAAGAATATTTAACCAAACTATACTAAAGAATGCAGAAAGGATACTTACAAGAGGCTAAAAAGATAATAATGAAAACTCATGGCTCTCTCTCCAGAGTCTGACACAGCTTGGCCTTGATTGGCCAAAGAGTCAAAACAATTCACATGAAACCAATGAAACAATCACCTGTGGGTAAACAATCTCCAAACACATTCCACACATGAGCACAACACAGGAGAAGCAAATGAGATAAGAATTGTTTTCCCTTTCCTTTGAGGCCTCTCAGCTTCCCAGGAGAAACTCCTGGGCAAAGAGATTTTTCAGAAAATATGACTGTGACAAGTGCCTGAAGCTGTGAGCACAGGGATGGTCCCAGATGCTCCCAAGGCTCCAGATGTGGGCCCACTGTCACTGTGGATCTCCCAGTGAGCACAGTGACACAGCTGGGTGGCTGAGCTGCTCTCATCAGAAACCCTGGGCCCTTTGTACTATTCCTCTCTGAATTAGACTCCCACCCAACCCTAAATTGTCACTCTGCAAGGATGAATCACGCTGCCATTCCTTCTCTATTGTTGCCAGAGCTCATTTTCCCTATTGTTCTTCTGTACATTAGGGTAATTCATTCAGAAATGAAATTCAGCCCTATACAATGGCCTTGGCAAAACTAAATGCTGTTGGAGAGAGCATGGGGCATGACAATCCTTCTAAAAAGAGGGAATTTCACTGTAATTTCCTTTGGCCAAATTTCATAATTCATTTTCAAGGGAGCTCTTCAGAAACACAGTCTCTGTGCTTTACTCCACCTTAATAATAAAAAAATACACAAACCTTTTTATTTATTGCCTCCTTTTCCATGCTTATATTTCTCCAATTGTTAATAATTTTAATTAACACCAGGATTCCTCAGCAGCACGTCATCTCCTTTTTCATTACAAGTGTTAATTGCAGACTCAAATAAAAAGTGAAGAAGAAATTGAGGTAAACATCAAAAGAAGCTCAACACTGTACGATGTGCAGAAGAACAATTACTTGCACAGTTGTTTTATTAGGGCTTTAGTTGATTAGCAGGACAGATTTAAACCCACTTTTGTATATCCTTCTACCTCTGTGTATTTTTTCAAAACAATATATACACATCCAGCTCTTTTCTCCTTTGCCAAATAAATACTTTTCACTCAGATACATCTTGTTCAGAACAGCTCACAGAGCTGAAGCAAACTCAGAACCAAAGCTCTGGGCTACATTTTTATTTTCAGTTCTTATTTTGAAAGATTTTATCAGTAAGTGGTGCTACTCATACCAAATATTGAGGGTTTCTAAAGTCTTGATCTAATGAGGGTCATTTATCTCCATGTATAGGTACATATAAATTGCACATATATATGGGCACAGCAACATTCCCCACCAAAACAGAGAGCAAATTGGAGAAGAAAAGGAGTCAGGGGGAGCCTATAAAGGCCAGCTGTAGCATCCAATCCTATTTCCCAACAGTTTGGAATCAAAGGCTGGTTTGTGTTGGGAGGAACCTCAAAGATAACAGGTTCACCCCCCCTGGCATGGGCAGGGACACCTCCTGCTAGGTCAGGTTGCTCAGAGCCCTGCTCAGCCTGGCCTTTCACACCACTCAGCCAGAGGCCAATAGAAGCAGGCAAAGAACTTGGCAAAACAAAAATCCCTGAGGCTTTCCCAGGACACAGGGAGGTTGTAGGTGGGACTTTCACGACAAAGAGCACTCACCTTGTGACGGTGGTCACAGGGGTCTTAGGATGAGGGAAGGGATGTGGATCTGACTCCATGTTTCAGAAGGCTTGATTTAGTATTTTATTATATATATTACATTAAAACTATACTAAAAGAATAGAAGAAAGGATTTCATCAGAAGGCTGGCTAAGAACAGAATAGGAAAGAATGATAACAAAGGTTTGTGGCTCAGCTCTCTGTCCGAGCCAGCTGACTGTGATTGGCCATTAATTACAAACATCCAACATGGGCCAATCACAGATGCACCTGTTGCATTCCACAGCAGCAGATAATCAATGTTTACATTTTGTTCCTGAGGCCTGTCAGCTTCTCAGGAGGAAAAAATTCTAAGGAAAGGATTTTCATGAAAAGATGTCTGCAGCACTCACCTGAGCACTGCGTGCAGGGGAGAGGTGCTCCCCAGGGCTGAGGAGAAGGGGCAAGGACAGCACCAGAGCTGTGATCTGCCCAGGGATTGAGCAGCTGCACTCCCTGAAGCTTCACCAGCAAGGGGGAGCAGGAGGTTGCCCCTCATTGCCAGTAGAAGCCAAAACATCTGCAGCTGAATCTGCAGGTGGGTGTTGTTTTGCGGTGATAATCAAAACTCCACAACTTTTGTGAAAGTTGTAAAGCCGGTATGTTTATTACAGCGCTGGATGCATGTGGGAATCATTCCCCTAAAATGACATGCGTACCTCTGGGAACTTCAGGTCTCTTTTTATCTCCCTCTCAGATACATATGCATACAATTCACAATAGATTCATACATATTCATTTTTACAAATTTTGCATGACATTTGCGCTAGTTCTTCTTTATCAGAACGAATTCCTAGGTCAGGTTGACCTACTCACAGCAGTCTCTGTCTCTATCACTCTTTGTCTCTCTTCCTCTTATCTCTGTCCTTCATTGAAGCAGTTTCTCTGAGCCTAGGTTCTGCAGTCAGGCTAAATAACCATGTTTTCTAACCACAGACTCATCTCAAAAATGTACATTTTACCTAAATCCAAATGGATTTCTACCCTGGACAATTTCCACTTTGCTTCAGTGTAGAGGCACGGCTGAGCCCCCCCAGCTTAGCCCTGTGCCTGGACACAGAGCAGCCAGTGTGACAGAAAAGTGGAGCTGGCAGCTGGAGATGGACATCTCTGATTCTCCCAGCTTCACCTGCCAGAGCTCACGAGTCAGAACATCCCAGCCTTATCCTCAAGTCATGCCAAAAACTATCGGTGCTACGACGGGTGGTGTCGCAGACATTTTTTCATAGAAATCCTTTGGGACTTGATCATCTTCTGGGAAGCTGAGGCCCCAGAAAGAGAATGTAAGCAATGATTATCAGCTGCTGTGGAATGCAATAGGATGCACCTGTGATTGGTTCATGTTCCATGTGTACAATTAAGGGCCAATCACAGGGCAAGCTCTCTGGAACACAGTGACAGAGAACTCTCTTGTTTTGAGATTCTTTTTCTATGCTATTCTTAGGTTAGCAGCCTCTGCAACTTCTCTTCTTATTCTTTTTAGTATAGTTATAATGTATTATATATCATATATCAATAAATCCAGCCTTCTCATCACCAAACAAGATTCTCATCCTTCTCTCACCCCAGCGACCTCATTAGGTCGCTGTAATAGGGTGGGAAGAATGATGTGCATAACTCCATTATATCAGAGAGCTAAATAATAATAATAATAATAATAATAATAATAATAATAATAATAATAATAATAATAATAATAATAATAATTATTATTATTATTATTATTATTATTATTATTACTACTACTACTACTACTTTAGTATTATTATTACTTTATTATACTGTATTATACTATAACTATATTACAGAATGTTACACTAACAAGAACTATCACTAACTAACTAAGTCATGACTGTCTACAGAATGACTGTCCACAGAGCTTGCACTTGATAGGCTAATTAACATAAACAATCTCCATCAGAATCCAATTACCAAATTCCTTTGGGTAAACAACCAAATTCCTTCAGGTAACCAACCTTCCCAACACATTCCACATGTGCCAATGCCAGGAGCAGCAAATGAGATAAGAACTGTTTTGCTCATCCTTTTCTTTGCTTCTCTGGATGGGGATACCCATCCTTTAACAACCTGAATTTTCCTGCATTGTAGATCCAGGCTTGGGCTACAGAGAAAGGACATGTCATTCTAGGTGCCTTTTAATCACTGAATCTCCCCTAAAAAATTAGCCCCTTCCCATTTTCCATATTAAATTTCTTAATAATTTGTATATATTCTCTGTTCCTTCTGTGGTTTTTTAGTACATCCTGATTTGTGTTATTCAACATGAATATCAACTTGGTTTTTAAGAAGTTTTTGCCTCATTAACTTTGGAAGGTTTTCCATTAAAAAAAAAGAAAAGAGAACTAAAGGCTACTGTTATCCTGCCCTACTCCCCAGTCCAGCTCAACTCTCCATCCCAAAAAGAAACTGGGGAATCCCTCAGGAAAGGTTCACTTGATTGACCCACAATATTTCCCAAGCATTTCCAATGTAAGCCCTCAGGAGGAGCCTCAGGAGCCTCTGCAGCCCCAACACTTCATTTTCCTGGAGTCCTCCCTGCCCACTGGAGCCCACCTCATGTTGGCTTGGTCCCAATTACCCCTCACACTCACACCTGCTCCCTTCCCTGCACACAGCAGATGGATCACAACCCCCAGCCCCTTCCCCATCACCTTCAACCAGCAAGGAGAAAGAAAAAAATCAGATTTTTGGAATTTTTTCTGAATGGGCACAGAGGGTCTGTACAGGATCAGGTGTTTGAGACAGATCCCAGCATCTCCAGCAGGCACTCAGAGCATGGTGATGGAATTCCCTGTTTTGCTCACCCTTGTTTCACTCTGCTCTTTGACTTTGCAAGTTTTCTGTTTTGTTGCTTCCCCTATCTCCCTACCAGCCAGCTCCCAGCACTTGCTCTCTCTTTCAACTCTTGTGCACTCCCCTGTGAAATGCTGCTCTCCTCTCTTGTGGATTTTCTTCTTCTTCAGGGTTCCTTTTCTTTTTTTTTTTTTCTCTAATTTCCATTTTTCCTGTTCTGCTTTAATTACTGCTCCAGTTAGCATCCTCCAGCCTTCTACCAACCCCTTTAATTTTCACTGCTTCCTCCCAGTGGACCTGGCCCACTCATTTTCATAATTCCCTAAAATTTACTTTCCTAAATGTAGTTCTCTGTGCATAATTCATCCATAAATTTGATTTGTTTCCCACTGGGATAATCAAACAATCTTCCGTAGCTTTTTTTTTTTTCCACACCTGTTGTTATTCTTTCCTTCCAGGTAATTATACACAAAAAGTTACATATTTGGGGCAGGAAAGCAGGAGAAAGCAGATCATGCTTTGAAATCCACATATCCCTCTCCTCACTGAGACTTCCTCTTCTTCCCACAACCAAATTTATTTATTTGAATTCATTCAATTCAACAGGGCTGACATTTTAAAGGAAAATGAAGCAGACATTGGTGTATGGCAAAATGTGAGGTAAGCAGAGCCAGATTTGAGCTGATGTAAATCACAACAGACCTATTGTCTTCAGAGAAAGTGCATCATTTTCTAGGGAAAAAACCAAAATTTAAAAGGACCACTGGATCTGTGCAGACAGCTTAGCTGAGAATCAGGGCTACCTTTAAATCTGTTGGGTTTTTAAATTGTTTTTCTTTCCCTTAAAATTACAAGCAGACTGACTGAGCACATTATTTTTTTGAGCACATTATTTTTTGAGCCATTAATAGCATGGAGAGTCTAATTTGGAGGCAAAGCTAGCAGCCAGGAAAAGCAAGCAGCACAGATGACAAAATTATCACACCTTCCCTGGCATTGGCAAGGGGAATGAGGGCTGAAGGCTTGCACATGTGGCTTGCTCGCATTAGTGTGAAAACCAGTGTGCATTGGGGGGGAAAAAAATGCACGTTATTCTTCAAATCTGATTCCTTTTTCATAACAATTTATGACATGACATCCATTTTTGTGAGCCTTCCCTGTCAGGAGGGAAACATGCTCGCACCATCTTCAGTATGGGTTTATTTGTCAAATTACCACAGGACAAACTGTGACAAATAACATCCATACAAATGTGCTGCCTTTGTATGTGCTCACTTCACAGTAAGTGAGAACAGGGAGAAAAGCAACCCAAACAGACAGAAAACACACAGAGCATGACTATTTGTAACATATATGCAAAGAGTTTCACACAGCACAGACATATCCCTGGGCTCCTTGCTGCTCCTATAACTCAAATAAGAAATATATAAAATACCTCATAAACCAGCTTGTTGGATTTTATTGCAAGAAACCCATCAGCCATCATATTACCATGCAAATCCTCTTATTGCACTGTCTGACAACAGCAATTCAAATTAAAAAAAAAATAGATAAAAAAACCCTTAACAATCTGGGAATCAATTCTCTCTTTCATGCATGCCAGCAGCTCCCATTAACAGCAGCAGGAGTTTCTCTGCAGGGGCTTGTCAAGGTGAGAATAGACTGCCCACCCTTCTCCCCTCTTCAGAGGCTGAGTGCTGAATTGCTGCATATATTTATTTTTTTTTTCGTGGAGAGATCAAATAAGAAAGCCAGGAATAAAAGATATTAAAAAAAACCAAAAAAAACAAACAAAAAAAAAAAATTCAAACAACTCAGTAATAAAGACAGTTCCAAAGAGGAAAGGTACGGTGTTAAATATCCTATTGCTCCTTGACATCCTCCAGAATAAGTGAGATAACCCCCCCCAAACACACACTTTTCTGTGCCCTGCAGCTCTCAGAATGTGCCCATCTGTCCACATCTGGGCAGCAGGGCAGAGATGCCTCTTGTGAGTGGAATATCAGAAATTAGAAACAGAAAACATTACATGACTATATCAACTCTTCTTCACAGAAAATGCAATTTCCTCAAAAATGTCATTTCTGGATGAAAAAATTGCAAATATTTTCCTCCAGTAAACTTTCATGAAACAGATTCCTTCCAAATTCAGCACTTAAATGAGACTCAGTCAACACCAAATAGTTTCAGAGGTAAAGGTCAGCTGTGGTCTTTCCTCCCTCATTTAGCCAGAAGTTTTCATAGGAGCAAAGAATGCCTGTCAACTTTAAACCCCATCACTTAAGTATTAGAGGAATCCCCAACTCTAGAGGTTCTCTGACTTTATTAAAAAAAAAAAGATAAATTCTTTTTCACATTTTTTCTGCTACTACTTGGGAGACCTGAAAGGATATGGACGAATTTCAGCCTAAAGAAAGCAGTGAATTAATTCCACTTAATCTCATTTTCCAAGGTGAGGCAAAGAGTCAATCCTATATTACTTCCCACCTTTCCATACCATAAAAACAGCCAAAAAGTGGGGCTGCTTTCCAAAAATACAGCTTCTGGTGCTGACTAAAGGAAAACACTGGAGGAAACCCACCTTGCTGTCCCCCTGGGATGCTCATGGAGCCAGAGATATTGCAGGGAGCCTTGGCTGTCAATGCAATGCAGAGCTGCATTTGGGATTCATCCTTTCAGCAGTTGTGAGGAGATAAAAGGCAAAGTTAAAGTGTCACAGGAGAGATAAGAAAGTTAAATGGTGCATAAACAAATCTGATGCTGTGTTTGACCTGTGGGGGAAGGGAAGAGCTGGGTACACTGCATGCTGTACATTTTCTAGGAGACAAATGGATGGATGGTTGGAAACTTGTTCCTATACTCCACAGGCTTCTGTCATTCACTAAATGTGAGGTAATAAACCTTATTGGATTTCATACTTTGTGGGAAATGACTCTTTCATAGTTTTGTCCCCTTAATGGCTACTCATTTAGGAAAGTACCATATAGGTTTTATTGCATCAAAAGGAATAAAGGGTTTTAAATGAATCCTAATGCTCTCTCCAAGTGCTGGAGTTGGGAACTTCAAGCTAAATTCACAGTTAGAAGCAGAATCTTTCCTAAGCTTTTTAACATACAGAAAGAAAACTTTGGGGATCTTAGTATTTTATTTAACAAGATTTAAGTCTCATTTCTCCTTTGATTTTTACAGCTAGCCTCTTTCATCTCTCCTCAGTTTTCCTCATCCTCAAGTGTCTCTTCAACCTCCTCACTCTTCTTTTGCTTTTCCCCCACTCTCCTCTCTTCTGGGCAAAACACCTGTTCCCACAAAAGAACAGGTTTTCTTCTCCACCTAATTCAGAGCTGCCTCCTGGAGCTTTCTGCCACTGTATTTTTATGCACTGTTTCCTCCCCACTGGCTTTTCATTGACACATCTGGGAACCATAAAATAAGACAGTCTCATTTTCTGGCATTATTGCTCCTGAGCAGCGGAATTGCCTAGAAGGCAAGGAAAACCTTGCTTCCCTGCTCTCTGAGAGGGAGGCTGACTAGCTGCTACCCTGGAGCAACTCAATCTCACAAAGACTTGCCACAGATCTGAAGGCACGAGCTGCTCTCACACTGCTCGCTGCAAAGGCACTGCTGGCACCCAGCATTTATTTGCTTGTTTGTTGCCACCTCACTTTTCATGTCTGTTTTACACCGAGAGCTACTTCATTCACATCCATCCCCACCACACCTGGGACCAGGGAAAACCCAGGCATCAGCACACATGCACCCATTCCAGATGCTGCATACTCCTCTTTCTTGGAGTAAGAAAGTCTGTCTGTCTTTCCTGTTTCTAACCTGATGCTATTTGGAATTCATTCCCCATTTCTTCTGCAAGTTTTCCTGCAGAAAATTCAGTCATGATGACAAGAGCCCCACCTCCCTCCTGTGCTGAGGGGGTTTTGCATGGAATCTTCTGTATGTGGTGGCCAAAAACCACTTCATATGCACACCCCTAACTTCTGGAAGGAGGCCATGGAAGGTGGATCAGCCAGTATTTCTGAGATGCACTGCCTAGGATGGTGCAGAGCTGTGGAGAGAACCAACTTGTGACGGTGTTCACAGGGGTCTTATGTTGAGGGAAGAGATGAGGATCTGACTCCATGTTTCAGAAGGCTGATTTATCATTTTATGATATATATTACATTAAAACTATACTAAAAGAATAGAAGAAAGGATTTCATCAGAAGGCCAGGCTAAAAATAGAATAGGAAAGAATGATAACAAAGGTTTGTGGCTCAGCTCTCTGTCCGAGCCAGCTGACTGTGATTGGCCATTAATTACAAACATCCAAGATGGGCCAATCACAGATCTACCTGTTGCATTCCACAGCAGCAGATAATCAATGTTTACATTTTGTTCCTGAGGCCTCCCAGCTTCTCTGGAAGAAAACATCCTAAGAGAAGGGTTTTATATGAAAAGATCTCTGCAACACCATCTTTCCATTAATCCCAGTTTCTCAGGCCTAGGGTGTAATAGTATGCCATGAATTCATCAGTTGTGAGCATGCCCAGCTCCTTGTAGAAGAGGGCTGTACAGCATCCCTGTGGTTTAATCACACAGCAAAATGGCATTTTCCTGTGTTGAGGCAGGGGAAACCACCAGTCACCACATGTTAGATGAGCCCTGTCTGCAGCTGAGCTGCTCTTTGAGTTCACTCTGGAATAAAACAACTTGGTTTAAACCACTGTCAGACACGAGTTCCTAGCACACACCTCTTCCTGCATATGTGAACTTCACAGCTGAGCTGGTTTCAGTGATTGCTGGAGCAATCAGCCTCCAGCTCGTGATGGAACTGCCAATTTCTGTTCTTTATTCAAATCTTTTAATTCCAATTCTGTAATAAACTTCCCTTTCAATGACTCAAGGAATGATTTGCTTTGTCTCACATATCTCAGCATCTAAAGAAGCTTTGACAGGACCATTCCTAGGGCTTCTGAGATAAATATATAATAAATCTAATGTTGTCAAGCATGGTGGCATTTTTATTTTATTTTCAAAGAGAATTTAATCTAACTTCCCAGGGGATTCTTCTCTTGTGTCATAACAAAGTCTGGCTTGTAATAGATTTCCCATTTTTCTTTCTATCTTGTATAATGACAAAATTGCTGCAAAGAGAAGCAGTGTTCTATAATATGTCACAAAACATAAGTGGGAAGTGACAGTCGTCTTCTAAAGGTTGGGCTCAGCCCAAGCCCTGATTTCTGGAATCCCAGGCACTAAATTATTTCCTATGACCCCATAATCAGTTTCCAGCCAGGCCTGAAGTACAGGGAAAGTCCATATATAATGTGAACTCTCCCTCTCCCCAAACAAAACAATGAGGGGGGAATAATAAAAAAAAGACTCAAATCAATAAATAGCACTTAAGAGCCAAACTTTCAAATGATGGATATTGATATAAAACAATATAAATATAAATAACACTAAAATAACGTGAATTTAATATTAACCAGTCAATCTGGTTCATACATATCCATCTGTACATGTCATCCTAAATCAAAAACTTTTAATATCAAATTTATGGCTAGTAATGGGATGTAATGGAATTCATATATCCTTTGGGGAAAGATGCCTCTATTACATTGCATTATAAATCTTTATGTATCAAAGGAATAAAAGCCAGTACTCTCTTCAAGGCCGTAATTTTCTTCAACAAATTCTAGAATCCTTTCATTGTTACTGAGCATCCTCATAAAAGACCAATATTTTCAACTGTGCTTTGGACGAATCTCTTTCGCTTGCTTGAAAATTGCATTGCTGGCAGAAAGCAGAGCTGGTGCTCAGTGCGCAGAGTCACATTTGCCACTTAAAAAGGGGATTAAAGGCATTTTTTTTTCTGGGATGTTTTCCATTGCAGACCTCAGGCAAGGAGTTCAGAGCACAGCAATTAGCGGGTGAGCAACCTTGAGCTCACAGGTAGCTCGTGTTCTGGAACATTCCTTGGAATGCTGAGTCCTCATGGGAACCCGGAGGCAATGGTGCTGCTCACATTTCACTGTGCAATTACACAAATGCTAATTAGCTGTGCTGGACCCTTAACAACACAGAGTTTTTATTTAGGAGAGGCCATTCCCTATCAAGAGCTGAGGTCCCTCACACGTCACACCCAGAGGCTGCTGTCCTTTCTCCCCTCTTCATGCTGATCCTGCCTGTCGCAGACATCTTTTATGGAAAATCCTTTCCTTAGGATTTTTCCTCCTGAGAAGCCTCACAAACAAAATGCAAACATTGCTTATCTGCTGCTGTGGAATGCAACAGGTGCATCTGTGATTGGCCCATGTTGGATGTTTGTAATTAATGGTCAATCACAGTCAGCTGGCTCGGACAGAGAGCTGAGCCACAAACCTTTGTTATCATTCTTTCCTTTCTATTCTTAGCTGGCCTTCTGATTAAACCTTTTCTTCTATTCTTTTAGTATAGTTTTAGTGTAATATATACGATAAAATAATAAATCAAGCCTTCTGAAACATGGAGTCAGATCCTCATGTCTTCCCTCATCCAAGAACTTCTGTGAACACCATCACTCCTACCTGCTAGTTTTTCCACAGCTGATGCCAAAGCACTCTCCCCAAGCAGGAGGCTGGGATCATTATTTCCTTTAGACACCTGGAGAGGCTGAGCCAGAAGCAGTTGACTGCCCAAACTGTGCCAGGTGCTGATGACTTAGGAACAGCAGAACTCAAGTCCCTCAAAGACTCAAACATCTGCCCCAATAAATAGAGACTTTCCCCAAAGGCTTTGGTGACCATGCCTCAAGCATCTTGCCTTAAAAATTTCTAGCCCATGTGTGACGGTTTTCACAGGGATCTTAGGATGGGGGAAGAGATGAGGATCTGACTCCATGTTTCAGAAGGCTTGATTTATTATTTTATTATATATATTATATTAAAACTATACTAAAAGAATAGAAGAAAGGATTTCATCAGAAGGCTAGGTAAGAATAGAAAAAGAAGGAATGATAACAAAAGCTTGTGTCTCAGACTCTCTGTCGGAGCCAGCTGGGCTGTGATTGGCCATTAATTACAAACATCCACACGAGACCAATCACAGATGCACCTGTTGCATTCCACAGCAGCAGATAATCCATGTTTACGTTTTCTTCCTGAGGCCTCCCAGCTTCTCAGGAGGAAAAATTCTAAGGAAAGGATTTTTCATAAAAGATGTCTGTGACACCCATGGATCCCATTAATCACCTCTTCCTCCTTCCTTATCCTGACCATGGCTTCCACTGCACAGCTTCCCTCTGCAGGTTTCAGCCCTTCCAGCCTGGCACAGAAGCTCAGGGACACCCCAGCTGTGCAGGCTGGCAGGACAGGGCTCTCACAAGACACCCACCATGAGGTGGATGGTGCTGAGGCTCATCAGCTTCATGACCTATTGCAGGGAGAGTAGGAGAGGGACTTGTGTGATTGTTCTGAAAGCCTGCCAAGCAGCTCATTAACAGAATTAAGCAGCCTGTAGTATAATTAACACAGGGAAAACTGTATGGCCTTTTGTTACTTGCCACACAAAGTAGCTCATTTCCTCATCCTGACATGACAGGAGGAATGGGATCACAAGTACAGGTCACTGACCAAATGCACTGGACCTCTGCTCTGCTCCATGGCTCCTGCTATTCAGGAGTGTTTGTGTTGCTTGCTCCATGGCTCCTGCTATTCAGGAGTGTTTGTGTTGCTTGTAGAGATGCCCAAAGTCTGGGCAGATAACTCATGGGGCTCTGAAATGAAAGGAGGGTCCAGGGTTGCACAGCTGGCCACTGCAAAACACAGCTTCAACACAACTTGGTGCCATCATCCTGCTCTGAGAGCCCAGCCTCCCTTTTCCTGTGCCTTCCAAGATCTTCCCCCTTCAAGCGCCACTTGAGCCATCAGTAACAACAGCCCTGGGCCAGGCTCAGAAGCTTTCAGATTTCAGTGTCTCCATCTGGGATGTTTGTGGCAGATTCTTGTTCTGTCCCAAAGAGCGCCCAAAGAGTCCCATTGAAAGTCCAACCGTCCCAAGGGTTTCTCATTCCCAGCTGTTACAAGATCTGATAAAAAAGGTAAAAGGGAAGTTTCCACAGCCCTTGGTGAGTGCTGGGTCTCTCTGTGCTCCTCCACATCCACCACTCCTCTTCAAAGGAGGAGAGGGGAAGCTGATGTTACAGAAAAGGCCTCCCACCAATGTGTTTGTGCTCCACAACAATGCTGCAAACAGAAGTGTTTCTCTTTATAAAACCTCACTTTCACCATGACACAGCCTTTTTCCTGCTTCTTCCTGCTGCTGCTCTTGTGTGTCCTTGTTAATTGCTCATCTCCCTTTGCTGGGCAGCCAGGAGGGAAGAAGCTCCTCTTGCCAGGAGCTGCTGGAAGTTGCTGCACGAGGGATTTCAAGCCCCCCCTCCTCCCATCTCTCCCCACCCCCACACACCACTTTCTCTTTTTATTTTTGAGAGGCTGGAATATCTCAGGACAAAGAGACTGCAGCTGTGTTGGGGGAAAAAAGCCCAGTCACGCCTTAGCAATTTATGGACAATTTCCCATTAATAAGAGATAATGGAGTGCAGCTCAATAGATTTGCAATTGTACACTCACTCTTTGAGAACATGGAGGGGAATCTGACAGCAGTTTGTTCCTCTCAGCAATGGCATTACCATGATTTTGTATCTCCCGTTGTACACAGGGGGATCTGGACAGTTTGAAAGGGTTTAACAGGCTGTTAGGGAAAGCATGGGTGTGTCAAGTTATTGAAATTACCTCAGACACTGTCACTGCAAGGGAAGCCTCTGATAGGAATTAACCTTGGGCAGGAGTGAGGCTGTTGGGTTGTGAGAATGAGAGACTCAGTTCAATTCTCCTTGCACAGGGGACTGGGAAAACCCATGCTGGGATGCTGCAGAGCCCATTTGCATGTGTGTTTCCTAGCAGATCAGCTTTCTTGGGTCCCACACATCCCTCATAAGCTACAGCCATCACAGGCTCTCACTGCACTATCCCCAAGCTGGTCTGAAGTTACACTGCAGACAATGCAGGAACAATGAGACAGCTCCTGCAGGGACACAGAGCCCCTTGGGGTGAGAAACATGGGTAAACAGAACCCAAACTACTCAGTTTGTACAGGAGTTTTCTCTATGCACTGTCACCAAGTGCCTGAGTCACTGTGTGCAGCCAGGGACCAAAGCCGCCAGATAAATCTGCTCACCTAGGGAATAGGCTGTTCCTCTCCAGAGTTTCTCTGCACTTCATATGCAGTCCTGGAGAGTCACATTGGTTAATGGTGCAGACAGTTCCTCTCAATTTCAATTTGCTGTCCTCCAGTATAATTGACTCCCTCTCAATGCCTTATGAGCAGGGGCAGCCACAAGTGCACCTTCTCCACCACTCATATTCCTGCACACACCCTGACACAGCTCCAGCTTTGAAGTGACTTTTCCATCACTAAGGCTAAAGACAAGCAGAAAATTTCCATTTAAAATTCCCATCTCCAGCTCCTCTCTCATGCTGTAGCACTGTGCTGTTTTGGAGATAATAGAGCTTGGGTTCCCAATGAAGACACATCACCAGTTATTTTACAAGGGAGTGATTATACTTTGTTTGCTGCAGCTACATGATTGCTAAAGCATTTCAAGCATCACTCTGAAGTGACAGCACTGAAGTGCAAGACCTACATACTGTTTTTTTGGCTACATACTGATAAAACACTTACAGAGACAAGGGTGCATCACAGAGGATGCTACTGTCCAAAAGAAATGAGCTCCTGCTTTCCCTCCAGCCTGGACTAATTGCATTGACAGATTCCATCTCACTCATTACACTTTTAATGAACTATAAAAAATGAGTTTCAAGTCACAAGATTCCATAGTGAATCTACAGTTTGGCCAGAGTTTTTGCCAAATTCTTTACAGTCAACTACTAATTTCTAGCTTTATATATAGGTAAGTATGTGTATATATATCTATACATACACATGAGGGGAAAGAAAGCTTGGGTACACAAGTACTGAGGAAATGCAGCAACTCCCTAAAGGATTTCCGTAAGAAATAAATCACAGACAACCAAAGCAGCACCTTTCCAGATCCAGGTATAAGCAGAGACCCACGAATTCAGCACACGTGGATGCAAAACTTAAATTTGAAATCTTTTCTCAAAGCCCAGGATAGATTCTCTTCACAACTTCCCAAGATGATCCAAGTTCACAGCAGAGGCTTAATCAGTCACACCCCATGTGGTTTCCAGTTTTAGTACAGGTCCCTCACAGTGACAGGCTTGTCCAAAGGATGCAGATTCTGGGCTGTACCACAAACACCCAACATGCACCTCCTGTGACATCTGATCCTTCAAAGTGAAAAGCCAACACTTTCCTAGGCAGAAACATCACTTTCCACTGCAGAAGTAAATGGCCATCAACATGTCCATTCTCTCCAAATGGACAAGTTCCTCTCCTTCTTACTCCTGCCTTTAGAGACCGCTGCTCAGCCAGAGTGAGAAGCAAATTGAATCTTCCAAAATTCTCATTTTGAAAGGAGACAGACAAAGAACAGCAGCATTATCTGCCATGGATTGAACAGAGCATTTTAGTGATCCTAAGGGCTCCTCCTTCACTTTGGAGAACGACTTCTGCCCTGGCCTTTCTCCCAGCCCATCCTTTCCTCATGGAGAAGGGACATTTAGGAGTAGGCTGGGACACTAAGGCTCCCCAGTAGTGCAGATGCAACAGTATTGTTTCCTTCCAATCTAAAATTACCTAGCATGGACCAGAGCACAAAATAAAACCCAGACAGGCTGAAGTTCACTAGGGGGGAAAGATGTGTTTTGCATTCTACACCATATACAATAACATCTCATCTACCTTAAAAATCACCAGAATTTCAGGATTATGGATTTAAAAATCCATAGTTCTGGATTTTTAAATAGCTCAGCTGAAAACCAATTCTCCTAATGAAAAACAATAGCAAATTACTTAGTTATTATTAATCTCATGCACAGAAATAATTATTTCCCAATTAAGACTTGTCTAAAGAATAGTCTTATAGATTATTTTGAAAAGATGACAGGTCTCCTTCTTGGCTGCTGTGTTTAAATTTGCATAAACATGACATTAAAAACTGAAAAAATTGCTTTAAAAAACAATTACTCCATCAACAAAACCCGACGGTGCAGAACTCAGTGGCAGCACTGAGATCATCTCAGTGAGAAAAGATAATCCTTCCCTTTAAATGACATTAAACCACCTCTTGCTTTAAAAAGGACTGCAGTTCAGATTTAGGTTTTAGCACCCTTTAATAATTGAATGTGTGTAAATATCATTATTTTTTGGATGCACTGCAGCAGGTCCCACACCAAGCACCTCGACAGGAGGAAGGATTATACAAGATCTTGCCATGATGAGGAGACAAAAATGAGACACCTTCCTGTTATCATGCCATGCCTGTCTCTGGGAGCTTTTGTTCCATCAAAAACTTGTTAATTGCTGCCTTGGTACCAAAGGAACAACATGCTGTGGTGGGACCATTAGGAGTCTACAGGGATGGCTCACCCTTAGGGGTTTTTAATTGGCTCAGTGTTCTTAGAAGATGCAATAAAGGGGGATAATCAATTGGTGTCAACGTCTAATAATGGAGATTCTTTACAAAATGGAAGAGAAAATCCAAACCCTACTTAATTGAAAGCTATGGCATCTGGGGCTGCAAAAAATGAGCTGGATGTAAAATTTATGAAGTATTTGTGCACAGCCAAAAAAAGAGAAATGCTGAGAATTTAAGAGGCCATCATCACTTCATGTCTCTGATGGAGCTATGGCTTCAGCTCTCCAAAAAGCAAGTCTGCAAACTCCCATGCAAACCAGTAAATTACAAGTCAGAAGACCCAGTGATCATCTGGCTAATCAACAATTCCCTTACTACAGCAGTGCAAGGACTGCAAATTTTCTTCAGTCCTTCCTGGCAAACCAGAAATTTCCTGTAGAACTCTTTTACCTCATGCAATGTATTCATGGAAATTCTCCAGAACTGCCACTTTGATCTCCTTAAGCATACAGCACGCTCCAGAAGCTTCAGACCAAATAATTGGTTTTGTAGTGCGGTTTTATGAAAAGAAATTAAATGGATGCCCAGTATGGCCAGTTTGCATGAGGACTCAAGTCTCCAGAGGTTTCCTCATGAAAATTCAACTCTGATATCCCAACAGTATCAACTCCAAGCAGTGCATACCGAGAATGGTTTCCTGTTTCCCATGAAAATACAGTGGGGATATAATGAAAGGAAAAAACTCATGTACATGAGACTAATAATAATTAACTTCAGTGTTTTTCTAAAAAGTATTTTGCTTTAAAAGCAACCAATCAGGTTTTCTCCAGGAAACAGCAGACAACAGGTCTTGTGGCCTTTTCCCTCCCCTCACAGTAAGCATCCTCAAACAGAGGGCTGTCAGAACTCAGAGTTCATCCTCATCTTAAATAAACACCCTTTGTTTACTGACAAGTGGACTCTCTTTTGTCTGTGTGTACTCTCCAGTGTTTGGCACGAGGCAGAGAAGCAGAAAGAGGTCAAGATGGCCACAAGGACCATTCCCATCTTTTCCCAGAGCACAGAGCCTTTGTGCAGAGCAAATGCCAGCTGTGACAGCAGTTTGTGATCACAGCTTGCTTGTGACCCCCCCTTCTTCCCCCCCAGACCTCTCAGGGTCCAAAGCCAGCTGCAAGAGAAGCATTTTCACCTGGTGTTGTCCAAAGGTACCTGCTGTGAGAAGCAGTCCATGGCTTTGCTTGGGAGACAAGGGCAGGCCGCAGATTTACCCTGTGGATCTCAGGCCTGGCACCTCCCATGCATCATCACTAAATGGAAGGAACATTTTCTGTTTGTGTCCTCATGTAAATTCAAATCAGTAATGAAGCTGGGAGCATCAAAAGGTTTTAGCAGTGTACAGGATTAGACCAGGCTTAGATAACTGAATAAATGAACTGACTTAATTAGCTCTCCTGAAGCAAATTATTACACAGTGCTCATTTCCAACTCTCATATGAACCCCAAAGAATTCTAGAAATGTATTAATTCCTTGAATAATAAATCTTCTATTTTTGCATACCTACTGCAATTATGATGGATAATGAGATTTTAATTAATCAGACCCAGATTTTTTAATGCTTTTGAAGAATGTAGATACATTAGGGACCTATTTATCGAGTAAATTTTGGAGGGAAAAAAAAATCAAAGGAGCAGAAGCCAACAGGAATACCAACAAAAAAATTTTCTGTGTTAAACAAACTAATTTCTAACGTGCTTCTTAAGAACATCCATCCCACAAACACCCTATCTTGAGTATGAACTCTGCAAGCTCTCAAATCCTGGTCAAAGTATTGACTTTACTACCTCTCTAGAGGCAAAATACAGTTATTGGTTATTATGCTGCACAGAATACATTTTTTGATTTTACTCAAATAAGGTTTTTTCAACTGTAATTTAAATGCTCACTGTATGAAGATTATTTTCTTTCTCCTATATTCTGTGCTTCCAGATACTTCTGAGTGAGAGCCACTTACTATTAACATGGCAAAGCAACTATTAAATGTTAAACCTTTCTCTCATATTTTTCTTTTTTTTTCAATCCCTTTTGAGAAGGCAGCTAAAGATCTCTCTCATGGAAAGGTGGTGGCATTGCAGTTGTCATTAATTATAAATCAGTTTCTAATATGACTGAGAGCACAAGGATTGTAGGGGGTCTTGTTAACATGAGATTAAAATTCTCTTGAAGTGTAATTATTTTGCAGGGGGGTATTGGACTGGATTTGTGACAAGCTATTGCATCTCTGTGCTTACTGCATTGACAGGAGAGATTTTGTTCATCACAGGGAGAGTATCAATGATCACCATTTCTCATGGAGAAATCCTAGCACTTGCAAGGAAAAAACCTGAAGGGGAAGAGAATTTAGATCCTAATTACAGATTTCTAGCAAGTCCCCTTTCTTCTCAGATCCTTTCTTTGATAAAAGTGAAGTTGACACTGGAGGGCACCAAGAAAGTCAAGAGTACAGCACCCAGCAGGGCAAGGTCAGCTCTCACACATGTTTGGAATGGGGAAAAAGGCAGTGCTTCCAGTCTAAACCAAACTGAATTTTAAGTCTTGTTGTGAAACTTTCAAATTTTTTTTTCCTTCTTCAATGAACCTTGCTGGATTTGACATGGTAAATAAGTTTGGCTTTCCCTTCCTTTTCTGCCCCTTAAAAGAACTCAATTATTTCCTCTGGAAAAGCCACTTTTCTTTGAAAAAAATATGGTGAAAGAATTTTTTTAATTAAACCAAGCAATTGGCAGGAGCATATTCAGGCTTCTTTTCCCTCTGTTTGAATTGCTAATCCTTGCACTAAAAAAATGTAATCCTTGCTGAGACACAGAGCAAGGAAATGAGGCAGCAGACTCCTCTGCAGCTGCAGTAATCTGGCCTTAAAGTCAGAATTTACAGAAGCAGTTAGGTTCAGGTGTCCCTCAGGCTCGAGGAATTAGGAAACCAAGTACTTCAGCCTTGAAAGGATTCTCCAATCTGTAAATTTAGCCTCGTGCATAACATGGCAGATCTGGGCCCTGCGAGTGCCTCGCAGAAGACAGCCAGATGTGTCCTCCTTAGCATCTCTCTGGGGATAGCTTAGAGAGCAGATTTTCTTCTGTTCTCCATGTGCACAGAGCTGCTCCTTAAGGAGCACCAGCTCCTTGCTGCATGGCGTGGGTCCCTGGTTTCAGAGCAGCCCCTAAGCCCTGAATCACTGCCCCATTCCCTAGCCTGACCCTCTGAGCTGCACTTCCTCCTCCTCAGCAGCTATGGCACCCCACACCCCAAGGGCCTCTTTAACAGGGGCACAGAGGATGCTAAATTCCATCTGGCCCAGAGAAACCAAGGTCACAGTTGTGGCATTCATGTTCTCTGGAAAACCCCTTCACCCACGATTTTTCTCCTGGGAAGCTGAGAAGCCTCTGAGAAAAGGAACACAATTCTTATCTCATTTGCTTCTCCTGTGTTTTGCTTATGTGGAATGTGTTTGGAGATTGTTTACCACAGGTGATTGTTTCATTGGATTCTGCTGTGAGTTGTTTTCACTCATTGGACAATCAGTGCCAAGCTGTGTTGGGACTCTGGAAAGAGTCACGAATTTTCATTATTATCTTTTTAACCTTCTGTAAGTATCCTTTCTGTATTCTTTAGTATAGTTTAGTTTAGTATTCTTTAACATAAAATAGTATCATAAAATAATAAATTAGCCTTCTGAGAACATGGAGTCAGATTCATCATTCCTCCCTGCTACAGGGCACCCCAGAAATACAATGACAGTGGTCAAATATTGCTAGGAAATTTTCATCTGTATCTACAGAAATAGGAAACTCAGTACAAAAGGCACCTGGCCCAAGACAAAGTGTGTGTTTGCTCAGGCCTTTATGGGAAGAAACTCACCATTTATAATCAGCATCAGTGCTGCTGCAATCCACCTTGCTGATACAAAGATTCATTTAGAAGCTGCTTTGATATGTTGCACTCAGCTCCTTGAGCAATGAAATGCTTTTGTGTGTGGTTTTCCCCACCCCCTGAGTTTGGTTGCCCTCCCCACCACCAATCTAAATTTGCTTTTATGTGCTAGGAAAACAAAAAAAAAAAGTGTGAATTCACCACTTCTGAACATCTTGTCCTCCTAATTTGTACAGAGCTAGTTTGTTCAGCACAGAAACAGTACTAGGAGCAGAATAAATTTAGCTGGGATGCAGGCTGGAGGGAGGGGATGGCAGAGCCAGGGGGGAGCAGAGAGGGGCTCTGCAATGGTGCTGCTCTTCTTGGGGTGTTCTGTCAGCAGGTCTCCTCATGCCCCTGCCCTCCTGCAACCTTGTTTCTGCCAGCTGCAGTCAGGATGGAAATGCCACCTCCATGCAAAGCCTCTCCATCGTTTTATCTTCCTCCTTTCCTCACAAATTTGCCATTCTTCAAATTAACTGTTTTAATCACAGGGTTCAATTTTTAAAAGTTTTTCCTCTCCTCCTTTCAGCTCTCAATTCCCTGGATACCCCACGCCCTCTCAGGGTCTCTCACCCTCCTTTGGCACCCTGTATCCTCTTCCCAGCCCATCCTTTCCCTTCCCTTGCCCTGCTCCTCCTCAAGCACAACTCCTTTTCTTCCCCACTTTCTGTCACTTTCTCCCAGGCTCTTCCCTTCCCAGTTCTACCAGCTCTATCCCAGTTGCATCCCCAACTTCTCCCTTGCTACAGCACATACACAAGGACACAGCCAAGGATGTCACTGAGCCTGAGGACCAGCATTATTGAGAATATGCAATAAAAGACGTGCCAGAGCCACTCAGGGAAAAAGCTGGGGACTGAGGAGAAGTGGAAAATTAACTAAAAGTGGAGAGCAAATACCTTTGGGCATCTGGGCCTAAAATCTACATGGGAGAGCCCTGGCAAGCTGTGCCCTAGACAGGCAGCCTGGAGAAAATCCACAGCAGCAAATCCTCAAGTTAACCCAGGCGCTTCTTCAACCTCCTGCCCATTCAGTTTGAACCAATATTTTGCTTGGAATAAATAGCAGGTTTTCCTCTTTTGAAATAAAAAGGGCAAGTGGAATTGAGATTTTGTTATCTCATATTTTGAGCTGATGACCTTTGCAAAGAAGGGAGGGAATGGCCAACTTCATCTTTACAGCATTTATTTTATGTAACAGCTTTGTCAGCTGAGCTGAAGACAGAAATGGACAGAGCATTATTAGCCCAAGAGAGATGAGTCTCCTCACATTTCTGGAATAGAAATGGGCATGTAAGCCATGATAAGTGGTTATCTTCAGCCAGCAATTTAACACCAGCTACAAAGAGAAAGCAGGCTAGAATCTGCGCTGATAAAAGGCATCTTTGCTATTTGATGTCCAACACTATAATTTGAGGCATTTTAATTTTTTCTCTTGGAGTGAGAGCCTGCCTGTTCTTTGAGGTCTGAGGAAAGGTGAGGATTGTTACACTGGGACAGCAAGAAATGTGTTAACTTGGCACCAGAGATTGCAGAGGGCAGATCCTCAGCCCAACATGATGATGATGATGATGAATCCCCCTCCAGTGCTCTCAGAGGGGCAACGAGGAGGCTTGGCAGTCATTTGGAGTGGCCTGAGGGTTGCAGTAATTTGTGCCTCCCCCAGGAAGCCCCAAAATGGGGATGGTGATGCCAGGAGGCCTCAGAGGCAGCCCAGGAGGCAATGGGTGTGGGATCTGTGGTGCCAGCAGAGCCCTGTGGCTCTCTCTGGGGGGGTTTTCCCTTACAGGAGAGCTGGGGGCTGTCAAAGGGAGAAGAATGCATGCAAACAAAGGAAAAGCTTCTCTCTGTAGCACGGCTGATTGTAGCGGGCATCTTTTTGTGAAAATCCTTTTCTTGGGGTTTTTTCTTCCTGAGAAGCTGTGAGGCTTCAGGAACAAAATGCAAACATTGATTATCTGCTGCCGTGGGATGCAACAGGTGCATCTGTGATTGGCCCATGTTGGATGTTTGTAATTAATGGCCAATCACAGCCCAGCTAGCTGGGACAGAGAGTCTGAGGCAGCTGCCTTTGTTTTCATTCTTGTCTTTTCTATTCTTAGCTTAGCCAGCCTTCTGAGATGAAACTTTTCCTTCTATTCTTTTTAGTATAGTTTTAATGTAATGTATATCATAAAATAATAAATCAAGCCTTCTGAACATGGAGTCAACATTCTCGTCTCTTCCCTCACCTGAAAATCCCTGTGACCACCGTCACAGCTGATGGCTGTCCAGAACAACCCCAAAAAGGCCTGTCCAGAAACACTGCATTTCCCTAGCACAATTATGGCCTAATAAATCAGAGCAATTACCAAGCATACATTATTAAAAACATTTTTGTATCTATCCAAAAATACACATTGTCTCAGTTTGTGCCTGCAGAAACCAAAAGCATTTGTGCCATCAGGCTTCTCTCCTGGCAGTGAATGGGCTGGAGACAATTACATTTTCTTTTTATACTTCCATCATCTCCAGCACCTCTGCGATCAAGAGCTCCTGGCTGTAATGTCACCACAACCATCCCTTGCTGCAGCCATTTCCTCAAGAGCTGCAAGAGTTCCTCCCTGAAACAAGCCCAGCCTGTGGGCCACAGGGTTTTTTGACTGCCAAGAGCCACAAATATGTTCTGTCCAGATCCTGGCAAAATGCCTGTGCAGAGATCTCTGTCACAGCTTGGAGAGAACGTGGCTGCTCACATGGGGCCCACTTGGCTCTGACAGCCACCTTTTGGTCAGTTTTCCCTCTGAGAGATGCATCCATGTCTCCTGGCCCTTTCTGTCACACAAAACCTGCTCCAGAAATTTCCATGGAAAATCTCAGTGATATATGGTCTCCTCGAGCCAGGTCTCATAAGCTCTTGGAAATTTATGTCACACCCAAGATAGCTCAGCTACCTTAGAAGGCATCAAATCAGCAGGATGGCTTCTGTGGTAGTGTTGGAAACAGGAAAGTTTTATTAAAAGGCAAAATAACAAAGCTCTTTACAGAGGAAAAACTGAGGCAAAGTAAGAGGTTCTTGCTCTTGGTAGAACACCTCACAAAAGCCATTAGTTCCTTTGTTCTCTTCTTTTTCTAGTAAACTGCTTAGACAGGACTTTTTGGCTCTTGTCCTGTTGGCTATCTTAAAGTTTGAGGTGAAATCCCTCAAGTCCTATGAGGTGTCTTTTTACCTAATTGAGGAGAAAAACTTCTGGGCTTTTTTTCCTTTTCTAGGAGACAAAGGATAATTTTGTCACTCCATCAACAGGGGGCACATTCCCACATCCCAGTCCCTGCCAAGCCCCATTTCCTCACACTTCTCCTGAGGGTGGTACCTTGCCAACTACAAGGAAGCAGAGGTGGAACACAACTGTTGCTGAATGAGCCCAGGTACAGGAGTTCTGGTCTACAGCAGACTGATGTCATGATTGCATTTATTTAATATTATGAATATAGAGAAATAAACATATGCACAGACCATGTTTATTTCACTCTATCAAATGTAATTTTAACAAACATGGCAATTTTTACTGTGAAACAGAATGTCTCAACTATTATAAGTTTCAGTGCTTTGTAATTGTGCTTCAATAGGCACAAGAAGTATTTTACTGCACAGTGAATGCATTTCATTAAAGAGCATAAATTTACACCCTGTTGTAAATGAATGTTCTTTTTACACTGTATTTTTTTCCCTGCAGAATGTTGCCATTTCAGTATTCACTGTAATCACTCCACTGTGTTGCAAGCAAATGTCATTTATATGATATGTAAAAATTCAGAGAATTCAATTTAAGGGATCTCAGTCTGAAGTATAAATACATGCAAGCCACGTAACACAAATAAACTTACTCCAGATGGTTGCAGATAAAATCAAATCCCGCCATCATAAGAAATGAAATTCCCAGTACAAATACAGGCAATTCAGTACAGCTTCTGCTGACCAAACTGGGCAGAAAAATTAGCACCAATCCAAACATAATAAATTTAATGAAGTTTTTGCCACTAATTAGAGACCAAGCATTATGTTTTCTAGGTGGTTAAACAGCTTTTCCCTCTGCATGTTTCTGAGAATCTGCATGGATTCCCCCAGCTATCTGCCCCAGAAAGTACCACAGGTAAATATCTAGAAACAGAAACTATTGATACCATAAAATGAGCAATTCTAAAAGGAACAATGGTTTATTTGCCTCTCCACATTACAGCTGCCTGGAGTACTTACAGTACAGCCCAAGAGCATTAACAAACAGCCAAGCTATTTCTTCTCTGTTGATAGCCACCTTATTGCTTTCAGCAGCTAGCAAATTAAACCTTCAAAATAATTCTCATGTGCACTGACTGTAAAGTGAATTTAAATTAAACTAATATATTACAAGAAAAGTGAGTACCTAGCCAGAGTTCTCAGCAGCCTCTCTCTTCTTCCCAAGCCAGGCTGGGAGCACACAAATATAGTTACACACTTCACACCTGCCACCGTGCATCTGCCCAGCCATATGCTGCAGGACGCACCTCATCCCAGCCCTCACACACATTTGTATTTGCAAACACCTCCTGCCACTGGGAGGTGGGGGAGCCCAGCCAAGTGCTGCTGAAACCAAACAACAAAAGCCTCGCTGCCCATTCCTCCTCCGCCAGGTGCCCTTGTGTCCTCCCCAAACTCTAAAATGGCAATGGGCACCCCAGGCAGCTCAGCAGATGCAGCTGGACATGAAGCCAAAAAAAGCCAAAGTTACTGACTCAATACCATTACACCAGGACGAGTCTCAGGTTTCTGTGGCTGAGATGACCCCCAAGGTATCAGAAAGTCTCTTTTTTCCCAGCCCTGCAACTGCAGAAGAATTTGAGATTCTTCAGTTCTGCTTTTCAGGGTTGTTTATTTTTCCTTATCTATAACTATCTATTTCCTTATCTATTCTTTCTCTGACCTGCTGAGATCTGTCCAGCAGGTCGGGTTGAGGCACTCTGACCACTCTTGGGGTGGTGTTAGCTTTTTATACTAAGAACTACAAGTACTTTATTTACAATAATTTTCCAATTCCTATCACCTATGTTAGATAGTCTGTCTCTACTCTAAACCAATCCAGAAGTGTCACCATCACAGCAGAAGATGAAGGACAAGAAGGAGAAGAAGAAGGACAGGACATGCCCAGATTCCTCCATCTTGCCTCTGGAACCCCCATTCTAAATCCTCAAAATTCTACTTTTTCACCCTTTGACAACTTAACTATTATTCTACTCAAACTCTTGTGGCTTGTAATCTTCACACAAAGTTGGTAATTTTTTCCATGGGCTAAAATCGAAGGCACAGGTGTCTTTGACTCTGTGCCGAGGTCTCTGAGCCCCCTGCCAGGGTCTCGAGTCATCCAGGGCAGCCAGAGGAATGTCCTGGGTTCCAACAGACAAGGCAATCTTGCATAGCCCTGCTGGCATCCTTCTCCTTCTATTTATCCAACATTCCCAAGCTATCACTGATTGATGAACTTCTATCATTCAAGTTCAGGCCTGGGAGCAGCCTGCAAAGCTGTCTCACACCTTGCACTTGCTGGCTTCAGTGCAGAGCTAAACACTACTCTGAGAATGTTTTAATTGCTCAGTATTCCTGAGATGGAACAAAAAGAATGGCAGTGGATAGATGGATTTGAAGTGCTCTAAAACAGCCTCAAACACAGCTTCTTTCCTCTTAGGCTGCTGGACCAAGCCCTAAAAATATGAAAATCCTGATGTGATTGAGAATAACTACATTTTGGAGAGGTAGTTATTCTTGGTACTTGATGAAATTCAGCTTAGATGAAAATTTGGGAACCTACTTCTTACCTGTTTATAAAATAATAATTTATTAATAAACTATTTTAAATCCTGTTCTTTTTGTTTCTGGGCACATATCAGTTTTGTCTTCTGCACCTCTAGCTTGAAGATTTTATCTTACACTGAAAGCAATCTTAAAAATCTCTGCTTTTACTCTAGGTCAAATTCAAGTTAGCCTCCTGCAAGTAATGCCCTGCAAGTGTCTCAGCAGGATATCATAGCAGAAATGGCTCTTTAAGTCTGGCACCAGGCACAGGCAGGTTGGAGAATGGATATAATCAGATTTCAAGGCAGAAAATCTGACTGCATCAGCACTGTGAAACCCAGCAAGGGTTCAGCACACAGAGCACAGAGTAGGGGAAAAAGCAGAAAAATGAGAGCAGCCCTTCTCTTGGTGTAGGTAATGCTTTTCCACAGGAATCATGGGAATGCTTTGGGTTGGAAGGGACCTTAAAGATCATCTCATCCCAGCTCTCTGCCATGGGCAGGGACACCTTCCACCAGAGCAGGCTGCTCCAAGCCCTGTCCAACCTGAACACGAACACTTACAGGGATGGAGCACTCAGCCTCTCTGGGCAACCTGTGCCAGTGGTTCATCTTTCTCTGACTGAAAAATTTCTTCCCAACAGATAATCTAAACCTGCCCTTTATCTGCTTAAAGCTATTGTTCCTTGTCCTGATGCTGCCCGCCCTTGTAAGAAGTCCCTCTCCCTTCTTTTTAGGTACTGGAGGCCCACAGTGGGGTCTCACCACAGCCTTTTCTCCAGGCTCAGCCCAAAGTTCTCAGCCTTTGCCGGAGAGGTGCTCCAGCCCTCTGGTTATCTTCATATCATTATCTCCACCCTGTGGAGGGTGGCCGGCTGCTCTGGGAGGCTGCCCAGCCCCTTGCAGAGCAGGGCAAGCACCATCAGGTTCTGCATGGAGATACATGGGGCACATCCCCTCAATATCAAATAAGGAATTCCTGCATAATGGCCAGCACAAGTTCTGAACACTCCTTTTCATCCAAAGTCACACATCACAGCTCTCCTTACCCCTTGCACTTACACATGTGAAGCAGCCACTCATTTTATTACTCTGTGCAGAGTTTGATTACCAAAATCTGTTACACACATTCTTGAGACACACCCAGTCACTGCTGGCATTAGCACACAGCTCCTCCTGGATTATTCCTCAGCATTTTAAAGCTGCCCATGCTGCTGCTTGGTACAAGATTGGATTTACCAGCATTTCATTTCCTGATTCAACCTTCCTGGCTGGAAGTTTGCAGCTCCAGTCCCTTGGAAGCCCGTAAGTTATGCATGGGTCTAGCACCAGAGCAGTTTAGGTGCCCTTTTAGAGCAAGGGTAACATTGCTGGACAGGAACTATGTTGTCTGCACTGCAGGTCACAGAGTACTATGTGATTCCTGCTAATTAAATTCACTGTGGGAGGCTCCTTTCATCTCCACGTGGTGCCTAACTGCAGAGCTGGATGTTGCCCCTAATTGCTTTTTATAACAAGGTTATAAAAGTCACGCTGTTGTGTCCAGCTATGTCAGGGCCCTGACAACTGTACAAGACCAGAAGTGACATTAATACCATACTGTATTGTACCAAAATTGGATATTAATGAGGAAATTCCAGTCCTGTTTCAGTAGGATCTTATTGTGATCAGTTAAGAGCTGTATTTACACAGGAATGTTAAGGAACATTAAAATAAAACTCCAAGTAAAAATCGGGATATCTATGTAACCTAAATGATGTGTTAAGACATGAGATAATCTAATTGAGCAATACTGTTAGCTGTCAGGTTAAAAATGTGTCTAACAGCATATTACAATGTGTTTTCTTCAGCCCAACACAAGTAAACTGAGGGAGTGAGTGCAGATTTCTTGTTATGACCAATTATTTTCCTTGGCAAGGAGCTAAGTGTGAAAAGATCACTGGATGACCAGATGCTTTTCCCCTGCTAACAAAGAACTTCTGCACAGTTCAACATTGGAGCTAAATGGACAAGAGGGCCAAACCTGAGACTACTCAAACCCATCCCAGATATCCCTGTTTCTGGACTCAGCAATAAATGAACTTGGGGAAAAAGCAAGTTAGCCCAGCCTGAAACAGCCTCTTGGCACCAGCATTGTTGCTATTTCCACCTAAAGCCCACACTCCTTGGGACTCCTGTGGAAGTCTTCTCTGGGCACAATCTGCTGCACTACGGGGCAAAAGATTAATGCCATTAAATTCAGTCTCAGATTACTCACCCAGGCCAAGCAGGAGAGAAGGGTTCCTAGTGTTCATATCACCAGGGGATACATTCTGCCCCTACTTGTACTCCTGTGTCACAGACATATTTTCTGAAAAATCCTTTTGCCAGGATTTTTTCTCTTGAGAAGCTGATAAACCTCAGAGGGAAAGAAAAACAATAATTATCTGCTGCTGTGGAATGCAACAGGTGCATCTTTGATTGGTCCATGTGAATTGTTTCTACTTGATGGCCAATCCCAGGTCCAGCCTGTGTCTGGGTTTTTATTATCATTCTTTTCCTTGCTAGCCTTCTGATGAAATCCTTTCTTCTATTCTTTGAGTATATAATTTTCTTTTAATACAATATATATTATAAAATAATAAATGAGCATTCTGAAACATGGAGTCAAGGTTCTCATCTCTTCCCTCATCCTGGGACCCCTGTGAACACCACCACACTCCTGCACCCTCACTAGACATCAGAGGCAGAATTCATCCCCACAGACTTTGAAGTCTGGGATGCCATTTTGGAGGGACAGGTGCCACTAGATCATGGATATTTTTCTACAGTAATTGCCAATTAATAAGCAAGGGAAACTGATCTTTAGAAGTGCTTGTTGCTCAGTAGCTCCTGGTTCAGATGGAGATGCAGTGGGTAGAAGTACCATGCTAAACCCCTCCTGCAAACCAAACCCACGTGGCACAGGCTTGCCCCAAACCAATAGCAATCAATTATTAGCTAATGAAGCAGTTAATCACAGTCTGAAATGTGTTTGTCCTAGAAAATGCTCACTAGTCCTACATATGCAACGTGCTTACATTAACATTTTAGAAGGCTCAGCAGCTTCCAAGTTCCTTTATGTTTGCACACAGCAGAGATCTCTAGGAAAATCTGATAGGAAAGCACAGTGTACACTGAATTATTATAACAGACACCTGAATGAAGTTCTTAAGGCAGGGCAGCTCCACTTGCTTTACACACAACTTGCTGCTTTCTCATTATATTCTTTATCTATTGTTGAGTCAAGAATAAAATCCAATTTTGTCAAACATTTTAAGCAAAATATAAAGGCCAGGGTGTGATGGTGTTCACAGGGGGTTTTGGTTGAGGGAAGAGATGAGGATCTGACTCCACGTTTCAGAAGGCTTGATTTATTATTTTATTATATATATTACATTAAAACTATACTAAAAGAATAGAAGAAAGGATTTCATCAGAAGGCCAGCTAAGAATAGAAAAAGAAGGAATGATAACAAAGGTTTGTGGCTCAGCTCTCTGTCCCAGCCAGCTGGGCTGTGATTGGCCATTAATTACAAACATCCAACATGGGCCAATCACAGATGCACCTGTTGCATTCCACAGCAGCAGATAATCAATGTTTACATTTTGTTCCTGAAGCCTCTCAGCTTCTCAGGAGGAAAAAATCCCAAGCAAAGGATTTTTCATAAAAGATGTCTGCAACACCAGGGAAGAGTGCTTTTTCAAATGACTTTCTATTCGACATGCCCCTGTCTGAGACCAGGATAATAAGGACATTTAGCCCTTTCCAACTGATTTCAACTGCATCAAAACCATCATCAGCACATCTCTTAACTAAAGAGCACCACTGAAGAAAGCTTGCCTTGCTCAGGAGCTCACACAATGTTCCACCAAGTTTTCCAGTTTACAGATAGAAGAGAAAAACTTGGATTATCCTGTCCCTTTGCAGCTCTGCCAGCCCCTTACATCTCCACTAGGAATCCAGGTAGGACTTCAATGGCTTTGGTTTCTCTGGAGCATATTTCCAAAGCAGGCACTCAGCCTCAGTCTGATCACGAGAGCAAGGAAAAGGGGGGAACATTCCTGCAACTCCCTGCAAGCTCCTGTTCTAAATGCACAGCAGAAACCTGTGAAATATCTCAGAAATCAAAGAGAAAACCCTGGGAGACCAAGGCATTATATATTGTTCTGTGCCTGGAACACCCCAGAATTCCCTGTAATGGAAGAGGAGACCACAGGGAGCTGCAGATGTTCCCAGCAGCATCTGTCTGCAGCAGCAGCAGCACAGGCAGTCTGTGGTATTTTCAGGGTCCTCCGTTGTGGGGAGGAAAGATGAATCTGACTCCATGTTCTCAGAAGGGTAATTTATTATTTTATTATGTTATATTAAATAAAAGAATACTACACTAAACTATTCTAAAGAATAGAGGCTGGATACTTACAGAAGGCTTAACAAGATACTAATTAAAAACCCGTGAGCCTCGCCAGAGTCCTGACACAGCTGATGGTGATTGGTCATTAAGTTAAAACAATTCACATGAAACCAATCAAACATTCACCTGTTGGATAAACAATCTCCAACCACATTCCAAAGCAGCAAAACACAGGAGAAGCAAATTAGATAACATTGGTTTCCTTTTTCTCTGAGGCTTCTCAGCTTCCCAGGAGAAGAAATCCTGGGCAAGTGGATTTTTCCAGAAATCCTGGGCAAGGGGATTTTTCCAGTGACACCAGTCCCTTCTGGCAGCTGTGTCACAGAGGACTCTAAAGCATTGAGATCCCAGTGGAGCTGCACTGGTGTTTGCAATAAATGAGAGGAAACATTCACATTTTTACAAGGCAGTTGTAAAATCACAAGGCACTTGACTACACCAGCAGCTCAGCACTGTTTCTCAGCTCACCACTCATTTCTTCACATATTATAAAAGATAATAACTGCTTGTATCAGGTACAACAGAGGTGCTCTGTTAGGGTGCTGCTGCAGTGCTCTGTCACCCTGGCTCCCACATGAAGGGCTCTGTGCTGACAGAAATGTAGAGTGGCTCTGTTTCGAGAGGCTCTACAAGCCTAAAAGCACCTTACTGGAAATATAAAAAGCTCCCCAAAAACTAAAGCAGTGAGAAAGATTTCAGCATGTGCACTATGTAGAGTCATAGGAGAATGACATGAGGGGGCTGCAGAAAGCTCAGCAGACCAGCACTGAGGATTGTGAGCTGGTTTCTGATTCTTATTTGCAATTCAAGAGGTCTGTGATTGATCAGACCATTGTTTCTTCTCCTCTAACTACAGTCCTTTCCACCCTCAGGGAAATACCAAAGAACAAGGAGTGAATAATGCTCTTAAGATATAAACCTTTGACATTTGGTGGATATTTTAACCAATGCTGGCATTTCATTACTGATATCAAATAAAGAATTATACAGCCTCATTCAGCCTGATTTCCCTCAGACTATTCCAATCAGTACCAATTGCAGCCTAAGTCTCAGGTTGAAGATTTCATTTGCAAATTAAATTTTGAGGGGGGTGGGGGAGATAAATCTGTTAGTCTGTGGTTTGATCAAAAGTTTGAAAGCTAGTCTTATAACAAAAGAGTGAAATCTAGGCTGCAAAGTCAACATGGGGTTGACTCAAAATTTCCTCACCCGAAATTTCCTCACCCAAAATTCCTCACAGCCCTTTTAATAGCAGAAATGTTTCAAACTAATACATCTGGGTCTCTGAAACAGTGGCAGCAGTATTTCAAACATTCTCAAAGCCCAGATTCTTGCATGGGCTTGAACTGGTGACAATAATTGTCGCGATCAGCTTCTCAGGCCAAAGAGAAACACGCCAGGACCGCGCAGGCGGGCTCAGCTGTCTCAGAGGAAACACTGGAGTGAAGCAGGATGCCAGGGCTTCAAAAAGGAAAAGCTGGAGGGCATAGCAGCACATGTGCTGAGTGGCAGAAAATTAACAATTTTGATACTGCAGCTACTCCAAAAGACACATTGCCAAAGAATAGAACAGCAGAATTCAGTGAAAAATTAGAAAATACTCAGCGAGTTTGGGACATCAAATAATCAATGTTTGTTCCCCAAATTGTAATTGATGAACCAAAACTTTCTTTAGGGCACAGAAGGCACCTCAAGAGATGCATCAAGCAGCATTCAGCAAAGCAGCACATGCCAGAGCTTTGCCATCAGCAGGATTCTCCACAAAGCTTTTAAGGCAGGTCACAAACCAGCAAAACACCAGCTGCTTGCATTTACTTTTTTTTTTGTTACATTTCTAGAACAAACTTCTCTTAAGACAAGTCTGACCGAGTTATGTACAATGCTTTCTCTTGCTCCAACCATTTAAATAGATTTGATAAGCAAGCCAGATTGCATGCCAGCGCTTCCAACAATTATTTTGCAAGAAATCCTGTGATGAACCTTAGTCTCTTTTCACACTGACTTGATTATACTCACAAAACTTTACACTTGTTCATACACAATGTGAAAATAAAACACTGCCAGGCCAGCAGACAAATCAGTGACCTAAATGTTCCAGAAAATGAAATTATATATGTCTTGGCTGTCCTGCAGGGCTTGCAGAAGCAGGAAGAAGTATCACCAAATAACTTGAATTCAATAATTCCCCAGAAGCACCAATTCCCCTAACCTCAGGAAATTCTGATACAGTCAGCAGGAGAAAATACGTCTCTCTGGCAGCTAACTACAAAAACAGAAAGTGGGATACTCAGGAAAAAGCAAACTAATAAGAGAACTATACACTGGAAGATATATAGGGAGAGAAAGAACAGAAGATTTCTTCTCTGTCAAGCAGAGGGTTACAGATCCATCCTGTGTTAACACTTCCTTTCCAATTTGCTCACAAACACCTTTATTTTTTTATTTACTTGAAACCCTGGCTTTGAAGCAGTGGGCTATGGGAATGAAACAAAAGGATGCATTACAAAACATCTCTCTGTCAGCCATTTGGTCTGACCAGCTGAGCTTCTTTTAATGTAATGCAAAAGAAGCTGAGCAGGCCCTCAAGCAGAGGATGCTCCTGGCCTCAACTGGAGCCTGATCAAATAATTGTCTTCCTATTAGAGGGTGCAGTCTTGCAGCCCTGCTGCTGAAATGGTGCTTTGATCATATCTTGTGGAAAACTGGCAAGAGCAACCATTTACTGTCACATTTCTGCTTTTACTCTGCAGCTCTTATTACTTTATATGCATAAAAAATGCATGGCTACTTATAAATCTTTGATTCTATTCCGGACTAGACCTGTTACATTTTTCACCTCCCCTCCCGGATAAAGTCTGGAAAATGCACACATTCCATACAGGGCATGGGAAACTGCAAGTTTGAGCACAGGCATTCACTCAAAGGAGAGCAGCAGCTGTTCCAGGAGCAGCACCAAAACCAGGAATGTGGAATTTGTCCTTTTTTTGCAAATAATTACCCTGAAATTATGAGAGGCAGCCTCAGTGTTAGAGTGCAAGGAGGCTGAGATGATTGTTCCTCCTTTCATGTTCCTGCTGTGAGACAGAGCATGATACCAAAAACTCTTAGCAGGTGAGCTGGTGATAATTACTGTTTTACAGCTCCATGCAAGAAAACCACCCTGGGAAAGGGACACAGCTGCCAGGACAGCCTAGATCCCTGAAAAAGTGAAACAGCAGCCTACAAACCTGCCTAGTCATTGAGAGGGCTCACTCATGAAAGATTCATAGTGGCCATTGAGTCCATTCATTGATCCAAGCTCCTACTCTTGACAGAGATACCAATGCTCTGCCCTTTTCCCAGGTATCCTCCACATCACTCACCCTTCATCTCTACTTCTCCCATCTCCTCAATTCCCAGAGGGACAGGCAGCCCATATTCAACTGCAGGGATAAGAACATCCCTGGAGAAACCACTTCTGCCTGGGCCCATGAGGCTCTATAGGCATTCTAAAATGCTCTGAAAAGCCAAAAACCAGGCACTTACCAGCAGGAATGCTAAGGAGATGAAGAAGAAAAATAAACACGGACATGCAAAACAAAGATTTTTGGATGCACACATCACACTGCCTGAAAGAGATCCCACTGTAAATCTTGCTATGCTACCCATTGCCTTGAGACTTACCTTAATCAAGTAGTTGTGCAGTCTTTCAGCTTAAAGATGATCTTTAAAGAACAGGCATTGCTCTGCTCACCCTCTTTCTTTTATTTTCCTCCCACAGAGGTATTTTGACTGGATGTAGGAGTCTGAAATCACAAGCCAAGTGAGTGAAGGAAGGGGTGGGGAAGGCTTCTTTAATCACACAGGTGATAGTGAAGGGAGATTTGCACCTGGGCCAATTACCCAATAATCTGCAGCAGCTCCTGGTAGAAATGCCCCACTTTGTTCTTAATCCTTTTGTAGTGCCAGCCCAGCTTGGTGCCACCTCTCCTCTCCTCTCTGACCCCTTCTCCCCCCTAACATGCACATGCTGCTGCATTTTATGTGCTGAAACAAACTCCTGGTGCTCAGGTATTGTGCAGATTACAGCCAGCAGGATCTCCTGTTTTCCAGCTTCCTTTTATTTCCCAGCCAGTAACTGCCTGTTCTATGCATCAGGAGCTTAGGAAGAAAATATGTTATTTCCATGAAGGCTGACACAGCCTTTTTCTTCATTTATACCTACTGATTTTTATTTTTTCCCCCCACTGATGCATTATATGAGTCCCTCTCTGAGTTCCAGTTTTTGGACACCAGTGTTTTACTTTTAGAAAATGCATGTGCTGTTTAGCATACTATGGAGTGAGAGTGGGCCAGGTGGAGATCATTTTACATGGCAGGGAAATGAGGCCTCTTTTCTCCATAATTATCAAATCTGCTTCTACAGAGAGCTTTTCTCTACTGCTAGGCTGCAGCCCTCAGTTACCTTATGCCACTTGGTAAATATTCAAAGGTCACTAAGCAGGATTTCCTCTGGAAGGCAGAGTTCCTAGAAACACAGGGCTACGGTAAGGAAAATAGTCCTGTGTGAAGCCTGGCTCCCTAACAGGATGAAAATTTCTCAGTAGTTAGAGCTGAATATTGAGAAAAGGAAAAGCTTTTCTTCTGGTTCCAACATTACCTGAGAAATATCAGTTATCAAAGAGGGAGAACACAATTTTACCAGGAGTCATAATATGTTTAAATTGGTATATACTCTTTTTTCTTTTTGGACTTGGTGGAACATAGCAGATGCAAAAACCATTGGAAAGGTGAAGGATGCTAAGCAAAGTTACCATGCAGGTAACTGTGCCTGTGTCAAATTCACTTTAGATGACATTTCTTTTTCATTAAGTCATTGAAGCTTTCACCTAAAAACCTCTTTTACATGTTTTCCTTTCATCTTGTCCCCAGTTAGCTTTTTCAGTAGAGTTAAACTGGAGATTAATCCATTTAAGTTTAATGTTGCCTACATGAGGGTACTTGAGATAAATCAGTTTTAAGTAATGAAGGGTTTAAATTCAGGGCAGAGGAGTGAAGCTGCATGAGTCCATCTTTTGGACCTCTGTTCAAGGCAGCCTGGCCACAATTAAGCACAGTTTGTTTCCACAGTGGGCAATGTACAAGAGCATGTAATGACAGAACAAGGGGGGAGGGCTTACAACTGGAAGAGAGTATGTTTAGATTGGATATTAGAAAAAATTGTTTATTCTGAGGGTGGTGAGGCACTGGCACAGGTTGTCCAGAGAAATTGTGGCTGCCCCATTGCTGGATCAGCCAGCAATGGAATTAGAAGATCTTTAAGGCCCCTTCCAACCCAAACCTTCTATGATCCTGTGTAGGCCGTGTGTGCAGGATACATCCAGTTTCTCTGGGTGCATTACCTGTCAAACCCTCACAAAACCTGCCATCCCAGGTTTGCTCAAGACAACCTCTCCATGATAGTGATGCCAGATCAATTTGGTCTTTTTTTCCTTTCATATTCTCTCTGCATTCTTTACACATATATTTGGAGCTCTGGATTATTGCATTCATATCTAGTTTTCCCTGCTCTGATAGGCAGAAAGACAAAACTTATTTATTTCTCTGGATCTGGATTGGAGGCACTTGAGATGGTATTTCATGTTCTGACTCAGGTGTTTATTATTTCTTATCACTAAAACAGTCTCACAACCATGAGTTCAGCAGCTTTTCATTAGCAAGGCACAAAATGACCAACAATCTCTTGTTACAAGGGCTTTTAAGACTAAACTATCCAATTAAGAACTGACACCCGGATTATTTCCCTTTCAACCCAATAACTGATCCCAAAGAGCCCCCAATGGGGACTTTTCTGCCCAATTACAAAATGCCACCCAAACCCATGGAGAAGGAGGAAGAAGAAGAATGAAGAAGAAACCCAGGACAACACCCTGTGCCCTCCATCCACAACATACTAAAAATCCCAAAACCTAAATTTCTCACCAAGTGATACACCCACACTACTCTCTATAATCTATTTCACACTTTTATGGATTTTGGTCTATTCTGGAGTTTAGGAAACTTTCTCCATGAGTGAGGGTCAAAGACAGTGCTCCCCTGGGGGTCAGGGCACCCCAGAGCAGACATGGAAATATTCCCAGTGCCCTGGGTTTCCACACTCATTCTAAAGCCCCTATCCTATCTTGGTTTTTTCTGAGAGCCAAGGCCAAAAAACAGCTCTTTGGGACACATTTTCATCAACAAGTTTCCATCAGAGGGGGAAGGACTTAGAGAGGGGGAACTGTGGGAAATGGATTTGTGCAGAGTTCTCAGGGCCTGACCGAAGGCCCACACAGTGTGTGCATCCATATGCAAACCTTGAGACAAGAAATGCTGACTTAGAAATGCCATGGAATGGGACAGATGTTGTTGAGAGAGAAATGGAGCCAGAAAAAAGTTTCAAAAGATGGCCTTGCAAATAAGACTAGATACTTTGGAGAAACAGAAGTATGAAAGATCCATCGTAGTGGGACCCATGAGGGGTAGTTTTAGATGACTGGCTTTAAGACATCCACAGCATGGTGTGGCAAAAAGCTGATAGGCCAAGAAACACTTTTAGTGTATTGTGATTAGGAAATAGCTGATTGTGATGGTGTGTGTTGCAGACATTTTTTTATGAAAAATCCTTTCCTCAGGACTTTTCCTCCTGAGAAGCTGTGAGGCCTCAGGAACAAAATGCAAACATTGATTATCTGCTGCTGTGGAATGCAACAGGTGCATCTGTGATTGGCCCATGTTGGATGTTTGTAATTAATGGCCAATCACAGCCCAGCTGGCTCGGACAGAGAGCTGAGCCACAAACCTTTGTTATCATTCCTTTCTATTCTTAGCTTAGCCTTCTGGTGAAACCTTTTCTTATATTCTTTTAATGTAGTATTTTTTAAATGTAGTATATATCATAAAATACTAAATCAAGCCTTCTGAAACATGGAATCAACATTCTTGTCTCTTCCCCCATCCTAAGACCCCTGTGAACACGGTCACAGGTGTAATTATAACATCTGTGTTTTCTCACCCTTCTCATGGGAACAAAAGTTTTTAAAATGCCTCTCAGTTGCCCCATCTCTGGGTTAGGAAAAGAGCATTGTCCGACAAGGGGGAAATTACCTCACCTCTTATATCTCTAATTGGTGATTTTCATCAAATATGCTAATTTGCTAACCTGTAAAAACTGTATAAAACCCCTAGTGCTCCGTGGAAAGAACACTGACCACTAGGATATTTTTAGTTGGAAAACGCTACCTTCTCTTTCAGCAGATTAAAATACTACATGGAATAATTTAGTGTTGTAATAGGAAATAATAAAAACGCCAACAACTGTTCACGCACAACCTCCTCAAAGGAACCTTTGTGCTTCTAAGAATCAACAATCCAGAAATGAAATGGGAGATTCATGTGATCCCCCTGGTGCAGCTGAGTCTGCTACATATGGTAGTGCTTTGTGCCAGGCTTTTGTGCTGGCACAGGCATATGGGATCAGACACAGAGGAGGAGTTCTGAACTTTGCTGCAGAAGGATGAATGAATTCAAGCTGGAGTAGCAGCACAGATCCTGCACTAGCCAGTCCAAAAATAGTGAAGAAATCCCTTTTCTACATTTAGCACTCTGTGGATGGGTTTCTGTGTTCATTGATGAGCTCCTAGGCCAGCTCAAGTTTTACAAGAGCTGTAGCTCTTTATTTCTACAGTCAAAAGAGTGCAGGAGTTTTGAATATTAGCACAATAATATCTCCCTTTTTGCTTTCACTGCATTCAGCCGGGCTGACTCCACTAAATAACAGATAAATCTTAACTGTCTGTTATAGAAAGATTGTTTTGAAAAAGGGTTTCTTGCCAGACTATTATCCATTTTGTACCACTTTTTCTTTCCTTGTTCTTTTTTATTCTTCTATGAGAAAGAAAAAGGAGAGAAAAAATCTTTCTTTTTGTCCTGATCTAATTCTTGTGGCTGATATATAAGAGCACCAATTGATTGTAGTTTTTCATTTTGTCAGCTTTTTTAAAACAAATTCCATAGCATGATCTGACCAGTGACGAATGAGCCAGCACTTCCACTTGGAATACTAATGCTGAATTATCTGGCTGCCTGGGATCTGATGGAGATGCAGCAAGAATTAAAAAAATTACTGCACAGGAGCAGTGCTGACTGACGTAAGGCCTGCAAGCTGAGCTTTTGACCTCCGCTGTTTCTACAGTAACTGTGCCACGCTTTGTGCTTTCTATTCTCAGGCTTGCCTTGGAAGCCAATTAAATTAAAAGGCTATTCATTTCATTCTGTTTGTCTCCAGGAGGCTCACATAGAAATGCAAACAATTCCTGTTCATAGTTCCCTGCATCAGAGAAACTGATACTGTGCTGCTAATTTGTGATAACACTGTTAATCAATATGCAATCTGCCCTGATTTAAGAGCTGTACATAGTATGTTCTGTGAATTTACAAAACACTGATTAGGGAGATCATGAAATTCAATCTTCTGAAGGGCATATCTTTCAAACCCTTAATGCAGCTCTTTTTTTGGTTTAATCAGATAATTAATCATTACCACTCAGGCTTTCCAAGAGCCAGATTCATCAATACTAGGAAGCATGGATTTGTCATATTGAACATTTACAGTCTCAGGAAAGCTTGGTGAAAAGCAAAGCTGTAAAAGGTGGTTGGTAAGCACTTTGCTGCTTTAAAAAAAGAAATGGAGGAACTGAGTGAATGTTTCTTAGTAAAACCAAAGAGTCCTTTGAGTACTGATCCACCAATTTGAACAACAGAGAAACATAGTCTCAAATACACTGCTCTCTTAGGGACTAGTCTTGTCTCCAGGTCAGTGAGAAATTAACATTTTTATTGAACCACAGAAAACAAATTGACACAAAACATTATTATCCTGTGTTTTTATCCTAAATTAAGCTTGTTATACAGCTCCCCATGCAGCTTTGAGCAAGTGTAATTTCAGGTTTGGAGGAATGACCTTCATATTGAAGTGAAGCAGGAGGACTTCAACACCATCCTGCAGGATGTGAAATTACATCCTGCAACCTGCCATTTGTGGATCATTTTTGCAGACTAGCAGCCACACATTGGAATGTGCCTATCAACAATGGCAGGTCAGATGTGAAGGTTTTTCTAATGGTCATGTTGCTGAAGGTTTGTTGGTAGAGAAGGTGTGGGTTTGTAACAGAGGCAGCAGCCTCCACTGTGCTTTACCTGGAATAAGCTAAACAAGGCTGAAATGACAAAAATGTCATTTCAAAACCTGGATCACTATTTCTGGGAAAAGCTGGCAGTTTAGTCAAAATTGCCAAACACTGAACTCTCTTTGTCAGAGAGATGAAAGCAATCTGGCCCAGAATCACTCACCTGCAGGGCTAAAACCCATGGACCTTCCACCAGGGGTGGGCTTCACGACACTTCTCTGGGCTGAGAAAATGAACTTGCTTCCCCTTGCCATGACTTGATTAGTTCTGTTTTCTTCCCTCCCTGACTCTCAGTAAAATTTCAATCAGTTACTGAAGTATTAGAAGGCGAAAAATTTAAAGTGAAAAACTGATAAGTGAGGACAGGCTTTGTAATATAGCTTGGAAAAAAGAAGCAAATATGAAAATTTCAAGCAGGTCACTTCAGCCTTCATCTACTATGCTGACTAGAAAGAAATCAATAAAATGAAGGATGAATTACTTAGAGGAGAAACCCTTTTCAGCCTGAGGATTTTATGCCACAAAGTATCAAACAGCAGTTTAGCTGGCTTCCAAAAATCAAGCTAATGTAATATAAATATTATTATATATATATATAAAGCACATATATATATAAAGTATGTATATATATGTGTGTGTGTGTATATGTATGTATATAAATATATATATATACACTATATTATATATATATATACTATATATACTTATATATATTTTATTAATATAAATAAATACTGCACACCAAAGCACCTGGAGGGGTTTGTCTCCACCAGATTTGTATCCACCAGCACAGGGGGACAGCAGAAAGCAAGATCTGCATAATGAGGACCAGGAACTCTTAGCTAGCACATTTCTCTGTAAATTACACTGCTGTGAAGTTTCAGATCCATCTCCTGACCCAGCTAAAAGAGGATGCTCAGTGATAAAATCCATAGGTCTGTGGGACATGGAGCTTCAGGTCTTTCTGTGTCCTTTGCTGCCTCATTTCCTTGCTAATTCTTTCCTAATTTCCTTGCTTTGAGATAGTTTTCCTGGTCATTGCAATTCCTCTGCAGAATATTAATCTTGAATTTGATGCAACAGTGATGGGGCAAAACTTCTACCTGCCTCAGTTTTGCAGCTTAGAGGATGAAGATTCCAACAAGAAAACTCTGTCTTTGATAATTTATTTTTGTTTGGTTTTCTAAGTATAGCAACCAGTTTCTAACAAAAAACCCCCACAGCTTCTCAAAGCTTTTATTTTTTTCTATGACAATTTCCAAACTAAGGCTTTTCCTGAATGGGATTCTATTTGAAAAGAGAGTACAGAAGGGGGCCAACACAGATTTTTAAATTCTTTTTTCCTAAATGAAAAGAGACTTTTTTAAAAGACTTATTTTTTTTTTGAAAAAGAAAGGTAACTTAGGTGTTTAGAAAAACCCATAAATGGAACTCAAAGCTGCAATTTTTGTGACCAAAGACTCAGCTAGTTTTGAAGAAGAACTTGGTTTTATAGAAGAAACAACATTTAATTACAACACCTAATGATAAAAAAATTATAATGGAAGAGAGAGAAAACCTTTTTCATGTAAGGACTTAGCAATGCATTCTGGGCAGGATCTGATGAAGACAGATTACCTTGGTTTTTTGTTTGTTTGAGGTGTTCTTCACAATCACTTCAGGCATGGTGTCCTCTCCAGAGGTATGAGAAGACCTGAGAGCTGGAAGTTTCTTCCTGTGAAAGTAACAGAGAAAATACAATTTTAAACATGGAGAACATCTGACTGTGAATGGTTAGCAGATATTGTACCATGCATCTCCTCTATGATGTTATTCTGCTTTTGTGGGTTTTTTTAGAACAGAAAATGGAGTATTTCTTTGCATGATGTGCTGAAAATTTATGGAAAAAACACCCCCAAAAAAATAGCTTTGATTTTCTATGTAAACTTGAGCACTTTTAAAATTTAGTTCTTTCCATAAATAAAACCCATTATCAAGGAAGAAAAAAAAAAGGTGAAGAATAAATCAATGGGGATTTTTAATGACACACTCCTGTTACTCACTGAAGCATGGCACCTCATTTTGGGCACACATGCAACGTGCACAAGATTGTGCCTGTAGGAAACACCTATTTCTCATTAAGAGTAAATTCAGGCAGACTGTGCTGTCCAAAGCACCAATCTTGGTAACTTACAAGTGGGACATCTCTAAAACTAAGCCTTTCTTATGGAAGATGAAAAATAATAAAATCTGAGTCACATCACCAATAAAGGATTACTAAAGAAAAAAATGCTTTGAGACTTAATAAACAAGCTTATAACCAGATGCCCCCATTAGTTAAATTTGTTGTTGTTTTCCACAGAAAGCTATTGAGGTAAAAGGGGTATCACTATAGAAGAGATGATTTTCTTAGTTCATTGTTTGTCTAATTAGAAGTTCAAGCCATGAGGACCAGACACATTCTGGCTTGAAAAGTCAAATGTGAAGCTTACAAGTAATTAGATTTGAGAAATTAGGCCAAAAGAAGTTGCAAAATTAGAGAGTGTTTTGATCAAAACTTTAAAGTATCTCTCAAATAAAGCAAAGTAAATTAAATAAAACGTTTCATGACTGATTAGAGTGTACATTTGACCGCCAGTTTCATATCACATTCTCCTACCCACCAGCTGGAAAACTGAAGGGACTTTTTATAACTTCATTAGAGCTACTTTGGGGAACAATTTAATTGTATAAAACCTTATAATGCAAATGCACAAGTACAGCACTACCAGCTGCTGGCTTCTGCTCCTATTGGGCAACTCTCTCCTTTCCCTCTCCCTGTGCCATCCATTATTGTATTTACTGGGAATGTCCTGATGAAGGCAGGAATGCTGAATCTGACTCCATGTTCTCAGAAGGCTGATTTATTATTTTATTATACTATAATTTATTAAAGAATGCTATACTAAACTATACTAAAGAATACAGAAAGGATACTTACAGAATGCTAAAAAGATAATAATGAAAACTCACAACTCTCTCCAGAGTCCTGACACAGCTTGGCTACAGTTGGCCAAAAAGTCAAAACAACTCACACCAGAATCCAATGAAACAATCACCTGTTTCATTGGATAAACAATCTCCAAACACATTCCACATGAGCAAAACACAAGAGAAGCAAATGAGATAAGAATTGTTTTCCTTTTTCTCTGAGGCTGCTCAGCTTCCCAGGAGAAAAATCCTGGGCAAAGGGATTTTTCCAGAGAATGAGAATGCTACAATCCACACTCCCCTACTGCCTCTGAGGGAGGCTTAGCTGCAAGAGCAAGTGGATTTTCCTGCCTAACATCCAAAATGCAGAGTTCCTGAAGGAGCAGGAGGAACACAGGGCTTCCTATGTCCAGATCCCACTGAGGGAGCCTCCTGAGCAAAGTGTTTATCTGATATTTGAGAATATTTTTGGGTGGAATAGGTAAGTTAATATTGAGAGGACAAATACCCACCTATGTAACTGCTTGAAGTTATTCTTTTGAGTCTCAAATAACTGCAAGGCTCTGGCACAGCACTTCCCTCTCTAGCCAAAGAGAGGAAAATACCTTGGCTAAATCCAACATTTGGAGTTTCAGGATGAAATGGCCCAGTGTCATCTTTGTGATTGGCTCCACAGCACAGCAATGGAAGAAGAATGAGCAGCATTGCAGACAAGTGAGGTGACACAGCTCATCAACATGCAGCACTCCATGCCATGCAGCACACTTGCAAGTGCATCACATTTGACTTGATCTTTTTTATTTTTACCATTTATCTTTATAATTTTTTTTGCTAGACTGTATTTCATGTGTTTCTTTATCTGACCTCCAACTCCTCTGTCAGAGGTGGTACAGAGAATGTGCAGCAAGAGCAGAGGCAGAGAGAAATATCAATTTATATCTCAGTCTTTGTGACTAATCACCGAGCAGCATCTCTTCAAAACCAGCAAGCCCAGAAAAGTTCCCATGTGTTCAAGGCTGACTCTACATGTTTGCTAATCAGCTTCAAATTATAATCAGGATATTAGAACACAACTTTGCAAAGCAAGTTGTAGCCAAATTACTCTTCACAGAGAAAAGCAAGGCACAATTCTTCCCAAACATATTTCTGAGATTCACATTCTCTGAACCTCAGAGAAATGGAAAACAATTTTTATCACTTGCTGTGCCTGTGTTGTGCCAAAGTAGAATGCAATATGGAGATTGTTTACCAAAGTGATGGCGTTTTGTTTCCTTGGCCTGTCAGGGCCAAGTGTGTGTGTGTGTGTGTGTGTGTGTGTGTGTGTCAGGACTGTGGGGTGACAGTCACAAATTCTGTGCAGTTGTGAGCACAGTTGAGTGCTTGGCAGAGTCAGTTGAGATGTAATGTGATATAATGTAATATAGTATAAAATTATATAGTATAATGAAGTAATTAATTAGCCTTCTGATAAGATGGAGAAGATAGAGTCAGATGCATCATTCTCTCCCCCTCATTGGGGGCAAAAAATATCCACCATAGCAAGTGGCTGAGAGGATCAGCAAATAGTCACCAGCGAGAAGAAAACAGGACTTTGGAGGGGAGAATCTGACTCCCATCAGCCTCTGACTGATCAGTGACACAGCCTGGGAAGGGACAGAGCCCTGGCAGAGGGACCACTCTGATGGGATCTCTCAGAGGCTGTGTCCCTCCTGTTTCCCTCCAAAAAGAACCCCAAAATCATTCCCTGCCATCCAGAATGGACATTATCCAGACAAAGTCCCCTTGCCACGAGTGGTGAAAGCAATTTATTTTTTCTTCTGTGAGCAGGCTCAGAGAGCAGCAGGGTGCTGAGTGATTCAGCTTTTCTGCACAGCAGCAGCAGCAGCAGCACAATGTGCTTCAGTCCTGCCCGTCTTCCCACCCTGCAGCCCCACAAGTGCAGCCCACGGTGCCATGGGCAGGAATTGGCACAGATGGGGTGCAGGCACTCCAAATTCTGTGTACAGCAGCCTCTCCCAACAGAACTGATGCTGGTGCTTGGAACCTCTCATTTCCCCCTGCTCCTAGCTTGGTCCACTGGTTTTGGTGCCTCCTGGAGGCCTCTGAACGGGGAAAAGCAGGTGTAGAAGTAGCTAACAAGATCCTCATTAAGATCAGGTTTTGGTAATGACAAGCCAAATCACTCCCAAACTTCTGCTTCTCAGCATTCAGCTTTAATGATCACTTGATTTACAGCCAGAAAAATTACCTGCAGTGATGCTGCTGTGAAACTAGAGCCTCCAGTCATATTTAGTTTCCATTTCAGCTGCTCTACATTGAATATTCCCCTTGGAAATCCAGAGGGCAACTACACTGTCTGTTACATGTGTTACATAAAGACAATCAGAATGAGGTATTTGAGCACTGACCTGCTTGGTTTTATTTTCAGCATTTTCTCCTTCCCACTCCCCTACGTACATTTGTGAAGCATGAAATAAATTCACCCTCCTGACTCAGTTCTATTCTTTTTCAATGACAGAACACTCGAGGTTGATAAGTGAACTGTGCTAGACTGGGTCAGGTTTTCAAATGAAAAAAAAAAAGCCCCAAGACCCTGAAGCAGATTGATATAATTTTGGTTTCATAGCTGGCAATCATTTTTCATCATTGTTTCAAGCATGAAGGATTTAGCAATCGCTGCATAAAACTTCAGTGGCACAAACCTTTGATGTTCTGTCAAGCAGCTTTGCTTTCCTCCCTGTCCTACAGACTGCAGCCACAAATTACTCCCTGGCAATCCTAGGTGAGGATTATGAAGATTATTAGGAAAAAAAAGATGAGGTTTAAAGGGTTATTAGAAGTGCCTTTGGCTTTCAGCAACACGCGAATACTCAACCGCGTCCTTCACAAAAATCCTGATTTTCTTATTTTAATATGCTGCTGTTTTTTCTCTCTCTCTCAACAGATCTCTTTGCTTGGGCATTTTCACTTCAGATTCCAAGTAATCAAACTGTCAGGAGCATCACCTCCTAGGAGAAAGCAGTGAAACAAACAAAAAACCTCACATTAGCAATCTGCCTGTGAGCTGCAAACACATGCACAGGTCTCTGAAAGGACAGTTGTGCTGCTTGGAGTGTGACTCTGCAGTGGCAATACAGAATTAGAATGCAGAGTTCTATTTTATCTGAAACTACTGCCTTCACAAATGATGTGCTATTTCCCTAGTTAGACATTCAGGATGATTTCTTGCCCTGGCTTGAGTTCCTTTGGGCTGTCCTGAATTTTCTTGTGGACACCTATTTAAATTAAACAGGTCAAAATGTAACTGTTCTGTCACCACAAGAGAAAAAAAAAATGCTTAAAAATGCTTAAAAATCCACATCCTATTCATTAAAGTCTTTCAACTACACAATGTGTACTCTTAGTTGGTTTTTGGGTTTTTTTTGGCTTGCAGTTTTACTTCATCTACAGCATCTACAGTTCACTGTATTCTGTATCTTGTTGTGACACTGGATTCTGTAGACCCTTGGAGGATTCTCCCAGCTGCTGCTGCAGTTTTGGGGATGCAGCTCTCAGACCTTTGCTTCTTGACTGCAAGAGATTTTTATCATCCAAACAGACTTTAGCTGTAAGATGGGGATAACAAAACTTCTCCAAGTAATTGATCTTCCCAAGGTTATACAAGGAGTGGAGGTTAAATGTCAGCATCTTCCTCAGAGCCTTGGAAATTAATGCTACAGGTCATTACTGAGGTGTTTGAATTCTAGAATGATGCTTAGGCTCTATTGCAAACATTTCACAGGAAACTGCCCTATTTCAGTAATCTCTAATGCAATGTGGAAAGAGAACAGCAGTTTAATGAAGGGATGAGAAGGAAGCAGAGAAGTAGTAATAAGTCAAAGAAATAGGCTTAGCTGTTTGTATGAGATTTACAGATGAGTGTTTCCTAAGTATAATCATGTACAGTACCTCAAAACTGGGTAATTCGCTCCAAATGCCTCAGATTTCATGGCTTACAAGATTTAAATTGACCTCTGCAAAGACTAGGCAGTGATGAAAGTTCAAATTAAACAAACTTTGCTTTACACCTTAAGAATTCAACAAGACTGTACAAGCACCATTTAAGTGATTGGTTTTTGGTGTGCTGGTACTCTCACTTATTTCTCAGTATTTAATTATCAAATACCTCAATGAACTCCTCAGGATACAGCTACAACTCAAAAATTATTCACTGAAAAGAGCTGTTGAATAACATTTGACACACACAGGAATCCATTTGTGGATAATCCTCCATCAGCAAAATTCATTGACTAAATTATATGTGGTTAATTATTCACCCATCTCTCACCACACAAATTTGTCCTCTCCTTTGACGAATTCCTAAAACGATCAGAATGCTGATCACAGCTCAGCAGTCTGTGCAGCCTCTTGCCCCTGTCTCCCTTCCAGTTCCTTCCCTCCAGCCCTTAGTAAGCAAACCCTTCTGGTTCAGCAATTTGGCAAAGCAGGGAAATTTTTGACTTGCAATTATATAACCCCTGCAAGGCACTCCAGTCAGCAGGAATGCCATCCAGGGGATTCACTGCTGCAAAAATGCAGAAACAGCCGTCCCTCCCTACCATAGGACTTGTGTTGGAAATGCAGAGCTCAGCTCTGAATGCTTTGATTTATTGGAGGGACAGGCAGTGTGGAAACAGTGTCAGGCTTCTGCAGCCACTGAGATGGGAGACTGATCCAGTCCTGTACAGGAAAAGTGCAGGAATCCAGAAAGATATAAATTAGAAGGTGCTGGAGATGTGGGGTGGGAGGAGGAGTCAGAAAGGCAAACTTAGCTTGTGGTCAGCTTTAAATCCTGAGAAACATGAAACAAATGTTGGCTGCTTCATGAGTTCCACCTTTCCCAATTGTTCCTTTATTTGTAATTCTCCAGCACAAGTGCAGACCCACACTCCCCCTGCTCCTGGCTTGCAACCACCTGGGCCAGCAGGATCTGCCTGCTTTGCTGTGCTCCATTTCCCACATATCTTCTTTAGAAACCCTTTATTAAGATCTTAGCCCTGATGTATTTTTAATTCTGCTGTGAAATCCTCACTTAGGGAAGACGCTACAAAGCCTTCCACCCATCTCTGGCGCTGAACTGTGCTCTTTCCTTCCCTTCTCTTCCCAAAATGCCACTTTTTAAGGAGTCTCTTTTACACTACAGAAATAAACTCTATTTTCCCACCCTGTCTGCGCAGTGCCTGGTTTATACTATTTATATAACAGCTCTCTAACTATTAAAGGGTAAAACTGCAGCCACAAAATTCATACCGCACGTGGTTCTAAACCTGAATTAGCCTTCCTTTTCTTGTGACAATTTGTATTGAATTCCATGGTCTGAGGCTTTGTTGACCATTGTCAGCCCTGACCCAGACCCATAATCCACATCTGATTTCTGGAGTACAAGATTCTGTGTGATATACACAATCCTGTTTGCAGGTGATCCTCCTCTGCACTGACTGATCACAATTAGCCTGAAAAGGCCTTTTGCTCCTGTGTCACAGACATCTTTTATGGAAAATCCTTTCCTTAGGATTTTTCCTCCTGAGAAGCTGGGAGGCCTCATGAACAAAATGCAAACATTGATTATCTGCTGCTGTGGAATGCAACAGGTGCATCTGTGATTGGCCCATGTTGGATGTTTGTAATTAATGGCCAATCACAGCCCAGCTGGCTCGGACAGAGAGTCTAAGCCACAAACCTTTGTTATCATTCTTTGCTATTCTATTCTTAGCTGGCCTTCTGATGGAATCCTTTCTTCTATTCCTTTAGTATAGTTTTAATGTAATATATATCATTAAATAATAAATCAAGCCTTCTGAAACATGGAGGCAGATCCTCCTCTCTTCCCTCATCCAAAAACCCCTGTGAACAGGGTCACACTCCTGTCCTGCAGATGAGCATGGAATCTCTGAAATTCCCTGGAAAAGTTCCACCATTCCTGCCTTTGGCTCCTCAGACAAAAGGGACCTTTCCAGCAGAGCACATCAGACCAGACCTTACTGCAGAGTTGTACTTTCAAGGCATTTCCTGGGGCTTTTCCCCAGGATTTCCTGGATTGATGTGGGAAGAGATGACAAGAGAGCCTGCAGTTCTTTGGAGGGGCAATTGGGCTGCAGCCCCTAACTAGTCATTTTGCAGCTCACCCTCTGTAAGGCATCTCTGTCCCACGTGGTAAAAAGGCTTATTTATTCCTCTCACATCTCATTACTAATGCTTTGGATGTATTCTAAGCAGCCCAAGCAACCAGCTTCTGTTCTTGGATGCCAGCCCAGCTCTCCTTGACATCACCAGCACACATAGACTATGTGAGGAGAGAATTCACTCAGTGTAGCATTTACACTGCATGCTGGTTATTAAAGCAGCCACCCGCTCCTGTTTCATAAGCAAAGATATAAATTCCGGGCCATTACATAAAATGACTTTACAGAGCACTTACTTAGCTACAGCCACAACTTGCAGACACCTCTGCTCACCCTTTGGAGGAGGAGCATGGGCAGCACCTCTCCAGGAGACAGAAGCATTGCACATCCCACTCACTGCCTGGGCCCCAGGGGGAACTCGAGCTGGATTCTGTGGGCAGCAGGGGAGGCAGTGACTGTGCCCAGATCTGGGGAAAAGCACAGGAAGGACATGGAGCTGGTGGAGTGAGGCCAGAGGGAGCCACCAAGATGATCAGAGGGATGGAGCAGCTTTCCTTGAGGAAAGGCTGAGAGATTTGGGATTGTTCAGCCTGGAGAAGAAAAGGCTCAGGGGTGACCTTCCAGTACCTGAAGGAAGCCTCCAAGAAAGATTGGAGACGACTGTTCACTAGAGCATGGAGTGACAGGACAGGGAGGAATAGCTCCAAACTGACAGAAAGTAGGTTTAGATGAGATACTAGGAGGAAATTCTTCCCTGTTACAGTGGTAAGACACTGGCACTTGCTCAGAGAAGCTGTGGATGCCCCTGGATCTCTGGAAGAGTTCAAGGCCAGGTTGGATGGGGCTTTGAGCAGTCTGGGATAGGGAAAGGTGTCCTTGCTCACCTTGGGGGGATTGGAACTGGATGATCTTTGCAGTCTCTTCCAACCCAAAGCATCCTGTGATTCTGTGGCGTATCAGGAAAGCCAGCTGGAGATCTTGCAGCTGATCCAACTAACATGTGAAGGTGAGATGGTGCCTTCTTGAGAGAAAGACTGTGCTATAGAGCAGAACAATTTCCAGGCTATTCTCAGGTGTTCTGTGCCTCATTCCTTCATCTGTAAAACAGGGCTAACACCTCCCTCACACACAAGTGATAGGGAGATGAAAGATGCTCAAAGATTAAGTATAGTCCATAAAAAACATGACAAGCCTGATTCAGTATAAGCTGGCAACCAGTGCAAGTTTCAAAGGCAATTCCATTCACAGATTGTAGTGCTGTTTCAGAACATTAATGTCTACTCTGCTACTGCAGTTTGCCTTGCAAACCCACAGCTGTCAAATAGAAGTCATTAGGAGAAGCAGGGAGAAGCCAGAGTTTTTGTAAGGATGATCAGGAGCAAATTAATTCATGTTGGCTATGAATTTTGCATCAGTAGGTTTCAGTGCCAATCCAGTGGTAGTAAACAGCTTATATTCTCCCTCTGGCTATTGTTGTGAACTATGTTCAGATGGATACTGACCTCCCTAAATTGCTTTATAGGCTGTTAACATCACTGAGATTTTCTTTGCAGCTGATACCCCAAGGCTGGAACCTTCAGGCTAAAAGCTGACACAGCAGCTCATGGGTACCTCCCTCACTGGAGCTATGCTGAGGGTCTGATTAGTAATTAAAGAGCAAAAAATTGACTTCTGAAAAACAATAATGGGATGAAGGCGAAGTCTGCTAGGAACTCATTGGCCCTGCAGTGTCAGAAAACAGCTTTTACATTTTTTTGTGCAGGGATGCAGCCTGTCTGAGGTGTGTGCTTCCACCACCTAACCAGTCACAACCCACTGCCCACACACTTGTATCAGCAAGCAGAGCACAATATTCCAGGCTGGATTTAAAAGAAATGAATTCTAGCTAATTTACCTAATCCAGTCTCAGCATGGCTCTGGAGACAAATTGATGAGCACAGTCAAAGGAGCAGGAGTGTGTGTACATCCCTAAAACTGAGGATTGTCTGGCAAAACAAACCCACTTCTGGTGGCTTTCCCAGCAGCTATCCCTCACAGAAATCACCCTCACCTGATACCACCAAAAAGCACCAAAAAGCAAATTATGACAGCCCTTAGACTAGAAGTCAATTGTAAAGAATAAAAAAGAAAAAGCAAATAGAGGCCCCCCCAACACTCACTGTATAGGGCTCCATATCCATTGCTAATAGCCAATAAAAAACTGCTTCCAGAAATTCTTTGTGCCACTTCCACTCCCCCTCACACTGCTGCAAAACTCTTCCTGCCAGGGCTTTAAACAAGGCACACAACTGACTCCAACTTAGATTTGACACTTTTCCTCAAGATTAAATGGGCTACTTGCAGAGACAGACAACTCAGTAACTTTAAAGCTCCCTGCCTTAGCTAACAAGAAACAAATTGCTTCCCCAGTGACTCCTCCCGAGGGATTAACCTGTGATATTTGCATTAATTCATCTTTAAATGTAAAGCAGAATAGATCCTGTTTCTTTAATAAATTTTCATCTTATTTAAATAGACTTGTTTTAAAAGCCAATAACATGTTTGCTTTGGGAATCTTTTGCATTTATATTTACTTTTGGCTGGCAGCTCATTATATGGGAAGATCTGTTGGAAGTAAAGCAGTTGAAGATTATAAAGGTTCTACAAAGGATTTACATGTGAGGCCCCTCTGACTGTGATTTTCAGCAATGTTACTTTTCCCCATTTAGTGACATTTAAGGATATTGGGAAACTTTTGGTGACAGAGCACACCAGCAATCCTTGGCTTCTGAGGAGAGGGGGCTTTGCTGCCCCTGTCCTGATTCCTGCTGCCTATGGAGCAGGTTGGATCAGCAGGTACCAAAGCACTGCTGAGGGTGGGATTTCATCCTCCCGTTTTTGCTGCAGGGGAAATGGGGATAGGGAAGAGTGAAGGGAGCAGCAGAAGAATAATAATTTTTTCTTATTTGCTCACAAAAACCAGCACAGATTACACAGTGCTCACTCCTTCTGTCCTATCTCTCCAGTTATGTCAAAGTGCTTTGAGACCATTATTGGGGTATTAATGTAAACAATAATTATCTGATTGCTTTGGAATGTGGTCTGGAGGTTGCTTACCAACAGGTGCCTCTTTGATTGGTTCCATGTGAATTGTTTTTAATTAATGACCAATCACCATCATCTGGGTCAGACTGAGGAGTCATGAGCTTTCATTATCATTCTTGTTTAGCCTTCTGATGTATCCTTTCTCTATAGCATAGTATAGTTGTAGTGTATAATTTCTTATAATATATCATCATAAAATAAGAAATCAGCCTTCTGAGAACATGGAGTCAAATTCTCATCTCTCACCTCATCCTGGGGACCTCACAACACCACAGTCAGTGAAAGGACGTGAGGCATGGCTCAGTTGTGGATGCCTGTGCAAACCTGTGAGGCTGTGTAAGCTTAGATATCCACCAAAGTCAGGGAAAACCTTCCTGGGGCTTGGTTCCTCTGGAGCCCAAAGAGCTCCCAGGCACTCCCAGCGCTGCTGTCCTGAGCAAACAGAGCTGCTGGGATGTTTTCACTGCAGCAACACGCAATGTCACACGGCATCAGCAGTGACACCCCACTGCCCGAGCAGCTGCAGCACCCCCAGCCTCTGCAAGAAATTAGCTGTCACACAGAAATCACACTGATTCCACAGCTTGGAAATGGAACTTGTGCAAAGATTCTCTTAAGGCAGACAGGAGGTTCTGTATTTTTTTAATAAAGCTCACAAGTGAATATTATGAAGTGGTCGGGGACATCAATAATTTGGTCACTCGGTAAATACTTTTGAGTTCTTTTCTGGCTTTCAGATTTACTGTTTAGCCACTCCAATTCCTACCATGTGCAAATGTTTCCTACATTAACAGGAGAAGAGTGATTTGTGGGCAGTAAATGGGAAACAGGACATCAATTTAACAGGGCCATTTGGGGTTAGCACAAAATGACAGAACAGCAGGAAGCACTTAAAAGCTTCCCTTCCAGCAATCACAGCCCTTCAATTTTGAGTCTTCTTCTCCAATCAAGTAGTGTATTGATGAGAATCCAGTTCAGATAATGACCTTTGACAGACCTCATTCTGGCCTTCTGGTGTAAGTAATTTCTCTAACTATGGTGTCCTAACAGGAGCTAAATTCATCTCATTTACACAATCACTCAAGATGCATGAGAAATGGCAGAAACCAAAGGTAAGAGGTTTTCTTTTTCCCTTAACTTGGATAATTTTTTTTTCCTTTGAAGACTCCTGATGTCAGCCTGAGTTGCTGGTATTGCTTTTTCTGTGTGCTGCTTCCTCTCCTGTCTGTCCCAGCTCCTTGAAATTATGGATAGACCATCCTTACTAATTCATCAGTCCTCCTGTGACTCAATGCATGAGTTCCTTCCTGTGCTGCATATTTTTAAATCTCATTCTGTAAGGCTGCTCCTAGATCTAGCCATACTCACATTTCATTCCAAGCTTTATTTCAATTAATATCACTTCTTTGGCAGTGCTGGAAAGAAGCTCTCATTTTTCTTTCAAGGGCAGCCATGGAGTGAGGAATGCCAGATTTCCTAGACAGGAAATGGTGTTTGCTCCCAGTCCTGCTAATGTCAGGAGATGTATTTCATCACACAAAAATACACCTTTGACAACAAACCTGCCAGCACAGACCATGCTGCTGGAAAATCAGAACAACACAATAGCTTCCAGCTGATATTCCTGACCATTCCACAACCTGCTTTTTGAGCTCCAGTTTGCAGTTGTGAGCCTCTGCTTTTTGCCAGGGCTGCAGAGCCTGTGATACCCATGAGCACCGTGACTGCTCTGCCTGTAAAATGGGATGAAAAATGACTGCCATGAGCTGGTAGGAACCCCAACTTCTAAACATCTCATGCTGCACTTCACTGGTTTTTAAAGCTCCTAATACCCGCTGAGAAATGCCGTGAAATGCTGACCTGATCTGAACTCCCTCTGTCAGCTCACATTTGTCCCAACCCTGGGCAGGCATCGTGCCAGATCTGGGATCAGCCATCCCCCTGCATCTGGCAGAAGGGTGACACAGAAATCCCAGCAGAGGCCACCCTGTGTGCCCCAGCTAATTCCCCACAAAGGCAGAGGTGAGCCCATGGCTGACTGACACCAAGTCAGGACAAGTGTTGGGTAAGGGAGCACAGCACCCTGTGCTGCCATCCTGGAAACACAGCAGGTGCAGGGAAAGCTTCCTCTCCCAGGTGCCCTTTGCTGTCTTATTCTGAGGCCACAAAGATCCTGTGCAGAGGGATGAAGCAGAGTGCTCTCAATTACAGACAACACTTGGAAATAATTTTCCTAAGCAGGGTCAACCAACCTGCTCATCCCCAGGCACTGAGGAGGAAAAACATCTTCTGTAGCATATATTGTAAAGGAACTACCGAATGAAGCATGGAGGACAAAGCCAAAATATGCATGGATTGTATTCTGAAGCAGCAAAACAAATTCTCCCTTTGCAGAGTCTAGGGAAGTCTTGAGCATAGTCAGCTTTTGAAAATCATTTAAATAGTTGTCATGACTCTATTCTGACCTTCTGTCTGTTAATTTGGCTCCCATGATGCCTGAATAGCTCTCCTGAAGCCAGTTTACTGTCTATTGTCTGTGCCTGATGAGAGCTGTTATTTCTGATTAGATACCTTCCCTCTGTATTCCAGATCTCTGCCCTTCATTTCTCTCCCTGAGCATATTTCTCCCTCAGCACTAGTGGTGTCTGCAGTGAGTACACTCCTACCATGCCCTGGTGAGTAAAACAAAAGCAAGAATGTGTCACACCTGAGCCTAAGGCTGCAGCCAAGGGGCCGTAACCTCACATCTGGAAGTGCCTTTACGTTGTGCTACTCCCATGCTCTGGAAGTTCTGTTGGATTTAGTATTTCTAAGCTAAATACATTTCCATCATTGTTTTATTCATAAAAAGTCCCACTACAAAACCAAGCCAGACATGCCAGGCTGTAGCTCTCTGGGAATTTATTTTATAGCATTACAAGTTCCTACAAAGAGGGGAATTAAAGAAAGAGATGGTTCCATGCATATTTGTGACCGTGTTCACAGGGGTCTTAGGATGAGGGAAGAGATGAGAATCTGACTCCATATTTCAGAAGGCTTGATTTATTATTTTATGATATATATTACATTAAAACCATACTAAAAGAAGAAAAGGTTTCATCTCAGAAGCCCAGCTAAGAATAGAATAGAATGAATAACAAAGGTTTGTGGCTCAGCTCTCTGTCTGAGCCAGCTGGGCTGTGATTGGCCATTAATTACAAACATCCAACATGGGCCAATCACAGATGCACCTGTTGCATTCCACGGCAGCAGATAATCAATGTTTACATTTTGTTCCTGAGGCCTCCCAGCTTCTCAGGAGGAAAAAATCCCAAGGAAAGGGTTTTCATGAAAAGATGTCTGCAACAGATCTTTTCAAGGTAGATGTGAGCCTTGTCTCCCAACACCTCCCCTGAGCACACTGGGACTGTTGATTCTGGAAAGGCAGAGGCATAAATCAGCCTTTGCAGAATCACAACTCTTATACCTTACCAAAAAAGTGAATTTATCTCATTTTCCCTTCTAAGCACAACCAGCAATTGGCTGGAGAAAACTGAAATACATCTGTACCGAGGAAAGAATTATCCTGCTTCTCCTGCCATGCCAGACCAGCATTCAGCACATCCAGCACAGCTTGCAAGCAGTGTCACCCAAACACTGGGGTGTCTCACCCTCCCTCAGCCAGTCTTTTTCCACCAGGTGCCCCCAGTCTCATCAAAAAGGGAATCTCTGGGCTTTGAACACATGGAAGCCTCTGGCACAGAGCAGGAATAGCGGCTTAGGGGAGAAAAGAGCTGGAGACTCTCCCAGAACAAGAAAACAAAATGGGATTCTCAGCTGTGAAAAATCACAATCGTGTGCCATTCAGCATCCCAGCCATAATCTTCCATCACCAAGCATGTTGTGATACAGGATCAGATTTTTAGCTCACAAAATCACCTTGCTCACCACTTGCCTGTATCCAGGAGCCTCCACCCCTGCCTTCAGTCCCCAGGGCACTTGATGCTTCCAATTCCTGCCAGCTGCTGAAGTGTTTGACACCATGCTGAGCACGTAGCTGCTGCCACCACAAGGCAACACAAAGTGTTTGGCCCTCAGGGAGTGGAAACCATTCCTCTCTACACAACTGTCTCTGTTCACAACACAGGTGTCTGCTGGGGAAGGCAGAAAGCCTCCCTTGGAATGGAGAGTGTAAACTCCCTCCCCGTGAATTATTACGATTTTGAAATTCAGGGGCTCTCAGGCAAAGATATGGGAATAGGAATAACAGTTCTTTACTGGTATGTGTAACAAGGCAAACAAAACAATGAGAACTATGGCATTAACAACAAACAGAGCCAGGGTAACAGTCCTTGAGGCATCTCTGCCCCCTCCACCCCCAGAGGAGTGCCCTGAAAACCAAAGGAGTTCCCCCCTCCCTGCCATCAGTGCTTCTTAGCAACTCAATGGGAAAAAAATTCCACAAGTAACAAGGAAAGAACAGAGAAAGAAAACCAACCTCCAACTGCAACCACAGCAGTCCCACTGAGATTCCTCTCCGGGCAAGCCCCTGGTTGTTGTCAGGTTAAAATGAGCCACAGCTGTTTGTGAAATGCTGGTGCTCCCCAAGCAGCACAAAACATCCCTGGGAAGCTTTAAAATGAGATCTAGGAAATTGCACTTGCTACTCTCTGTTGGAGTGTAAACCCTGTTGGACCAGGGTGGAGGATCCCTGAAGGCTAACGGCGTTATCTTTGTCTATAGAAAACAATTAGAAAGCTGATTTTAAAATGCTACAATTAAAGGCTTAATATAAATGCATTTCTGAGTGCACAGGCTTCAAGAAGCTCTTTCAAAATACCAATTCCTTCAAGCAAAAAAACTGGTTTTGTTTTCTCTTCATGGTGAGGGGACTATGGGCAATTTACACACACTTTCTAATCTTAAAAGTACTTTGTCTGGGCTGTGTGTCTTATGTGCTAGAATTCTATACACAGACTGTAAAAATATACATAAAGCCTTGTACAAATTTACTGTTCTGTCTATAGATTCATGACTGAAGATAAAGCATTCTAGCAGAAAAGCTTGGGGGCAGGGCACACAAAATCTGATGAGCAGGAGTTCTGTAAAATTTAATAGAAACATTTCTACCTTTATTTCAGATAATCAGATTACAGTGGGATTTCAAAATTAATTTCCCTTTCTTTGGCAGTTTTATGCTGTGTTTTGGGAATAATCATACAAAATGAACACTACAAATGAAAATACTGGGTTTATTGAGGTCACTAGGGCAACTCCTACTGATTTCAATTGGGCCAGGGCCTCATTTTATGAGGAAGTCTTGGGGAGAAAATAAATTCAGTCTTCTAGAAACGGAGCAACATGGCAAAAAGCCTTCCCTTAATTTTATGTTGAACATGGTCACACTGCCATCTGAGAAAACAGCTCCTTTCATTGCCTTCAGGAAATCAGCAGGCAGTCCTGCTGCCACTGATTCCCTGCAAGCATGGAAGGACAGGCTGGCTTTCAAATCTGCTGCTTTTTACCTGAATGCTGCTGATGGGCTCATCTGCCCATCGTGTCTCACCCTGGGCCAGGATCTCACCTTCCCCCAAGTGCTGGGCTTGGGAGGTCCCAAAGACTCTCTGAGCTCCCTCAAGCTTGCCCTGGGCTGTAGGAGAGCCCCTCTTGCTAGGGTAGGAAATACAAGGCTCCTCCATCTGAGAACTGAGTATTCAGAGCCTGTTTTAGACAGGATCTTGTCTTCATGAGAAGCAGCAGCCACGTGCTCCTCAGCAGTTTCCAGCTATGTGGGAGCAGGGAGCCTTCTCCAGAAAGCAGGGTGTGACCTGCAAGACAAATGAGTGAGTGCAGCTCTTGGGGTCCAATTGCTCCCCAGTCAGAAACAGAATCACAGAATGGTGAGGTTGGAAGAGACCTCTGAGATCATCAAGTCCAACCTGTGCCCTAAGACCTCAACTAGACTATAGCACCAAGTGCCATGTCCAGTCTTTTTTTAAACACATAATTTAGCACTCTTTTCTTCCACTTTTAACTTCTGTTTTTGCTGGCACACATAGACACATGATTCTCTGCCTCACCAAAAAGGGTCCAATACTGACACTGCTCTCCCTAAAATCAATTTCCAAAGTGTGCTATCACTCCCATCATATTTCAGGCAGGAGAAACTCCCTTTGGATGAGATGGGCCACGCTTCATTCATCTTGTCCACTTGGTTCTGACCATTTTTCTGAGCATTTAAGAATCATTTTTATGTTTACCAAAGCATCTGAGGCTGCCAGCAGCACCAATCTCCTCTGCTACACCAAGCCAGGCTGCTGCTGCCAGTGTGGTCCTTGCTGCCCCACATCACACTGAAATCTGCCACACATTTAAGAGCTGTTGTCATTAGTACAGTGCAAGGCACAGGGCAGTTCCTGCTGGAAGCCAGCTCCAAATGGGAAGTGCTGGGCACCTAAGAGAACTTGGATCCAGAATGGAACAGGGTGGTGCCAAGTACTCAAGTAAGAGTTCTAGAAAGGCAACTTACCCAAAGTGGCAAATTGAATGCCTGTAACAATGCTTCAATCAGAATTTTGGATGAACTCTGAAGGTATTGATTTTTTTCTGGGGTAAACTTCCTCAAATTTCCCTATCTCTCTATCAGACTGTATTTTTTATCATTAGCCAGTAATATATGGAAGGTCTTGGAGATGGACACCATGGAAGTGAGCCTTTAAAAGAAGTGACCTTTAAAGTCAGTGAAGTCTCAAATCTTAAAAAGAAGTCTCAAATCTCCTGGAAGAAAATTGTTAATACTCAGAATTCTGAATAATATTATATAATTAACTTTTCAGCAGAGAACAGCCTCTTGGCACTAACACTGTCCTTTCTGATACATCAGACACTGAAAAGCATGGCCTTTCCTGTGCCAACTGTCTTTTAGAATAAACAAAAGACCCTCCCCCTTCATCTCCACATGCTTAACAATATTAATAGAACATGAAAATATTAATGCCAGTAGACAAGGTCTTTCATAAAGTACATAAATGAATTCATTCACTCTAGCTCATTAGCTTAATCATCAACCTTTTTACAATGCAACTGATTAACATTTTCATTGTTCTTCTTTGATTTCCCTTAGACTTTTGCTTCTATGGGGATCAAAAGATCTCTGAATGCATAAGCTCAACAAATATCCCTGCACAACTGAACAACAATAGAACTGTTAAAAGAGATAACTAAGTAAGGACTTTCACAGCTCATGCTTCAAAGATGCTGCAGGAAACAACCATTTAAGAATCATTTTTATTTTTATGTTTAACGTGATTATACACATTCATGAGTCCAACAAGATCTGCACTGTGACATTAAAGATACAGTACAATAACATTCAACATGAGGTACTTTATATATTTATATATATCTGTCCTTTATAAATAATGCTGTAAGCCTGCTAAGGTCAAACACTGCTTCAGCACAAATGGGTGCTGGGAACTGAAGTGAGCCGAATTTATCACAACAAAAAAACAAAACCCAAAACAGTTTAGTGCCAGAAGTGTGTAGAAATCAAAGTGTTTACTTAAATACTATTTCAGATATGCAGAAAGTATATTACATTATACTCTCTTATCACAGATTCCTCTCACCAGCAAATCAAAGATACAAGTGGCAGAGACAGCCAGAACAGTTTAGACAGAATCTGTGAGGTGATCTCTGTAGACATCACGTTTACATTCCAGGCTGACATGGCTGATGCTTGCAAGATGTCAATCAATGTACACAGGCTTGGGTGGTTCTGCTAAACCAACCAAATCCACATTCAGACACCCACTGAAGTGCCCTGATGTCCCTGGGTGAGTGGCACTGGCCACTTTCTTACATCCCAGTACTTGTTAGCATCACAAAGTGCTCAGAAGCAAGTTGTGCTCTGAGCATCAAAAGGTGTTTGGGGTGCCTTTGTCTGATCACCCACACTTGGAACCTTTCCCTGCACCCGCTCCCAAAACCCAGATGGACTCACAGGAATTAAGCCAGAGGTTGCTTTCATCCTACTTCATCAAAAAGACTTCATGAAAGAATCAAATAAGAACAATAATCAAATAACAACTCATTTTCTACACATTACAGCTACAGAGTGTTCTGGTCTCTGAACTTCTCTTCCAGCCAGTGAATGTAGCAGATAAGTCACCTTGATTTGCAGGTAATCAAAGCAAATAATAAATTCAAAGTGAGAACCCAGGACAAGTTAAAGCAATGCAGTACTCTCTGACTTGTCCCACCAGCTGTGGCACATGATTTTTTTACCAACCAAATCAAAATGCAGATCCCTACCAGAACCTGTCAATCTGCTTATCACTTGGACTAATTACATCTGCATCAGCCACTTGCTGTACAAAAATTTAATCAGCTGATTAGCATCTTTCTCTGCTTTGAAATGTGTCTAAATAAATGGAACTGCTGCTCAGATGTTGTCTAAAAGTAGATGACCATTACCTCATCACAATCTCAGATTCCTTTCTGTGATCTCTTCAGCAACTCTTTCTCCACTCCATACCATTTATACTCTTGTCTATTTTCAGTTGTAGATCTAAATATAAGTAACTGGAGGTTTTTATAAATCTCTCCCTGGGAGTTTTCCACAGAGCATTCTGTTTAGATTTCACAAACAGTCTGGATTATGTACATCTGTTACAAAAAACAAAACGTTTTTCTATGTACTTTGAGGGTATTTACATTTCAAAAAGAGTGCTGCTTACACACACATGTATGCATGTATACAAAACAGTAAACTTTAAGATGGATGAAAGGCATAAATCCTGTAGAGTATTTTTTCACCTGGCTCTCCTTTTATTACCTAGAGAGAAGATTTGGGCTTTGACTACACTGCACTTCTTACTTCAGATGGTATTTTGGACACTGCCAAGATGTATTTTGGCACTTTCCAATGGCCAGGGGCCAGGATTCCAAGAGTAACAGCATTAAACTGGTAAAATAAGATGAGAAAAACATTTTTATTACAGAACTGACAAGTGAATTTAGGGTTATGCTACATTAATGTGTGGATATACTGTAACATTCATCTCCAGCAGGTCTAAAGAATCATTTGGTCCTCTCATTTTGTTCAAAGGTACACAACAAACAGAACCCATTTTGGAGGTGAAGCAGGATGCTTCACAATGGGCAGTGCAGCCTTTGAGGAACACTGTCCCAGTGCAGTGATGAAGGATTTTCTCATGTTTCAACAGTACCTGTAGTTCTTATTTATACTGGTTTCCTCCCCTGATCCAAGGAGTATCCCTCATACTTCTGCAAAAATGATAGACATGTAACTTCCTGTTACATCACCAAAAATGATATGGACATGTAACTTCCTGGGGGGAAAAACTCAGCCAGGGAAAAGGTTCCAGACCACATAATCCTCTGACTGATGTGCAGCCATAAGCAATTGCAAGAGCTCCAACAATAACCCATTAGGGGAGACTTCCTCCCCCTCACTGCTATTATACACTAAGTGTAACATGACCACAGTTGGGACTCTCCTGTCTTTGTCTAAATTTCAACTGGTAACAAAAAGAAAAAAAAATTCTCATATTACAGAAAAAAATCCAAGTCAAGATTGATACATTCTTTTGTTCCTCTAAAATCTACCTCTACCATGTTTAGGAAGAAGAAAAAAACCCATTCAAAAAAACCAAAAAATTATCCTGCATCAGATGATTGACATAAATTCCCATTTATTTAGGAAGGGTTCAAAGAAATGCCATTTAAAGAGCATATCAACTCCAATGTAGCAAAACCTGGGTGATGGGAGTAGAGTTTCAAGAGCTGCACACACAATTTGAACACATGCAAGTACTTCCTTGCCTTCAAGGTGGGATTCCTAGAAAATGAACTCCAAGGGTAACTTGCCAAGCCCACATCCCTTCCTCACTGTGAACATATCCATGCACTGGGGATATGGCTGGTGGAGCTTCCTGAAAGGTGCTGCCTTCTTCCCATCTGCCCCTGGAGCCATCCCAAACAGTTGGCTACAGGAGAACCTCACAGGATGAAGGTTTAAACTTGTGCTTTTTCTGCTTACAACTGAAGGACTTCTTCCAGCCCCCATGGTCAAAAGCAGCAATGTCTAAAGTCTGCAGAGCAGACAGCAGAGAGAGCTATAAAACAAGACTCTTTGTTTTCTATCCCTATCTCCCCAATACAAGCAGAAAGCAGAAAATGGAGAAAGAAAAAAATGGATCAATGAAGACAGTGTTGAGATACAAGAGGGGGACATCCTCTGGTGATTCACTGGTGTCAGCATCAGCAAAGAAAGGGTCAGCATCACCAGCAAACAGGCACCCCCCTTACAAAGCCTTTAAAACTTGCTTGTTTCTATGAGCTTCCAGTTTAAATATTACACTCAATCATCAATGATGCTACAAGTACAGCAAGCCAGGAACTTGCCCACAGCATTTAGTTACATATTCCCTGTACTGATCACATATCTGCAGATAAAAAGCTAAGAATCAGTAGGCCTGAACCAGACAGGTTCTTCACAGCAAAACGCTTTGTATCCACACACTCCCATTCAAGCATAAAATATGAGTTCAGGAATTTGTCCTCCCTGTACCCCTGTGCCATTCGTACTGTCCGAGGAGCACTGGAACTGAACAGTCACCTTCCCACACTGAACTTCTGTCATTCCTTCTTGTCCAAAGTAGCTGAGTTCATTACCATCCAGAATCACGCTCGCTGTGTAAAAGGTGTCAGGCTCAATCTGCACCGGGTACTCAAACCACACGGGAAAAGTGTTACTAGAACCATCCGAGAAGTATTTACTCAAGTTCTGGCCCAGGATAACCCCTTGTCGCTTCAGTTCAATCTTAGCACTGTACTCTGCCGAGCCACAGCTGGAGCCATAGAGCCCGAAGCCAGCAATGAACACTCTCTTGTCGACAGCGAACTGGATGCTGTCGCAGCGGCCCCGGTAGCGCCACTGGTTGCTGCGGTAAGCGCAGGACTGGAAGCGGTGGCAGCGCTGAGGGACGAGGCCCTTGCGGGGCTTGCTGACAAACTGCAGCTCCGGCTTCTTGGCGGCCGTGTACCACAGGAAGATGTCGTTGGTTTCGTTCAGAGTCAGGATCCCCGACTGGGCGGCGCCGTTGGCGAAGTCGTCCAGGGCCATGGTGGGGATGCGGATCAGGTAGAGAGCCTTGCCCAGCACCTTGCGCTTGTTCTCGATGGTGGCCGTCAGCTCCTGCCGCTGGCACTCCACCTCAGCCCAGCTCAGAGCCGCCTCGAAAACGACGATTTCTTTGGCATTCAGAGTCTCCCTTCGGAGAATGCTTTCAAGTGTCTGGAAATCAATGTCACAGAAGCCCTCAGACTTCAAAGCGAGCTCAGCTTGGGCATCAATCACTTCCCAGCAGCGCTGGGTCAGGTCAGGTTCCTCGAATAAGCAGCTCTGGGAGAGCAGCACACAGGCATTCTTTGCACTCAGGCTTGTCTCGAGAAAGTTAACGCAGGCACGGGCCAGGTGAGGGACAATGTACTTCTTGGCAGCATAAAGAGTGGCCAGGACAGTGTCTGCTGCCAAGTCGATCTCGTCACAATAGATGTACCTGAAATAAAGCACACGGGTGTAATGCTGCTGCTTAATGCGACACCAGTTTGTCAACAAACTCACAGAAAAACATAAACAAAGAATATTTAAATAGCTCCACATTAAAATCAAGCAGTGCTTTGGGGAGTATTGATTAAGCCCAGAAAGAAAGTACAAAAAAAAATTCAGCATTCATGTTAAGACCATGGAAAAGAACAGGTTTAAAGCTGAGGTGAATCTAGCTTTCCATTTGGAGTGCATGCTTTGAGACAATTGTTTAAACACTGTGGCCCCTGCAGCTCTGTGCTCCTTCCCCACAGGTCTTGGCTCCCAGGCAGGAGCTCCTGCAGGGCTGCCTCCCTCAGCTACCACAGGAGCCTGGAACATGTGTTACCAAGAGTCCTTGGACTGCATGTCCCCTGATGGGGAGCCGTGGTTTACTGAGGTGCATGAACAAGTTTGTAGAGAGTAATTAGGTAATCTAAGATTAAATTTCTAAGAAGATAGATGCTATTCAAGTATATCAGGTGCTATCCATTTCTGTAACTACTGGATTGGGTTCTTTTCAGAGGTGGATTTTTTTGGGGGGGCTTGTGGTTTTGGTTGGTTTTTTCAAAGGGTTATGAAATGTATCGGAAATGGAAGATTTTCAGGTTTTTAATGCTCACAACATCCTAACTCAACCAGCACAGCATTTTCACTCAGTCTCACTGCATAAGGATGAAAAAAGCTTTATTGCTATGGCAGTGTGGTGGAAGAGATGAAGGTGAAATTCTATTTATGTGACTAAACTGCTGGGATTCATTGCTCAGAGAAATGAAGCATTGTACAGTTTGTTCTTTTCAATATCTCATGCTTCAGGGCTCCATTTGCAGCTGGTGAATGCAATGTGCTAAAACCATGCCAAATGCAATTTCACTCTTCACAGGGATAAGCAAGTCTTGATGGTTATGGCTGATAAAAGTGTCTTCCTCCAGAAAAGCTAAAGTTGTATGCAACCCTGTACCAATTAAAATTTTCTAGTTAGCAGGTTTCCCTACACAATGAGTTTTCTGCAGAACAGATGCGCCTATAAAGAGGAATTAGTACCTACACTGATCTGATTATAGTTGTAAATAACTATTTGTATTTTTGCAGCTGTAAGATAGTATCCTCCATGCTGCACTTGGAAACCATGCACAGAGGAGATACTGCTCCAGCAATACAAAATCTAAGAGGTTACAGAGAAAAAAGAAAACTTATATAGAGCCAAGCTTATTTTTAGTGTTTACTGCTTGGTTTCAGCTTATTTGTGAAACCAAAGAACCCATCTGTATATCAATGGTTACAGGCATACCTCCTTTACCGCCCCCAAAAAATTCCATTTTCAATTAATTTGTTTTTATGATTGTCCTGATTGCTCTCCTACTCTTTCCTCCCTTCTATTACTTCTCTTTGCCTGCTAGTACAACAGAGAATGATGACATCTGTTTTAAATCCAAATAGTTCAAAAGTTGCTATTTTAATATTGAAATATTGAAAATAAAGAACTAATATCACTGATGTACAGCAGACACAGCACAGATCGACTGTCAGCAATACTCCACACCTCTGACTCTGCCAGTGCACCTCAGCTCTGATTTGCAATGGTTGATATTCCAGTTTCACCCTGTTCTCAAACACAGGATTCTGCCAGACCACGGGGTTTGGTGGTTTAGTAACGCATTCAGCCTGGGATGAGATGAGATCACAGTTCTAACTTGAACAGTCAAGACTGAGATAAGATATAATTCATTAATGCACCAATTCAGTCTGGCAGCTAGACTATGAGTTTAACCCTGTTTTTAAAACTGGGGAGAGCAGTCAAAGCAGTTTTACTGGGAGAATAATTAATGTTATAGCCTCACACATGGTGGTATTTCCTATATTACACCTGGCAATACCTTATTTTTTCTCAGAATGCCCAGTGTGTAATAAAACACAAAAAATATTTATGCCATCAAAATTCATTAGCCCAGGGGGAAAAAAACCCCAAACTTGGGGAAAAAAAACCCCAAACTTCTTGAGCAAGATGTCAAAACAAAAAAACCCAAGATAAATGTATTTTCTGATAAAGTTTGTGATGCAGAAAGAAGCCTGTGAAGGAGAGGCTGCTTTGGCATAGCTAAAGTCCTTCCCTCTGTAGCAGCACAGCCTTGCCATCCATGGCTCACAGCAGCTGCAGGAAACACTCCCAGGGATGGTTTTCCAGAGAGAGAGGAGTGGAGGGGACAGTGGCTCCCCCTAAGCTCCACATGCAGTGGATGCTGTGAGCAGGGGACACTGCAGTGCTGAGCAGCATCCCTGTGCCTTGCCTGCACCATCCCAGAGCTGCAGACACTGACTGGGGCACTCTGCAGCCTCACACATGCTGCATCAGGGAACACAGCACTGCAAGGTTACCTCAACAGCCACACAGACCACCAACTTTTTCTGTCTTTAGGGTTTTTTTCATTAAAAGCTGAGAAGGTGAAGAATCCCATGGTTCTGGCCATGCTCTCCTAGATAGTTTCCTAAATTGCCATGGGCTAAATAATATGCCAAGACCTAGATGTCAGTGTTGCTACTCTCTTTTCTAGGCTTTCTTTCTGCACACATTTCTTAATGGTAAATTCAGAAAGCATTCAGTTTTTATATGGCACATCATGTTTAGCCACAGTGAAATAGATTTGCTGTTCAAAAAGAAAGGGGGGCTGGAAGAACCCAAGTATCTTGTATTTGTGATTTGCAAAATTCAGCATGAAAGTAAACTGTAAGTCCGAGCTCTGCCACAAAATCAAAAAGGCCCAAAGCAAAGATCCATAACACACCTCCCTCCATAATGTCACATCTTAACTTTATATTCCAGGTCTACAGAACATCTGTAGTTACCAATATTTGCACAGAACATTCCTGATGTTGATGGTAACCTATAAAAACTCTATATGCGACTTTGAATGTTCATTTATGATGCCAGTGAAATGTTAAAAATGAAAAAGAAACTCTTCTGTAATCACAAGTTAATCAAAACAATCTATGAAACACAATAAATTGCTAGCTAGTGATTATATCATTACATGCAAGAAAACTTACAGCATATTAAAGGGATCACTATCAGATACTGATGCATTTTTTGTATAGGAAAGCAACAGCATTTATTTAAGCTGAAGGAAAAAACCCCAAAAACTCAAAGCCATAGCATTTCTGTGATAGGGCATTTTTCCTCAATAATCAGAGTTTATAGATACATTCAAGGACAATTCAGAAGGGAAGCTGCTTCATTATGCCCATTTAGGAGAAGAGAGCATCTCTTATGCAGTTTGCAAGAAGAAAAATAATGATCATGTAAACTGACTCGTTTTCCTTGTTAGATAAAACCCCCTATTCATGTAAACAGCCTTTTTATCACTTTCCAAACACATCAATATGATACGTAAGGAGAAATTTATTTTTCAGAGGCTATGCTGAATAAGTTAGGGTCATTTTTCTATGACAAGACCTGCATACTGGTTTATAAAAGAGCTGGAATGATGTCAACCTACAAACCCAGCAATTCACTGGGTCTGAGGGGGCTTTGTGCATGCATTTTTAACTTTCCTCTGTGCTTGCAAAGTAGAACAGTCGGTTTGGGGTTTTTTGTTCCAGCTGACAAACCTTTTTAGTAACTCCATTCCTTTGTGTAACGTATAGTGACAAATCAGATCAATAAGCTTTACAGTACACAATGTGCCCAAAGATCCCCTGTCAAAGTCATTATTTACAACTGCCTACATTAGTCTAATCTGTGTGTGCCTGGAAGTGCGGGGGGAGAGCAAAATTAGGTGAAAGTTTAAAACACAAAAAGAGGAATATTTCAAGCAACTGCTTTCTTTCTGTTTATATACAACTTCAGCTATGACATTGGCAGGGCTTGTATACATCAGACAGGAACACATATGCAGCAGATGAATGATGCTTACTTCAGCATTGCAAGGAAAGCAGCAGGCTCAACATCTGGTATACGGATTTCATCTTTGTCCTCAGCGAGCTCTCCGTAAAACATTGCATGGAATACTGAGCTCCCAACAGCCAGGACATACTGTTAAGAAAGGGAAATCTTATTTCATGCTTTGAACTCAAAACACTGCCAACACAAACAATGTGGGAGAGCCACTCTGAGCAAGCTGGGCTGCGCTGACAGGCTCTACAGACACACTTCAGTAAGAAATGAAGTCCAAGTTAAGAACAAGTTACACGTTTTCCTTGTATTTTACTCTCCTGGGCATAGATGCATTAGCTACTGGAAAACTCTCACCTCCACCACAGAAGTTAACTATTCCTAGGAAATCTCAAGAGCAGTATTATTCAACAGCACAAAGCAGTATTCCTAACTTTACTGCCTTAGCCCAACACAAAGAAAAGCCAGGGAGAGATTATCCCACTGCATGTGGCCTTTCCAGCACAGACTGCTGCCTGTCCCAGAAGAGCTGAGCCTCCCACACTCTGTCCTGCTGTAACTGTGGGAGCTCTCTCTGGCTCTCCCACCCCAGCAGATCATGCAGCTGTTGCTTACTTTGTGTCCTGGCAGCCGCTGGGTCCCACCTGGTGGCCCGACCACAAAATGAACATCTGCCATCAAGTCATTGTTGAACATCACTGCATTTCTATAAACAGAGGTAGCATGTTAATTTGTGGCACCCAGGAACTCTCTCTGCATGTCCCAGACCCAAGAAATATGATTTTTTAACAACTTCAAGTTGCTTATTAGCAAAGAGAAGCAGGTCACACTTTGCTTTCAGCTGCTTTACACATCATTGCACAAATATATCAGAGAAAATACTAAAAGTGTTTCTGGTGTGTGTGGGTGCAATAAAACAAACCCCCAAACTTCCGAGAACTTTCCAAGAAGTGGAAATCAAAGTCCAGAGCATTTATCACTGAAAATCCCCACTGAGGTCTAAAAGGAAATCTTTATGGATATGTTGCAGCTTTCAGCAACATTTTTATTAACTCAGATTCACTGACTAGAAAAGAGATACTAAAATATTGCTCCACTACCAAAATTCTTATTTCCCACACACATACAGGGAGAAAAAAAGCCCAAACAAATAAAATATAACCGTGTTTTCTTCAGCAAATAAATGCATTCTGGACATTTTGCTACTTTTCACCCCTCCATTCAAACACCAAAAAAGCTGCCCTGAACTTACCTCTCTCTGATGGTTGGATAAAGTCCTTGCCAATTAGGTGCAGGAATAGTGTTGTTGTTATTGAGATTTTGCTGATGGTACTGCTGGACAGCAGTTGTATTAGTATTAGCTGGTTTCTTTCGGGGAAAAATATCAGCAGCCATCTTCTTCTTCTTTTTGGTCTTCAAGGTAATGATTTCATAGCAAACTGGAGGCAATTTGCTGTTGCTACTGCTGCTGCTATTTCCTTTCTTAGAGCTCTTCTTAGACCTGTTCTTGACCGTCTCTGGAAGCATCAAGAAGAAGGTGAGACATTTCATGTTCTTTCCTTTCTCATCTACCATCAGTATACCCGTGAGTAAAGACCACAGCCTAACTAGCCAGGAACATTTAGGAATCTATGTAGAAGCTGGAACACCGAAAGCAGCAGAGCTGAGAGTCAGCAAGACAAGGTGACCTTTCCAGCACCCAGAGTAAGAAACTGAGTTTAAGTTTGATCCAGTACTTGAACCGTTAAACGCATCCCCATCATTCCTTCCAGCTTTCCCGCTCAGGAAGCGCCCGGCAGCGCTACAGCCGGGGCAGAGGGCAGGAGCAGCGCACGGTGGCAGTGCCAGGCTGCCGGCGAGCCCGAGTTGTGCGGGCAGGGCTGGGAGCGGAGCGGAGCCAATGGCTGCAGGCACGGAGCGCGATTGGGCTCGCACACAGTGACACCTATTGTAGCCACGGCACAGCCACCGCGGCGCGCCCGCAGCTCCCCCGCAGCCGCCGCCGGGGATGGCACGGAATCAATGGCACCGCGGCTGCCCGGCAGGGCGGGAGCGCTTCTGTGTGCGTGTGGGTGTGTGCGAGCTCTCCTCCGCGCCGCTCCCACAGGCGAAGCAGTGAGAAGTTGCAATCAGGTAGAAAGGTCTATCTGAGTCCATTCGATATTAGCACAGCTTCCTTTGCCTGTAGCATCCCCACAAACCCCTCCTGTAGGAGCTGCTCGGCGGGTGCGGGACCGGTATCGGAACCGAAGTAAAGCAATGGAGCGGCAGCACGGCCGGCGATGCAGGCAAAGGATCCCTTTCAGCGGCTCCTACTCCAGTGTAACATCACCAGGGATGAGGTCACAGCTCCAGCTTTAACTCCTTCTGTTTCCAGATAACACATCAGCCTTTGACAGGGGTCCCAACTCGCTAAGCAGTGCTAATTAAGCCAGATTACGCCAGACATGGCTGCACCACATCAGAAGAAAACTTCTAGATGTGTAATCAGATTAAAGCCAACCAGAGTGAGTATATTTAATCAATATTTCAAAGCATTAAATGAAAGGGTCTGAATGGTTTAGAGAGTCTCAGGCAAAAATAATTCCTTGAGACACAAAGAGTCCAATCTTATTCACAAATAAACAGGATATAAGCTATACCAACCAAACCATTTAAATAGGAAATAAGTCTATTTTATAGTCATTAGTTTACTCAGAACTTAAATTTTGATCAGATTTCTTTAATATCAGGTCAGATGTCTACAAAAACCACCAAGTAAGCATAGCCACTTAAAAGCAGGGAAATAAAAAAATACTTGGTATGAGGTGTCAACATATCACACCTTAAAATCCTGGGGAGCAGACAGTTAAAATATGATTTCATAATTACTTTCAGTTTAAAAAAAACCCTCTGCTTTCAAAGCTAATTTAGCCACATTTTGCCCTAACTAGTTTTGCTGGACAAGGATACAGCAGGGAAATTAAAGTGATAAAAGGTTGGTGAAGAAATCTTGCTGAAGCCCCTGACTCAAACAGAAATATTACTCAGGCTGTTTCTTCAGTCTCCATCCCAGCTGCTGGAATCACAGCTGTGGCTGTGTCACACACACTCAGAATTCTTTAACCTGAGATTGTGCTGGTATTTTAAGATTACCAGGTTTCCTTGGGAGATGCTGCACACCAAGCCCTCACTGCACACCCAGCCATGTGCGGGCTTTGCTGCAGTGCTTGGGGATGAGGATGATGCCATTCCCAGACACATCTGTCCTCTCTGGCTGAAAGCACTGCCCATGGAAGGGGAAACACAAGGAGACGTGTCCATGCTGCCACACTTCACAATCCAACACCTCAGTGCAAAATCTCCTTGACTGCTGCTTTAAAAGAAGATGGTGGGTTATGCCTGAAAGGCAGAGACACATCCTAAATACATTGAGGGGAAGTTATGTAACTTCCAAAGAAATTATTTCTAGCAACCTTTTCTCTCTCCTCCACACATTTTCTTTTTTATCTGCCACAGACTGATTAGGAAGGGAAACTAAAAACCTAAACCATATTGAACTGTGGAGAGGGAGAAGAAGGGGTAAAGGAGAAGAAACTCATCCCACAGATGGGATCTTGTAACTGCTCACAGCTGAGTTTATAACAGGAACACAGCAGGTATTCCCAGCACAGAATTTGAGTTTGTTGAGTTTGCGTACGTTTTTTTTTTTTTCCTCTCCTTATGTAAATTTCCAGCCCTTCCAAATAAAACAATAACCCTTTTGCCACTGCACAGGACAAACATTTCAAAAGGAAGAAATCTTTAAAAAACCTCTTAAAGATACAGAAAACCACAGACTCCAGAAAATCTGGTTCTCAGCATTGCAGTTGGCAAAAACAAAAGACAGCAGGGGTTGGGAGATTTGATTGTCATTCCACAAATCCATTTTATAGACTCCCAAAGTATATAAAAAAATCAAGGTCTCTGCACATTTCTTCAAACCACTGATCAGGACAAATCCAAAGATTTTACACACACACCAGATAAGGTCACTGGGAGGCTACAGGAGATAAAGAGAATGAAGGACAGACTGACCAGTTAACTCCATGTGGGAAAGACAGATTGTAAATGTGAACCCACAGGAATCCACCAACCTCTGAGCTGTGGAGCACACCACACATGCACAGCACATTCTGGGAAAGGAAAGGAGAAAGAAGCTGCAGCTGAAGCATGTTCTGCCTGAACTCAGAAGTCAGACAAGAAATATCTGCACAACAGGATAAAAAATCCAGTCCAATAAATAAAAAACATCTTTGCCTGCTCTTAAGCCACCCACCAAAACCTGGTCTGCTCTAACTAGAAAATAGCACAGATTCCAGGACAGAACCTAAATAGATTTAGATTTTCATACAATTCCTATGAAAAACTACAAACCTCTTAGAGGTTCATAGCACCTTCCACTGCTCTTCATCACCCCAGGAACTAAGTCTCATCAACTACTCATTAGATGGATCTGAGAGGGGAAAAACCTAAATCAATGAATTATTGTGCTATTCCCTGTAGGTACAGAGTTTGTGGTGATTGGGAGCGGGGATGGAGCTGAGCCCCAATGGGCACAGCTGTGAAAAGCTGTGAAGAAAGGTGAACAGCACTGACAGCAATGAGCCATGGAGTGCCCAGGTGTGCTGAGCCATCACCAAAGGGAGCAGAGGGCACACAGGTGCAGGGCATGGACATGAGGGGTGTAAAGGCTGGGCTGAAGGGCAATGCCTGAAGCCTGTTGAAGTTGTCTGGTGTTACTCTGCATGGATTGAAGCCTTCTGACATTGTATGGTGGCACTCTGTATCGTGGCTATCTGGACTGCAGCATGTGCTGCGACAATTCTCACTCCCTGTTCTTTCTGTTCTGGCAGCAGCTTCCATTTCCTTTCGTACAACGCCGTTTTGTTGGTTTACTATAGAAATATGTTAATAAATTTGGAACTCAATACCCTGGTAGTCAGTAAAAACAGCCCATGAACTGCTGCCTGTTGAAAGACCAAAATCCACAGTTTAGATCAGTCTGTCTCCAACAAGAGGATGAAGGAAGGTCACATTCTCTGACCCACAGATCTATCCATTCCTGAAATCTTATTACAATGTGCTCCTAATCTTCTTCAGCAAGTCTCATTTTTCTTCATTCATTATATATTAAGAGAACTAAACTTGATATATACAACTGAGAAAGAGGGAAATACAGTTCTTCAAAGGCACATTAATTTTTATTTTACAAGCAAAGTAGGCAGACCAGAAATATTTCAAGTTAAAGGGTATGGGAAATTTCATGCTTAAATCTTTACACTGGCCTAATGGATATTCAAAATGCCAGAAGAATTAAGCAAAATACTATATTCCCAGTCTGAGATACTACACACCAAGTTATATGTCCCTTCCAAAATATCAGGAGCAGGTTAGGAGCCCTTGGAAATCAGTTCCTGACTAAACATTGTGAACTGAAGCAGCAATTCTGCTGTTCAAACCCAAGTGTGTGCAACACACCTGCCATCCCAGCTTATTCATCCCTCAAGAACATAAAATACCTTGTGAGGCACAGGAGTCACAGGAAAGCCCAGCTCTGGTACAACCTTTAATAGCATGTGACTACTGTAATTATGCTTTTCTAAAGGTAACTTCCAATAGGGAAATCAGTTTCATTTCCAGACCTGCTGGGAGTATTCTTCCTCATACTTCATCAGTTTCTCCTGCTGCAATAGCAAGGAGACCAAAGAGTTTCTTTCTTCTCCTTCTAATAAGCTGAGTTTTTGGACATCTCTCATTTACAGGCCTGTTCCTCATGTAGTAACATGAGTTACACCATTCTATAAAAAACAAGCTTTCATTAAAATTCCCAATTGTTTATTACAACCACATCACGAATAAAAGAAAGAATTCTTAGTAAGCAATGAGGAAATGCATACATTTATTTTTCTGTAAAATTGCCAAATGTCTTGTTTGGCAGTTACTATGCCTGTGCAGTATTAACATTGTTTAAATCCTGAATTTCCCCCTATAAGGAAACAAATTTCAATGACATCTTGATGAACCAAAATAAATAAACAATGTTACTGTTTAACAAATCTACCTGTCTGTCCACTGCTAGCTTCAAGCACTCATTTAAAAATGGAATATACATGTTCAAAAACTAACTAAACCAACAGAAAACCTCAATAAACCAAACCCACACAGCTGTGGTGCCTTGTTCTGTTTACCTGTCTATGAATTATAATAATAATCATTTGGAAGAGTCCTTCCTAATCACCATTCCAACCCTTCTGTTTGTAAAAACCAATTTGGAAATAGCTCTAGCCTTCATTTCCTCAAGTAAAGAAATGCATTGCAGTGGACAAAACCTCCCAAACTCCTCTCTCCTAAGTTTCTTACTGGCAGCACTGGAAGAAACCAAGATGGCATCTGCTTCTGTCAGCTGCATGAAAAAGCTGGCAATGAGGTCTTAGTCAGGTCTTGTATGGAAAAAAAAAATAAAATAAAAAGGCAACCAAAAGCAGGAAGAAAGATGGGTAAAATTGTAAAGACTCTCAAAGAAGCCAAAACAGATGTTAAAAAAATAGCAATTACATCCCAGAATAGTGAAGAGCTGTGAAAGTATCAGAGTAGAATTGCATCTTGAACCAAGACTAGAAGCTTCAAAACAAAGTCAGAAATAGTTAAATAGTATTTTTCTACAGAACTCATGCTATGCTAGCAACATCCTTATTAGCAAATTTTCTTAACTGCTTGGTGTTTATGAGGATTTAAATATTTTGCATAACATTATCCACTAGGATAGCTTTTACTTTTTCTTCCTAAATGTTCTTAATGCTTCAAAGAAAACAAAAGCAGCAAGTTGTGAGCAGCCTAGTCAAAAGGTAAACACCAACTTGCATAAAATAAAAACCTAAAGAATGAATATTCACAACTACTTTGTACTCCTGTGGTATTTCCTAGCATGATACATGGTATTTGCTTTAGTCTCTCTACCAAAGCAGCATTTCTATTAAATCTCTTTAATATGTCATTAAGCAATGTCCATTTTGAGACAAAGCAATCACAACAAAACATACAACATTAATATCTACTCCTATGTTTCCTTGCAAATAAATGTACACTTACTTTGTATGCATTTCAAGTCACTTCCCATGAGCCTGTTCCTACTTCAACTGCAGCATCTCCTATTCTCATTTTTTCCTGTTACCTTTCTTGCTTAGCTGCTTAAAGCCTGCAATTTAACTTCAGTAAGAGGTTGAATAACTCCAAATTTATGTCCCAAACACTTTGCTATGCTGGGTCTTTTTCTTTTAAAGTTAGAGGTTTTCTTCCCTGATGGACCAAAATAATGTATCAGAGTGAGAAAAAAAAGTTCCAAATGTTCTTGTATTGTCATTCTGATTTGAAGACCATGCCTGCTGCAGGAATGACAGTCCAAGGCAGGGCTACACTTAGACAACCTGCAATGAACAATGTACCTGACCCCAATCACAGTGAATTACCTCACAGACATTCTCTTCTGGGCATATGGTACAAAATAATGTCAAAGGCTTCATTACAACATAAAATATGATTTGACAAACCTGCTAAGAGATATTCCCCAATATCATAGTTTGGGAGCTGCAGGAAGAAAATATCTCAGAGCAAAATTTGCAGTGCATTCTATGTGCATTAAGTTGTTTCTTGATAGTTCAAAGTAAAACAAAGAATTACAAATGTACTCTGTGGTGAAGAGAAAACCTGCAACCACAAAATGATAATTTAATTCAAGGTTACAGGAGATAAAACTGTTTTGCTACTAATTTAAAGGAGACAAATTATGCATTTGTTCCCCTTTGTGGCTACTCAAGCTTCTCCATTTCATTTCATGTAGAGCTCTGCATTTTGAGCCGGCTCAAAATTTAACTTCCTTCTTAGTGGCTGCCATTTGTTTATTTATAAACATGATATTACAAACCTGAAAGCACTCGACCCTTTTTCTAAGGCAAAGGTCGACTTTAATTCTACCATGTCTCTTACCAAAACTGACTGACAAAGGAAAGCTCAGACAGCTCAGGAAATTGGTAATGAGATACAGTGGTTTTCATCTCTGGGTCACTAATTCTAAATTGACCGAGGTCAACAGTAATCAAAAGTCATTAGCATTTAATGATCCTTTGGTGCCCTGTGAGAAAGAAGCCAGTGATCTCAGCACACTTCAGGAAAACCAGCACTACAATCAGCACTCACATGCTGCCTGCTTCAAGGGAGAGCTCAGAGCAGGTGACTCCAGACAGAACTTCCAGTCCTGCAGACAGATCCCACCTCTGTAGACAAACCTTTGACTGATTTGAACTTGGCTCACAAACCATCATTTTCAAGAGTTAAATTAATATGGGCTCTCTGAAGGGCAGGCTGTAAGCTGCCTGCTCCTGTTCCTCCTGTTCTTTTTCCCCTGCACACTAAGGCTGAAGAATGCAAATGCAAACAGGCCCTTCCTCAGAGAGGAAGGCTCTCACTCAACCAATGGCACCAGCAGGAACTACTCCAGGAGTATCCACAGAGGAACTGCATCACAGTTAATTATGTTGCATAAACTATATAAAAATATAGTCCTTGAGTTATGGTGTACAACTCAAGGACTACATTTTCCATGTGCAGGTAACCCACATTCACCACATCCCACCACTGTGCTGGAGCTCCCAGTGGGACAGAAGGGGGGAGAGGAGATTGCTGTGGTGCACAGCCACACCTGCTCTGTCCCTGCACACTTCAGTCCCCTGGGACTGTCACAGCAGCACCTTCAGCAAGGGCAAGGAGAACAGAGGGGACTTTTGGAAAGCTCAGTCAGGTGTTGGAATGTATGGGTCTAATGGAAAACCATATTGTGGTTTTACATCTAGGCTTAAAAGCCCACAGCAGATGAGCAGCCTGAGTGCTCACAGCAGCAGAGCAGCACAGCTGGCAGCATTCAGGGGGTTAAAGAGGAAAAGTCTGGTACAGCATCTTCTTCCCACTGCATTTGAAATTACAGAAGAGGAAAATCATGACACTGAAAGAGGAACAGGTCTGTACACTGGCAAACCAAGCCTTTGATGAGAAATGCATTCTGAGCCACAGTGGCTTGTGCTTCTCAAAAGTGAGAACTAAAACCAGTGAGTAACTACTCCAGCAGTGAGTCTTCAGATATGAGAGACTGATTGCTAACCTGAGCCTAATCCAAAGAGTTCAAGGAATGGAACAGACATGACATCCACTACACTGCACTGTCCTGAATGACTCTCCCTGTGCCACACATCAGAAGCTGTGCATCCTTTTACTTGCCCTTAACTGATTCCAGACCCCTCCAGCACACACAGCCTCTGTTTGAATCCACAGGGAGATGAAGATGTTCCCAAATTTTTCTCCTCTCCACTGCCTGAGAAAATCAGATTTATTTTCCTTTGCTGCACAGTCACACTTGCCTTCCTCAGTATTTCCATCAGTTTCTCCTCCTCTTTACAAGTGAATGGCAGCTGCTGCACCATCATGAAATTTTAAGAAAAACGCACACACACTGCTCAAATTCTGGTTTCAGAACCTATTTTTGTGCCTTAAGATGTATTTGTCTATCAAAGTTAGGATATCTTAAATGTTCTTCTTCACAGTAACTCTGTGACACATCAGAACTGCAGTAGAGAAAAACTATGGAAGGGGCAAGTAATCAAACAGAAGATCATAATTAAGGGACTGTGCAAGATAAACACAAATACTCATTAGTTTTATGTATTATGAACTTTTATATAGAATGAAAACCTTTCCTTTTTCTGGGTGCACATGGGGTGGTATCACCTTGGTCTTGTAGAATTGTAAAGGCAAAAGGCACCTCTCAGAGAAGCAAACATCCCACCTGCTGAAGGACTGCTTTCTTTTCCAACTCTCAGAAAACCTTTGCACCCAAGCAGAGACAGGACAGCTCTAATTCCAGAGAATGTCGTTTTTAAAGAAAATTACTCCTTTAAACTGATTTGGATGCAAGGAGGAGAAAGTGCAGCCAGGGTGGTTATATGGGGTGTAACCTGGTACATAAATATCCTGTCACAGAACAATGTTATCAACAGGTCATTCAGCCTGGTATTGAAGTGCTACATGATCCTCTAGTGAAATATTTATTCAGGGCATCAGATAATCTCAGGGTACAGGCAACAGGGCTGGATAAGTTGTCTCTAGATACCTTCCAAATCTGTTTGTTGCCAGACTTCACCCCACACATACTCACAGACTGCCAACCAGCTCCCCAGTGTTTTAAAATAAAACTTTCTAGGTGTTGCACTGGTCTGGTTTTCACAGCAGCTTGCTGAGATATCAAACCCAGAGAGGGCAGCAGGATCACAAAACAGATGAGCCAGGGCCCAAAAATGGCAAGTTTGCAAATTTGAATGCAGTGATGTCTTACCTAAACTCCCCTCTCAGTTTCCTGACACACACACAAAAAGTGCTTTTGTAACCAAGGAATTCAACTTAATGGCAGAAAACACAACTGATGACAGCTTCCACCACAAAAACCTTGCAATCTTTTCCTTCCAAGATTCCCATCTCTTACATCCCTTGTTTTGCCTCATCCATCAGCCCTTTGAGAGAGAAACTGCTGCTTTATCGCTCATTTCAGTGCCTCACAAAACAGAGCTCCCACACCAGCTCAGGCACCTGAACATTTGTAAAACAGAAAAACAGCCAGCCAAGTCCAAGGAGTCACCAGAGACAGTATCAGGGCAGAATCACTTTGAATTATCAGAGAAAGCTAATGCTGGGCATAAACAATATTCTGCTGCAAAACTTATTTGCACAAGTTTCTACAGACCTCTGTTTTAACTGAGCCTACCCTAGGACTGTTGCTTTCATTGTAACATTGTTTGGTGAATTTAGAAAAAAAAAATTGCTCACAAGCTGTAACAAGCAAGTGGCCAAAACATAAAAATTATTGTTGCAACTTGCATTTTTTTCCCCCTTGGCCTTAAAGGGCAAGCTAAATGAATCCCACGTTGCTTCTGGAAGGTGTTTCTTCTGGGGCAGAGCTGAGGATCACTGGCAGGGAAACACAAGGGAAGTTATTGTGCAGTCAGCTGCAGTTACTTACTGGGGGGGATTTAAAATGGGGAAAAAAAGAAAGCACTACAGTCGACATTCAACTTTGGCAGTCCTGCAGAACTTAGTTGAAATGAAGGCTCTAAGAGATTTAATTTGCAAAGTAAACCCCAGGTACTGCACACTGCAACATCCTGCACATACATTCTGTAGGAAACAGTGAGACCAGTTCTCTCCCACTAAAATAAAAACTATTTGGAGCCTAACTCTGGCATTAAAGTTTAAGCAATGCAAAATAAAGTACCGTACACCTATAACCCAGCACCATCTCTCTACAAAAAACAATCAACAAAACACTCCAGAGCACAGATTAAAATTTAACACACACACATCACATGCTGAAAACAAAGTACTGTGAGGACTAACTACAAGGCAAAAAATCTGCACCAGCACTTCTCAGATGAGGCAGCCTGTTGAATTAGGTAACCACACTTTGGGAGCACGTAGGTATCTTAACTTCAATCCAAACTTTTCCTCCAACTCACAACAACCTCAAAACTCCCTCCCGTTTTAAAATGCTGCAGCGCTCAGGACACACCACAACGAATTGAATTTATAAACCTCCAAGTTCTCAGGTGGCTTTCTCCAAACAAACAGGAAAATGGGGAGTTGTGAAGGTGTGGGCCCTAGGGACCCTTCAGACAGGTACATCAGAAGTTCGGCGAACAGCGTGGGGAAGGGAGGAGGAATTTACACCAAACCGGGTGCAACTTCAGTTGTGCCTCCCGGGAAGGTTGCCGAATTAATGCTTAAAGTACTTATTTAACAAAAGAGCTTTACTTTAAGCAGGAGAAAAGCGCCAAAGCCCAACTTGAGTTCTGCCTCCCGCTGGAGGCTCCAGCCCGGGCACAGCCGGGTCCCGGGGCTCCTCCCGAGCCCGCTCCGTGGGCTCCCCTCCGGCACCGCCGCGAACCCACCGCGCTGGCTGCCGCACAAAGGGGCACCGAGGGGACACCGACACCCGCCTGCGGACACGCACCGCCACTCCAGCCAGGCAGAGGCCGTGCCCGGGGCGCTCTTTGTGCGGCAGAGCCGGGCGGCCCCGCTCCCCTCACCGACGGCCCGGCGCTCCGCCGCGCTGCCGCCGCTCAGGTGCGGCCGCCCCGCCCCGGCCCGCCCCGCCCCTCGCGGCGGCGCCTCCGCGGGGCGCGGGGAGCCCATTGCCCGCCGGCACGGCCGCCGCAGCCCGTGAAGGGAGCGGGATCGGCCGCCACATGCCGGGGAAGGGGAGGGAAGGAGGGGAGGGGAGCGCGGCTGGCCCCGCGCGGGCGGCCCCGCACCCCGCACTGACCTGAGGGCGCTCCCGGGGCGGCGCGCGCGCGGCCCCTCCTCGCACCGGCGCGCGCGCGCGCGGCCCCGCCCCGCAGGAGCGCGCGCGTGGCCCCGCCCCGGGCCCCGCCCGAGCGCGTGCGAGGCCCCGCCCCAGGCCCCGCCCCTTCCATCCCGCGCCCGCCCTGAGGGAGGAAGGGAGTCAGGGAGGGAGTGAGGGAGCTCCTCCCCAAAAAGGCGGCTGGAATCACCCCCCAGTGCCCACCACGGGAGACTTGGGATTTCACCTGCGGACTGAGTTGGAAAAGAAACAACGCCCTTTTTATTTTTTCCTTCTTTTTTTTTTTTTTTTTTTTTTTTTTTTTCCCCCAATTAGAAATCGCATTAGTGCCCGAAGGTGTGATATATTCATACAGCCCGGACTGGTGATTGAACCTGAGAGCTAAATTGGGAGACAACCATGCCTTCTGTGAAAAAAGAGGTTCACTCTCCTGTAAAAATTCTGTAAAAAATTCATATTTTGCATATTTTATGATTTGCTTTTCACAAATATTAAAATGAATATTATATATGTTGTGTTAGAAAGTTAATGCTGTATTAGTTCTCCTAAGTAGTATGTTAAATATAGTTTTAGGTTATAACAAAATGTTAAAATAAAAACTATGCTGTGTAAGATTTTTTCTAAAGAAAGGACTCACACTGAGATAGCAGCCACAGGACACCTAAATTTTTCAGAGAAAAAGAATTTATTGCTCCATTATCAGAAAAACAAACTTCTTCCTGTCTCACTCAGCATTGAAGGCGCTGTCAGGATTCAGAGGAAGAAGCTGACACTGACCAGACAGAATCCTGTGTTTGAATGGAATTGATGCATCATGTATGAGGTGTATGAATATGCAACAGGCTGTTGCTTTTAAGGGTTAATCCTCTGTTAACGTGGGTCCTTTTTCGGGCTTATTTTGCCCAGAAAGAGGTACCCGGACTGTCTGTAACTCTTTGTTTCTATTGTCTCATATTGTCCTAATCCAAATTGTCCAAACTATTATTACTCTAATTGTATTACTATTTTTAAAACCATTTTATTAGTATTAAACTTTTAAAATTTTAAAAAACAAGTGATAGGCGTTTTTCACAATTCAAAAGTTTAATAAAGGACAATAGGAGACAAAGAAAATAAAGATTTCACCGCCGGGTCCTTGGCATTCTGCCAGGAGCACACCTGCTATTTCAGAGATGCTCTTTAAACACACCTTCTATTGCATCAGTCTGCTGCATATTCATAAACAATTATACATCTTAAAACTTTTACTCAAGAACTGTTTAGCATGGCTCCTCCTCGGGTCTGCCTTTTTAGAGCATGCACATTTCTTGGCTGTGATTTTGGGGTTCTTCATCACATGAATGTTATCCCAACCAAGCAGGCAGTTCAACACTATATCAGCTATTTCACTACTATGTCTAAGTTTAGTTAACAAAAGAAATAAATAAAGCTCTACAGCAAAGTTACTTTAACATTACACAAATAGCACCCATTTTATTATTTGTGAAAAGCCAATACTATAATATGTATTTATAACACTTCAAAAAAGTATAATCCACTCTTTTTTAAATTAAAAATTCTGTTAATGCCTGAATTGAAGCATATTCACGCTGCACATACAAGATGAGTTGGGAGACAACTAACAGCATCTTTTTAAAAATAAAGTAAATTTGAACTGACCTTTTTTTTAAAATTAGGAATCCCATGAAAGTTCAAGCATATTTATGGCTTATTGCAACTAACCTGTTTGAGGATTTGCCCTTTAAGAAAAAAAGCGATCTGTTTTTCTGTACATGCACCAATATCTTTGAAGAAGAAAGCTCTCGCCCTTCCATTTGGCAGCAGCTCTGTTACACTAAAAGGAAAAATGGATTAGATTATTAGGAAATAATTAGAAAATTAGACAAGGAAAAATGATTGGTTGTTGAAATCTTTGTGTTTGTTCATCCACTGTTATTCACAACCTCCAAGAAAAAAAAACCAACCAACCAACCAAACAAAAAACCCTAAAACAAAAAAAAAAAAGCCCACAAAAAACCCCACACCAAAACCTCCCAACAAACAAAACAAACAGACAAAAAAAAACAAAACCAAAAAACCCAAACAAATATCCCAGGGCCACCAACACGCCTCCAGAGAGAAGAAACACCCTTCCCCATCACATTAATTTGTTTTTTTCCCAAATAAACTCAATCGTACAAGAAGATTGTGCCATACATCCTTCCTTGCAGGTCCTATCCTGCTGCTCATAGGGTGGCTAGGTTCAAAAAAAACTAAAACAAAAAACCAACCAGAAAACCCAACCCCAAACACCAAAACATTTTAATTTTGTGCTGCTGAAAAAATAATCAAGAGGGATGCAGCATTTTCAGGACCAGCAACCAGGATTATTCAGGATTTATCATATAAATAAGGGATTTCTCATAATGCCAGTGTATTTAGACACATGGGAAATTAAAATGCATTGCTAGCATTTATTTTTAAAATCATAGCAAAAGGCTTTGCTTGAAGCTTTAGGGCAAATTTGGGGTTTTTTTTTTTATTATTTTCCCTCTGAAGAAACAATTATTTCTGGAATTGCTGCTGTGTTCCAGCTTTAGTCTCCCATGAACACTCATTGCCTGTATTATATACACATTATTCTAGCAGATACCTTCACCATGTGAAATTAGGCATATCTGTGGATAATCAGCACTTTGCTTTTCCCATTTTAATATTTTAGCTATTAAAATAGAAAACTAAACCAAACAGCAACAATAATGACTCTACACACACACACTCACTTTATAGCTGTATAAGGATTTTACCAGCTAAAGACACACTTTAAATTACAGTCTGTAAATGATCTTTTAATTGGGCCTTGGGAAGCCAACAAAATAATTGTTGTCTGAACTTAAACATGCTGCAGGAAAGCACCGCAATTTCCCATCCTTTTTGCAGTGTGAAGATAAAAGGCCCCTTTGCAATGGGGGTAATTTAGATGGGCAAGTTGTGGGGAGAAGCCTTTTCCTCCAGGTTAGAGGAGTGTCGAGTACCTGTTGCTGATTCCCCGAAATTTTGGGACTCTGGCTGGGCCCTCTCAGGGAGTTCCCTGTCAGGGGAGACCCTCCTGGAGTGGCTCTGTGTCAGAAAGAGACACTCCCTGGATGTTTTCAGTCTTCAGGTTCTTGTTTATTGTTATCTAACCTAGAGTTTTGCATGCTGTCCACACCAGGCTCAGTGCACTGGAAAAGCACCACAAAAATGGCCAACAATCTCTTGTTACAAGGTCTTTTATAGCTAAACTATCCAATTAAGAACTGACACCTGGATTATTTCCCTTTCAACCCCAATAACTGCTCCCAAAGAGCTGCAATGTGGACTTTTCTGCCCAATTACAAAATGCCACCCAAACCCATGGAGAAGGAAGAAGAAGCATGAAGAAGAAACCCAGGACCACACCCTGTGCCCTCCATCTTGCTTCCATCCACAACACACTAAAAATCCCAAAAATCTAAATTTCCCACCAAGTGATACACCTACTCTACTCTCTATAATCTATTTCACACTTCTGTGGATTCCAGTCTATTCTGCAGTTCAGGAAACTATCTCCATGAGTGAGGGTCAAAGTCAGTGCTGTCCTGGGTGTCAGGGCACCCCAGAGCAGACAGAGAAATATTCCCTGTGCCCTGGGTTTCCACAGAGGAGGTTATTCTGCAGCTTGAATTCAAAATCCCATAGCAGGAAAACATATTCTGGAGTTAGGAGTTAAAAGGTGAAGTTCTGGAACCTGATCACCTTTAAGGTCCCTTCCAACTCAAACCTTTCTGTGGCTCTATGATTTTTCTGCACATACACTTCTGATTGAGAGGCAGTCAAGGGGCCCAAACTGGGGACTTGACTCAGTGACATTTGGTTTTTTGTTTTTGTTTTTTTTTTCTGCTCCTCCTGCATTTCCAGCCCAGTCTTTTTGGCTGTGCACAGTGGTTTGGCCCATGACTGCCTAGCTTCCCCTAAAGAGCCCCAGGCCCTGGTTTAATACCAGTATCAACACAGAATGATACTGGTTTTAAACCAGTATCAACCCTGTCTGGGTTAAACACTGCATTTCTCAGGGATGCCTTTACTTCCAAGCACTGCCAAGTTTCAGCTCAGCTCCAGAGCAAATGAGCCACCAGATAAACCACACCTGGCCAGAGCTGCAGCACTGGGGCACCAAATCCATCTTCCAACAGACTCATGGTGCTGCTGGGTGTTTGATCTCCTGGTGCTCTCACCCTCCAGGCTGGCAGTGAAAATAAAACTGTGTAAAACAGCTCGTGAGGAAGGTGAGCCATAGCCCAAGAGCAGCTGCACAAAAGCCTTTGGAACACTCCTTCACAGCTTTGGGGCTTTTGCCTCATCTCAGCCCAGGTTTCTGGGCAAGATCCAGCATTGCCTATGGCAAACCAAGGGCTGCACTAGCAGGGAAGGTAAAACTCAACCAGCTGTGTGTTGGGGAGAGCTGATCAAAGGATTTTAGCTGGTGTTTCCAGAGCCATTTAACTGGGACAGCCTCTGCTCTGTGGTGTTGGTGAAAAAAGCCGTGTTTGCATTGAGTCACATTCAGACTCATCTGTTTCTGTGTCATGGGTCTATTTTCCAGGTACTGAGCAGTGCTTTCCAAAGAGTTACTAACTTGAAGAGCAGTTTAAATATTCATTTTCCAGTTGAACTTGCATGCTGGGTAGGTTCTTCCAAGTGCTCCAGGGTATAATTAGTTCCTCCAAAAGCATCTTCCTACCAGACACTTTGCCAACACATTTCCCCTCCACATCTCCCCTCCTCCTCCCCAACCTCTTTTAAAGCTTCACTGAACTTCTGTGTACAGCCTCCCACAAAGGTTATCATCTTATGTTTAATAGTGGGGAAAAAGACAGCACACGAGATTTACTGCAAATGGAAGCCATTACTGGAGCAGTTATCAAATGAAAGAACAATATAATAATGTCCAGTCATAAAGATATGAAGAGTTGCCTGTCAAAGACAAACCTCTGGCTTATAAAATTGGCCTGTGCAGCTGCTGGAAGCTTTTGGCAGGCAGGATGAGATCCTTGCAGCAGCACATGGCTAAGCACCCAGGTGTTTTGCAGCTAGAAACTGGGCACCCAAACTGGGACCAGCTGCAGGGAGATGCATCCACATCCCAAAATGCATCCACATCTGCAAAGGACATTTCTATGAAGCAGAGCCAAGGGGATCAGCTCAGCACATCCCAAATATGCCCAGTGGGGTTAGAGCATCCCCTGGGTGGATTCAGGCATTGGATGCCTCTCAAAGCCAAATCTCTTATCTCCAGCTGGAGCTCATTGAGGCTGCTGACTCCAATTTTTTGGTTAAGCATTAACTAACTAATAGCAGAATGGTGTTGAATTTTGTCTGCCCCTTGACCCATAAGGTCAGGTCACACAGGCTGGGGAAGTGCAGCTAGAATATGCTGATTTCCAGTCTAGTGTATGGACACAGATGATTTCCCTCATCTTTCCCTTGCCCTCCTGCCAAGAGTTGGGGCAGAAACCCTTTCAGGCTTGACCAAATGGTCATTAACCTTTCCAAAATGAAAATGTATGGACAAGTGGGTGCCAGTGCCCATCACAAGGGAGGACAGTATTCCATTAGCAGAGGGATGTTGGCTCCTGTGCGAATGCTGACATCTCCTATCAAGGACCATCCAGCCTCTCTCACCACACACACTCAGCTCTTTCCCCATCCCCAAGAAAATCACTTACTTTCATCAGCACAGCCAGGTCTCACCAGGCCTTTTCCACCAGCCACAGTTCCTGTATCAAGCCCCTGGACTCCAAGAGCTTGTGCTTCTCCTGCAGCCTTTGTAGCTGGAATTTGTCATCCTCAGGCTCCAGATGCACCAGCCCAGGTGCTTTTTAACCTTGTCCCATCTATCTCAGGAGGGTCAGTGATGCCTGTGGCAGCCAGAGGTGCTGCCTCTCTGTTTGGTGAGTGCACTGCCACTTCTTTTGGTGTCTGAGTGTGGAAGTGTTGGCCACTGTGACTTGTAAAACAGTTCCAGACATGGAGCAAAGCCTGGCAGGAGCTGTCCCAATGCTGGAGATGGTCAGCTTAGCCTGACAACAGAGAAAATCCCATCACAGCCCTGCTGGTAATACTTGCTTTTAGACAGCATGAAGTTTGGGTCCTGCTGTCTTTAGCCAAAGCTAGAGAGCTTGAGAAAGCGCTGAAGTCCCTGTAGTAATTTCAGGAGCATCTGCACTTGTCAAACATGCCAGACTAAGGTGTTTGGTGAAAGTCAAAGGGTCCAAAACCCCAAAAAGCTGCTTTTCAGCATTGTGTTTTGGAGACAGAGTTCAAAGGTTGTCTCAGAGGGAGTCCTTATGTCCCCAGAAACTAAAACGCATGGAGGAAAGCTTCCCTTGACTAGAAACCATCCAAACTACAGAGAGACACCATTGTCTGAATGCCAGGTGAACAAACTTCTTCTTCCATCAATAAAAAATATAAATAAAAAGATGAGACATGTTTTTTGTTGTTGCCACGATTAAGGGACCACAATCTGTGGTCATGGGTTGTTTTTTTTTTTTCTTTCTAGCAGATTTGTCCATCAAAAAGGGGAAGATGGGAACCTGAGCTTTTCCAGATATGAGTGGGCTGCAACACACCTATGGTTTTCCCCCTGACCTTGGAAACACAGAGAATTAAAATATCTTCTCCAGTCCTTGATGAGTTATGCCTCCCCAAAACTGTGGCTGTTCCAGCCTGCCTCAAAGTCCTTGGAAATACTCTCAATAACTGGGAGGGTCCCTGCAAGCAGCTGCTTGCAGGGTGTGATGAAAGAGCTGCACAAGTTCCCCCAGTTTCTGGCTGGTCCAGCCCACAGAGGCTTCACTTGCTTCTGAGTTCTGATGGTGAAATAAGCTGGTGCCTAGTGGAAAAACAAGAAAGGAAAATGATTATTGAATTTTACTGTGAAACCCCAAGGCAGGATGAAGCGTGGGATGCAAAAGTGTTTGAGGAAATGAAACCAGCAACAGGGAAGGGCAGAGTGTTAATAGAAGCAGCCCTAATTATCCCAACTTACAATGGGTGCACCCTGTAAATTATTCCAAGTATCATTCAAGTGATCACAACAAGTTTGACCCACCTCTTCTTAAATACAGTGCTGTAATTATTAATACTCCTGTATTACCAGGAGCTGCTGGAAACAACAGATCAAGTCTGTAATTGCAGAGCAGAAGATTTTTGCAGAAATCTTGTGCTTGGTAATTTTGTGCACGTGTATTTGCAAAGCACTCCAGACAAAGGCATGAATGATGCATCTGATTCCATGTTCTCAGAAGGCTGATTTATTATTTTATGATACTATATTTATTTTATGATAGTATATTAAAGAATGCTATACTAAAACTATACCACAGAATACAGAAAGGATACTTACAGAAGGTTAAAAAGATAATAATGAAAACTCGTGACTCTCTCCACAGTCCCAACACAGCTTGGCCCCAATTGGCCAATGAGTGAAAACAACTCACAGCAGAATCCAATGAAACAATCACCTGTGGGTAAACAATCTCCAAACACATTCCAAAGGAACAAAACAGAGGAGAAGCAAATGAGATAATAATTGTTTTCCCTTTTCTCTGAGGCTTCTCAGCTTCCCAGGAGAAAAATTCTGGGTGAAGGGATTTTTCCAGAGAATGTGAATGCATGACTTGAAAAAACAAGTTAATTAAAATCAAGGCATTTTTTAGTCATAGAATCATGAATCATTTATGTTTGAAAAGACCTTTAGGATCATAAAGGCCAACCACTAACCTAATATGGCCAAGCCCACCACTGGATGGTGTTCCCAAACTCCACATCTACGCATCTTTTAAATCCCTCCAGGGAGGGTGACTCCACCGCTCCCCTGGGCAGAGTGTTCCATGCTTAGACACCCTTTTGGTGAAGAAATTTTATCCTAATACCCAATCTTACCCTCCCCTGGTACAAAGTGAGGCCATTTCCTCTTGTCCTATCCCTTGTTACCTGGGAGAAGAGGCAGATTCATTTCCAGGCAGCTGTAGAGTGATAAGGTCTCCCCTGAGCATCCTTTTCTCCAGGGGCTGAACACCCTTACCTCCCTCAGCTTCTCCTCACAAGATTTGTGCTCCAGACCCTTCACCAGCTTTGTTGCCCTTCTCTGAACATGCTCCAGCATGTCCTCAATGTCTCTCCTGTTCCTATTTTTATTCTTGTATTGGTTATCTTGTTCTTGCACCACAGAGTCCTCCTGTTAATATTATTTCTTACAGTATCCTTGTGCCTTAGAACAGGATTTGTCTCATTTTGCAGCAAGCTGCTCCATAGTCCCTGAACCTGCTGACCTGTGCTCCACACTCTGCTCCCCTCTCCTCTCCTCCTGGTTTGGGAAGCTCCTGGAAGGGCGACCACCTTTTTGTCCATTTCATAATAAAACCCACAAAATCCATTTTAAAAGGCCACCTAACAAAGAGGATTAATGAACCTGAAAATGAAACCAAATGGTGGCTTATGGGGACTTTTTTTTCCCTCCAGTTTCCTCTGGTTCAACCAGTGAACCAAAACTCTCAATTATTTATGACTGAGTTACACCAGCACTCAAGAATTAAATGCAATTAAATACATGTATGCAGCCCAAGAGCAAGGTGATTTTTCTCTGTGAGTTGTCTTGCTGTGTATTAAGAGTTTCTGCTGGTGGGCTTGTCACAGAGTTATTTCCCCTGAGATCAAAACAAATCAACATTTCCCCACTTGGTGCTTTTGAAGACAATGTTTCAGTAGCAGCTGAACAGCAGGGTCTGGAAGAAAACAGGAATATAGACAGAATATTAAAGGAGGAAAAATTCAAAGACTATAAGAACTCAAGGAGAGGAAACAAATTATTATTATTATTATTACTACTACGACTACTACTATTGTTATTATCACTATTGTTATTATCACTATTGTTAATTATTGGTTTTTTGTAAAGTTATTTGGTTTAAAATGATAAAACCATGTGTGGTTTCTCATGGTCAGAATTTTAATACAACCACACTGTTCCCTTGCAAATTATCAACCCAAAGTAATTTGATAAAACCAGACCAGAATATGGCCAGGGAGATGGGAGAAAAGAGCAGGAGATTCAGAAATGAGGGAACTGACCACTAAATGTGGCAGATTTCTTGTCCTGAAGGAAAAATCACAAGAAAAATAAAACTGCAGCTCTCAGATAGGATACCTTGCAGCATCTACAGTTCTTCCATTTAGGGAATAGCCAGGACATTTTATTGCTGTTTTTTTCCTTTGATTACACACACTTCTCTAAGAGGCCAACATCTTAAGATTATCTTTTTTTGTGCAATGTTCTGGGAGCACTTTTGCTGTGTCTTTCCTCTGTCAATCTTCAGCTTTCCACTTCTGACAGCTGCTGGCTTCCCTAAATGAAGGACAGGCTTTTCTGCAGAGAAAGATGATTTTTTCCTTTAGGGGGAAAATAAAAAGTCAAAACACAGAACCAGCAGGGGAGATGTAATTGGAGAATATAATTATACTCATCACCTGCAGACAGATATGTTCCAATTTTTATTTGGTGTTTCAAGGATATGATGAAAAGTCCAGTTTGCTGATCTGGGTTTAGTGGGAGAAATTGAGAAGGTTTAGTGCAGGTGCATGAGGAACTGTGGGGATGAGAATTCCCAGGGACTCTGGCTGGGCTGGTACCCACAGGGGACATCCCAACTCAGTCAGGACAGTCTCCCATCTCTTGTATTGCCTTGTACCCATAACCAGTGTGCTCCAGGGTTTTACAGGGCTGGAAACCTCTGGAGGAGGTAGGGCAGGCTCTTTGCTGGGGCCCTCTCAGTTCTCAGGGTGATCATTGCTCACACCACACAAATATCAGCTCTGTTTTATCTCACTGGTCTTGGGGTCAGCTTCAGCCTGGGTGTACTGTGCTGGCAACACAAACTTAATTTATTACTTAATAATAATAATAAGTGTCTGTGTGCATTGTTTATATCATTCTTAATGCTCCTGTTGCAAACCTCTTTGTCAGATTTGGTGTGAGATGCAAAATATCTTTTAATTTGATCAAATAAAGCAATGAACCCCATCAGGCAGGTGGAAGGATGTTACCACCAGAACAGCCTTTCTAAGCATGGAACTGGGCTACTCAGCCCAGTTATTATATAGAATTTTATATTATATATATTATAAATATATATTTTATATTATATATATTATAAATATATAATAATTTTATAATAATGTATATAATACAAGATATAAAATATATACAAATATTATAAATAAAAATCTATAAATATATGTATTTATATATAAAGATATATAAAGACATTTATATATAGAAAATATAGAAAATATAAATAAATATAATAATTTGTTTTATATATATATATTTATATATATATTATCATCCTACATGGTAAAGAGCATGGTCCCACAGAAATGTAGGGAAAAATCCCCAAACTTACATTCATTGAAATGTTTCCTCATATGTAGAAATGCCATTTATTCATTTATTTGTATCTTGGATATACCTGAGAAGAAATTAACTCTACCCCAGCTGAAACCGGGATGGACATAATTCCTCACAAACATTTTTCTGGCATGACAAGCTATTTTCCCACTATATATATATGCATAATGTAGTGTGTCCCACCTGGAACACACAGAAAATTAGTTACATCTTTCCATGTTTCTGTCAGAAAGTATCTTAAATTTTTTTAAATTTGGACATCAGGCTGGGCACTTACAGCCACTCTTTGAGGGGCATATTTGTGCACCAGCTAACAACTCTGCTGCAATTTTGTACATCATTAGGCTAATGTGCTGGTTAATCAATCATTTTGTTATTAAAGCCCTTTGTGCCTGGCAACAAAGTGATGGGAAAGGAAAGCATTAGTAGGTTTGTTTGAGTACTGTAAAACAGTGCTTGTAAAGCTCCCACTGCTTCAGTGGAAGGTGAAAAAGCACAGAGGAGCTAATTTACTGTGCCAAAACAAGCCTCTGAAAGTGCTGTGACTTGAATTGAAATAACCAATTGAGTTGCCTTTGATTTGTTCTGACATGTTCCAGACTTCCAAGCATACATTGGGGTTGCATTTGCAGCTTCTTTCCTAAATATCCTGAAACTTGCAAGTCTTAAAAAAAAAAACTAAAGAAAAAGGAAAGCTGAGTCTCATGAAACCTATGGTTCCAGCAGCTTGTACCTTAAGAAGGATGAACTTACACAAGTCTCCTTATTTCAGAATTCAAACACTCTATTCTTGCTCAGAGCTTCTTGAGTACTTAAAAAATTATATATTTCTGCTTTTGCTCTTGGGTATCTTTATTTCAGTAAGCAGTGGCAGGGAGCTACTCTAACAGTGCCCCACTTCAATCCTGTATTGAAGCTTTGCTCTTAAACCACAAATAAAACTCTTCTGTCTCACAATCCTATTGTTAAGTTTAACTTCCATATTACGGCCATGGGTTTTTTCAAGGAAACCACAGTTTGTGCATCACATCCTGTATGAAACACACTTTGCTTTTTCCCAGGAAGCAGTTAAAAATCCCATTTATTAGCCCTGTCAGCAGCAGCTGTCGAAACAAGACAGGCCAGCTCGTTCATTCCCACAGCTGCAGCTCCTGCAGGAGAACAATGGAAGGTCAAAGGCAGGGGCTGCTCGTTTTCCTGCTCTGAGGTCTCAGTTGTTCCTCAAACCTGATCAGCTACAATGGGAGAGCACAGAGCAGGTGAAGACATCAGTTGCTCAATCTCTCTTCCAGCATAAAGAGTCTTTAAATGGCCCTAGATTGAGCTGCATTCAAAGAAGAGATCTCAGAATATTCTGAGTTGGAAGGGACCCACAAACATCAGTGAGTACAACTCTTAAGAGAATGGCCTGTACACACAACCTTGGAGTTATTAGCACTAAATATCAGTTATTTATAGGCGCCAGCTCAGCTGGGGAGGAAAGCCGGAGCCTCCCTGCCCAAGGATGCCAACACAGAGGTGCTCACTGAGATCCAGGAGCAGCACTCAGACTGCACAAGCACTTGGAATGCTTGTGGGCTAACAGAAAGGTGAAACACTTTAGGCCATTAACCTTTTGGGATTGAGGGAAGAGCTCCATTCCTGCCCACAGGCTTCAGTGCAGGGAGCACAGAATCGTGAGCTGGTTTGATTTGAAGGAACCTGAAAGATCATCTGGTTCCAATCCTGCTGCCACAACCAGGGACACCTCCCACTAGAGCAGGTTGCTCAGATCCCAATCCAACCTGGCCTTGAGCACTTCCAGGGATAGGGATGTGTCTCAGATATCTTTCTATGGAAAATCCTTTCCTGAAGATTTTTTTCCTCCTGAGAAGCTGTGAGGCCTCACGAACAAAATGCAAACATTGATTATCTGCTGCTGTGGAATGCAACAGGTGCATCTGTGATTGGGCCATGTTGGATGTTTGTAATTAATGCCAATCACAGCCCAGCTGGCTCAGACACAGAGCTGAGTCACAAACCTTTGTGAACATTCCTTCCTATTCTATTCTCTCCTTAGCTGGCCTTCTGATGACACCTTTTCTTCTATTCTTTTAGTATACTTTTAATGTAATATATATAATAAATTAATAAATCAGCCTTCTGAAACATGGAGTCAGATCCTCATCTCTCCTCTCAACATAAGACCCCTGTGAACACCGTCACAGGGATGAGCTGCAGGGTAGAAGGAGACTCCTGCCTTCTTGTGCCAAGCAAATTTTGAATGCTCATCTTGTGTTTGGCTCTGATCCAAAAGCCAGTGGAATCGGTCCTCTGACTATCAAGGGGCTCTTCTACTTACAGAGCAGCTTGAATTATATAAATATGGGAATATGGGAAGCAAAAGGCTTTTTGAAGCTTGTCTCACTCCAGCAGACGAGAAACTGCAGACTCTGCTTCCTAAGCCCCACCAAATGAATTATCTTTGATTCTCAGCTCTGATTCCAGCACAGCATGGCCTGGCCCTCTGGCAGGGGGCTTGGGGAGGGTTAGGGCTGGTCCCCTTGCAGTGACACCCTCCAGACAGAAGCCAGAGCAAACAGGCCTTCATTCCACACCAAGAGGACAGCAAAGGGAAATGCTCAGGGAAGCAATGCAGGCAGCATCAATTTTCTGCCTGCCTGTTGTATGCACTAAAGACAAAACAGCTCCCTAAACCTCAGCCTGCTATAAAAGTGCCAAAAGCAGGAAAAGGAACAGACAGCTATTGCACTGCTATCCATAACAATTTTATGTCTCAGAATCCTCTGTGTATGAATTTTTCATTTTTTTTTTCTTTAATAAGTACTAGCACGCCAGAAAGTCTCATAAAAGAGAAAGAGCACCAGGGGTAATATAATGCTGGGGAGAGGAATGAGTAAGAGCAAGAACTGGAAAGAGAGCTTGTTCTCAGATATCTGAGGGTGGAAACCACTTTCATTTTAATTTCCTGATTGAAGCCAACAGCCCTAATTCTTCCTTCCTCACTAATTAGACAAGTAACCATGACTAAGTCAATTTGGTTGGAGACTAACTAATGAAAGAGAAAAATCCCAAATTAACATTTCCACTTGTAACATTAATTCAGGGAAAAATTAAGGTGCTTATTTTTGCATTTCTACATCTTAGCGACTTTGGGCTTCTCTTTAAAATGAAACTTAATTTAGGTTTGAATTCAGCTTCCTGAGTGTGTGTTTTCTTGGGGCTGGAGCATCCCTGTGGAGCTTTACCCGTAAGCTCAACCCTAATTCTCTCCATGCTGCTTTCTGGAGCTGTTAGCAAAGAGAGGGTGCTAATAATACATGCTCAGGCCACGCACTGTGCCCAACCTTGCCAACTAACAGAGAACCCCTTGCTTTACTGCAAATAACTGTGGTAGCAAATGGATCAATTTTCCCATTTATTTTTGGTTTTAGAGGAGCAGCATTAGCAAAGGAAGCAGATGCACAAACATCACAGGAGCTGCTGGTGAACAGGAGCACGTGGGACATTGGCTGGTGTCATCTGCCACCAAGTCACCCCTCACCTGTGCCCTCTGAAATATCACTCAGCTGCTGTGCTGGCACTGCCCTTCCACTTCTGAGCTGAAAATATAAAAAAAAAAAAAAAGCAAGCTGAGTTTGAGAAGCAAAAAAAAAAACAAAACAAAAACAACAACCCTGATTGTGCAGTGTAAACCTACTGCAGCCAGAGAAATCTAGAGAAAGTTAATACCAAAATTAAAGGAGAAATATATTGAAAGCATGTCTAGGAAACTTACAGAGAGCTCCCAAACAGCACTGAAGTGAGAGGGAAAGCTGAGATCCATGTTTTTAGGGTACCTGTGACAATGAATAGAAATCAGGGATCATCCCCCCACTCATCCCACCACAACCAGGGTTTTAAACACATCCAACATTACCCTGGGAGCCTCCAATAGCTCCAGCCGGTGATGGAAGATGCTAGGAGGACTTGAGAAATTACTCAATCCAACTAAATGCTTTTTTAAAAGGGAGATGGTTTGGTTATAAAAATATTTCTGCCCGAGACTGGTAAGAGTTAAACCCCCCAGTTCTGCTCAACAGCACAGGATTTTTTAATTCTTTGCCTTTTTTTTTCCCTTCCTTTGAATGGGTTTGTTTGTTTCCCCTTGGAGACTGCACACACAATACGCAGATTTTTCAATTAAGCCATTTTTTTCCACTTTTAGTCTTCAATGGAGCCCAGGTGCCAATTGTTTGCTGCTTGGTTTCTGCCTTCCCTTTCCTGCCTACAGCTTAACCCCTTTCTCTCCTTCCTGCTTTTTGGCCATCACTGGCCATGCAGATGATGCTGATGGCTGATAAATAATTACCAAACAGCTTGGGAATGGTCTGTATCAGGTATCAGTGGCATTAAAAAATGCTGTATATGAACCATCCACTCATGAATCTAGCAACAGTTGGATAGTAACTAATCATCTTTCCTTTGGAGCCCTCTTCATAGCATATTTATTTATAAAGTGAAAGCATTTAAAAAAAATACTACAAATCACCAACAGCCAGCTTAAATGAGCATGGAAGACTGACAAAAGACATTGAAATGTTTTTTCTTTCAAATCCCTCATGACCCCATCACGAACAGGGAGGGAGCTCAGTGAGTTTCAGCCCACAGCTGCCATCCTGTGCTCATGGGCAGCAACCTCCCCAGCTGTCCCAGCCTCTGGAAAGCACAGAAAGAACTTTAGACAGATCAAGGATTAAGCTAGACCCAGGCTGAGCTCAGCTCAGTCACCATGGCACTGTTAGGAGCCTTAAACCCTTTTTCTATCAGATTGATTGTGGTTGTCACTGTGCTGCTGTCACCGTGCTCCCCTGCAGCCCAGCCTGACATGGTGATCACGTTTAAACATCAAACCAGAAGAAAAAACAACAGATCAAACCCCTGCCCTGCCATGTGCCTCACTCTGCACCACTGCTATGAGAGGAGGGTGAAAGACCCAGTCAGTTTTAGCTCTGTAAAGAAGCTACAGAGCAGTGATGGGTGCCTGAATCACATCCCTGCAGCCATCAGGGGAGTGAGGGCAGGGAAAAGGGAAATAAAGAAACAACAGAGCCATCAAGACTGGAGGATGTGAGGGTGAAACAAAAACTATGCTCTCCAAGAGCTGAAAGAACACATTTCTAAGAACAAGACATCCAAACTGGAATGAGGGACTTGCACTCTTTTCCAGATCTTCCCAGCACCATAACCCATTAAACAGAAAAAATAAAAGCCATCTGTGGAAATGGGATGCTCCTTTAAGCCTTGCAGAGACTTTCCCCGGCACCACAAACCACCCTTCCTGTTGCTCTTCCTTTACCACTCAGGGCTGAGCCATGGAGACCTGCTTCCTTTTTTTTTTTTTTTGTGTGTGTGTGTGTGTGTGTGTGTGTATTTCAGGTTTTTTTTTTTTTTTAACCAAGAAAAAAAAAATCAATATCACATTTTAAAAAGAACCCCCAGAGATTTGGGGAAAGTGGGCATAAATGTCAAACAAAACACAAAGAAACACTGCGCCTACTGAGGGATCATACTTAGAGCAGCAGTGGTGGGAGGGAAGAAATACAGCAGACAAATTTAACACCATTTAGGAGGGTTTATACACAATGTTTTCATTGCAAGCAGCATTTAGAAGTGACAATTTAGTGATTTATCATATCCCAGCACACTCCTTCCCTGTCAAAGTGATGGGCAGAAGCAGCAGAGCAGCTCTGAACACAGTGTTCACTACCAGGCACCACCAACAAACCCAGAACAGCTCCACCCTTGGCCAACACTGTCCCCTTGGGCCTCCTGAGAAGCTGGGATCTGGGAGAAGGCCTTGCAGGGGAACAGTGTTTCAAATGTCAAAGGATTTAAAACTAGACAAGGCTGTGAAAGCTGATGGGGCCTGAAAGAATTGAAGGAGAAGGTGTCCTAGCAGAGCATCTTTGGCCAGTGAAGCCAGATAACCCTCAGAAATAATTAATGGAGGATGTGGGAGTGAAGCCCAGATGCAGGAGATGCTGCAACATGAACTCCTGCCCCACACAAGAGACCAAAAACTCCATGAAGAGCAGACAGGATCTGACCACAACACCTGCCTTGGCCAAAGCTGCTCTTCATTTTTCAAGAGCCACACAGAAACATTGTCTATTTATGATCACTTCTCTCACCAGAAATCAGCACAGGATCCCAAAACTGAAGGAAAAGCCTTGTGTAGACAATTCCTCCTTCAAGGCTCAGCTCCAGTACCAGGCTCAAGACCTGGCATGCACATGCAATTGGCAGGGAGCAGCAAATCAAGTGAAAGAACATTTCAGGGTATTTTTTTTTCAGCTGATTGTTTAGGAATTTACTTGGAATAAGCTTCTTCCCCAAGAGGGATTTCAATTCTACACATGCACAGAGAGGAGAGAACATTAATGCAGCGTTAAGACAGCTCCGTGTGCTGAGAGCAGCGTGCACAGGCTGAGCAGAAGGCCACTGGAGTTCTGTGACACCCAAAACTGGGTGTTAGCAACTTTTCAAGGACTGAGCTGTGAAGTGTCCAATGACAACAGCAACCTTGCCCCTTGCAAACTGGCCCAGCAGACACAATTGCCCCAAGGGAATTGTTGTTCCACCATGTCACAGGACAGATCTCCTCACCCCTTGGTGGGGGGACTGGAATGCTGCTGGTGCCATCAAGGGACACACTCACATCAGCTCCTCCCTGGGAGCTCCAAGGGACAGGAATTATTTATCTTTAAAGGTGGTCCTTTGTGAAATAAAACAAAACAAAAAAAAAATTTCAACAACTGTGGCATCCTAAAACCAAGGTGTGACGGTGTTCACAGGGGTCTGAGGATGAGGGAAGAGATGAGGATCTGACTCCATGTTTCAGAAGGCTTGATTTATTATTTTATGATATATATTATATTAAAACTACACTAGTTTTAATATAATATATATCATAGGGATTTCATCAGAAGGCCAGGTAAGAATACAATAACAAAGAATGATAACAAAGGTTTGTGGCTCAGTTCTCTGTCCAACCCAGCTGGGCTGTGATTGGCCATTAATTACAAACATCCAACATGGGCCAATCACAGATGCACCTGTTGCATTCCACAGCAACAGATAATCAATGTTTTCCTTTTTTATTCCTGGGGTCTCTCAGCTTCTCAGGAGGAAAAATCCTAAGGAAAGGATTTTTCATAAAAGATGTCTGTGACAACAAGATATGTTCAGATAACACTTACCCTCTGACTCTGTTTTCCATGCAGGTTTCAGGTGGCTTTGCTTTCAGGATCCTGCCTGGTTCCAGGCATTACATAACTCTGGTGATTAATTACAGCATGTTACAACTGGGATTTGAGCTTCTGTTGAATTTGTGGTTTTTATTTACCCATCCTGACCAACTTGTGCAATCCTTAGGCTTGGGAGCCATCAGTAAAATGGTTCATAAAATATTAAGGGTGCTGCTTCCCAATGACATGGGAGAGCTGTGGGAACTGAACTGGCACCAGGGTATCATTAACTCAGATAAAAGGTTAGATCATTCTGTGTCCAAGCAGAATAGGGGTGCAGAACAGCACTGGGTTTTCAGTGGCCAATGCATTTTGGAAACAGGCTAACATATGGAGCCTTTCAGAAGACTCTGAATCCAAAGCCATGTGTGGATGTAATTTAATGTGCAGTGCTTTATGCAATTATACCTACAGATGCCTAAGTGAGAATTTAAATTAGCATTAACTTGATAGCTTCTGCTGAAGGCAGACAAATGCAAGCGGGTGCTGGGCAGATTTTCCTGTGAAGCTCTGCTGATCCCCATCAGCTCCTGAGGCACTGCTCCAAATGCAAACCCTGGGGATCTTTTCAGCAATCAGGCCCATTCTCTGCACAAGTGGGTTCAGAAATGAGAATCCATCTCTGTACCAACACCATCTCCACTGTGCAAAGTGGCATTTGGGCATCAGAGAGAATGATGCTCAAACAAGAGGACCCCAACCCCTGGGTTCATATAAGGGTAATCTTCACCCAGAAATTCTTACAAATCCATAAATACCCCTCTTCTGACCCCTCTTCTCCTGCCCAGAAGCCCTAAAGGAGACAAATTATCAAACAACACATGGGCAAGGGTCAGTGCCTCATGGTTCTTCTGCATTGAACCACAACTCATCTCCTGTCCTTGGTGCTCCTTGGATGGTCAGCACCCAAACCCCACCACACATCTGCTGTCCTTGGTGCTCCTTGGATGGTCAGCATCCAAACCCCAAAAATCTCCTGTCCTGGATGCTGACCATCCAAACCCCACCACACATCTCCTGTCCTTGAGGCTCCTTGGATGGTCAGCATCCCAACCCCAGCAGGACTCAAGGACTCGACAGGATGTGTCTCTTTTAAACACTGAGGTTTGCACACAGAGCTTGTTGCAACTTCAAAGCTTCCCACACCCCAAATGCAACCTTTACTCTGATCTCAACAAACCATGGAACTTTTTCATCTACCCTGTCACCCTGATTTTTCAAGTTTTTCTAAGCCTTCTGATGTTTACGTTCTTGCAACAAACTTTCTCACGCACGTCCTGTAAATAACTTATTGTTTTGCATTCTTTTATGGAAGAGGAGAAATTTGATGGACTGTTGGTTTGTCCAGTGGCACTGGAGAGGTGGCACTGTCACCCTCCAACCCACTGCCACTTTTGGAAATCTGTAAGTGTTGGAGTCCAAAAATATATTTCCCTTTTTCACCTTGAGAGCAGCAGTGTGTGCACACTGTGTTGTTTCATGTCCTATAGTGACATTACCCAAAGGAATTTCAGATTCCTCCAAACCAAAAAATTAGGATATTGTTCTCTGGCTGTGGTGACTGCAGAAGCCTGCAATGGCAGAGAGGTTTTCTCCCTGTCACTAATGAGTATTAGGAGGGCTGGCTTCCTGATGAGCCAGACATGTTGGCAGCAAACACAGCATAAAAATGATTGAGAAGCATCCTGACACCCTAATTTTATGGAAAAAAGCAACAGGACACAGAATCAGCTATGACAGGGGAATTATCAGCTGGGGAGGGCACCATTGGCGCAGAAACAGCAGCAGGGTTGGATCCTTCTCTCCCAAAAGCACGTGCAGGTCAATAAACTGAGCTATGCCAGAGCATTGCACCTCTGGGGCATCTCCCCACTGGGCAGGAGGCAGACTGACCCCAAAGGCCGGCATGTCACCTGTGAAACAGCAGATTTCAGCTTCCCCATCTGCTGCAAGAAAACACCTGATGAGCTGCCTCACTGCACAGCTGCACACATCACCTCTGTAATCCAATGCTTGGAGCAGTTCCTCCCTTCAGCAGCTCTCAGTACTGGAACTGGAAGGCTGAAAGGTTTTTAAAGCACCTGGGAAGCATTTCTGGGGCTCTCATCTGCCTGAGGAATGGCACAGCTCAATGAGCACACGCCATCACTCCATAATCCAGAGACTGAATTTTCCTTTCAGCACAGAGCAGGTTGAGAGGCACAACTGCTTTGTGTGAAAAACAGATTGTAAATTATTATTTAAAGGAGTGGTATTAAGACAAGCCTTACTCTTGTACCCAGAGAGGGGACAGAGAATGTTCCCTCCTTTCCTGGCATCTCCTCTGGGATCATCTATAAGACATTTCTGCAATTTGGGTGTTGTAGCTCCTGGATTTCTGTGGAGAAGCTCTAGCAGCAATAGTGCAGCAAGACTGTCATCTCAAGGCAGCAAAGTTCATATCCCAAAAGTCACCACAGTAAATTCTCAAACTCACTAAAATGTTTCAAGCCTCTTCATTTCCCCCACTGTGAAGGAATAATATGACCTTGGAGAGCTGCTTTGTAGTTGGGTTTTCTTTTTTTGCTCAACAACAAAGGAGCAGCTGTTCAGATTTTTTTTTTTTTTTTTTTTTGTTGCTGTTGTCTTTCGTTGCAGGAATGTGTGTACTGAATATTTAGGACACATTATCTGAAAATAAAATGAGCAAACACATGATGCCTCCCAGAGTGAGGCAATTCTGCAGTTCCCATTTCCCAGTGCTTGCTGCAGGAAGGTGCTGCAGTGCTCCCATGGCTGGAAATGCCTTGCTCAGGAGCACAGGAGGGACTCAGCTTCCTTAACTCTGACCGGATTTTAGCGTGGTCATGGGTAAAGAAAAAAAACTCAAGTACCTAAAATACCGTAAAGTACACAGATCGCGCAATTTACGTAAATTGCGTAACTCACGCAAATTGAGCAATTTTACGCAATTCGCGTAAAGTGCGCAATTTGCGTAAAACACGCAATTTACATAAGTTACGTAATTTGCGGACCTCATGCAGTTTACGTAAATTACGCGAATTGCGTGTTTTACGCGATTTGCGCAACTTGGCTAACTCCTTGCTCAGGAGCGCAGGAGGGGCTCAGCTTCCTTAATGATGCAAAGCTGTGTTTCATGTCAGGTACAAACAGGCGACGTGTGTGGACCCCGACAATGGGAGAGCTGTGAATTCTAATAATAACTGAGGAAAGTAAAGCATGGAGAAAGGCCTTTGAACCTGTCTTTTGTTTGCAATTAACCCTAGTTGATTTAGGAGCATTGGAATTAAGGTGTTAAAGATGTTGCTTTTTGCTTGCATTTAATCCATAGAAAAGGTCTGCAATAATAACCTTTTGAGGTATAATTTTAGAATATTACTTGCATCCTTGAAACTATAGCTTTGGAGTATATATATAAAGGAAATATGCTTATCTCACACCTTATTGAAGCAGAGAAAAACAGCTTGAGAAAGAAAGGAAGATGAACATCACCTCAAGGGTTTATGGTTTTGACCAAAGGGAAGCTGGACATCACTAAAAGGTGGACCCACATCTGGGGAGCTGGACTTCACCAGATGGGATTTGTCTTTCTTCTTTTGGAAACTGGACCATCACCATCTGGGGATACTCCTTTGAGATACCTCCTGAGAAATAAAAACCACAATAGTGTATAAAATCATAATAGTGTATAGAATTGGGATGTAATAATTTGGAACAAAAATTGCTGATGAGTAAAAGATTGGAAATAGAAACTGCTCAAAAAAACTGATGGGTATCCCTATAAATACCTGTAAGCCTCAACTATGGGTGTGCAGGTGGAGGGAAAACTTCCCCCACTGTACCGAGCGCTGTATTGCTCACACTTTACCATATTAAATAATAAATTGATTGCTGCTTGAGTATTGGCCTAGTCACACTTCTTATTCATAACAACTCTGACCAGATTTTAGCACGGTGATGCCTCCTCTCCCAGCCTATTATATTTTTCCTGGCTATAATGCACAGCTGCACAACATTGCAGCAGAATGCTTTTACCACCTTTTTTTTTTTTTTTTTTTTAAATCAAGGTGGAAAGCTGAGGGTGTTTTGCAAGGTGAGGGAAGGAGCATTTCACTGCTGGTTTTGGAAGCCCACAAGCCTCACATGACATTTTAACCTTTTAACTCCTGAGGGCTGCCCTGAGTTATCCAAGGTGTCAGCAGAGCTGGAGGCCACAGCACAGCTCTGCCCCTGAGGAAAGGAGGACTCTCACCTGAGTATGTGGCACAGAAAAGCTCAAAAAATCCTTCAGGGAGGAGAAATAAAGAAAAGGCAGAGGGAGAAATGTGCACCACAGACACTACCTGCTAGCAGGCTAAGAGCTCCCACTCCTCCTCCTTTGGAAAAGCTCTCCTCAAAAGGTGAAAAACATCTTTCTTATTTATCTCACTCACTGAGCAGGGAAATGTGCCCCTGACCCAGCTTTATTTACCCAGGACATGCTAGGGAGGGAGGTTTTAATCCAAACACAGTGCTGAAAATAGGATGGATGATTAAATTGCTGACATAGCACCCCATTTGTGTCTCTAAAGGTTGAGTGTCATTTTCTGCCTTTCATAATTGCTCTGTCTGTCCCTTTCTGCCTTTTCCAGTGCATTTGCTCTCCCTAATCTGGCCTCAGCTTTCTAAAGATGGCTTTTTATTGATTCCAGACTTTCTGTTCACTCCAGAGGGTGCAAAATTGGTCAGCAATGCTTTGTCCCTGATAAATGTATTTTTTTTTTTCCAGTTTTGACACATACAGTATAAGCACAGGATGGAAACCTAATCCCTGCTGCCTGGCAAGAGGTGCTGGCACCTCTGGTCTCATCCAAACAAACACACACATGAGGAAATGGGTCCTGACAGACTCCTGCTCAGTGCAGAGTTGCACATCCTTAGAATGAAAACCAGGCCACCCTTCAAGTCCTGCTGGGTCTATGCAGACATCTTTTATGGAAAATCCTTTCCTTAGGGTTTTTCCTCCTGAGAAGCTGACAGGCCTCAGGAACAAAATGTAAACATTGATTATCTGCTGCTGTGGAATGCAACAGGTGCATCTGTGATAGGCCCATGTTGGATGTTTGTAATTAATGGTCAATCACAGTCAGCTGGCTTGGACAGAGAGCCGAGCCACAAACCTTTGTTATCATTCTTTCCTATTCTATTCTTATTTTTTTTTTTTCCTTCTATTCTTATTCTGTTCTTTTCCTTTTGAGGAAACCTTTTCCTTCTGAGGAAATCCTTTCTTCTATTCTTTTAGCAGAGTTTTAATGTCATATATATCATAAAATAATAAATCAGCCCTCTGAAACATGGAGTCAGATCCTCATCTCTTCCCTCATCCTCAGACCCCTGTGAACACCACCACATAGGTTTTGCACCTTCATCCATCATCATCATCCCTTCCCATCTCTGGCAATCTGGGGCTTTGCAGATGAAGCCAGCAGATTCCCTTTCTTTTGGCAGCCATGGAAGAGCAGCATCACCCAAGGGGGACTCTGAGCCCTCTTTCCTCCCTTTGCTTGGAATGCCCCAGCAAAGGACAAGGTCTGTGTGCCAGCAGGGCCAGCAGCAAACAAATCCGCTGGCAGGACATGGGCACAGCCCCAGGATGGAGCTCAGCAGCTGGGCTGGCAAATTGCTGCTGCCTCTGCATTACAGGAGTGATTTCAGCTCCCACATTAGAGCTTTTTAAAATATTTACGTTTTCATCTGAGGAATTAAAATAGGTGAAGCATAGAAATGAACTGAGAAATACCCTAATAAACCCTCTCAGCCAGGAGCCAGGCTCAGGATTGGGTATTTTCCTTGTGCAAACCAGCAGAGCCCAGTGCTCAGGAGCATCCACCTGGCATTGCTGGCAGATGGAGTCACCTTCACAGCCCCAGTATCACACATCAGCCAGAGCTGGGCTTGTTAAAAGGTGCAGAGCAGTGCAGGGGATGAAGTTCTCATCACCTTTCATCAGGGAGGGCCCCACAATTGTCACTGCATGGCAGAGAACACCCTCAGGATGTGCCAACACTTCTGGCCCTCTGTCAAAAATACTGGCACATCTTGAGGGTATTCTCTGAAGCCCTTCCAAGCATCCAATAAAGAGGGCTTGGAGTTTGTTTTTCTTTTTTGTTTTTCTTTAATTGCAAGTTCAAACAAGCATAATTGATCAGCTTTCTTTCAGCATGGCACTGCCCAAGGAATTACAGCACTGCAAATATTTGCTAGGTTTAGTTTTTTTTTACATAATTATTTCATCCCTCCACAGAAAAAAACCCTAAAAACCTCACTCTGGATGCTGATAGCATCTAAAATTAAGACTCCAGAGGAGCAGTTCAATATATTTCCAAAACTCAAGGTCTCCTAGACTCAGCTTTGTGTCAATTATGGAATCATTTCAGTCCTTTAGCAATGTGCATTCCTCTTCCTTTCTGGTTAAACCTGGAAAAAGGTTTTCCCCTCCTCCCAGCAGCAGGTTTATTTTCAGTTTGGGTAAATAAACACCCCTGAGCAATGGCCTTAGGGATTCACTGCCCCTGCTGGCCCTCTCATTGTGCGTTTCAGCCCAGCACCCCTTTCCCTGGTCAGTCCTAATTGGGAAATAGTTGTGCTCTGCAAAAAGCACTGGGAGACCTTGAATTAGCACACTGTGAAAATCAGTAGGAGGCAGCCATGAAACAACAAGAGCTGCATGCCCTGAAATCTCCTCCCTTAATGGGGTGCTGAGAGATTATTTACACTGTGACATTAAACATCCTGATAACCAAATGTCTCATCAGCTCAAGGCATGCGCTTTCATTCCTGGTGCCTTGCTAAAACTTCATGGCAAACCTGCATGGACTCTGTCACAGACATCTTTTCATGAAAAACCCTTTCCTTAGGATTTTTTCCTCCTGAGAAGCTGGGAGGCCTCAGGAACAAAATGTAAACATTGATTATCTGCTGCTGTGGAATGCAACAGGTGCATCTGTGACTGGCCCATGTTGGATGTTTGTAATTGATGGCCAATCACAGCCCAGCTGGCTCAGACAGAGCCCAAGCCACAAACCTTTGTTATCATTCCTTTCTGTTCTTAGCTAATCTTCTGAGATGAAACCTTTTCTTCTATTCTTTTAGTATAGTTTTAATGTAATATATATAATAAAATAACAAATCAAGCCTTATGAACACGGAGTCAGATCCTCATCTCTTACCTCATGCTAAGACCCCTGTGAACACCGTCACAGACTCTGCTCACACCAAACATGAATCTCTTCCCTCTGCTGAAGGCAATTTTTCCTGACCAGAGTTCTGGATCTGGGCAATGAGGTGGAATAGAAAAGTGTTGAGGAGTCTCACATCAGTTTAGATGGAAGAATTGGCACTTGAAGGGAACAGATTCATCTTTGCAAGAGCCAAAACCATCCCTTGGCTCCTGCCAGAGCGACCTGCTGCACCTGAATCCCTTCCTCTGACATGTACAAAACTAAAGTGACTTAACTGATGGCACTGAACCAGAAATGGGCACAACTGAGACCTGGATCTCTTCTCTAACAACCTTGGACCCTGTGATGAATGAGGCATGGGTGACATAAGCTGTGCACAGAACACACTTCAGAGCCTTTCAGAAACACTGGAGCAGTTTTTGCGGCCAGGCATTGCCTGGGCAGGAGTGTCAGAGCATCCCCACTGCCTCCCTCCCATCCACCAGGACGTGCCACATTGTCTCACCTGACCCTATGTCAAGCAATTTTATTCCTTAAATACATTATTAATTTCATTCAGTTTGATGTTTGGGAGATTTCTGTTTTTTTTAAACCCCACCTAAAGCCAAGAGTGGCTTAGAGAGAAGACAATCACTGCTTGCACAGAAAGACAAATGGGCCAGAGGGGATCATTCTGATACTCTTGCCACCTCCCAGCAAGGTCTGAACAGTCTACAGTAAATAAAGTCCAATCTTAAACTCCTAAGAACACCTGACCCTAAAATGACAGGGCTTTGACAAGGGGTCACCTTCTCTGGTGTGGATGTCCCAGGAATGGAAGTACCAGACAGAAAGGCTCTACGTATTAATGTTAAAAAAAAAAATGCAGGCTTGAAAGGCCAATATTCAATATGCATCAAATTCATAGATTCAAGTTTTTCCCATTATTTTAAGAAGTTAATCCCAGCCACCACTGAATGTCTAGAAGAAGACAAGAACACCAGGGACCAAGGTCAGACTTCTCTAAGCAACACATTCCAGAGCCTCACCACCCTCATAGTGAAGAATTTCTTCCCAATATCCAATTTAAAGCATACCTTTGCCGGTTTAAAGTCATTCTTCCTTGTCCTACAACTGCATGGGCCTGTAAAAAGTCCCCTCTCCAGCTCTTCTGTACCCCTGTAGGTGCTGGAAGGTGGAACCATAAAAACCCATAAAGAAACAGAAATAAATTTAAAAAATAAAATAAATAAATGAAAAAAAATTAAAAAATAATAAAAAAAATGAAAACACCAGCAAGGACATGGGAGCCATCCAGCAACCTCAGATGTCCCTCCCTGCCAAGGGCCTGGGGGAAGGAGCAGCAAGGAGCCCACACAGCAGGAGTGGGGCACGGAGAGCAGCACAGCCAAAGCTCTCACTGCTGATGGGGGCAGCTGAGCCAATTATTACTTTTTTGGACACCTTATCTGCCTACTCTGCCCAGGACATGGTCCAGCAACAGGCAAGCTGGCATCAACCCTGCTTGCTCCGGAGCTGAACCCATCGGAGTCATTCCCTGAGTTGCCCCAGGAGGAGCTCCAGAGTCAAACCTTACCTGTGCTGTCATCTCATTGCAGGGGTTCCACACTGCTGTCTCCTTAGCACAAAAGTTCCAGACCTTCCTGGTGTTTCTCCTGGGCAGCTCCTCAGAGCACTGCCACTTTCTGCCTCACAAAGAAACCACTGACTCACATTCCCTCCTCACCCAGCCACCCCACTCTTCTATAGCCTCTTCATCTCACTGGTTACAGCTGGGGCCTGCTAAAGTCAGGCCTGTTCCTAATCTTTGATAATTGGCCCAGCTGCAGCTCCTTAGGGCTCAGATTACTTTCTACACTCTCTTTATTTTCTTATATTCTATCCCCCTGCATAGCTACAGGCAGGGTTGAGGGTTTTCTCCTTCCTGAACATTCAGAGAGCAGCAAGGCTGGGAGGTTTTTCCTGTGGGTGGTCGCTGAACCTTGGCCATGCCCAACCCGCCCTTCCCAGCCTGCCCATGGACAGAGGAGCTGGCAGCACACAGCTCCCCTCAGCCCATGGGGATCTTCAGAAACAGCTTTGTGCTGCCCATGCCCAGGGCTGAGCCCTGCCTGGGGCTCACCCAGGGACCTCTTGGATCCCAGGGAATTCCTCTGGCTGCCCTGGAGGGCTCCAGACCCTGCCCGGGGGGCTCAGAGACCTTGGCACGGAGCCCAAGACCCCTGTGCCTTGGATTTAGCCCTTGGAAAAAACAATTAGCAACCTTGTATGAGGATTTACAAGCCATGAAAATTTAAGTAGAATGATAGTGAATTGATCACAGAGTGAAAAATAGATTTTGAAGTTTTTAGAATGGGGGTTCAGAGGGCAAGATGGAGGAATCTGGGCGTTTCCAGCCTTTCTCCTTCTTCTTGGCCTCCACCTTTTGCTGTGATGGTGGCACTTCTGGATTGGTTTAACGTAGAAACTCACTCACTTGCAAGGAAAAATCCTTCAAAAGCATTTTTTTCTATTTTTATCCTCTGAATGTCCAACTCCTTTTGCTAAATTTCTACAGATTTGATCTCACATTATCATTTCTGACCAGTGCAGAGACAAATGGTGAAACATTCCTGAGTTATTCTTACTCTTCATCTTATGGAAGCACCAGCCAGCACTAAATTTGCATGATCTAACCCAAGTAGACATTTCACAGAAAATCACTTTCTATAGCAACATTGAAAAACTATAGATTGAGGTAAAACCATCAACTTTCTGCCCTCCTTGGTGCAAAGTCACACGTTGGTTGAAGAGCATCCCACTGAATTTTCTAAAGGTGTGTAAATGTGTCATCTGGAGCACAGGAGATAAAGCAGGGTTAAAACATTGAGCAAAACTGAAGTTAACAAGCACAAGGTTCATAAACCTTGCAATAGAAGCTTGCAGAAACCTTTCAAGGCTCATCCAATCAAGCCCTGTGGCACTTTGTTCTTCCCCCTCCTCTCCAATCTCCATCTGTCTGAACCAGCAGCAGCAGGAAATTTTGCATGGAAGCTTGCCAGATCAAATAGCTCTATCATCTGCCATTAGTTTTAGAGAGTTCTTCAAAAATATGTCAAAAATCTCTGGTTTTTTTAGCTGTGTCCTAAGTTAGGGATGCGCCAGGTCCTGTGTCTTTGTCGCACAACAAGGTGATTCATGTGTGCTTTAATATCCCATGTGCAAATATTCCCAATCTGCACTCTGCCCTCCTCACCTCATCCTGTACTGAGAGCTGAAAATGCTCCTGCTTGTTGGAAATGCCAAAAAGTTCTTTAATTTATCTAAATCTACCTCACTGCTGTCTGGATTGTCCCAAAACCTCCAGACAGAGCTGTCTCACAAGGCTGAGTGGGCTTGAGCTTCAATCCTTGGCTGGGTCAGACTTTGATATCCCTGTGCAGTGGCTGACACCAATAGGAGTTTGTCACCACGAGCTGGGGTGGCCACTGACCTCCTGGTGCCTTGTTTTACAAATAAATGATATCCCTTTGATATCCCTTCCCACAGCATGGCACATGTCATTAGTGTGCACATAAATGCTTTGAAAAAGAAAAAATCCCTTTTATTTGACACCTGGTAGATTTATTTCCATGAGGATGGAGAGCTCCTCAAACAAGGGCTGTCTGTGTGGGTCAAGGTGCATTTTTTTTTATTGCTGAGGTTTTTAGGAGATGTGTGCATCTCTAGAGTGTCTTTGCAGCCTTGATTAAATTACAAGGACTGTGCTCTGTTGCTGGAGCAGATCCCACCCAGAAGAGTTCCAAAGTGAAAGAAACTTCACGTTCCTGGGGTGAAATGTCCCATTCTATTATTTGGTACTTGGAAGGCTACCTGGGACATTCTCATAGGATCATGGAAAGGAAAGGACCTTAAAGATAATCCAGTTCCAGCCCCCTGCCATGGGCAGGGACACCTTCCTTCCACCAGAGCAGCTCAGAGCTCCATCCAGCCCGGCCTTGAACAATTCCAGGGGTGGAACATGCACAGCATCTCCAGGCAACCTATGCTGGTGCTTTTTATCAAGGCAGGGACACACAGAATTGCTGGGAACTTGCAGAGAAATGCAGGAAAATCAGATTCATCACATTTGACGTTTACCAAACGTCCCCACTCTGGACAATGAGTGCATCAATAAGGCAGCAGAAGGTGAAATGATAGAAATCAATCTGCCTCTCATTAGTGGGGTGAATAGAAGTGCTCTGGGGTCAATGAGGGCCTGAGGAGATGAGTTAAGAGCTGGTTAAAAGAGGGATAAGAGAAGGATGTTTACACTTTTTTGTCAGACAGTTGGCAATGAGCTTGGGAGGATTTTTGGGTAATGGTGCCTCAAGTGAGCACTGTCAGGTATACTCCGAGTGCAAACACTGCTCAGGGAAAAGTTCTGTGTGAGGCAGGTGCCTTCATGTTTTTAGAGATTTCAGAGAGTTTTCAAATAAGAACACATTTTAAATAAGAACACACCTTCCACCAGAGCAGGCTGCTCAGAGCTCCATCCAGCCTGGCCTCGAGCAATTCCAGGGGTGGAACATGCACAGCATCCCTAGGCAGCCTATGGTGGTGCTTTTTATCAAGGCAGGGACACACAGAATTGCTGGAAACTTGCAGAAAAATGCAGGAAAATGAGAATTCATCACATTTGACGTTTACCGAACCTGACAGCATCTCCTTAAATTTGTAGAGAGAACATTTTTCAGAGTAATGAATTTTATTGGGTGCTCTTTATTAATACAGCAGCGACTTTTCTTTCTGTATTTTTTAATAGTCAGGAAATGTCATTTTTGATCTACACTTTAATAATGAGTGGAATATAATTCCCAATGAGAAGTGCCAAGGAGGGCACTTATGTGAGGCTGTTCTGCCTCAAGCACTAATGAAGGATGAGATGATGCAGCAGGCACAGTTGTGTTATGTGCAATGATACAAATTGAATGTGTGTAATGTAATTATTTGTGGTGTAACACAACTGCTGCACAAATAGTGCTGCTGGCAGTAAATGCTGCTGTTGTGATAGGAAGGCACTGTTAATGCCACCGAGCATTACAATCAATTCTCGATAGCATCATGTGAACCAAGCTAATAAATTGGGAATTATATGCCTCCTGCACATTTCTGCCTGTGTGAGCCAGGATTTGTTTGATAATAGAGTATCAAATAATCCTGCTAGGAAAAAAAACAAAAAAACCAAAAAAAACAAACCACCCAAAAACAGTCAAAAAAGCTGGAAGTTAGCAAACCAAGAAGAATCCAAACGTAGCACTGAAATTATGGATTGGAATTGTCCAAGGCCAGGCTGGATGAGGCTCTGGGTGACCTGGTGTAGGGGAAGGTGTCCTGGATGATTTTTTAGGTGCCTCCCAACCCAATTCCACCCATCCCCTGATTCTGTGATGCCCAGCTTGCCAGCTGTGTGAAACCCAGGGCTCCCACCTGCATGAACAAGGATGCTCCAGCACATCTGCCCAGACCAAAACATCCCAAGGGAGCCAAGAGGAGCCACTGATGATGAGGAGGCTGCTGATGTTTTGGTGGAAAGGTTCCCTCCAACCCCCCCAACACAAGCCAGTGCAGCAGGTCTGGAAAAGGCTGTGAGCCACACATCGCTGGGCTGGAAAAACAGAAGAGGGATTATCCCCAGAAGCTGCACAGGCTCCCAGATAAAGCCCTGGTGCTCCCTGTGGAGGGAGATTTTGCAGCTCTCCTCAGATAGACTGAGAGCAGGGATGAGGGCTGGCATAAACCTCATCATCTGCTAAAGGATAAATTGGAGAAATCACTCAAACAAGGCAGCGATTCAACTGGGACTGAGTTCTGGTGAGACAGCTCAGGGAAATTTAGGTTACAGTGATGGAGAGGAGGAGAAGATTAAAACTCAGGGCTGAGTGAGTAATGCACAACAAATGCATCCAAATGAGCCTCTTCCATCGAGGCCCTTCCAGGACTGCCATCACCTCACAATCTTTAATACACTTTGCTATTTCTGTTTTCCACTTGGGGAATGGAAACACAGGGAGATTAAACACCTTCCTCAAGGTGACCCCAAATATCTGCTCCAGAACAGGAGGATTTCAGGTCTCAGCATAGCCAGAGGAGAGAGAATTTCAGGTCTTGGCATAGGCATTGCTCCCTCCTGCCTGTGAAGAGCAGCTACCTCTTGGGGGGCAAAACATTGGCTTCCTCAGATGTTCCCTCCAGCTGGAAGATCCCTGGTCTGGGACTCAACACCAAGAGCCTGTCAGTGCCTTCCCCAGGCTCCTCCTCTCTGCTCAGTCACAGAATCCTGCTGGAGGCACCAGGAATTCTCTGGGGGACACCAGGAGGTTGACACATCCATGCTGGCACATTTGGCACTTTTTTAGTGACTTCAGCAGGAGGTGGGGAGGGCAGAGCTGCCTGCATTAGTGACACTGTGGAGACTCTTGCTGTGGGAGGGAAGGAAATACTGGGGGACCTGCCTGACAACTTGGTTTGCAACGAATCCATTTGAATTCCATGGATCTTGTCACTGCAGAGTTGAATTCTCTTCTCTTGGGACCTGTGGTTGAAGGAAGCTTCTGGGGAGTCTCTTCCTTGTGTCTTCCGAGCTTCAGTTGGCAAAAATTTGTGAATAAGCTCCTGTGGTTATTTAATTTTAATAGAATTTGCCTAGAGCTACTGGGAATTGCTCTGCTACTCCTTCCACTGCTAGCAGAAGGTCTATTAGTACCCAAGAATTTGTCATGGAAAAATCCTTCACTGATGTCAGACAGGGAAAAAATTCATTTTGGACTCACGGCTGCAGTGCAGCTTGTCCCCAGTGCTCACACCATGTCCCAGCAGAAACCACCAGCTCTCCTGGCCTGCCAGCAAGGTGTGCAACAACAAATGAAGTGTCCAGGCAGCACAGACTGCAGCCAGACAGGAGAATGGTCCAACAATTTCACTACAGTCTGTGACGGTGTTCACAGGGGTTCTTGAATGAGGGAAGAGATGAGGATCTGACTCCATGTTTCAGAAGGCTTGATTTATTATTTTATTATATATATCACATTTAAACTATACTAAAAGAATAGAAGAAAGGATTTCATCAGAAGGCTAGCTAAGAATAGAATAGGAAGGAATGATAACAAAGGTTTGTGGCTCAGCTCCCTCTCTGAGCCAGCTGACTGTGGTTGGCCATTAATTGGAAACAACCCTATGAGACCAATCACAGATGCACCTGTTGCATTCCACAGCAGCAGATAATCAATGTTTGCATTTTGTTCCTGAGGCCTCCCAGCTTCTCAGGAGGAAAAATCCTAAGGAAAGGATTTTTCATGAAAAGATGTCTGTGACAACAGTCCCCCTCCTCCTCCTCTGTGCTGGGGCCACTCCTGTTTGTGGCTGCCCATTGGCCCAGCCCCAAGAAGGATGAGTTGGTCAGAGCCAAAGAAGGTGCTTTCCAGGCAGAAGGTGCCTTTTCAGCCTTTCTGCACAGCACTGGCTGCAGAAGGCAGCCTGAGCCCAGTCCTGGTGAGCAGGCTGTTGCTGGGCCTGGTGCAGCCAGGGTCAGCTCAGTGCATCCAGAGCAGCGAGCCCTGCTCTCAGGAGATGCCTGCAGGCTCTTGCTTTCAACCAGGGGGGAGTGATAAAATGTGCTCTTTAATCTCATGGCCCCAGGTCTTGCAAGAGGTGAGGACAATTTTTATTTTACATTTCATTTAAAAATAAAATTCAACAACCGACACCCCTGGACTGCTGTAACACCTTGGATGTAATAAACTGCATTTTGAAGAAATCCCTGGAGTCCCACACCCCTCATTCCAGCTCTTACAGCTCCTCACTGCTGACACCACGGACAGGGATCCCACAATTCCCCTGCACAGGTATCTCACAAATCCCCCTGCACAGGGATCCCACAAATCCCAGGCACAGGGATCCCACAAATCCCCAGGCACAGTGATCCCACAATTCCCCGGGCACAGGGATCCCACAAATCCCAGACACAGGGATCCCACGAATCCCAGGCACAGGGATCCCACAAATCCCCAGGCACAGGGATCCCAAAATTCCCCCTGCACAGGGATCCCATGAATCCCAGACACAGGGATCCCATAAGTCCCCAGGTACAGGGATCCCACAAGTCCCCAGGTACAGGGATCCCACGAATCCCCCTGCACTGGGATCCCACGAATCCCAGGCACAGGGATCCCACAAATCCCCAGGCACAGGGATCCCACAAATTCCCCTGCACAGGAATCCTACAATTCCCCTGCACAGGATCCCACAAATCCCAGGCAAAGGGATCCCACAATTCCCTGGGCACAGGGATCCCAAAAATCCCAGGCACAGGGATCCCACAAATCCCCCTGCACAGGGATCCCACAAATCTCCCTGCACAGGGATCCTACAATTCCCAGACACAGGGATCCCACAATTCCCTGGGCACAGGGATCCCACAATTCCCAGACACAGGGATCCCACAATTCCCCAGGCACAGGGATCCCACAATTCCCTGGGCACAGGGATCCCACAAATCCCCCTGCACAGGGATCCCACAAATCCCAGACACAGGGATCCCACGAATCCCAGGCACAGAGATCTCACAAATCCCAGGGTACAGGGATCCCACAAATCCCCCTGCACAGGGATCCCACAACTCCCCCTGCACAGGGATCCCACAATTCCCCCTGCACAGGGATCACACAGTTCCCCTGCACAGGATCCCACAAATGCCAGGCACAGGGATCCCACACATCCCCCTGCACAGGGATCCCACAAATCCTCCTGCCCACCCCAGCCAAGGAGCTGATGGATGTGGGCATGATTTCCGTGCCTAATTGGCTCTGCTTTTATTTGCTGTGCTCACAAGGCAGGATGTTTCCCCACAAACTCTGTGCCCTGAGCCTGTTTGATTATCTGCAGGAAGGGAAGCATTCAGCTGAACCACCAGAATTCAATACCTATTAAAGGATTTGAAATGTTGTCTCCCCACACCCCCCAACTAAACACATCCCACAAACAGCAGGAAATTCTGAATTCTGTGCTAGCTATTAAATTTTTTCTCTCACTGCTTTGGTTTTTGGGGTTTTTTCCACCTGAGGAAAAATTAGGGATGCAGAGCCTGGAATTTTTCATAGTCCAACTTCTTTCCTCTATGTCAAACTTTGTAAAAGGGCCAAAGTGGAGATGTGCAATCCCTTTGGCAAGAGTTCTGCCCACACACCAGCATTCCTAGAGAATTATTCAGCTCAGAGAAATGAAGGTAAAAACTTTGCTGTTTGCAGCAGCTCCCTGAAAATAGGAATAATAAAAATTGAGTCCCGAATTGCAGGAAGCTCGTGTGGCATTTTGGGGAGAACCCTGGAGCACCCGTGTGTGTGAGCACCATCTGTTGGCTGCATTGCTGCTCACAGGCTGCAGGCTGCAGCCCATGGGATGGACAGCCCCAGCTTTAGGGAGCATTTTCTGGACAAGCAGCAAGGCAGATGGCAGCAGGAATCACCAAATAATCCAGCACAAAATCACCTGTCTTCCAGAAATCTCTACCTGAGCCCACCATCCTGATACCCCCTGGAGCAGCCTGACAAATGCTACAGCTAAGCATGCTGCATCATTCCCTTTTTCTAAACAAATAGAATATTTTGGCCTCAGCAGCTAAGAAAATGCATTCACCCAAGGTTTTGGGAACATTCAGGCTACTACTCCTGTCCAGTCATTTTAAGAACAAAAGGGCTAAAAAAATCTGCAACAATTTACAATCTGATTTTCCAATTAAGGATTTGATGAGGGTTTATGCCTTTAGAGTGACAATATTTGTCAGGCCATTTGTTCAGTGCATTGTCTGCATGTGCAGCTACACAAGAATTGGTTTAATTAAGGTTAATTGGTGCATAATTAGAGCCACTGCCAACACAAAGGAATGGCTGCAGACCAGGGGGAGAGTGAATTTCTATCCAGCTCCAAATGACAATTGCTCTGTAAAGGGGACATTACAGTTGGGTGGTAAAAGCCTAAACTGCTTCAAATTGTAGCTCCAATTTTTGCAAAACCACATTGCCTGACTGCCTGGCAGGGCTGTCCCCAGGGCACAGAGCCCTGTCCTACTCTTAAAAATGGCACATTTTTGATGGGACAAGGTGTTTGTGCTGATGAATGTTTGCAGCTGGATGCTCTCATTTCCCAGCACTGGGGAACCATGCAGGATGCAACTCTGGGAAAAAAAACTACACAAAAAGGGTAGGAAGGGAGATGCTTTGAAAAGCTGTGATTTATTGCACTGTGACAGTGTTCACAGGGGCTCTTGGATGAGATAAGAGACATAGATCTGACTCCATGTTTCAGAAGGCTTGATTTATTATTTTATGATATATATTACATTAAAACTATACTAAAAGAATAAAATTCACGAAGGCCTTCATGCAGGAGTAGGACAAACATCCAGGTGGACCATTGCTCCCCTTCTTTCCACCTGGCTTTTCTCTCTTTCTTTTTATTGGTATTTAATGTGCTCTGTTGACCAAACTCCATCCCAAGCATGTTTCTTAGCAAAGGATTTTGCTGTCAGGCTCAGGTTACAGCTGAACAAGCAAGCCCTGGTGGACTGGGACGTGTATTTGTTGACCCAGAGCATCCTCTTTAAATGTTGATGTATTGGTCATCCTGTTCAGTGATTGCAGTCAATAATACACTCCCAGTGAATTTCTAAATATGGCAGCACAGGAAACTGCTCAGCTCTAATTATTATCTTACACAGCCTTGCTTCAGCTGTAATAATATATTTATTAATTATTAATTATATAATATAATTAATAATTATAATATATTCTGAATAATATTAATAATATTCTATCTTCTCTAAAATAGTTTGAACAAGACTGATTTGGGGATCAGAAGCCACTCATTATGCATTTATTATTTGCTTGTTAGAGTAGCCTCACTGAGGTATCAATCCAGCCAGTTATGCAAGGAATTAGGTGCCCATTAGCTGCTTTTACTCTTTTAATGTGATGAACTTTGTTTTCTCATTAATAAGCCTGTTGAAACAAAATGCACAATATATGGAAAGATTTTATGGCTTGAATAATGAAACACGTGCTAGGCCATAACTCAGGGGCCAACTAAAAGTCATTTGCCTATTAAAAAGAAATTGTGCTGCAGGTTATTCAGTCACAGTATGTGGGAGAGGAAGAGAAAATGGGAGCAGCAAAAAGAAACAAGTGAAAAAAGGGGATGTTTCAAGACACAGCTGAGTAGGTTGGTGCTGGCTCTTGGCTTTAGCCAAAGTGTGAAGAGTATTTTTTAAGTGCAGGGGTCAAAAACTAAAAAAAAAAACCCTAAAAAAATTCTCCAACCACCAACCAGAAAGAGCCATGACTGTAGCTATGGTACCAATAATTACATTGGTGCCATCCAAAGGTTTAAATGTAATGTAAAAATAGTAATGTTCTCCAGAAAAGGGTGGATAGGACAGGATTGGGATTAGGATAGGATAGGATAGAATTAGGACAGGACAGGATAGGATTAGGATTAGGATAGGATAGGATAGGATAGGATAGGATAGGATAGGATAGGATAGGATAGGATAGGATAGGATAGGATAGGATAGGATAGGATAGGATAGGATAGGATAGGATAAGGATAGGATAGGATTAGGACAGGACAGGATTAGGACAGGACAGGATTAGGACAGGAGAGGACAGGATAGGATTAGGATTAGGATAGAATTAGGATAGGATAGGATTAGGACAGGACAGGACAGGATAGGATAGGATTAGGATTAGATAGGATTAGGATAGGATAGGATAGGATAGGATAGGATAGGATAGGATAGGATAGGATAGGATAGGATAGGATAGGATAGGATAGGATAGGATAGGATAGGATAGGATCTGGGTTAGATTTGGCAGCTGATTCCTTTTCAGCACAAAGCAAACGTGTCCATGATGCAGCAATTTTCCCTGGATTGTTCTATAATGTGCACAGCAGGGATTTTTTTCCCCTGTGCACCTTGATTTGGTGTTTGGGGATTTTGCTGTTTGTTGCTTAGCTACTGGATGCTGCCACAGCCGAACAGCACTGCTGGGAGAGCTGACAAGAAGGAATTGCTTCTTCAGGGGGAGGAAAAGGGACAGGGATTATCTACCTGCTGGTACAAAGCAGGGGTGGGAAGGATGTGTGAAAGTCAAGGCAGGATGTTGCAGGTACTTCAGTGCCTTTGATTTAATTTTAAAAAATAGTAAAAAATTTGGGGCACTATGGGAAAAATATTGAAAAATACTGATAAACAAGAGCACAAAACTGCTGCAGAATCTGAACATATTTCTCATGAAGTGAACACTGTTGGAGCCAGAAGAGACCCTGTCTCTGGTGGTACCATTACCATTAATGGTGCTGCACGGGCTCTGTACCTGTAGGCAAAGTTGCTTCTGTGCAATTTGCACTTCTCTCCATATTATTAAGTAACTGGGGGTTAGAATTATTTTTATTGCTAATTACATTGATTTTATGGACTTCTGGTTTGCTCCAATAAGCATTTAAGAAGAGAGAAATTTTGTAGAACACAAACTAATATGGAGAATTAAACAAACATCTTAGAGTGATAGAAGAGGTCTTAGCTACAGTTTTGAAGGGAATTGCATTGTTTTGCTGGATGAAATCTCCCTTTTGTGCAGGTGAAAGGAGGTCTGTTACTTCAGGATGGTACCAAAAGCACTGTCATCTGCAAAGGAGTGCTGACCCATGGAATCACACCTGGGTTATCCAAGATGTGGCACCAAGAGAGGCTGCAGGAAGCAATGCCAGGGCAGGGCTCAGTGATGTGCTTGCTCCTGTGGCTGGGAAGTGAGGATGTGTTTGAAAATCTCTGCAAAAATATGAGTTTCATCCACTCTCTGCTTCTTCTCTCTCCTGCAGACCAGGCTGCTTCTGCCCGTCACAGCACAGACAGAGTGGGAAACTAAAGAGATTGAACTTCTTCAGGCTCTCAGTGTTCTCAAAACCAAAGCCAGAAAAGCTGTTCCAATGACTGCTTTGCAAATGCTCTGTACATGGCACACACACATTCTGATACCTCCCAAACAGCAGCTTTGTTTAATCCAACTGCTATATGGATTAATAGATGGTATATGGATTAATAGATGGTATATGGATTATATATGGGCATACAAAAATTCATTTGCATAAAACTTATGGTGTACAAAGCTCACCATTTTCAAACAGCACCCAAACCTTGTTTTTTCCTGTATTTACTTGTCTGTGTATTGTCTGAGTTGCCTAAGGAGAAACATCCAGTGTGCTTTTTTAGTGGTGAGTACACACCTGCCCAAAGAGAAAAGCACTCTCAGAGCCCCCCACCTCCTTCTGCACACACAGTTTTGCTTCCCTGAGTTGGTTCAGAAGAGCCTGAGCTTCTGCACCATGCAGAGAACCACCACAGGAATGGCCACACACCTTTGGATCTGGAGCTGCAGCCAAATACAGCTCCAGGTGTGTGGATTCCACACTTTCCTGGTTTTCCCTCCATCAGCTCCCTCCACCCTGAGATTAAAGCTATGTTTCTGACATGACAGAAGCTGTCCTCTGCCTTTTGTGGGCATATGCTCACCCTTCATTTAACTCTTCCAATTCTCATTCCCCAAGGGAGGAAGAGACCAATCTTCCTGCACCTGGGTGGGATGGGCCAAGTTCAAGGTCTGTGTTTACAGACAGAGGTGGGGTCATTTGGTTTCTGGTGCATGGATGATGCAGGAAAAACCTTTTCATTGATCTCAGGGGAATTTACTGGTGGGCAATGCTTCTGTCTGTGTGATCAGAAGGTACTTTGCACACACAGCAGCATCGGAATCCAACTGATGCCATGGAACTGCTTCTCACTGGTGTGGCTGGGACAGTCCTCCAGTGACCCTGAGGGGCAGATTGTCACAGACATCTTTTCATGAAAATCCTTTCCTTAGGATTTTTCCTCCTGAGAAGCTGGGAGGCCTCAGGAACAAAATGTAAACATTGATTATCTGCTGCTGTGGAATGCAACAGGTGCATCTGTGATTGGCCCATGTTGGATGTTTGTAATTAATGGCGAATCACAGCCCAGCTGGCTCAGACACAGAGCTGAGCCACAAACCTTTGTTATCATTCCTTCCTATTCTTAGCTGGCCTTCTGATAAAATCCTTTCTTCTATTCTTTTAGTATAGTTTTAATGTAATATATACGATAAAATAATAAATCAGCCTTCTGAAACATGGAGTCAGATCCTCATCTCTTCCCTCATCCTGGGACCCCTGTGAACACCATCACAGCAGATGATGCACTGGAATACTGTGTGCCATTGACTGGCTGAAAACTGCAGGGGAGAGCCAGTGACAGGTTTCGTTAATTCCTAATTAAGACAGATAAAATATTCCTTCCCTTGCTAATTTTCTCTCCTGACCTTGGTCACACTCTCAGAGTGAGCAGGACTCAGAAAGGCAGAGCTGCTGTGCAGAGCATCACCACAGGCTTGGAGCCCTACATGCTTTCACCCTTTGGGTTTTGATTTCCATCAGTCATTACTCAGCTGTGATAAATCTTTACAAGAAAAAGACCCTTTTGCTAAAGCTGATAAGATATTAGACTCTCTCCATGTCAAACACAGCAGGCATCAGACCATGGATGAATAGGACTGACTGTAATAAAAAGGTATTTGCCTTAACCAAACTTTCTTCATGGAGAGAAATATATCCACAAAGAATATGTACCAGATTGCTCCAAGTAACCATAAAACTGCATGGCTGGCAACCACTTATCTGCACAGCTCATCCTCACACTGTTTTCATTAGTCTGGCTGGGTAGGCAAGAAATACCCAGAGACAAAATGTTCCCTGGGAGAAACTGAGGGTCCTAACCCATATGCCAGTAGCAATCGTAGAGATGTAGGGCTGGCTGCCATTTGCTAAATGCTGATGCTTTTTCAGGGTTGCTGGTTTGGCTACTTTGAAATTTAAAAATTAGAAAAAAAAAATTACATATATATTTATATACTATATATAAATTTTACATAAATATATATTTTTATATATTATATATATAAGTATATATTTATATAATATATAAATATTATATATTATATATAAAATATATTTTTATATATTTCATATATAAATATATAAAATACATATAAAATATATATTATGTATTTATATATATATAACATGACTTTTGAAATATAAATATATATATATTTATAAACTGTGTTGAAAAGTTTAGAAAATAAAGTATTTCTTTTAAGAGCTTTTTGAACACTCCAAAAACCAGTGTTTAAGTGCTTGGGGGTTTCTCCCCGCACTTTGTGTTTCTCTGCACTTATGCCTACCTGGAAAAGTTAGTTGAGACAGGTGTTTTGTTTTTTTTTTTTTTTCCTGAAAAAAATAATTAAAGAATAAAGGGGTTGAAATTATATTCTTCCAGTGGTCTACATGTGCATATTTTTCATTATATTGAAAACCAATAAGTATGAAGTTATTTTTAATGTCTTCCAGAATAAATCCATTTCCAGAAGCTTGGCTGGCAAAAGCTGAGAAGTCAATTTGCAGCTAAAATCTTTCACTCACTCACTTTCATTCCACTTTGAGGACTGCAGGACAAATTCAAATTGCCTGATGTCTGAGCCTTTTTTTGGGTTTGCTTGTCATTACCCACTACAGAGTGCAGGAGGCCCGTGACTGAGGCTGCCTTTTCCCTTTCCTGACTGTATTATGTTGTCACTCAGCCTCACAGCAGGGACACAAAACTCTCTTCTTTTGAATTACTGGCATGTCAGTAACTCACCACATGCTGCTTCCTGAAGGAAAAATACCCTCCAAACCCCATCAAAGGCACATTTGCTTTGATTTGGACAACGTTTCCAAACCCTTATTTCAGTGACAGATGAAGTCATTTGTTCAATCACCTCTGACATGAGCATTAATACCTCAGCCCTTGCTTTCTAAATGCTTGTTCACTCACTTTGCCACCAATGTTGGTGACTGTATCCAAATATCTGAATATCCAAATGTCCGAATATCCAGGTATCCGAATATCCAAATATCCAGATAAAAATTCAAATATCCAAATGCCTGAGAGGGCATCTGAGCCACGTAGCACTGCTTTTCTGACTTCCCTGCCTTGAAATTGTTCCTTTAAAAAACATCTTTCCACATGCTGAAAAAATTGTTCCTTTAAAAAACATCTTTCCACATCTTTTCAGGCTTACCCATTTCAGAAAATCCTGGTCAGGTTTGATCTGACTGGGAAACAGCTGGAGGGAGGATGGGAAGTCACACAAAACAAAGTGTGCTCAGAGTGCATTTTGCCCATCATGGGGTTGAAACCATGTCTGTAAATCACAGGCACTTTTAATAAGCTCTTGAAAAGTTAATCCTCCTGAAGGGAGCTGCTTCTCCCACAGCCAAACAGCAATGTTTTGTCATCTTTTCTCTCTGCCAAGGTAGAAAGGAGAAGAACAATGCTCCCCACTCCCCACATGTGCCAAGGAAGCTCTGCATCTCTTCCCATCAACAGCCATGCTGAGATCCACTGGCTGGAAAAACTGCTCCACTCCTCCTTCTCTCGCTTTCCTCCAGAGAGCCATTGTTGAAAATATTTTGCTTTTGATGTATCTGCATGGATTAGAGGCAGAGAAGCTGCTGCCCACAGAGAAGCTGCTGCCCACACAGAGCTTCCCTGTTAACCACTCACCCCGTGTCTGTTCCAGAGCCACAAAGCTTTGCAGTCCAGGGCTGAGCTCTGGGTGAGCAGTTCAAACAAATCCCAGATCTCCAGGCTGAACTCAGTCAAACTGCTCAGTTCATCTTCCTTATCAAAAGCATGCATAATTATGGAGATAAAGCCCCCCAGGCAAGGTCTGGAGTCCTCCAGGGCAGCCAGAGGAATTTCCTGGGTTCCAACAGTACCCCAAATCCAGTTCTGTGCTAGATTTTGAGGGTTTTTTTGCAATAAACATGATATTAGATTTTCTCATCTCAAGGCTAGAAATCCCACAAAACAGCCAAACCAGGAAACCCCCAATCTTGCCTTTCATTTACTGGCCAAAGTATTGTCTGGATAAGATCTGAGCTTCCAAAACCAAAAGGCAAAACTTTGCACAGAAAAAGCTTGGCAGCCTCTGCTTGCAGCCAGGTGTCACAAACATCTTTTCATAAAAAATCCTTTCCTTAGGATTTTTCCTCCTGAGAAGCCTCAGGAACAAAATGTAAACATTGATTATCTGCTGCTGTGGAATGCAACAGGTGCATCTGTGATTGGTCTGGTGTGGTTGTTCACAATTAATGGCCAATCACAGCCCAGCTGGCTTAGACACAGGGCCTAAGCCACAAACCTTTGTTATCATTCTTTCTGATTCTATTGGAAGGCTTTGCTAGCCTTCCAATGAAACCTTTACTTATATTCTTTTAGTATAGTTTTAATGTAATATATACATCATAAAATAATAAACCAAACCTTCTGAAATATGGAGTCAGATGCTCATCTCTTCCCTCATCTGAAAACTCCTGTGAACACCGTCCCACTCCAGTATTTATGCAGTTAATCACTGCCACTTAACATGCCAAAACACTAATTGAACTTTGGGAGCCCCTCTGAAAAGCTTGAGGTGCTGCCTGGCTTGCAGGGACAGCAGAGCATCACTCAGGTCAGCGTTCCCATTCCTCTTTTAATGTGTGGAAGAAAATGACAATGCCCTCTCTAAATGGACCAGATGCATTAGTGCACTCAGTGTGTGGGGAACAAGAGTGGCTGAAATTGAAGGTGTGTCAGTTTGTTCATCACAAACTCTATTGTTGGAGCTCCGTTCCTCAGCTGCAAATGGCTGCAGGCTGGAACTTGGCAACGTGATCTCTGACAAAAAATCTGGTTTTATTTTCTGAGCCTTCTTTTTTTAATGCTCATTTCTGCATTACACATAAACAATGGACTGCTGCTAGAGGTGCTTTTGCCACCCTTGTGAAATGCAGGAGAGCTAACAGCCTGTGTTTAAAGGTGAATTTAGTAGTGCCTGGCCCCTTGATCATTCTAACACAGCTTTAGGAGTGTGAAAATACAGCCATGGGCTGAACCTACTGTGCCAAAGGAAAAGAGCAATGAGATCCTCCTCAGTGTGTTCTAGACACACAGTGGCTGCATGTGACATGTTTTTCTCTCTCATTTTTCTGTCTCTGTCAAACTGACAAGCTGTTCTGTGGAAATAAACACACCCAGCACAGCTGTCTGTCTGTCCAGGGCACTGAACTTGCCAGCAGGATTCTCAGCTATGCTGGTGGGACCATGTTCACAGGGGTCTGAGGATGAGGAAAGAGACGAGGATCTGACTCTGTGTTTCAGAAAGCTTGATTTATTATTTTATAATATATATTACATTAAAGCCATACTAAAAGAATAGAAGAAAGGATTTCATCAGAAGGCTATCTAAGAATAGAATAGCAGAGAATGATAACAAAGGTTTGTGTCTCTGCTCTCTGTCCGAGCCAGCTGGGCTGTGATTCGCCATTAATTACAAACATCCAACATGGGCCAATCACAGATGCACCTGTTGCATTCCACAGCAGCAGATAATCAATGTTTACATTTTGTTCCTGAGGCTTCTCAGGAGGAAAAATCCTAACGAAAGGATTTTTCATAAAAGATGTCTGCGACACGCTTGTACCTGCAAAAATTTGGGTTGTGAAATTGTGGGTGGAAGACAAAAAAAGGAGGTGAAGAAAAAGAGCTAATGGCAGAAAGCACCAAAGCAAATAATGTTCTGGACTTTGTTGTTATTCTTGCCCTAGGTTAGAGCTGTCTTCTAATGGAAAATCTCTCCCTCAAAACTGGATTCAGGCCTGGCCCTGAATACCTCCTTGCTTTTCTGCATCATATGTCTTTTTCCTCTCCCTGTTACTGTCACAGGGGATTCTTTGATGCTCTTTCTCCTGCAGAGTCTCTTTTCCAAGGGCTGTGGCCATGAACAGCCAGAGAACCAGGGTTCCCAGGATCCAGAGTAGGTTCTGTGCTTGGGGATAGTTTAGCACAGTGTTTCAAAGGAATAAATCAATTGTCCTGACTAATACATCACACATAAAGCTCTGACAGAAAGTTCAGGTATCAGACTTCAAGCCTGGCAGCAAATGGTTGGGATTTGGTAAAAGGACATATTTTCCTCCAGGATTATCTCAGTGTGTCCAGGCTGGTGAGAAATCTGCAGTCCACTTAAGAAATGCTCATGTCATGCTCAAATGTAAAAAGCTCACAAAAATGTCATGCTCAAAAGTAAAAAGCAAACATCACAAAAGATAGAGATTTTAGCAGATCTTTGCTTTTCCCAGCGAGTTTCTTTGATGTTGTTCCAGGAGGTGTGGTGGACCATTCTGCCCAAATGTACTTTTGCTAGCACAAGGACACTTGAAAATGTCTTTTAAATTTAAAACACCTCCATGAGCCCTGGATGAGATCTGGGGGCTGTTCCCTAGCAGGAGTTTCAGATTTTTTCTCATGGAAGTTCATTCTGATGTTAAACCTGAATTGAACCTGGGGATTCTTGAGACCATTGATTGTCGCAGACATCTTTTCATGGATTTCCCTTTGGCTTTTTCCTCCTGAGAAGCCTCAGGAACAAAATGTAAACATTGATTATCTGCTGCTGTGGAATGCAACAGGTGCATCTGCGATTGGCCCATGTTGGATGTTTGTAATTAATGGTCAATCACAGCCCAGCTGGCTCAGACAGAGAGCTGAGCCACAAACCTTTGTTATCATTCTTTGCTGTTCTATTCTTAGCTCAGCTAGCCTTCTGAGATGAAACATTTTCTTATATTCTTTTAGTACAGTTTTAATGTAATATATATGATAAAATAATAAATCAGCCTTCTTAAACATGGAGTCAGATCCTTGTCTCTTCCCTCATCCTCAGGCCCCTGTGACCACCATCACAATTGATGTCACCAAAAGTTGCCAAAACAAGAGAAAAACTGGAGGGACCCAGGAGGCGCCCACAAGGACAGCTACAGTGTGGATTTGGGGGCATGAGGAGTGGCATTCCATTCAGGAATGGATCATTCATATCCAATCCCTGGTTCCTGAATGTAGCCAATTCAGATTGTAATGAAAATTATTTTCCTGAGGCAGAAAGAGCTCAACTCAATACCAGCTTAATCCAGCTCCCAACTGGAAATATTTTGAGGCAATTAGAGAGGCTTTGCTATTTTGCATTTTCTGCTTCAATATGATAAAGCTGTACTGAAGAGAAATGGAACTTTTCAGTCTGAAATTGCATTCATTGGAAAACATTGATTTACTTCAGCTGAAGCCCTGCACAAGCCCACATCAAATCCTTTGGTTAGAAAACTGCACACAATAATTGAAAGGCAGAGTCCCTGCATTCTCAAAATGAAACATCCTGACCTGCTGCTCTGAAACCAATTCCTCTTGAGGTTCACCTTGCTTTCATTTTAGAAGATAAAAAGACCTTTGCCATCTCATTCCCAAATTCCTTACAACTTTGAGTTTCAACCAAAGCAAAAAGCAAAATTTGTGCACTAGTACACTGGCTGCTCTTCTCACCTGTCAGATTCTCCATTCCACTCCACATCTTATGACACTTTCAATCTTAATGGTGTCCTGCAGTGATGAGTGCCCCATGAAATGAATCATCACATGTTAAGAAAGCTGGGAAGGAGGGAGGGAGGAAAATCCTAAGAGCCTGCCTTGAACCTCAAAGCTGTAGCATATTTAAATAAATTGCAAGCTTGCAATGATACACACTCATCTCAAGGTTCATAGCAAGCATGTAGGAGCTCAGGCTTATTTGGTTCCATGGGTCTGTGGTTTAGACAGCTGAGAAAACTTCTGATTACTCTCCATTCCACTAAATTGGAAGGCAAACCTCAGGTCAAACTCAGAGGCTCAGTATGAAGCAGGAACACATCCAGCTGACCCACAAAAATCCCTTCTTGGGCCTCTGCTCTGTGCTGAAATGGGGAAATATTTGCTAGTTAGTGAGCAGCACCTCAGAATGAGTTATTTTCTAATGTTATCTGCTCTACTTGGGTCATTTTCTGCTCGTTTCCTTGTGCTGTGCCAATGCCTCTGCTCCACCGAGGTCAGGTTCTGACCTGGGGAGCAGCAGGCATCCTGCACATCCCTGTGTGCAGAGCTGGATGTGGATGGCAGCAATTTGCTATGGATACCTCCTGCTGCATGGCAGGGATGTTTTCTGCAGAGTGACAGCTGAGTAATCTCTCCCTGCAGGTGCTGCAGATTAAAAAACCTGAAAATCCTCTGTCCCTGAAGGCTGCCAGGCAAGCAAACACAAGGAGACAACGATCAGCTGGGACTCCTGAGATAAGCTAAATAATTACCTGGTGGTTATTAGCAGCTTATTAACACAAATCTAATGTTATCATCACAGGTGGAATCCTGTGTGAAAATGTTTGATGAGCAGTGACAAAGTTTCCACTCCCTGCTACACAGCCTGCAACACCCTTGAGAGAGCAGAGCAGCAAAATCACTAAATTCTTGGCAGGAGGAAAGGTAAAAGATTACTGTGGGTGGCTTACAAAAAGAAAGGAAATGATCCTATAAATGCACAGACGTTTGGTTTCAGAAGCCCAGAGTTAAAGATCTTCTCTAGGAAGCCAGACATAATACTTGTAAGATTTTCTTCTTCATTGAAGGAAATGTATATATATGCACCTATACATGTGTGTAGGTTCAGTGTTTTTTCCTTTTGAACCTGCAAGAATGATTTTCCATCTTCAGTTATTTAGGAATAAATGGTCCCTGTGACTCAGGACAGAAGGGCTTTTTGATCAGGACAGTTTTGGAGTTTAACCTGGAAGGAGCAGCAGCAGCCAGAGCTGAGGCTGACCCAGGCCAGCTCCTTCCTCGCTTCCCTGTGTCACAATGACTTCCAGGCACAGGGATGCAAAGCAGTTTTTTGCTTTTTTTTCTTGAGTGCAAATATAATTTAGGCTTTGAAATATCTATTTGAACTATCCCAAGGACAGTTTTAAAGAAAAGACAGAAGACTGCTGATAAATCCGTACTGGATAAGGAAGAAAGCAGCAAGGATCTGAGGCCAGGAGCATGCCAGGCAGTGTCACATCCCTGCCACCTTGTGACAAGGCACCACAACTGCAAAGCCCCACAGCCTGCGAGCCCTGGGGCTGTCACATGGAGGGTCCTGGTTCTCTTCCCAAAGGGAAACACAAGGACAGGTGTCCACCCCAAGGGTGCACACAGAGAGCCCCAGGCAGGGATGGAGTCACTGGCTGCTCTCTGGGAGTGAGATTCTCCCTGCAGGTGGCACTGGCTTGTCCTCTCCCTGAGGGACAGGGACCTCCAAAGTCTGTGACCAGCCTCATTTTGTCAACATCCAGGTGCTGCGTTAGAGCCAGAGGGGCCAAGGCTTTTTAGAACCACAGGATCCTTGAGGTTGGAAACACCCTAAGGTCATCAAGCCCAAGTGATGAAGAGCACTCTACCTTATCAGAAGGCTAATTAATTACTTCATTATACTATATTATTCTATACTATATTACTTTACATCTAAACTGAATCTGCCAAGCACTCAGCTCTGCACACAACTGCTCACACTGCCCAGAATTTCATGACTTTCACCCAACAGTCCCAACACACACACACACACCTGGCCCTGATAGACCAAGGAAACAAAACCCCATCACTTTGGGTAAACAGCCTCCATGTTGCATTCTACTTTGGCACAAACACAGGCACAGCAACTGATAAGAATTGTTTTTCCTTTCTCCGAAGTTCAGAGAATGCAAAACCAAGAAATATTCTTGGGAACAACTGTGCCTTGCTTTTCTCTGTAAGGAGAAACGTGGGGACAGCTTAGAGACAGCACAATCACAGGTCCTGCTATTCTCAGCTCTGCTGGGGGGAATTCACACCCCATTGACTCCTCCTTTGAGCAGGACACTTTAAAACCCTGCCAGCAGCAGCCACAGGACACTTTCTCACTTCCTAAACCCTTCCTGCCTTTGTGAGCACCAGCTCAGGGTTCTGTAATCCCAAAAACTCAACCCCCAGCAAAAGGATTTAATGCCACAGCAATTATTAGATTGGGGCCTGATGGCATGGAGCTAAGAATGCCTTCAAAATTATCAAGGGGTTTGCTCGTGGCAAGCAGCAGCCTGTGTGGAAGCAAGAAGGGATTTCTCCTGTCCCACACCATTATGTGCTCTAATGTTTTACAGAATGATGAGCCACAGAATCCTTAAGAGATGGAAAGGATTTTGAAGGCTCCTGCTAGGAGGAAAAGATATCTGAGGGAAAAGGAAATTGTATCCAATTCCTCTGAAAATCCCGTAGGAGCAGGCTGCAGGAACGTTTCCGCGCGCATGACAGTTTGAGAAAGAAATAAGTGCAAACAGCATAGAAAGAAATAATTTCTAGATTTTATGGGTTGGGATGAACAGGATCCTTAGGACTTTTCCTTGTGCCAAAGTTTGTGTGGATTCTGCGTGGACATTTGTGGAATGGGGACTGCTCAGCTCAGGTGACAGATCTGGGGGCACAACAAACAACCTGGCTGAGGTGAAGGTGTCCCTGCCCAGGACAGGGGGTGGAACTGTGTTGAAGACATCTTTTATGAAAAATCCTTTCCTTAGGATTTTTCCTGCTGAGAAGCTGGGAGGCCTCAGGAACAAAATGTAAACATTGATTATCTGCTGCTGTGGAATGCAACAGGTGCATCTGTGATTGGCCCATGTTGGATGTTTGTAATTAATGGCCAATCACAGTGAGCTGGCTCAGAGAGAGAGCTGAGCCACAAACCTTTGTTATCATTCTTTCCTATTCTATTCTTAGCTGGCCTTCTGATGAAACTTTTTCTTCTAATCTTTTAGTACAGTTTTAATGTAATATATATGATAAAATAATAAATCAGCCTTCTGAAACATGGAGTCTCTTCCCTCATCCAAAAACCCCTGTGAACACCATCACAGAACTAGCTCGTTTTCAAGGTCCCTTCCAACCCAAATTCTATGGTCTGATGAAAGAGGAGAGTTGTGAGGAAGAGGAAGGATGAATTCCTTTGGAAGGATGATTTTTTCCCTCTCTAGCAGCAGGATTTTGTTGGAGGAATTGTTTTGCTCTTACACTGGCTTTGGCAATGTGTGCACACATTGTTCTTGGGCAGATCACACGGACCTAGAGGGGAAAAGCCTGCCTTAAAAAGCACAAAAGCCCCACAAGTATTTCTCTAACAGGAGCAGATACTCCTCCCCGTGTTTGGGAATCTCCATTAGGGATTTTTCCAGGAGATGGCAGCAGCAGACCTGTTTGTAGTGAAAGGCCAGCCTGCATAAAACCTGGCTGGGCTGTGCCCAAAGCATCGCCCAGGTCTGCTTCTCCCAGTCCTGGTACTGAGCCTACCCGATATCCCAGGGCAGGGTTAAATAGAATTATGTAAAATAGAACAAATCAGTGCTGCAGAAAAGTGCACTACACACTCTGGAGCTCACAGTGTGTTTAAAACATACCTGGTGCACTTTAAACAGTTGGAAATTATGGCTCTCCCTGAATAAACATAATGTCTCTCCATATCTTGTAGGAGTTATTTTTCATCATTTTTCCAACAAAATTTTGAGAGCGCTATTGTTTTTAATAAATAGCAACATTGCTTTGCCATTTGCAAATTACAATGTGAATGAAACCTGGAAGACATAACACAAGATACACTTACAGCTGGATGTTCAAATCTTTTTCCTTCAAAACTCAATCCATGAGTAGGTTTTCCCTTAAGTTGAAGTACAGGCCAGATTCATAGAATCGGTCAGGTCAGAAAAATCTCTTCAGGCAGTGAAAATGCGCATTTGGGTGAGGTATGAAGCTTGGGGAGCACAGAAGAGGCTGTAAAAGTCAACTGATAATCTTTGGAAATTAAAACATGGAAATAATTAATTCATAATGAATCCCCTGCAGAAATTACACAAGGGACAGGTTGCAGGCCAAGTGAAACCAATAGACAGTAATTAAACTTGCATTTATCACTACAAATAGCCAGTACAGAAAAAACAGTGTATTTTTGTCTCAGCATCTCTCTGATAAAGAAATTTTGGCCATAATAGTCACATTTTTGTGACTACTAACTCACTGGAGACTCACTCACAGTAAAATAAAATAAAAAACCCTCTAATTTTAGGTACCAAGTTCTCCTTACCAAAGCAAGTGTTTTACTGCTATGTATTTTGGCAAAATGGGTGGCCTATTTTCATTCAGAAAAATAAAACAAGCTTTCCCAGTACAAAAACCCTCTCCAGCAGCAGAGGATATGCTAGCAATAGTGTAATTAGAGAGGTCAGGAATCCGGTAACACCACCAACATTGCTTTATCCTTATCAACTGAAAAAATTGTTGAGTAAATGCCTTTAAAAATTAAAGCTGCCAAGGTTAATGCATTGGGGGGGTTGAGTGTGCTGTATTTGTGCAGTAAATTTATTTGCCAGGTACAGCAAGAGCACAGCAAGTCATGAATATTCCTGGAATACAGCAAGGGCACAGCAAAACGTGAACTAGTTATGGGCAGCTCTAAGCACCAGAGTGAGTTGGGACACAGTACATGGTAGTATAATTTGTTGGATTTAAGTGGTCTGCTGGAAAAAGAAAATGTTTTGAAAGATTTTAGATGTTTGGGTAAAGAGCTAGCAAAGTCTGCAAATCCAATTCCTATCATGAGGTAACCTATCATCAAGCACTGGCTTCCAAAACAAAGTCTGGCAAATCTGAAATTTACCACATTGTGTCTCCCAATCTGCTTTTGTAGCCTTTCCCTTCCTCAGCCTCTGAGGCTGTGCTGTGTTTTCTGTGCAATGCTGAGAAAACAGAACACTTTGCCAGTGTGCTTCTTACTTTTGGTTGTTTTTAAATCTCCACAAAAAGCTCCCACTTTCTTCTGTGGCCAGTGCTTCTTCTTCGTGGAAGCAGGTCCAATTTATTTTCTGTAAGAAAAAAAAAACAAACCAAAACAATCTACTACCTCAAAAGCACTGCAAGTATCCAATTGTTCTCCTGTTGCATTCATATTTCTAGAGTCCCAGCTCTCAGGCTGCCACAGCTCTCACTGTCCTATCTTCTATCACGTTGGGGTCACCACTTGTTATTATATTTCTAGAGTCCCATACCTTCTGGGTAGCTTTCTCATGAGCTGCTCTTCACAGCAGTGTTGTTGTTGTTGCTTCTTCATCAAAGCTCCTCCAAGACTCTCCATGACCAGCCACCCCACCCCCTTTTATCCCAGTTATCTTCATTAGCCACAGTTGCTGCCCAATTAAGGACATCACAGCTGCAGCCCATTTAGAACAACTAGGATTGGGGCAAGGCCACTTATACAAAACATAGATTTTACTGAGACTCATAGGCCACTTATACAATACAAGTATTTCACTATGGTTCAAAGGCCACCTATACAATACATACTAAGATTCAATGGCCACCTAAAGATGCTTACAGCTTTCTATTCTTATCTTGTGGTGCCTAAAACTGCCTATGAAAACTGAGTCCAATCATTAAATTGCCATCAGTGAGTATTTTTGTAGGTATTTACTACTCAAATTTCACACAAATACACTGCCCCAGATGGTCTACCCAGTGCCCTGGCTATAGTGAGCCAGGGCAGAGTTTGGACCATGTTTTCCTTATGGAACAACAATATTGGAAGATGCTAAAAAGTTTGATAGGCACACTTTTTGTAACACTCTATATGACCCATCCCACCCACAAGGCAGTCACACTTTTTCTTTCCAATTAATTTGATATTTGAGAGAGAAGCGAGGGCAAAACTCAACACAGTTTCAAGTGCACAGAGCCTGCAAGTGGGCACTTCAGCTTTTTCAGGTGATTTATAGCCCATCTCCTGAAGGAACAGAAACTAATGAGTAAAACAAAGTCCCTTTAATCTGCCTTTGCCTGCAAATTCTTTCCTATAATCCCCGTCTTTGTTCCCTCTTGGTAGGCTGCTCACCAAATTTACATTTCAGAGTTTTCCCAAATATTCCTTTCAGTCTGTTAGTGACACAACATATAATCACCCTACCTGAGCCTACTACTAATAAACAAACAAAAGGATTGCCAGGTTTTTTGTGTGCCTTTGAAAAATCTAATTGATTAAATATTGAGAGTGTTCAAATATTTAACTACTCAGTGAGCACACAGAAAACCTAGAAATTTACTTTTCCTTCAGGGACTGTCATCTATTTGAAGTGACTGGGATGGCAAAGTGCTACAGGTGTATTTTCACAGCTTAAATTATATTTATGGAGTAAAGAGCAAGAAGTAGGAGGTGACAAAATCACATTAGCCACCATATAAGCCTTAAAAAGTAGAGGGAATAACCAGATCTGCTCTGAGCAGACCCAGTAAGATCAGTTTAAAAACAAAGGTGAAAGGAAGACGAACATGAAACTCAACTACTTATAACCTTGCATCAGTGCTAAAATTCCAGGTTTCTTATGTGGCAAAATCAAAGAAGACAAAACACCAACCCTGTGACAGGCACTGAGGACCAAAGGAAGTGAGATGTTTTGATATTAAAGCATTGTAGCTGTCATCACTTGTGCTAAATGTTGTTACTAATTTCTGTCACCTTATCTCATAAATTACAGACCTGATAGATCACAACAGTACAGAAAAGAGCTATGAATCAGTTGAGGACCAGACTTATTTTAGCTATAGATGAAGAAAAATTAACCCATCTAGTCCAATCCCATCTTAAAAAAAGGGGGAAAGTGTTCAGTGTGCTGGGATTCTCACTGGGACAGGTCACAGAACACATCTATCCCCCAAGCCCCTCAAGGGCTGTCTGAAAACACACAGACCAGAAAAAATATCCTCCAAATACTGACACTCAGCAAACACCTTGCATCCTTTGGTCTTGCCTTTGCTTCAGCATCATCCTTTAAAAACAGGAACAGAAAAAGTCATATTTCCCGAATGGCAAGGGTATTGCAGAGCTGCATTTGAAATTCTTCCTGAGATACCTGAAAGATTGAAGAGGCTGGAAGAGGTCACCAAGATAAACTTCAGATAACCATTTCAAATGCAAGGCCGAGCAAAAGCCATGGATGGATTTCAAAATCTGACCCTTGCTGGAAAAAGAAACTTTCCGCTCTCTAAGACTGCATTAATTTTCTAAACTGAATATTTAGGACTTCCACCCTCCTCCTGGGAGTCAGGTACCAGTTGGGGGGCAGAAGGAAGAATTTTCCACACACAAACTTTACAGACACAGTATGAGTTATTTCACTTTTTGTAACTTACAATTCAACTTTGCTCACACGTTTTTTCAGCATCTAACTCTCTGTAAAAGAGCCACTGATAGAAAGAATTGCTGATTAAAAGAATGTCTTTCTTAAAGAGATGCCTTATTAATGGGAACTGTTACTTTTGAGAAAAAAGAAAAGCAGATTTTCAAGGAATGCTTGTTATTTTGAGAATGTTGTTTTGAAGGGTGTGTTTAATGTACAGTAGAGGTTCACTTCTCTTTGTTGGGCAGCAGAGGTAATCATCACTATGGAATAAACATCAGGCATATTTACCAAGATGAATATTGAGATTTTCAGTAAGAGTACTGAGGGCTGCTGGGGTTGTGCCACAGCCCCATGTTAAACCTATTAAATCTTTATAACAACTGGCATTAGCAGAAGCATTTCATTAACAGGCTAATGAATACACTGGTACTCTCTGGCACTCTGGTTTTAATCACTGAAAGGTAGTTCTTATCCCAATTCCCAAATTTGGGGATATGTCTATGTTTGAATGTAAGTGCTGGTGATCACAGCAATATCAAACAAAGTCAGACAGCACCATAATCTTACAGGGGGAAAACAGAATAATAATGAGGATTTACATCAGTACTTCTCAAAACAGTTTCAATTAAAAAGACTGAAACAAAGATCTACTGCTCTGACTGTATTTATACTCAGTTATTGAGCAGAGGCCTTTGACTTTCTGAGGAGGCAGGCAGCCAAAAAGTTGCATTAAAACATAGCTTGAAATCCAGCCAGTTTCTAAAATTCTCCTGAAAGAGAATGAACTCTATGTTGTGCAGAATTAGATTAATTTAACAATGGTCTTTTCACTCATACTCAGTAAATGTAGCCCTTTTTTTCTGCTGGAAAATAATTTTCTGAGTCGCCAGGTCCAGTAAGTTACTGCCTTTCATGTAATTAATAAAGAAAATACAAAAAAAATTTAATCAGAAATCACCCCATCACACTTCTTGACAATATTTTGCCTCCTTCTCCCTCCTGAGACTTGTGGGATTTTTCCATCTGACTCTCAGTTTACTTTCCATTGTGCAGGTTACTCTTGGCTCTAAAAAAGCTACACGCACAGAATCCATTTTTATCACTTCAAGGTGTAATTCAGGAATTAATATCCAGGTTCCTAGCACAGCCAGAGTCCAACAGAAACTTAAGGCAGAAAGCATAGACTCTATTTGTGATCATCATTCTGACAATTCCTACCCAAACTGGGGCTTGATCTGAGACATAATTAATGTGAATTGCATCCTATCTTTACAGTTTAGCTGTTAAAATGCAAATGAAATTATTACCAACCACTAAAAATGACTTTGACTAAGGAAATGCGCACAAATTGCATATTGGTCTAAGCAGAATAATAGCATTTATTATTATTATTATTATTCACATTTAACACTGGCAAGTTTGCAAAGATTAAAAAGAAATTTGGTTGCTTTTTTCAAAGCTTCCCATAGTTCTGAAATGTTTTATTGTGAAACATTTCAGTTTTGTAACTGCCAGAAAAAAAAAAAATTTCCACAGCAGCTAATATATCTAATATTATTTTAAGATAAAAGCCACCAAAAATGTAAGCTTGCACCAAAAAAGGGGGAAAAATCCCAAATTTTTTATGAAAAAATCATTTTTTTGGAGAAAAAAAAAAGAATATTTGGTGGAAAAATGGGGGAAATTGGGGAAAAATGGCAGGAAAATGGGAAAAATTGTGTGAAAATTGGCAAAAATTGAGGGAAAAATGCTGGAAAATGGGAATGAAAATTGGGGAGAAAAAGAGAAAAATTAGGGAATAATAGAAATAAAATAGGATGAAAATTGGAAAAACTGGGAGGAAAAGGGGAATAAAAACTGGGGGAAAACTGGGTGAAAAAAAAGTAAAAATTTGGGGAGAACTGGGGGAAAATGGGAATAAAATTGGAGAAAAAGAGGGTGAAATTCCCTTATATGGACTTTGCCCCGCCCACATTTCTGTATTTGGGTTCAACCACGCCCACATTTCCTTATTTGGGCCTAGCCCCTCCAAAATTCCTTATTTGGGATTTAGCCCTGCAAACATTTCCTTATTTCAGATTTAACCATGACCACATCCCCTTATTTTGAATTCAGCCCTGCCCAAATTTCCTCATTTGGGCATAGCACCACCCACATGTCCTTATTTGGAATTTAGCTGCACCTACATATGGTCATGTGGGCAGGGATATGCCCAAATAAGGAAATATGGGCGTGGCAAAGTTCCAAATATGGTTGTGTGGGCGGGGCTGTGTCCAAATAAGGAAACGTGGGCGTGGCCAAATCCCAAATATGGTTATGTGGGTGTGGCCAAGTTCCAAATATGGTCATGTGGGCGGGTCTCTGCCCAAATAAGGAAATGGGGGCATGGCCAAATTACAAATATGGTCACGTGGGCAGGGCCATGACCAAATAAGGAAATTTGGGCGTGGCCAAGTGCCAAATATGGTCATATGGGCGTGGCCAAGTTCCAAATATGGTCATGTGGGTGGGGCTATGCCCAAATAAGGAGATTTTGGCGTGGCTAAATTCCAAATATGGTCATGTGGGCTTCTCCCACAGCCAAACAGCAATGTTTTGTCATCTTTTCTCTCTGCCAAGGTAGAAAGCAGAAGGACAATGCTCCCCACTCCCCACATGTGCCAAGGAAGCTCTGCATCTCTTCCCATCAACAGCCATGCTGAGATCCACTGGCTGGAAAAACTGCTCCACTCCTCCTTCTCTCGCTTTCCTCCAGAGAGCCATTGTTGAAAATATTTTGCTTTTGATGTATCTGCATGGATTAGAGGCAGAGAAGCTGCTGCCCACAGGGGTGTATACCCAGAGCTTCCCTGTTAACCACTCACCCTGTGTCTGTTCCAGAGCCACAAAGCTTTGCAGTCCAGGGCTGAGCTCTGGGTGAGCAGTTCAAACACATCCCAGATCTCCAGGCTGAACTCAGTCAAACTGCTCGGTTCATCTTCCTTATCAAAAGCATACATAATGATGGAGATAAAGGGACACACGAGCTGTGGTATACTCAGAAGGCTGGTGAACTTTAGCCTTCCCTTGGAGATGGTTCTCCTTTGCTTAGATCTGCTTGGGAATAGCACATTTGAATTTTTTTTTTTAATGAGCATTAAAAAACAGTGACTGCATGGAGCTGCTTTTGCAAACAGATTCATGTGTCATCATTTCCTGAGGAACCATTATATTGCTTTTTTGTTACTCAGAATTTCAGTTCTCAAAATGAAAGATGCACCATTTGGAAAACTAAAATCCTCTTGGTCACGCTCCATGTAGCACCATTCACCTACTAAAATTAACAGTAGCTTCTTCCTATGGAAGTTTTCAGAGGGGGAGTAAAAAATACTTGGAAATGTTTTCCTGCAAAACCTGCTGTGCAGCCACAGACCTGAGCTTTTAATTTGTTGCAGGAAATCTAAGACAAGACCTTCAACCACACTCGGGTGCAAACCAAAGTGTAAATGCTGCTGTGAACTGTTCTGGGTGTGGGACAAGAATCCTGTGTTGAAAGCCAAGGTATATCCTTGTGTCCTTTAGCTACAAAACAGGCTTTCCTCCTCAAAAAGGCATCTGAACAGAGGGGAAGCAGCCTCAGGCCTGCTGAACCCACATGGATGTGAATAACCCTTGGCAGGTTTGGGGTCCTGTGTCTTGACCTCTTCACATTTCTTTCTTTTAACAGAATACAAGCAGACTTGAGGTTCTATTTTTAGGCACTGCATTGAACATTGGACTTAAAGTTAAGGCCAAAAGAAAGAATCTCTCTGGTTTTGTGTATACTTCAATTTATAAAGTAAATATTTTGCTAACCTGAGGTTGAAGTAATTTTCCTTATGTCAAATACATGCTTCTTTTGAAGGAAGTGGTTTCTGAATGTTCTGGTTGCAGGGGAAGAGGAAGATTTGCAGGTCCAGAGCTGTTTTACTGCTGCCCTGTAGCTCTGCAGCACTTGGCAGCCTTTGGTAGGGGAAATATTCTTTTGCTGAGTTTGCTCCAGTCTCCTGTTAGCAGTGGGAATTCTGCTCAGGAAGAATACCACAACAGGCTTAGTGTCATTTAGAAGTCCTTGGGTGTATGTTTGTTTACTGTGTAAGGAGAGTCAATAAACATTTGCATTTTAATTGGCATTAGTTGGGGGTGCCAGAATGCTCCTCAGAATGAAAGTACCCTCTGGGGGTCTCTCACTGGTCAGAGTGACCCCAAGATGTGTTAGAAAGTCTCTTTTCCCACCCTGGCACTCAAAGAAGGAGTCAGAATTCTTCTATTCACGGTCTCAAGGTTGTTTATTGTATTTTATCTATAAAATTTTTTCTCCTGTCAAGCCAAGGTCCATTCAGCAAGACAGTCCAGGCACTCTGCCTGCCCCCAGAGCAGTGTTCTCTTTTTATACCAAAAACTACATGTATATTACAATTACTTCCCAATACCTATCACCTATGTTAGACAGTGAGTTTGTACCTTAAACCAATCAAAAAGTGCCAACATCGCAGCAGAAGATGGAGGCCAAGAAGAAGAAGAAGGAGAAAGGCTGGAAACGCCCAGATTCCTCCATCTTGCCTCCTGAACCCCCATTCTAAAAACTTCAAAAATCTGTTTTTCACCCTGTGATAAATTCACTGTCATTCTACTTTAATTTTCATGGCTTGTAATTCTTCATATAAGGTTGGTAATTGCTTTTTCCAAGGGCTAAATCAAAGGCACAGGGGTTTTGGGCTCCGTGCCAAGGTCTCTGAGCCCCCCGGGCAGGGTCTGGAGCCCTCCAGGGCAGCCAGAGGAATTCCCTGGGTTCCAAGAGGTCCCTGGGTGAGCCCCAGGCAGGGCTCAGCCCTGGGCATGGGCAGCCCAAAGCTGTTTCTGAAGATCCCCATGGGCTGAGGGGAGCTCCGTGCTGCCAGCTCCTCTGTCCATGGGCAGGCTGGGAAGGGCGGGTTGGGCATAGCCAAGGTTCAGCAACCACCCACAGGTAAAACCTCCCAGCCTTGCTGCTCTCTGAATGTTCAGGAAGGAAAAAACCCTCAACCCTGCCTGTAGCTATGCAGAGGGATAGAATATAAGAAAATAAAGAGAGTGTAGAAAGTAATCTGAGCCCTAAGGAGCTGCAGCTGGGCCCATTATCAAAGATTAGGAACAGGCCTGACTTTAGCAGGCCCCAGCTGTAACCAGTGAGATGAAGATGCTCAGGCCTGACCAGGCTCAGGGCTGGCTGCCCTAGGGAAGGGAATGGAAGGGGATGGAGTTGGGGTGGGGTTTTGCAGCCATGGAAACGAGAGAAGGATGGGCAGCATGTCACAAAGGGGCAGCCCCAGCCTGGGCTGGTGCAGGTTGTGCTGGACATGGCCCCAGCGGCAGCAGACGCGTCTGGCTCTGCCTCTGTGTGCCGAGCGCCGGCGATTGGAGTCACCCGGCCTTGTTCTGAGGGTACCGAGCTCCCGGTGCTGTCTACACTGAGTGTGTTCCCAGAATCAAACCCAGACACTTCTGCCTGGCAGAAACACAGGTTTGAAGATGGATTTCACCAGAAAACCAAAGACCACAGAAGGAAAAGGTGAGGATAGCAGGGAGCTAAAGGCCAGCACAAAATGGATTGAAAATCCCCCCAGATTTCAGGGAAAACTGGTCCATGGTGCTCAGTGCTGGCTCTGTGTCAGAGTAGGTGCCTGACAGCTACAGATGATCCTGCAAGGACACCCATGGCATCACAACATTGTCTCATTAGTTTTCGCTGGTTTCTCCTTTTTGACAGTGGCCAAATGACTCCTTCTGTCTGCCGGGACAGGGCCTGTGGCCACAGCTGACCCCAAATTGGACATGGTCATGAGATGCAAATTCTGTTGCTTTCTTTGCCATCAATTTTGAGTCTCACTACAGAGAAATTTCCCATTCTTCCTCTGCCTGCTGATCAGGTTGAACATTGAGAATGGTATTACAGTGCTATAGAAACACCAATAAGGCCTGCCTGGTGGCTTAGATGTCTTTGTGGTTTTCAGAGCTAGCAGTTATGGCTGTGTGGGTTTCTCTTGTGGATTAAGAGAAGACCAGCCTCAAGAAGGAATCTTTTTTTTCCCTCTTACCATTGGAGCCTTCCATCTTTTCCTTTAGACTAACTCAGTACAGCTCAGAGGAATTAAACACAGCCTAGTTCCAGGAAAAAAAAAAAAAAAAACAAAGAAATTGTCTCAGGAAGTTAAAAAACCTTGAGTGTGACACCCATTAGATGTGTTGATGATAAAGGTGGGAGTTCACTGAACTCACTTCTTGCCTTGTGAACATGGCCCAGCTTCACACAGAGAGGTGAGGTTGGATCTGAGCTGCTCTCTGTTGGGAGGAAGGGTCTTGTGGCAGCGCAGAGAGGCTGTGCACATTGGCAGGGAACAGCTGTGCCCTGCATGTACCCCCTGCAAGGAGCTGTGCTGCTGCCAGTGGCCCTGGAGCTGTGGGGCTGCTGAGCTGTGGGGCAGGGAGAGGAGCAGCAGGGTGCATGTGCAGCTGAGCCATTGCTGGAGAGCACAGGGCTCTGGGCTCCCTGCTGTCCCAGGGCAGCCCAGAGGCCAGGCTGTGCCTGTGGCAGCTCTGGGCAAGTGGCTCAGGGTTTCCCCTGGCCTGCCTCAGGTTGCTGCTGGCAATGAGCATGTTTCCCTGTGCAGCTGTTTAGAAGCTTCCAAGGAATGTGTCCCATGAAATATGGAGCTTCAGACACTTCAGGTTTGCATTGCAGGCTCTGATATATTTTGTGTTTCCACTTTGCAGCCCGGACTGGCTCCCCTCTTGCCAAGACATTTTCTCTGGCAAGTCCCTCCATGCTCCTTCCCTCCAAGCCATTGCTTCCCATCCCCAAGAGCTCTCCTTCCCCTATGGCAAGCAAGATACGGGGTAGAGAGCAGGAGACTGGGAAACCTGGCACTGGCTGGGATGAGGAGCTTAGAGGAAAACCGCTCACTTCTGAGGAAAAAGGATGTAAGGTAAGCAGACCAAGCAAAGTCCGGTGTGGTAAATTTTCAGTTCATGTACTGTCAGCAGAATTCTGAGACCTTTCCCCGACAAGAACTGACCCTTTCAGTGAACTTTGAACAGGCCCTGATTTGGCTCTTCAGCTGGGCCAGAAATGATGGGATACTAAGGGTGGGTGTGCATCTGCCCCAGTGCCTCCAGCCCCATTCCTGGCCATGGCCTGGGGGCCCTGGAGCAGCTTGGGCAGGCAGAGAGCTTGCAGAGAGCAGCAGGGCAGGGAGCTCTGCTGAACTTGCTAAATGCCAGTGAGCCTGAGCTGATGGATGTGTGGGAGCTGGAGAGCAGCCAGCATGCTGAGATCTCAGCAGCATCTGGGCTCATGGGCTGCTGGGGAACTGTGGGAGGGAAGGGCAGCAGCAGAAGAAATGAGGGGCTTGAGAAAAGCAGGTTTTGTCATCCTCCAGAATGAATTTGTGGGGCCATGGCTGGAGATCAGCAGTGGCTGTGAGCCACCTTAGGGGCCGGGAGAGAGCAGTGATCTAAACCCACTGCCATGCCATCCTAAAGGCCAGTGGAGGCAGTGGCACCCCAGAATACCTTGATGTTAATGCCTGCTGGAAATGCAGCAAAACATGCACAGGAGAGAGCTGGAGGGGAGAGGTGTCAAATGTGTTACATGGTTGCTCCCTCACCAGTTCCCTCTGAATTCTGCATCCTTTCCTGATCAGCTCCATCAGTTTGACTCGTCCTTTTCTGCCAGGTCCCAGTTGAGGGCATATCTAAATGTCTTGAGACATGAATGTGGGCAAGTCTGGATGCCTGATCTAAGCAATGTGATTTGTTCTTTCCAGACCTCCCTGCCATATCCCAGTGGTGGGGAAATCCAGAAGGGGGCATTTGGAAAATCGTTGATCCCCATAATGCACAAGCCAGGCAGTCTTCATGTTGACAGTGCTGTGGGGTCTCTGGGCAGATCTCCCCAGGTGGATTTGCAGGAGTCCAGGGAGATGAGGTAAGCCAAGGTGTCTGCTGCTCCAGTGCGCTGTTCATGTCACTCTTACCATCTCCTGTGGTCATTTTGCACAGTATCCTAGGTACTCAGGCAAACATCTGTGTATTCAGCATTTTGCCCATCTATGGTAATCCAGCTCAATGTCAAACGCAACGGCACTGCCCCAACAGCAGAGGTGGTGGTGGGAAAGGGGAGGCAGGGCTTCAAAGCATCTCAGGATGGGTCCTCCGCTGGACTTGGCTTTTTTGTCAGTCACTGCTTGGCCAGCTCTGTGCCTCCAGCAACTGAAAGCTTAGGGAGAATTAATCAGTTTTGCAACCTGTTGGGTTTATATTTTGCATTCCCTCCTTCATAGAAGTGTCCATGCTAACTACGTTTGTCTTCTTTCATGGTACACCCATTCCCTCCCTTCTCTTTCTACCTCCTCACATGTTCTTTTGTCCTCCATTTTCTCTAGGCCAAGATCCAGCAGCATCAGGCAAGGGAAGTCCTCTGAACATGCAGGTAGGTACAGGGCATGTCTGTTCTAAAATGACCTTTGGAATCTTGACTCTGAGTGACATTTGGAAAGCTCAGTTGAAACCCATTCTTTTAAAAATTTCTTTAAATTCATTTCAATTCCTTGATGGGCTCAGTGGACTCTCCAAGAGCTCAGTCACTGTGTGTGTTCTCTGATGGTGCAGTGAAAATTCCTCCAGTGTGAAGTGTTAAGTGGCAGGAGCTGATGTGGAACCTTGGGACCCTGGAAATGCAGCACTAAAAACAAAACATTCCTTGTCATCCTGCACATGCCTTTTATCTCCCTGCAGCCTTTCTAGTGTCAAAATGAGACTAGAAAAAGAAGGCATTTAGCAGGAAATGAGACATGTTCCCACTCCTTCCACTTGCCATTGAAGGAGAAAAGCTTACCTTGGTACTGTTTCTGAGCTGAACCCTTTGAGATGTGAAGGAGATTCATGGACATTGCCTGGTCTTGCACTGGGAGAAATAGGGAAAACTCCTATGACAGAAAGTCCTTTTGACTTTTCCAATGAAGGAGAAGGAGACTTCCAAATGGGCTCAGCCTAGGCAGGGTGTGAGTTGGTCATCCTCTGACAGCACAGTCCCAAAGCCACCTCTGGCAGGTTCACAGTGACACATCTCTTCCCTGGCTGTCTCTGCCTGTGTCAGTGTTGCAGGCTGAGGCTGGGGCAGGAGATGCCTTGTGCCTTGTGCCTGTCCCTGCCTTGCCTGATCCCTGACAAGTGGAATTGTGCCAGACAGAATGCTGTCTCGGGTGCATCTGGGTCAGGCAATATTTTCAAGTTGGAAGCCTCATTGACACTGTTGTTGTTCCTTTGGCATTTCTGGGTGTGCAATGACAGGAGAGATAAGAGTTGGAGATATAATTTTGGTGATGCAGAGAAAGGGGTCAGATCCCCTGGTTCCTTGGCTTAGGGTTAGTTCTGCCAAATTCTAGATATGGCCCCTTTGGATTGACTCCTTCATTGCTAGTATGCAACTGGAATGGTTAATGCACTTAAGGAGAAGTATTGGTCATTGAAGTAGGTGGATTTTTTTCTGGATTAATTGTGGACTAGGAATGGTTTAGGTCATTAATCCATACCTGTGTCTCTTTGATTACTGACTGGGACATTTTACAGAGGGAAAGAAATCCAATTTTAAGAGTGATGTTCCTCTCAGAGACGTTGGGATGCCACATGGTCTAACCCTAGCTAAAACCATGTACAGAATTACTTGTCCTAATTCTACCAGCTGTGTTGGGACTATTTCAGAATGACTGGCCATCAGCTCTTTCCATTAAGGACATTTTGAATTGTCAGTATTAGCCAAGATATGAATTGTTTTGTGATAGGTCATGTTTATGTTGGGTTTGGGTGTCTCTGCTGAAAAGAAAGCAGAGAATAAACCTCCGGGACAATGAAGTAGAGCAAAAGAGGAATGTTTGGATTGTCAACTTGTTCTCTACAGCTCTTGGCCAGCTCATTTCTTGGGTCATCCACTGCGGAGTGCAAAGCTGCTTTTTCATATCTGCCCGGTGCCATTGTTTGTGTCCCAGCTCTTTTTTTGATGTGAAGAGAATTAAGCAAAATCCCACACCAACAAGCTGCAACCCAGAACTGAGCAGGAAATACAGAATTAAAGGCCTTGACAAGTAGGTTTGGGTAGGCTCCACATTCCAGACATTGTGAAATCCTCAGGCCTGGCCAGGCTGGGCTTAGGGCTGGCTGCCCTAGGGAAGGGAATGGAAGGGGATGGAGTTGGGGTGGGGTTTTGCAGCCATGGAAACGAGAGAAGGATGGGCAGCATGTCACAAAGGGGCAGCCCCAGCCTGGGCTGGTGCAGGTTGTGCTGGACACGGCCCCAGCGGCAGCAGACGCGTCTGGCTCTGCCTCTGTGTGCCGAGCGCGGCGATTGGAGTCACCCGGCCTTGTTCTGAGGGTACCGAGCTCCCGGTGCTGTCTACACTGAGTGTTCTCAGATTCAGACCCTGCCACTTCTGCCTGTCAGAAGCACGGGTTTGAAGATGGATTTCACCAGAAGACCAAAGACCATTGCAGGAAAAGGTGTGGATAGCAGGGAGCTGTAGGGCTGCTGAGCCGTGGGGCAGGGAGAGGAGCAGCAGGGTGCATGTGCAGCTGAGCCATTGCTGGAGAGCACAGGGCTCTGGGCTCCCTGCTGTCCCAGGGCAGCCCAGAGGCCAGGCTGTGCCAGTGGCAGCTCTGGGGAAGTGGCTCAGGTTTTTCCCCTGGCCTGCCTCAAGTTGCTGCTGGCAATGAGCATGTTTCCCTGTGCAGCTGTTTAGAAGCTTCCAAGGAATGTGTCCCATGAAATATGGAGCTTCAGATGCTTTAGGTTTGCATTGCAGGCTCTGACATATTTTGTGTTTCCACTTTGCAGCCCGGACTGGCTCCCCTCTTGCCAAGACATTTTCTCTGGCAAGCCCATCCATGCTCCCTCCCTCCAAGCCAATGCTTCCCATCCCCAAGAGCTCTCCTTCCCCTATGGCAAGCAAGATACGGGGTAGAGAGCAGGAGACTGGGAAACCTGGCACTGGCTGGGATGAGGAGCTTAGAGGAAAACCGCTCACTTCTGAGGAAAAAGGATGTAAGGTAAGCAGACCAAGCAAAGTCCGGTGTGGTAAATTTTCAGTTCATGTACTGTCAGCAGAATTCTGAGACCTTTCCCCGACAAGAACTGACCCTTTCAGTGAACTTTGAACAGGCCCTGATTTGGCTCTTCAGCTGGGCCAGAAATGATGGGATACTAAGGGTGGGTGTGCATCTATCCCAAGTGCCTCCAGCCCCATTCCTGGCCATGGCCTGGGGGCCCTGGAGCAGCTTGGGCAGGCAGAGAGCTTGCAGAGAGCAGCAGGGCAGGGAGCTCTGCTGAACTTGCTAAATGCCAGTGAGCCTGAGCTGATGGATGTGTGGGAGCTGGAGAGCAGCCAGCATGCTGAGATCTCAGCAGCATCTGGGCTCATGGGCTGCTGGGGAACTGTGGGAGGGGAGGGCAGCAGCAGAAGAAATGAGGGGCTTGAGAAAAGCAGGTTTTGTCATCCTCCAGAATGAATTTGTGGGGCCATGGCTGGAAATCAGCAGTGGTTGTGAGCCACCTTAGGGGCAGGGAGAGAGCAGTGATCTAAACCCACTGCCATGCCATCCTAAAGGCCAGTGGAGGCAGTGGCACCCCAGAACACCTTCATGCCAAATATATGGATGGCAGCTGGAAATGTAGCTACATTTCCAGTGTAATGAGAAAGCAGGGAGTGCATGGAAAATGTGGGACATGGTCCCCCCCTCACCACTTCCCTTTCCATTCCGCATCCTTTCCCAATCAGCTCCATCAGTTTGACTCATCCTTTTCTGCCAGGTCCCCGTTAAGGGCATATGTAAATGTCTTAAGGCATGAATGGGGGCAAGGCTGGATGCTTGATCTGAGCACTGTGATTTGTTCTTTCCAGACCTCCCTGCCATATCCCAGTGGTGGGGAAATCCAGAAGGGGGCATTTGGAAAATCTTTGATCCCCATAATGCACAAGCCAGGCAGTCTCCATGTTGACAGTGCTGTGGGATCTCTGGGCAGATCTCCCCAGGTGGATTTGCAGGAGTCCAGGGAGATGAGGTAAACCAAGGTGTCTGCTGCTCCAGTGTGCTGTTCACGTCACTCTTCCCATCTCCTGTGGTCCTTTTGCACAGTCAGCTGTCCCATGTATTAAGGCAAACATGTGTGTATTCAGCATTTTGCCCATCTATGATGATCCAGCTCAATGTCTAACCAAACAGCAAGCCCCAAAAGCGGATGTGGTGGTGGGGAAGAGGAAGCAGGGCTTCAAAGCATCTCAGGATGGGTCCTCTGCTGGACTTGGCTTTTTTGTCAGCCACTGCTTGGCCATTTTTAAGTGACTCCAGCAACTGAAAGCTTAAGGACAATTAATCAGCTTTGCATCCTTTTGGGTTTATGTTTTTCATTCCCTCCTTCATAGAAGTGACCATGCTAAGTAGCTTTGTCTCCTTTCATGGTACAACCATTCCCTCCCTTCTCTTTTTACCTCTTCTCATGTTCTTTTGTCCTCAATTTTCTCCAGGCCAAGATCCAGGAGGCGAAGACAAGAAAAGTCCTCTGAACATTCAGGTAGGTACAGGACACGTCTCTCCTACCTTTGTAGTCTTGACTCTGAGGTGACATTTGGAAAGCTTGGTTGAAACTCATTGTTTTAAAAATGTCTTTGAAGTCATTTCAATTCCTTGATGGGCTCAGTGAACTCTCCCAGAGCCCAGTCCCTGGGAGTGTTCTCTGGTGGTGCAGTGAAAATTCCTCCAGTGTGAAGTGTTGAGTCACGGCAGCTGGAGTAGTACCTAGGTGACCTGGAAATGCTGTGCAGGAAAATGAAACATTTGTCTCCATCCTGCTCATGCCATTTATCTCCCTGCAGCCTTTATAATGTCAGAATGAGACTAGAAAAGGAAGGCATTTAGTAGGAAATGAGAAATTTTCCCACTCCTTTCACCTGACCTTGAAGGAAAAAACCTTTCCTTGGTGCTGTTTTTGAGCTGAAACATTTGAGATGTGAAGTGGATTCATGGACATTGCCTGGTCTTGCACTGGGAGAAATAGGGAAACTTCCTATGACAGAAAGTCCTTTTGACTTTTCCAATGAAGGAGAAGGAGACTTCCAGATGGGCTCAGCCAAGGCAGGGTGTGAATTTGTCATTCTCTGACAGCACAGTCCCAAAGCCACCTCTGGCAGGTTCACAGTGACAAATCTCTTCCCTGGCTGTCTCTGCCTGTGTCAGTGTTGCAGGCTGAGGCTGGGGCAGGAGATGCCTTGTGCCTGTCCCTGCCTTGCCTGATCCCTGACAAGTGGAATTGTGCCAGACAGAATGCTGTGTCAGGTGCATCTGGGTCAGGCAGTGCTTTCAGGTTGGAAGCCTCATTGACACTGTTGTTGTTCCTTTGGCATCTCCGTGGGGGAATGATAGGGGAGAGGAGACTTGGCAATATAATTCTGCTGATGCAGAAAAAGGGATCAGATCTCCTGGTTCCTTGGCTTAGGATTAGTTCTGTCAAATCCTGGGTATGTCCCCCTTGGAAGGACATCTTAATTACTGATCTGCAGCTGCAATGCTTAATGCAGTTAAGGCGAAGTATTGGTCATTGAAGTAGGTGAATTTTTTTCTGGATTAATTTTGGACTAGGAATGGTTTAGGTCATTAATCCATACCTGTGTCTCTTTGATTACTGACTGGGACATTTTACAGAGGGAAAGAAATCCAATTTTAAGAGTGATGTTCCTCTCATAGTCTTGGATGCCATGTGATTTAACCCTCTGTGGAACCATGTGCAGAACTAGTTGTCCTAATTCTAACAGCTGTGTTGGGGAGTATTTCAGAATGACTGGCCATCAGCTATTTCCATCAAGGACATTTTGAATTGTCAGTATTAGCCAAGATATGATTTGTTTTGTGATAGGTCGTGTTTATGTTGGGTTTGGGTATCTCTGCTGGAAAGAAAGCAGAGAGTAAACCCCTGGAATTATGAAGTAGAGCAAAAGAGGAATGTTTGGATGGTCAATTTGTTCTCCACAGCTCTTGACTCGCTTAATTCTGGGGCTGTCCATTGGAGAGTGCAAAGCTGCTTTCTCTTCCACTGCCTGGTGCCATTGTTTGCGTCCCAGCACTTTGTTTGATGTGAAGAGAATTAAGCAAAATCCCACACCAACAAGCTGCAAACCAGAACTGAGCAGGAATTACAGAAATATGGGACATGTAAAGGAGCTTTTGGAAGGGTCTACATCTTAGACAGTGTGAATGCCTCAGCCCTGGCCAGGCTTAGGGCTGGCTGCCCTAGGGAAGGGAATGGAAGGGGATGGAGTTGGGGTGGGGTTTTGCAGCCATGGAAACGAGAGAAGCATGGGCAGCGTGTCACAAAGGGGCAGCCCCAGCCTGGGCTGGTGCAGGTTGTGCTGGACACGGCCCCAGCGGCAGCAGACGCGTCTGGCTCTGCCTCTGTGTGCCGAGCGCCGGCGATTGGAGTCACCCGGCCTTGTTCTGAGGGTACCGAGCTCCTGGCCCTGTCTACACTGAGTGTTCTCAGATTCAGACCCTGTCACTTCTGCCTGTCAGAAGCACAGGTTTGAAGATGGATTTCACCAGAAAAGCAAAGACCGTGGAAGGAAAAGGTGTGGCTAGCAGGGAGCTGTAGGGCAGCTGAGTTGTGGGACAGGGAGAGGAGTAGGAGGGTGCATGTGCAGCTGAGCCATTGCTGGAGAGCACAGGGCTCTGGGCTCCCTGCTGTCCCAGGGCAGCCCAGAGGCCAGGCTGTGCCTGTGGGAGCTCTGGGCAAGTGGCTCAGGGATTTTCTCCTGGCCTGATTCTGGCAGCTGCTGCTGGCAATGAGAATGTTTCATTGTGCAGCTGTTTAGAAGTTTCCATGGAATGTGTCCCATGAGATAGGGAGCTTCAGATGCTTTAGGTTTGCATTGCAGGCTCTGATATATTTTGTATCTCCACTTTGCAGCCCTGACTGGCTCCCCTCTTGCCAAGACATTTTCCCTGGCAAGTCCTTCAATACTCCTTCCCTCCAAGTCCTTGCTTCCCATCCCCAAGAGCTCACTTTCTCCCATGGCAAGCAAGATATGGAGTAGAGAGCAGGAGACTGGGAAACCTGGCACTGACTCTAAGGAAGAGATAAGAAGTAAAGAGCTCACCTCTGAGGAAAAAGGACATAAGGTAAGGAGACCAATCTAAGTCCAGTGTGGTAAATTTTCAGTTGATGTGCTGTTGGCAGAGCTCTCAGACCTTTGCCCTGACAGGAACTGACCCTTTCAGTCAAGTTTTAACATGTCCTGATCTGGCCCTTTAGAATCAAATCCCAGAAATGATGGGATACTAAGGATGAGCGTCCCTTTGCCCCTGCTGCCTCCAGCCCCATTCCTGGCCATGGCCTGGGGGCCCTGGAGCAGCTTGGGCAGGCAGAGAGCTTGCAGAGAGCAGCAGGGCAGGGAGCTCTGCTGAACTTGCTAAATGCCAGTGAGCCTGAGCTGATGGATGTGTGGGAGCTGGAGAGCAGCGAGCATGCCGAGAGCTCAGCAGCATCTGGGCTCATGGGCTGCTGGGGAACTGTAGGAGGGGAGGGCAGCAGCAGAAGAAATGAGGGGCTTGAGAAAAGCAGGTTTTGTCATCCTGCAGAATGGCTTTGTGGGGCCATGGCTGGAGATCAGCAGTGGTAGTGTGTCACCTTAGGGGCAGGGAGAGAGCAGTGATCTAAAGCCACAGCCATGCCATCCTAAAGGCCAGTGGAGGCAGTGGCACCTCAGAATACCTTGATGTCCTTGGGAATGTAGGTGCACTTGCAGAGGAGAGAGCATGAGGGTAGAGGTGTCAAATGTGGGACTTGGTCTTCTCCCTCACCGTTTCCCTTTGCGTTCTCCATCCTGTGCCAATCAGCTCCATCAGTTTGACTTGTGTATTCCTGCCAGGTCCCAGTTGGGGGCATATCTAAATGTCATGAGGTATGAATTGAGGCAAGGCTGAGTGCTTGATCTGAGCACTGTGATTTGTTCTTTCCAGACCACCTTGCCATATCCCAGTGGTGGGGAAATCCAGAAGGGGGCATTTGGAAAATCATTGATCCCCATGATGCGCCAGCCAGGCAGTCTCCATGTTGACAGTGCTGTGGGATCTCTGGGCAGATCTCCCCAGGTGGATTTGCAGGAGTCCAGGGAGATGAGGTAAGCCAAGGTGTCTGCTGCTCCAGTGTGCTGTTCACGTCACTCTTCCCATCTCCTGTGGTTGTTTTGCACAGTCAGCTGTTCCCTGTATTAAGGCAAACATCTGTGTATTCAGGATTTTGCCCATCTGTGATGATCCAGCTCAATGTCAAACCAAACAGCAATGCCCCAAGAGCAGAGGTGGTGGTGTGGAAGAAGGGCAGGGCTTCAAAGCATCTCAGGATGTGTCCCCTTCTGGACTTGGCTATTATTACAGCCTGAGCTTGGCCAGCTCTGTGTGGATCCAGCAACTGAAAACTTAAGGACAATTAATCAGCTTTGCATCCTCTTGGGTTTGTGTTGCATTTCCTCCTTCATAGAAATGACCATGCTGAGTATTTCTGTCTCCTTTCATGGTACACCCATTCCCTCCCTTCTCTTTCTACCTCCTCATAATATGTTCCTTTGTCCTCCATTTTCTCCAGGCCAAGATCCAGGAGGCGAAGACAAGAAAAGTCCTCTGAACATTCAGGTAGGTACAGGACACGTCTGTCCTACCTTTGTAGTCTTGACTCTGAGGTGACTTTTGGAAAGCTTGGTTGAAACTCATTGTTTTAAAAATGTCTTTAAAGTCATTTCAATTCCTTGATGGGCTCAGTGAACTCTCCCAGAGCCCAGTCCCTGGGAGTGTTCTCTGGTGGTGCAGTGAAAATTCCTCCAGTGTGAAGTGTTGAGTCACGGCAGCTGGAGTAGTACCTAGGTGACCTGGAAATGCTGTGCAGGAAAAGGAACCATTCCTCTCCATCCTGCACATACATTTTATCTCCCGGCAGCCTTTATAATGTCAGAATGAGACTAGAAAAGGAAGGCATTTAGCAGGAAATGAGAAATATTCCCACTCCTTCCTTCTGCTTTTTAAGGATAAAAGCTTTCCTTGGGGTATTTTCTGACCTGAACCCTCTGAGATGTGAAGTGGATTCATGGACATTGCCTGGTCTTGCACTGGGAGGAATAGGGAAGCCTCCTATGACAGAAAGTCCTTTTGACTTTTCCAATGAAGGAGAAGGAGACTTCCAAATGGGCTCAGCCTAGGCAGGGTGTGAGTTTGTTATCCTCTGACTCCACAGTCCCAAACCCCACCTATGGCAGGTTTACAGTGACACCTCTCTTCCATGGCTGTGTCTGCCTGTGTCAGTGTTGCAGGCTGAGGCTGGGGCAGGAGCTGCCTTGTGCCTTGTGCCTGTCCCTGCCTTGCCTGATCCCTGACAAGTGGAATTGTGCCAGACAGAATTCCGTGTCTGGTGCATCTGGGTCACACAATGCTTCCATGTTGAAAGCATTGCCTCAGAGTTTTCCCCTGGCCTGCCTCCAGTGTCTGCTAGCAGGAGCATATTTCCCTGTGCAGCTGTTTAGACATTTCCAGGAAATCTCTCCCATGAAATACAGAGCTTCAGGTGCTTTAGATTTGCTTTGTGGGCTCTGTTACCTTTTGTTTCTCCCTTTGCAGGCCTGACTGACTCCAGTATTTGCAAGAGTCATCCACAGACACGGCCCTCCTCACTACTTCCATCGAAGCCATTGCCTCCCATCCCAGAGAGCTCTTCTCCCATCAAGCCAAGCAAGGTGCTTGATGGAAAGAAAGGGAAAATGAGCACTGGCTACAACAATATTGTAAGAAGCAGCCGGGAGCAGAATTCAGAGACAAAGGGACATAAGGTAAGGACACCAAGCTAAGTCCTGTATGGTAGATTTTCAGTTTATCCACAAACACGTGGATGCCAGCTGGGAATGTAGGCACCCTTGCAGAGGAGAGAACAGGGGTGTGAGGTGTCAAATGTGGGACATGGTCTCTCCCTCACCAGTTGCCTTTCCATTCCCCATCCCGTGCCAATCAGCTCCATCAGTTTGACTTGTTTATTCCTACTTGGTTGCAGTTGAGGGCATATGAAAATGTCTTGGGTTATGAATATGGGCAAGTCTGGATGCTTGATCTGAGCACTGTGTTCTACTCTTTTCAGACCTCCTTGCCAAATTGCAATGGTGGGGAAATGAAGAAGGCATCCTTTGGACTGCCTTTGATCCCCCCAATTGGCAAGGCAGGCAGTCTTACTCTTGACAGTTCTGTGGAGTCTCTGCCAAGCTCTCCCCAGTTGGATTTGCAGGCGTACTGGGATATGGGGTAAGCCAAGGTGTCTGCTGCTCCAGTGTGCTGTACACCTCACTCTTCCCATCTCCTGTGGTCATTTTGCACAGTCAGCTGTCCCATGTATTAAGGCAAGCATCTGTGTATTCACCATTTTTCTGCTCGTTCTACTTTTCACATGTTCTTTTGTCCTCCATCTTCTCCAGGCCAAGCTCCAGCAGCAGTAGTGAAGAGGAGTTCTTTGAAGATGCAGGTAGGTACAGGGCATGTCTGTCCTAAAATGACCTTTCTAGTCTTGACCCTGAGGTGTCAATTGAAAAGCTTGGCTAAATTGCAACGTTTTCAAAGTTGCCATTCCTCGATGGGCAGAGTGGACTCTCCCAGAGCAGAGTCCCTTGGGAGTGTTCTCCAGTGTTGCAGTGAAAATTCCTCCAGTGTGAAGCATTGAGTGTCAGGAGCTGCAGTGGTACCCTGGCATCCTGGAAATGCTGTGCAGGAAAAGGAAACATTCTTCTCCATCCTGCACATGACTTTTATCTCCCTGCAGCCTTTCTGGAGTTAAAATAAGATGAGAAAAGGAAGGCATTTAGCAGGAAATGAGGAATGCTCCCACTCCTTCCACCTGCCATTGAAGGAGAAAAGCTTTCCTTGGGGCTGTTTCTGAGCTGAAACCTTTGAGATGTGAAGGAGATTCATGGACATTGCCTGGTCTTGCACTGGGAGGAATAGGGAAACCTCCTATGACAGAAAGTCCTTTTGACTTTTCCAATGAAGGAGAAGGAGACTTCCAAATGGGCTCAGCCTAGGCAGGGTGTGAGTTTGTCATCCTCTGACAGCACAGTCCCAAAGCCACCTATGGCAGGTTCACAGTGACAAATCTCTTCCCTGGCTGTCTCTGCCTGTGTCAGTGTTGCAGGCTGAGGCTGGGGCAGGAGATGCCTTGTGCCTGTCCCTGCCTTGCCTGATCCCTGACAAGTGGAATTGTGCCAGACAGAATGCTGGGTCTGGCAGTGCTTTCAGGTTGGAAGCCTCATTGACACTGTTGTTGTTTCTTTGGCATCTCTGGATGTGTAATGATAGGAGAGATGAGAGTTGGAGAAATAATTCTGGTGATGCAGAAAAAAGGATCAGATCCCCTGGTTCCTTGGCTTAGGGTTAGTTCTGCCAAATCCTGGGTATGGCCCCTTTGGAATGGCTCCTTCATTGCTGATATGCAGCTGCAATGCTTAATGCAGCTAGGGAGAAGTATTACTCAATAAGTAAGGTGACGTTTTTTCTGGATTAATTCTGGTCTAGAAATTACTTATCCAAATCACCTTTTTCCTATCTTACTTTTTGTTACTCACCTAAGCTTTCTGCAGGGTGAATGAATCCAGTTTTGAAACAGGTTTTCCTCTCATAGTGCTTGGATGCCACATGATTTTATCCTCTGTAAATGTATCCAATGTAAAGAATTATTTCTCCTAGTTCTGACAGCTCAGTTGGGGAGTATTCAGAATGACTGGCCATCAGCTATTTCCATTAAGGGCATTTTGAATTGTCAGTATTAGCCAAGATTAGAATTGTTTTGAGACAGGTTACATTAATTTCAGTTTGGGTTTCTCTGCTGAAAAGAAATCAGAGAATAAACCCCTGGAAGAAGTAAATATAGCACAAGTGGAATCTGGGGATGAGGACTTTGTTCTTTACAAATACAGACTTACAGAATACTGGACACATCTCATGGAGAGAGCAAAGCTGCTTTTGCATCTAACACGTGGTGCCATTGTTTGTGTCCCAGAACTTCCTTTGTTATAAAGAGTAATATAAAAAATCCCCGAAACTGCAAAACCCAACCTAGAATTGAGTGGGAAATACAAAATAAAGGCCTTGAAAACTCCTTTTGAAAACAATTACTTCCTTGCCAGTGTCAGATTCTAGAGAGCACTGTGAATTCCCAGCTGTTTGGAAGAAAAGGGATCCTGTAGTAGTGGGGAGGCAAGGGGCACAAGGTGAAGTAGTAGAACCCTTCTCTCTTGTCTTGGCAGCTCCATATTGTTCAGAGAAATTAAACTGATGCTAGTTTCATGAAAAGTCAAAAACCAAGCAATCTTTTCAGTAACTAAAATACACTTTGAATTCCTGAATCATTAGAAGGGCTGATTATAAAGGCATGAGTTCAATTAACTCACTTCTTCTCTTGTCCCTGTTCGGCAGCTTCTTCTGAACCTACAACAAAAACCCAGAGAAAGGAGGAAGAGAGCTCTCAGTGCAAGACAGGACCTGGGATGCCTCTGTTCCCAAAGGAACTCATGGACCCCTTCAGTTTGGATACTCATGTGCTGGAGCCCGGCCTTGGGAATGGAGGTCTGGGCTCCCGGCTGGCTCAGGGGGCCTTGGCCCAGCAGCCTGGCTCACCCTCACAAAAAGGTAAGGTGGGACCTGGGCTGCTCTCTGGTGGGATGAAGGATGTTTTGGCAGCGCAGAGAGGCTGTGCACATTGGCAGGGAACAGCTGTGCCCTGCATGTGCCCCCTGCAAGGAGCTGTGCTGCTGCCAGTGCCCCTGGAGCTGTAGGGCTGCTGAGCTGTGGGGCAGGGAGAGGAGCAGCAGGGTGCATGTGCAGCTGAGCCATTGCTGGAGAGCACAGGGCTCTGGGCTCCCTGCTGTCCCAGGGCAGCCCAGAGGCCAGGCTGTGCCTGTGCTGGCTCTGGGGAAGTAGCTCAGGGTTTTCCCCTGGCCTGTCTCAAGTGTCTGCCAGCCAGGAGCATGTTTCCCTGTGCAGCTGTTTAGAAGCTTACAGGAAATGTGTCCCATGAAATATGGAGCTTCAGATGCTTTAGGTTTGCTTCACAGTTTGTTAAATTTTGTGTGTCCATTTTGCAGACTTGACTGACTGCCATGGTCCCAAGGAGGTTACCCTGGGATCTGTAGTTTCCCTGCCACCTTCCCAGATGCTCTTACCTTCCAAGACCTTGCCTTCCATCCATAATTGCCCTCGTTCCTCAAAACCCAGATCTTACTCTCCTTTATTATTAAGCTGACCATTCTGCAGGGTAAAAAGTCCTGATTTATGGCATTGTATTATTTTCTACCTTGCTGCTATATAATTTTTATCCTCTGTGAGGCTGTTGTATAGAATGATTAGTTCTCAGAATTTTAACAACTCTGTTGGAGTGCATTTCAGAATGAGCTCCATTGTTGTACTTGCATTAAGAAAAACAACCTCTAGTCAGGCTGGCCTGAAAGTTGCCCAATCTCATACAATTTTGAAGGAAAATCCTCGGGGAAAATGAATTATCCAGTGTCAAGAACACAATTTACATTTGGGTATCACTGCAAACCTAGACTTGTCTTTGAATGTCCTCTAAAATATTCCAACAAAGAGAAGGAAATGTTGATCTAAATGCGTGCAGGTATTAGAACCTGGGAGTTCTTTTAGGAACCATAAAGAAGATGTTTACTGAAATCAGCATGATTAAGGGCAGACAAGAATGTCTGTCAAGAGCAATCTCCATCTCTGCTCTTCTCTCTCAGACACAGAGGCTGTCCAGCATGCAGGGGCTGAGGCCTTTGTCATGCAGCAGGTTTCAGTCTGCTGGCCAACAGAGCAATGCCATGTCTGCTGCCAGTAGCCCATCCCTTGGGAGAAGCTCTAGGCATTGTGCCTTGCTGCTCTCAATCCTAATCTCTGTTTTAGGACAGCTCTGCAATCTGAGAGATTGCCTGTTGGCCAGCATGGCATTTTTGGGGGCTTGAAATCTGCCAGAGATTTACAGGAACCTTTGCTTCCATTCCCAGGCCTCTCACTGAACCAGACCAGGGAGATGGATCATCTCAGAAGTCCTGGTCTTAAGAGGGACAAAGAGCTGAGGGACAACTCTGGAAAGGTAAGGGATAAGGACAGGGGTGAGCAGACTTCCTTTCCAGTGGCTGTTTCGTGCTTGGCCCTAAATGTCACTGAAAATCATAATCTTCCACTCCTTGGGGGAGGGGGATTCTCTTGGGAATTTATTTGACAACTCCAGGGCAATTGCTTGGCCATCTCCAGTGGTGCCAAGGTCACTGTTTGGAGATGGTGCTAAGGTCATGCCAGAAGCATTCTTTATATGCAAAGGCTGTTTTAGAGAAGTTCTGAATGGCAGAGCGAGCTACATATCAGTGAATGTGGGCAAAGTGCATCCTTGGAAGCTGAGAAGCAAAGATTGAAGCCTATGGCACTCTATGGACTCTGAGCTCCTGATGAGATGATGTGTCTGGTTTGTGTGTCCCTGCTCACAGTCTGTGATGTATCTCCATTGCACCTAGGTCCGTGATGCATTGGGCAAGTTGGCTCAAAAGAACTTAGAGTGGAAGAAAATGGAGCTTTTGGAAAAAGTGACAAAGAGGAGACAAAGGCAGCTTACTCCTAAGCCAGTTGAGCCTGCGGATGCAGCTGAAGCAAGTAAGTGGTGGCTACACTTGTGGTGGTCCTTTTTGACCACTTGCTTGCCCTTTGCACAATGTTGCAGTCAGACTGGGGGGCTGTTCTGCTTGCATGGGATTTAATTCTGTTTCCCAAATTAAAATACAGAGGTATGAAGTGTCTTGCCCATGGTCTCACTGAGTCAGTAAGAGAATATCAGCTTCCCACCTCCATCTCTAAATTCTTTCAAAGTAGAAAGTTCTGTCTTGCCAAGTACACTGGGGCTTCAGACTCTCTCCTGGAGAGCAGCCTCCAGTGAAGGTGAGGCCAAAAGAATGCTTCTCAACCAGGCTGCAACCTGGAAGAAACAAAATTCACCTCCAGAGATCCTTCTCCTGCCACTCCCTGCTGAGGAGCCGGCGCTGTGGAGCTGTGCTGGAGCCCCAGGCCGGGCTTCTGTTGTAGCCCCAGGAGCCAGCAGCGTTCCCGAGGGAATCCCGGCCGAGGGGCTCTGCCTGCAGGGCTGTGAGCACTGCCCGAGGGCGGCAGCAGGGCCCGCAGGAGGCAGCACTCAGCCCGAGGGCATCACGCAGGGCTCTCTGCACTTTCTGTGGGAACTGCCCCTGCCTGCCTCTGGAACAGAACAGAAGCAGAGCAATACTGGGTTATTCTTGTTCTTAGGGGAAGCATCACTGCAGTTTGCTTTTAAGCTAGAAGAGGATAGATTTAGATTATATATCAAGGAAAAATATTTTTATAAATGAAGGTGATGAAAAGCTGACAAGATTTGCCCAGAGAGGCTGTTGTTGGTCTATCCTTGAAGGTGTTTTCATGAGGCTCTGAGGAATCTGATCTAGATGGTGTCCCTGCTCACAGGGGTTGGACTAGATGGTGGTTAGAGGTGCCTTCCAACCCAAACTCTCTAGGGTTCTGTGATTGTGTGATCCCTGTCCCATATTGGTGTGCCATTGTTATACTTGAAGTTCTTTGGGATAGCAAAGAGATGTTACCCATCTCCAGCAAGTTTTCTGGTCCTTTCCATCATCACCCTGTCCAGCACCCTCCACTTACAAGCTCCTCTCTGGTCCCTGCAGGCTTTAGCCTATCGCCTGTCCATGGCACAGCTCCTGGTGTGCAGAGGAAACATCCTGGAAGTGCCATGAAGAAGAAGGTTGTGAAAAAGCAGGACAATGTTCCTTCACTGCCCAGTACACCCACCCTCCATGGGGAGGGCAGCTTCCCACGCAGCTCCTCAGGTAAGCCTGCTCCGTAGCAGCTTTTTCCTGCAGGGGTTTGTATTTGCACAAGGAGCACAAACTGCCTCCTGCCTCAGCCAACACAGCTGGGATCTTGGGTCCGTAGTCTGGCAAATCTACTTTTGAGTTACTCCAAAAGTTGATTGTCTAGAATATTTGAAGTCAATGGAAACAGAGGTGCTGTCAGGTGTGAAGGGTCAGGTGTGGCTGTTACCTGGTCGTTGCTCTGTGGGGATTGAGCCTGGCCCAGCAGGGTTGGGTTGGTCAGGCCTGGCTTGGTGCTATCACATGGCAGCTGCAGGTCTTTCCTCAGGGAGCTGCAGAGTGTCCCTGTCCTCAGGGCTGGGGGAAATCAGGGTTCTGAGACAAGAGAGGCCCCTGAGGGGTTCCCTCCTGGGCTGGCCAGTCCTGCTGTGGGCACTGTCTGGCAGGGAGTGGGAACTCTGTGGCCTCAGGAAGCTGCTGCTGGCTGTGGCACCTGTGCCACTTGGGAGCTGGTACTGTGGGGGCAATTGTCAGCTTCAGCCTGGAGCTGTGCGCAGCTGGGGGAGGCTGGGAGCAAGCAAGGAGCCCCAGGATGCAGGCAGCAGGGATTCTCTGAGGCAGTGGCAGCGTGTGCCACACGGAGCCCTGGCTGGGAGATGGGGGAGATGGGGCTGCAGGCCGCACCATGGCGGGTGCCGTGCCCGGGGCTGCAGCGCCCATGGCCGACCCTCTCCTTACAGTGACCCCGCAGACGGCCACTGGTGCCAAGCGCCGAGAGGAGCCGCTCCGTGGGCGTGGGCAGAAGGAGGGAGCATTTTCAGACCCACAGCAGTCCTTGCAGGAGGCACTCTCCATGCTGGACAGCGATGACTGGTAAGAAAGGCCCCGTTCCCTCTGTGTCCCTCTGAGCATTAAGGTTGGTCAGAAGCTTTTGTGTCTTGCTCCTGCCTCGGAGCTCCGAGAGCCCAGAGGGCCAAAGGGCACTGGTGAAAGGCGTGCAGAGCAGGGAGAGCATAAAGATTGGAGAGCAGCCTTTTCTTGGCCTTGCTCTGCAGCAGTGCTGCAGCTGCAGCAGGTCCGTGCTGTTTCCTGGCTTTGCCTGCTGCTCCTTGGAGCTGCAAAGGAAATGTGGAGGGAAGAGAGAAAGCTGTGGGACAAGATGATTTTCTGGCTGAAGGCAGAAGCAGGATGGCAGCAGTTTTGGGTGTAGAGATTTGGGTGCCTTGGGCCACTGGCCCAGTGGGACTGAGTACGATTCCTCTCTGCTCCCACTGCTGTCAGCAATGGCAGGGACTCGTGCATGTGAGTCCCAGAAGCAGCTCCAGAGAGCTCCTCTTTTTTGAAAAATGGACTGAATTGTGATTTCAAGTCTCTCAGCCTTCCATTACTCCTGAAGGGCTCATGGCAGAAGAGAAGGAAAAAGAAATAAAATCCTCTAGGACTCTTGCATTTTGGGAATTCAACTTTTCCTTCTCACTGCTTCATATGGGCCTGAGATGTTTTGTCAATACTCAGTGTCCTAAAATTCTACACAGACAGAAGGAGGCCCAGAGGTGATAACCAATATCACCTAACATTTGTAAGGTTATTTTTTTGATGTCTGGGTTAGCATCCACTCACTGGTGGATGCTTCATTTTCACAGGGATAAGCATGAAAAATTGGCCTCAATGCATCTCCTTTGCTTTGCCCTTTCTCTTGTGCTTTCTCTTCCCCATTTCTCTTTGGTGCCCTGTGAGGTGCAGAGAGCTTCTGCAGGTCTGGGGGGTCCTGATGACACTCAGGGTGCCTGTGAGATCAGTCACCAGCCATGGGCTGCAGCCCTGATGCCTCACATACCTTCCTGAGGCTGAGGGCCTGCACAAAGCAAGTGCTGAGAGATGGAGTTGTTTGCACCTTTTAAATAACATATTGCTGTTGTGGGGCCTGTTTTAGGTAGGAGTGTTGTGGGAAAAGCCAGAGTCTCAACAGTTCTTGCCCAGGGGTGGAATCTTAATAATCTGGGATGACATACTGCTGCATTTTTGGGGAATGTGTGAGGTGGAGTGGATTGGGTGACAGATAGGCCTAGATTGTAGAGTGGAAACTCATCTCCAGAGTGGCAGTGCAGACTCTCAGGGCTGAACTGCCTGCTGGGGCTGACAAAGAAGGAAAATACTGTCCCAGGGACAGCCCAATGGGACTGTGTCTCAGGGACAGGTACAGGGAGGTGACAAGAAACAGCAGCATGGCCCGGCCTCACAGCTTCTAGGAAGCAGTGACAGAGGGACTTAATAGCAGAGATTTTCAGAAAGGCCACACATGAACACTCTGAAAGCTCTCTTTGTCTCTTGGATTTGTGTATGTTTTTGACAGCCACAGCGTCCTGTGGCAATGGGTTCCATGATTTCATTAAGTGCTCCTTGAAAAGCACCTCCCATGGTTTGGCGGAGCTGCCAGCCTGGTCATTTCAGAGGGGGCTGCCTAGTTCTTGGGTCGAGAGAAAAATGAATCTTTTTGGTACTTGTCTTTCAGGGAACTGAAGAAGAAGGGACTCTTCAACATCCCACGACTGGCTGAGTCCCATCCAGAAGTCCTGCTGTGTCGACTTCGTGAGATTTGCTTGGCAGCTACCAGCGAGGTGAGAACATTGTTCTGAATTGTCCCCCATACTTCATACACAGCTTGTAGAGTAGATGTGTGCTTGTTCATCTCCATGTGTGCTCAGGGACTGCCTTCACTTCTGGCTTTAGACCTTCTACTTCTAATGTCTCTCAGCTGTCTGTAGGATCTGTGTGTACCTGCAGCTGTATTTACTGGCAGGTTGGATATCTGGCACTTGTCTTTGAGTGTGGTGTCATTATAATGCAAGGCAGAAACTGAGACACTAATGACATTATATGCCAGAGTCCCAATCTCTGCCCAAGCTGTAACTGGACACTGCAATGAGTCTGTAGGTCTGAGCCTGTGTTTTCTGTTTCCTGTCTGAGTGCTTCAACTACAGGTGTTGATAAACAGGAGCCCCTGACTGTTTTATCTTTGACCTGTGCCTTTATGGTTTGAAAGCATCCCTTACTTTAATTTGCTTTGGTTTTCAAATCAAAGGGCCTAAAATCGAAGCAGTTGACATTATAGAAGGGTGAAGTAGAAGACTTTAGTGAAACATATTTTTTATGCCTGCAGTAAGCAGGTGTGAGGCCAGAAATTGATGCCAGAGTAAGTGCCTTTCTGTGCTTGGGCTCTTCTGCTCTTCCTGTGCTTTTATGTTCCTCTGCAGACAGTGGGACATGCTGTGATTTCCTGGGAGTTTTGTCTAAGAAAACTGGTTTTCTTTTTAAGGTCATTCTTATGTTTCCCCTCATGACTTCCCCAGGTGACCAACCTCCGGTCCAAGGTGTCCTGCTCTGCAATCATCACTCTGGGAGAGCTCTTTGCCATCTTGAAGAAGGACATGGACTCCGAGGCGGATGAGGTTGCTGCGGTCCTTCTCCCCATGGTGTGGAACTCCCCAGAGTTTATTCAGAAGGCAGCCTGTCAGAGCCTGGGGATGATGGTAGAGAACGTGACTCCTGCCCGAGCAATGACTGTTCTCCTGGACAGGGGAGTCAAGTAGGTTCTTCTTCTTTTAGTGATGTTCTTCACCTTCCAGTGTGTGGGTGGGGGAAGGGACCCGAGAGAGAGAATGGGAATGCTGGGAGGGAAGGGTCCTGTATCCTTCATCTTCCGTGGACTCAGTGACTTGATTCTCTGATCAACCTCCTTTCTTTCCTCTTGTCACCTATTTCAGCCCCCCTGCAGCCCATTAGGTCACAGAGTCACAGAACTGTAGAATATGGGCAGTTGGATGGGTCCCATCAGGACCATCCAGTCCAGCTCCTGGCCTTGCACAGAACAACCCAAGGGTCACAGCGTGTGCCTGAGATTGTTGTCCAAATGCTTCTTCAACTCTGCCAGGCTTGGTACTGTGAGCACTGCCCTGGGGAGCCTATTGCAGGGCCCAAGCACCCTGTGGGTGAAAAACTTTTTCTAATATCCAAACTAAAGCTCCTCTGACTCAGCTTGCTGCTGCTTCCTGGAGTTCTCCCAGTCTGTCAGAGTTTCCTAGATGTGGTGACTGATGGGGAAGGGAAAGTGCCTGCAAAGTCTAAGGATAGAGCCTTGTGTTTTGCGGGAAGAGGGACACTTGCAATTGCAGCTGCAAGCACTGTGGATATTTTGCAGTGCTAACCACAGAGGCCCTGGGAAAAACCACGTATCCTCATGATCCATTAACCTGAGAAATAAGGAGTGTCCTTGCTGGGGTGTGGAGCACATGGGGGAGAATGTGCTGGGTGTGGCACAGCCTGCCCAGCAGGTGCAGCTGCTGCCAAAAGGAGTCTTGTGTGTGTGTCCTGGCCTTAGAGCTCTGCTTTCTATTCAAAATGATGTTTCATGTTAGCCTTGAGATGATGATTCACTTTCCAGGTACCTTCCCAGGGTGAGGGCCATGGGACAGCTGAAGCAAATGCTGCCCTAAGTGTTGGTGCTGGGCCTGATAGTTCCCAAGAGATAGTCTCTAGATCAGGACAGCCTGGCTCAAATGCCTGCCACCCTTTCCTCAGCTTTGGAACAGGGTAAAACACTCAGATGCATTCCTTGCCTAGCTTTGAAAAGAAACAGGCTGCATTGTTGGATAATCCACAACTTCACACACCACAGCATGCTTTCCCTGCATTTTTCTTTCCCCAGAGGTCTGCAGATTTAGGGATGAATGGGTGGAAAGAGCCTCATGCTGCTGCAGCTCTGTGTACTGAGTGTCCTCTGATGGTTCAGCATGAATTGTCCTTAATTTCTAAATAATTCCTATGTGATCTATTACTTTAATCTTTCTCCAAGTAAATTTTGGGAAAGAAATGGGAGTATCAGCTAGTGCAGGGAGACTGAATTCTGTGCAGGCAGTCCTTCTGTACAATGCTAACTTAGTGTTTCTCTGAGGACAGAACCTTCTGCAGGTGTTGGAAGGTGCAGGGAGAGCCCAGGCTCCTTCCCCCAGCAAGGACAGGGAGCACGCTCTGGCCAAGGCCTGTGCTGCTGCTGCTGCTCCTTGTCCCTGTGGCCCAGGGTTTGCTCTCTCCTTCCCAGGAGCCGCTACGTCCAGGTGCGCAAGTGCGCGGCCCAACTCCTCCTGTCCTTGATGGAGAAAATGGGAGTCACCAAGCTCGCAGGCACCCCCAGGGCTGAGAGGCTCCCACAGGTGGCAGGGAGACTGGCTCAGGACTGTCACAAGGACACAAGGTAATGATCTTCATCTCACCTCCAAAACCAGGAAAACCATTTTGTGTTTGGCTTTAAAGGTAAAACCACAAAAGAGTGGAAACAAAAGGAAATAATGAGTGACCTCACTGCGTGGCAAAGGGGCATAGAATCATGGAATATGCTGAGTTGGAAGGGACCCATGCAGGTCATCCAGTCCAGCTCCTGGCCATGTGCAGGACAGCCCAAGAGTCACTCCATGTGCCTGAGAGCATTGTCCAAACGCTTCTTGAGCTCTGTCAGGCTTGGTGCTGTGACTGCTGCTCTGGGCTGCCTGGGGAAATGACTGTACCGGGTAACCTGAGGCTGGCCAGCAAGAAGGAGCATTGCCACCTTCCTGTGACTTGAAGGAGTCTTTACTGAGATCAAAAGAGCTCAGATTATCCAGTCCAACAGTTTTGATTGGCCTTAGGTGCACAAGAGAAAGCCAAAGTGTTGGCTAATGTTCATCACTGGAGGATCCCAAACATCTGTTTCTCATTAGCTTAAGACTTCCCTAGAAATATTTCAGAGTTCTTCAGCCAATGTATTCAGTCTTTCTAAACCTCATCAACAGATTTCTAGAATGCTGTTATCTGTGGCTCAGTGACCTCAAAATTTCTTCTTGAAGAAATCTGTGAATTCCTAGTCGCAAAATCACCCCAAGCCACCAAAATCCCCTTACTTTGATGATGAAATTCCCATTAATAGCTGCCAAGAACACCAGAGCAACTAGCTGCCCATATGCATACATATAGTATAGAATAATCAAAAGCAAGCATGAGGCGAGAAAGGTAAATTCCTGTGCAATGGCAGCAGGACACTGGACAGTAACAGAGCTAACAGGCTCTGACAGCAAAGCAGATGTGTTTTGCTTGTTCCCTGCGATCCTTTGATCCCAGAGAAGCACATCCCCAGTTTCAGAGAGTAATGGTATTTTTCTCTTGCCCCACATTCTCCTCCTGCCTCTTGTGTTGTGCAGTGTCAAATGAGGTAAATCTCTCTTTGCTGAGTAGGTAGTGCCTTCTCATGCAAGGATTGCACCTGATGAATTTAAGGCATCAGCCTCTTCTGTTAACACTCTTCCTTTGTTCATTTCCTTTTGTTTCCTTCCTTCCTTAGGCATTGTGGACAGGAGATGGTGAAGATGTTGCTAAATAACCAAAAATTTAAAAAGCTTTTGGAGCAATCTCTTTCCCCGCATGACTTGGAAGATATCCTGACAAGAATTAAGAAGAAGGCAAGTGCTTGGCAGGAGAAATGTCTCCTTTGTGCAAGTATTGTGACTACTAATATGAGATCAAACATACCCAAGTGTCTTTATCTCATTCCTCTCCTGCTGAATCATTTTGCTTCTGGGAATGAGCTGTTAATCCTCAGCCTGTTCATCTGCAGACCACAGAGGAACTGATATTATTATGGAAGAAGTGGAGTTTTGAATACTTTGAATATCAGTCACAAAGAGGAAAGGAAAGGAGGAGAAAATGGGTTTGCACTCACGTGTATGCCCCCACCACATTCTCCCTACTCTGCCCCCAGTAAAGCAATTAAGTGAGAATAGTGCTTCTGAACATAACAGTCTTTGCAAGAGACTGGAAATAGTAGTGCCAAGGAAATTTCCAAATATACAAAAGATGTCCAAGTCAATCCTAGTTACTACAGTTACTGTCTGTCTTTTGGGAATACTGCCCTCCTGTCGAGCCCTGTGGAGCTGGAAGAAGCTTGGTGAATTCAGCAGCATCCAGTGGGAAATCATCTCTTTGTCTGGGGGATTTTATTCTTTTCATCTACATTACAGAAGGGAGTGTGCCTTGGTGCACGAGCAGGGAGAGTAAGTGTTGAACCAAATCAACTTCCAACACAATGGGCCAACCTCCAAAGAGTCCAATTTTTTCTGCGGCTTCCTTTAAGACCACTCATTGCCTATGGGTCTGCATTATTCCCATTTATGCTCAAGAGTAGTGAATTTGGGATTTTAGACTGCTGCTCAGTGTGGTAGCACCCATAACCTGTCTTGGGCTATTGAAAACAGAGTTGGCATCACTGAATCTCTGGTCCGTGTATTTCTGTAAGTTAGGAAATGTTTCCCTAAGCTTTGGTAGCAGTGATCCTGGTTCGAACTTGTGTTTTAAAGAGGGAATTTCCTATTTTATATTCTAAAGATTCATGGGGTTTCTTTATGTCTTTGTAGGAGATGGAAAACCAGAAGGGTGAATGCCCATCTGTCGAGGAGCCAGTGAAGAAGAGGAATGACAGCCCCAAGAAGCCCCAGACCCCATTGCCGTCTATCAAACGGTACTGAGCACTTTTGTCAGATGTGACAAAGCACATGACAAGCTCTACATGCCTCTTCCTCAGGCAAATATTTCTGCTGGAGATGACCAGTGCCAGAGATTGTTTCCTTTCCCTACAAATGCTCTAGGATAAAAAATGTCTCCTTCTGTATTGTGTTGAACACAACTTTTCTGGAGAGCTTTCCACAAAAATTGGGTGACAAAAAGATACCCATTGGTTGCAGCTCAGATGATCCAGTGCAGTGGCAAGGGCAGTGCTATGGAGGCTAGGAGAGGGCTAAATCTCTGCTGCCTGGCTTGAGACAAGTAAATTCAACCAGGGTTTTTTTTTCATCCAAGTGGAGTCCTTTTTAGATGGGTGTTTTAATGAGAAGTCCCAGTTTAGAAGCAAGATGCCATTCCCCAAACAAGCAGTTCCCATCCATGTGGTTTGGCCTGGCTGATTCCTGGTTTTTTTACCCTCAAACAGTACCAAGTTTGAGTAGTAAGGAGCAAGGCAATTCCTGAGCCATTTTGGTCAACAAGTGTCTCAATGTGGACTTCTTGTCCTGGTATTCCTGTCCTTCATATAGTTTGCTTGATGGACAGTATGTTTGGTTTATTTCCCCCTATGCTGCAATCAGCATTTAAGACAGGAATTTGGTCCTTGCTGTCTTTTCATGCCAGTGGCAGAGCTACTTGTACCTGTTCTCTTCTGACAACAGAGGGGATTTATTTAGCTCTGTCCTGCTCAGTGGTGGCAGGAAAGTGACCACAAGCCTCCATAGCATGGCTAGCATCTTCCTGTGCTCATGGAAGAGACAATTTGATCCCAGAGGATAATACTCAGTGGGTTTGTTAAGCTGTGCATCTAGTCTCTAGGGAAGCAAACCAAATGTGAGTGTAGTTCTTGGATGTCTGGCTTCCATTTTTATCTCTGTTCCTGATTTTCTGGATCCTTCAGATATGCCCCTGTTTGTCTGTTCAGATGAATCTGAGCTACTTTTCCAGATTGTCATGCCTGGTGTAGAGACACTTCAGAGTGATGAGTTTCTATATTATAAAACACACACATGCCACATGAGGAGGCATTTAAACTTGGAAGTAGTGTGTCTCTTTCCCCACAAAGCAATGTGTGCCTTGGAAACCATCTGAAGATAGATCAGATGCATCTCATCCTTGGTTTTCCTGAGTGAGCAGTGGTGTCACTTGCAGATTGCCTCCCATAATGGTTGTCATGAGGTCCATGTTGTCCTTCAGAGCTTCATGATTTTCTAGCTTGAAATCACATCATTAGGAAAGCTCCTCAGGATGTTTTGCTCACAATTAACTGAAGGTATTATCAGTAACAGGTCCAAATTTGGTTTTGTTTTCCAGGGTGAAGTCTGCCCCTGGTGGACGCCTCCTCCACCGTCCAAAAGCCCAGGTCACGTTACCTGCAAGTGTGGAAGGAAGGGAGTCACTGCAGAAGCTTTACCATCTCCTGGAAGCCAAGGGGTTTCAGACACGGATGGAAGGAGTGGCACTCCTCCTAGACCTGTGCAAATCCAGCCCCCAGCTGATCTCCACTAATGTTGTCCAAGTATGTATCTTCATTTTTCCTTTCATTTAGCTCCTTTCCCAAGCCTGAAGAAGTAAAGTTAATTCAGCTTGTCTTGGCACTACATCCTGGCTGTTTGGGACAGGCTGGTCCCTCTTACCCAGACAAATGTAATTGAGGTCCAGGCTTCAGGACAAGTTCTTTCAGTCCAGCTGTATTTGTCTGGCAGGTGCCTATTGCTGCCGTTCATCAGAGGATAGAAGAATTTTCTGCTGGTGTAACTGCTGCTGTCTCCTACTCCCAGTTGGGTTAAGTGAAGGGAATCCAGCCATTGAAAGCATGGCAATTATTCTCTAGATGAAAAATAGGTTTGCATGGGGAAGAGAAGTATCAGGCTGGGTTGGTTTAAACAAAATGTTTTTAAAAGGATACTTCTGTAACTCCATCTTGTCTTGCACAGGTGCAACTCTGGCTACTCATTCCATCCTCATCCCTATTCCTCTTGGCAAAGATGGTGCTCACCCTTCTTGAGGGGCCTTTTTTTCTCTTTGGAAAAAGAGGAAAACAGCTAAGGACAGATCCATCCTTTCTCCTCCCATAGCTGCTTTTTCCCTTTTTCCAGAAAATGGTGCCTGATACTGTGGCTGTCAAGGGACTGAACCTGCTCTAATGAGAGCTGTATAGCACATTACATTTCAGAAGTCCACCTTTTACTTAGAGAAATGGTCTGGATCCTGGAAGAGTTGACCAGAGGCCTGCCCTTTTCCAGACACAGGTTCTGAGACAGACAAAATAAAACTTAGATCTCCTCCCACCAAAGTTTTGGCAAAATCATAATTGCCCTCAGTACTTGAGGCAACTGTATAGAAGAATGGGCATGGTAAATATCTGCTTCCATAATTCAAAAGAAAAGGTAGCCCTTTTGAATTAATAAATGGAATTGATTTAATGGTTTATAGGTGGAGAGAAATACCATAGGAACTTTTCTGTCCCCAGCCAAAACTCTTAAAAACAGATGAAAATCTTTCCAGCAGCATCAGGTTGCACAACCATTCCAGTGAGTGGCCCACAGGAAAACAGTGAAATTGTGCAAGCAAGGCTGACCTGACAGAAAGGATCACTTTCATCTTTTATATTGCTGAGTGCTCATTTCTACATGCCCTCTTCAAACAAGGTCATTTTAATCCAGCTTTCATGTTGTTTGTTCTCCTCACAGATTTTTGATTATTTTGTCCTGAGAATAAACGACACCCATAAAAAAGTGAAGCAGCAGGCGCTGGAGGTGCTGGCAGAAATGATTGGACTCCTGGAAGATGCCCTGATGCCGGTGATGACCCGTTTGATGGAGGGAATAACAAAGAACCTGAACTCAAAGGATCCCGGGGTTCATGCCGCAGCTGTGAGGGCACTGGACAAATCCATTGCTTATTTAGGTAAGGCTGAGCCTGGCATGGACTCCCCTCACCTGTGTCTCTGTCTGTCCCACACAAGAGAGCGCCGAGTGCCTTGGGAGCTGTTGTTGTCTGTGGAAGGCTCCAGCTGACACCCACCAGAAGCTGGGCAGGTGCGGTCCTTATGCACCATCCCCAACAGGCTGGAATGTGCAGCAGCATTTCCCAACAGTCCCAGGCTGCCTTGGCTCTGTGCCGCTGCTCTGAAGAGCAAGTCCTGGACTCCAGCTTTGCTACAATTCAGAGCCAAAGGGGTTTTGCAGTTTGCTTGGGCCCCGTCTGACTTGCCAAGTGAACAGCTTTGCTGTTGGCATGAAGGGACACTGGCCCATCAGAGTTTCTGCAGGGCAGCCACCTGGAAGGCTCTGCATTAGAGGCATTAGCTGCCTATTTCCCACCTTTCTCATTTGTCTTCTTTTTCCAACGGGGAACTGATGATTCACCAAGTTCATTTCTTTAGAACAAATGGGTCTAAATCCAGCTGTCAATGATGCCTTGCTCCACGTGTTGTTTTGAATGGAGCAAGATGGCAATGGGAAATACCTGCCTGGGGAAGGGCTGCTGTAAATTCCTCTGCCACACAGATTTATGTCAGCTCTGAGAATGCCGCTGGGGGAATATGCCTGAAAAACAGTGTGTTAGAAGAGTCAGGTCTTCAAGGGGAGTTTCCACTTTCTCCACCTCAGCTGCTCTGTGAAGTCACAAACTGCCTGACTCAGTGCCTTTCTGTGTCCCAAGTATGGGCTTCTTCCTTTTTGCTCTGGCATGCAAAACCTTTCTACTGCTTCCATGTGACTGAGCTCTTGAGGTCCCTGGTGTGAAATGTTTTAACATAGCTCCTGGTCCAGCAGACAACTTTCGATTTACAAATGTGAAAGGAGAGCTTTTCTTTTGGAATTTTAAACCTTGCCAAGTAGGCTGGAAGGAAAGAAGAAAAGGATTCAAAAATCAGCAGAAATTGACTTTATTGTATTAAATGGGGTTGCCCTGCCCTTTCCCTCCCCACTGTCCTTTCTCCTGTGCCCTCAGAAGAGTGAGCAGAAGCGTGTGTTTCACTTGTAGATGAAGTGTCACTGATGAAAGAGCTCAGCCACCAATGGAGCCAACTGAGTGGTGAAGCTCTGCTGGATGTCACGGAGCGTATCACAGGTATGGCCTCCCCTTCTAAGCCAAGAGGTCTCTGAGGGAGTATTGAGAGGGAATGCCTGTGAGCAGAGAGCAGAGTAGCTCCTCCACATGAGGAGGTGCTGAGCTTGTCCCTCCTGCCCAATGGCCAAGGCAGGTGTATTTGGCAGCTTTCCCTGGCTGCTGCAGAGCTGTGCAGCATCTGAGATGGGGGCAGCGCTCGGCCTCGGGGCTCAGCTCTCACTGGGGCTCTTCTCAACTTCCATAGTGACCAATGTCTTTAATTGTATTTAACTCAAATGAAGTCTCATTTTTAAATGGGTACCATAACCCTTTTCCTGCTTAGCAGAATTGGTTTGGGGTTCTTTCAGGGGCTCTTTCAATGTTGATGACTGCTGGCGGATTAACAGCATAGAGAAAATGAAGTCTCTTCCACCACAGAATAGTAAATGGCTACTACATAACATTTTGGCTGACCAAAACACTGGTCTCGAGCATTTCAGGTTTTGATCTCTCAGCCAAATCTGCCATGCAAGGACCCTGTTGGTAGTAAATTTTTATCTATGTTTGATATAGTTCAGTTCAGAAAACGAGCAGACAGCGGATTTCAGAGAAAACACTCATGTTTTGGTTAAATTTCAGTCCCCTGGGTAGCCTTTTTCTCTCTCTGTGCCCCTATTTCAGCGCACATTGTAAGAAAAAAATGCCATTAACATTGAGAGGGGAAATGCTATTAAAATGTGGAGGTGCCTACATGCCAGGGCAATGGGGTCTGGGTGATTCTCTAAGACACCCTGAGGTTTGAAAGAGGTCTTTGGCAGAATGCTTTTGTGGCTCCCAACAAAGACACCAGCTAGTCACTGGTGTTTCTCATCCAGCTGTCAAGCAGCACCCATCTCTGGTGGGCTGGAGTTTTGAAGTGTGTTCTAATACTGCCCTTTGCCACGGAGCAAAGGGAAGTGCCAGATTAGACTTTTGGCCCTTGACATCAAAATTTAAAAAAATGGAATCATTCCTTTTATTAGAAATCTCTCAATTGCCTCTCTAGGGTCCATTTCCAAATCTTCCATGTCGGTTTAGACAACTTGTTAAGGGAAATAGAAGGCAATTTGACATTTCATTCATTGTTCATGCAGAAACAAATTGTGAAATAATTTAGTAATAGTACAAAGACTCTGCCACAGCTACAAGGCTCTGGTTGGAGAAATTAGTCTGGAGGGGTTGGTGGTTCTGTTTCAAGGATGATCAGCTGCATTGCCCATTTCTGGGGTCATGGGGCTCTGTGTGCTGTTTCACTGATCTTGGCCAGAGCGGCTCCCAAGAAGCAAAAGCAGAGGTAGATCCTTGTTTGCATTGAGGCTGGTGGGTAAGGAGCTGTGTGTCTGTCCCAGCAGTGCTTGTGGAATGGGTTCATGCCAGGAGCCCTGAAGTGGTGCAGCGCTACGCCCTGCCCGTGCTCTGGTCCTGCCTGGAGAACAAGGCGCTGCCGGTGCGAAGCGCCAACGTCTGCGCTGTGGTCACCAAGCTGGCCTGTGCCCTCTGCGAGGTGATGGGCACCCAGCTGATCAAGTGTGCTGAGAGCAAGCCTCCACACGTGCAGGAAAACCTCTCCAGCCTTTTGGGCTGGTGAAGGTTTCACGTTCTCCAGAAAGCTGGCCAGAGAGACCTCCGGATGGGACTTTGAGCTGTGCCAGAAATGACAAAATACTGAGGAAGGGTGTGCATCTGCCCTCGCTCTGTTCATCGCCCTTCCTAGTCATGGCATGGGGGGCCTGAAGGAACTCCTGACTTGAGGACGAGGTGAAGACCACGCATGGATCAGCCTCACAAAAAGGTAAGTAGGCAGCAGGGCTGCTCTCTGTAGGGAGGAAGGGTCTTGTGGCAGCGCAGAGAGGCTGTGCACATTGGCAGGGAACAGCTGTGCCCTGCATGTGCCCCTGCAAGGAGCTGTGCTGCTGCCAGTGGCCCTGGAGCTGTAGGGCTGCTGAGCTGTGGGGCAGGGAGAGGAGCAGCAGGGTGCATGTGCAGCTGAGCCATTGCTGGAGAGCACAGGGCTCTGGGCTCCCTGCTGTCCCAGGGCAGCCCAGAGGCCAGGCTGTGCCTGTGGCAGCTCTGGGCAAGTGGCTCAGGGTTTTCCTCTGGCCTGCCTCGTGTCTGCCAGCAGGAGCATGTTTCCCTGGACAGCTGTTTAGAAGATTCCAGTAAATGTGTCCCATGAAATAGGGAGCTTCAGACACTGTAGCATTGCAGGCTCTGATCCATTTTGTGTCTCCACTTTGCAGGCCTGACTGGATACAGTTGTGCCAAGAGGATTTGCCTCGTAGTTTCCATGTTCCCTTATCAACCAGGTCTTTGCTTCCAGCCCAGAAAAGCTGTCTTTCCTCGAAGATCAGGAAGAGGTCACCAACTGACCGAAGAGTGTTTCAAGAATAGGATTTATGTTTTAGGCTTCATAGATACAACTGTACATATGTTATTTAGACGTAGTTATTTATTTATGTGCATTTATAAGATGTAGGTGGTGTTAAGTGTGTAGGTGTTAAGTGTGTAGGTGTTAAGTGTGTAGAGTATGTAAGTGTTAAGTTTGTTAAGCATGTAAGTGTTAAGCATGTAGAGTATGTAAGTGTTAAGTTTGTTAAGCATGTAGAGTACGTTAGGTGTAAATATGTTAGGTGTTTTAGATAAATATTTTGATTGTCTATTTAAATTTTGATGATTTTTTAAAAAATTGTTCTTAAAAAAATATTTATTTCTTATTTTTAAAAATTTATTACAAAGAAAATAAATAAAATTGAAATAAACCAAAGGAGCTTGTGACAGCAGGACCTACTAGCCTAGAGGTTAGGGGAGTGCAGCTCACTTGATGTGCCAGTGTCTCACCACATCCTTTCCTCACTGGGCCGCTCCTCTTCCTCTTTTGCCACATTTTCTTTGTGTCCTTTGTGCTGCTCTTGTTACCTGGCATCACAATGGGGCCACCATTGATACATTTGGGGGGAAATGGATGCAAGAGATCCTGTCTAGTCAAAAGTTTTCTACCTTGATGCATTCTGTGCTCACCTCTTGCTCACTCCTTTGCAAGTGTCGCTGCATTCTCAGCTGGCATCCACATGTTAGACATCAAGGTATTCTGGGGTGCCACTGCCTCCACTGGCCTTTAGGATGGCATGGCAGTGGCTTTAGATCACTGCTCTCTCCCTGCCCCTAAGGTGGCTCACAGCCACTGCTGATCTCCAGCCATGGCCCCACAAACTCATTCTGCAGGATGATAAAACCTGCTTTTTACAAGGCCCCTCATTTCTTCTGCTGCTGCCCTCCCCTCCCACATGCTGAGCTCTCAGCATGCTGGCTGCTCTCCAGCTCCCACACATCCATCAGCTCAGGCTCACTGGCATTTAGCAAGTTCAGCAGAGCTCCCTGCCCTGCTGCTCTCTGCAAGCTCTCTGCCTGCCCAAGCTGCTCCAGGGCCCCCAGGCCATGGCCAGGAATGGGGCTGGAGGCACTGGGGGTAGATGCACACCCATACTTAGTATCCCATCGTTTCTGGCCTGGCTAAAGAGCCAAATCAGGACCTGTTCAAAGTTCACTGCAAGGGTCAGTTCCTGTCAGGGATACACTGGGCCCTTTCTCTGCAAGGCTGAAACCAAGTACCCAAGCCTTGGACTGCACATTCTCTCTACCAAAGCTGTTGTTCATCTGCCTCCTCCTGCACCCCACGGCAAACCCAAAACAACTGCAGCTCCTGGCCCTGCTGCAAAGGCCATCGTGTGCCTGGGCTCTGGGCTGCTCTCCCCATGGCCACCTCCCATCCCTTCCCTCTGCACAAAGCCATGCCAGAGCACACAGCTGCCCAGGAGCTGATGGAGTCTGGAAATAGCATCAGAGAGACAACTGTGCAGAGGGCATGGCTGTACAAGCAGTCCAGGAGCCGCACGACGCCGCGGAAGCCAGGGCACGACACCATCCACAGCAGCTCCAGGGACACAAGGGCGCCCTTGTGCTGCGGGGGAACCGCGGTGCCTTCAGCGGGACCGCCGGTGCTGCGCCTCGCCCACCTCGAGATGCGATGCCGAGACAGTCGCTCGATGGCCACCTGCGAGCCGAGGCGAGCGGCGGGCTGAGCTCGCCCCGCTCCGACCCGGCTCCGTCTCTTACGGGGGCGCCGTCGGCGAGCCGGGTCCCGGAGCAAACGCTGCCGCAGCCGCCGCTGCCCCCCCGGTAGGGCTGCCCCAGGGGAGGCTTCTCCGTCCGTGCAGGCGGCACCGCGCTCCCGCTATCCCACTATTCTGCCCGGGACACATGAACTCGGGGCGCTGCTGCTTGCCGAGCTGGCTTGGGGCCGGCGGCCAAGCCGGCGAGTGGCGGAGCTCGGAACGGGGAAGGCGGCGGCGATGCTGCCGGGGACGGGGCGGGAGCCGAGCAGCAACGGGGCGGCTGCGGGCGGAACTGAGGGAGGGGCTTCGTTCGGAGCCGAGGCCGGGCCAGGCGGAGCCAAAAGTTCGCGCTACTCCTCCAGGACTAGAGCCAGCGGCACTTCCAGCCGGCACGGAGAGAGCGCGGTGGAGGCCGCACCGCCGAGGAGCGCATTGCGGGACGGGGCTTGGGACAGGCGGAACACGGACGGCACGGCACGGCACGGGAATGAAGAAGGTGTGAGAGGCAAAAGGGAACGGAGAGCGAGCAGCGAGTCGAGCGGAAAACCGATGGAGAGAGGCGCTGCTGCTGCTGCTGCCTCCGCGAACGCAACGGAGGAGCAGCCGCGCGTCCCGCGGAACGAAAGAAATTACAAAGGAATAAGTACCTATGAAAGAAATAACCGAATAAATCAATACAGAAATGAATTAAAGCGTTGGCTTGTAGCTTCCTCCTTCTTTGGGTGAGATGAGGCATTTCCCTGGGAAGAATTCCCTGTCCTGATGGTTGTGCCAGAGCAGGCAGTAGTGGAGCTTTCAGTTTTCATGTAGAAAAGGGAAATCGTGTCAGTAATGTCATCTCTTTTCATCCTCTGTTGAGGCAGTTGCAGGCAGCCAAAAGACATGATCTTTTGTTGAAAGAAAATGTTGCAATGTTGAACTCGGTCCCAAGTTTCTTTTTCCGCCAGAGGATAAGGAGGGGAAGTATCCCAGAATCATGGAGTTGTGGCATGGTTTGGCTTGGAAAGGACCTGAAAGATGACATTGTTGCACCCACCTGCTGCGGCTGGGGACCCCTTGCACTAGACTGGCCTGTCTAGAGCTCTATCCAGCCTGGCCTTGAACACTGTCAGAGATGGGGCATCCACACCTTCTCTGGGCAGCCTGTTCCAGGACAGTCTTTTTTTCTGAATCCCTCCTCTAAACCTACTCTCTTTCCATTTGGATCCATTCTCCCATGCCCTGTGTCCCTTCCTGCCCTCCTACAAAGTCCCTGCCCAGCTTTCTTGTAGGTTGCTGTCAGTGGAAGGCCACAGTTTGGGCAAGCCTAAGCCCAAGGCTCTTTTCCAGGCTGAAGAAGCTGAGCTGTCTCAGCCTTTCCTTGCTGGAGAGGTGCCCCAGCCCTCCCAGCATCTCGGTGTCTCTCCAGCCCACCCATGTCCTTGCCATGTGTGCTGGGGAGCCCAGCAGAGCAGGATGAAGTACTGCAGGTGGGATGTCAATGGTGTGGAGGGGCAGAGTCACTTCTGGTGCAGCCCAGGATATGGTTTGCAAATGTCAGACATCTCCTGGGGAATCTTTTCGCAGTTTTGTGCCCCAGCACTCAGCACACTCTCGGGCATGTGCCTGTGACAGCAGAGCATCCAGCTCCCCCAGGAAGGACTTATTTGCAATGCCAGGTGAGAATACACAAAGTTTATCTTAAAATTCCAGTGTTTTTTAGGGAACCTTGAAACAGGTGAAATAGACTGTATTTTTTATGGCATGTATCTTGTATCCTGTGGGCTCATATATTTTTGTGATTTTACTGAGATTGCATTGCTACAGCCACATTGATTTCCATGGAATCATTTCTTAGTTGTATTCCTGTAACTGGGGCAAGAAAGATCAAATGTTCCTTTGAAGCCATCTTTACATCCAGCTGTAGATTTTCATGCTTTTCTGCACCTGAGTTTTAGACTAACCATACAGATGTACCATCAAGGATTGCTGAAGGTATAATGTCCTTCTTGATCATTTTCAGATTCTTATTTTCTGCTAAGACTTGCAATTCCCATTTGTTTTGGTGGGGATTCAGAATTTATGGCCTGGCAAAGTTCCATTCCGTGAAGGCCCTGTTAAGCAGACATAAACATGTGCTGAATTTGCTGTATAACTCTAATGTCCATCCTTTGTCTACAGCATCACTTTGCTTTCACTGTTTTGGTAAGATTATAAAATCAAAACTTAGAAAGAGCATCAAATAGTTCTGCTTAGGATCCTTGCATCATCATTATATTTGAAGAACTTTGCAGGAGCATCATCTCTCTTGCCAGTATAAAGGCTTTTTTATTATAGTTACAGCATGGGTTAGTGGGTGGTTTTTTTTTGTTTTTTTTTTTTTTGTTTTTTTTTTAAGCACTGTTGCCAACAGCAAATGGTTTGAAAATTTACAAATGTTATCCTATTAAGTACATGTGCAAATTTGCTGAAGTTCCTTTCATATAATTTTGGTTACAGAAAGTTCCCTACCACTTTCAGCTTTTTTCCCTTTCTCTGCTCATTAATTTCCACCTCTGTTTCTAAGTACCTGCCATGTATTACAGTATTTCTGATGGAATCCCTTTCACCTGATTCTAAGGTTTGGGTAGTTCTCTTTCTGTAAAACAGAAATACATTAATTCCTTTGAAATACAGGAGAAACACAGAAATTCTTTTAAAATACAGGACAAAGAAGGTCCTTAGTCAGGCTGACTAAACCTAGCATTACACAGCTCCAGCAGAGAACTCAAGCACCATAAGGAAGATTTCTGGGAATGTTGTCCTAGGAAGAGCAGAAAAGCTCATGTGTGCACATTCCAAGCCTCAGGATCTCCAGACACATGGATCATGGGAACATCTGATTATGTAGAGGTGCTGTATGTATCTTTCCCTGTTTATATGTTGGACCTGGTTTCCACTGATTAATATATGATCAGCCATGTTTCTCACCCTTTGGATCAATATTAAATATTTAATATTAATGTTCAATATATCTGCAAAGGCATTCGGTACAGCTGTTGTGCAGAGTGACATTTTCTCCACACTGTGCCTCCCACAGAAGAAGTATTTCGCAGGGGAAATATTACTGCCTCAAAATTCCCCATTTCCAATTGCAGGTCATCTCCATTTGGAATTCACACAGGTGCCCAGGATCCAGCCCACACTGGGCTTAGGATCCAGCAGCTGTTCCTTATGGCACAATGCTGCATGTGCAGCTTTCCTTTCTGTGGCCCTGGGCGAGGAGGGAACTGAAGGGTGCATGAACTGCCTGAACCTCTTACAACTTTCTGTGGAGAGGGCAAGAAGAAAAACACGTGAAAAAATGTGCTTTTCCACCAAGCTTTCTTTAGGAACAGGCAGAGCCAGCAGCGTGCAGTGAGAAGCAATTTGTGAATATCCTGCTCCACCAAGTGTCTGCAGCTGGATCTGCAGCACTGGGAAAGACTATGAGGTTTTGCTGGAATCCCCTCTGTCTGTGACTGCAAACCGATCTGGCTTATTTTTTTTCCCACTGTCTGGATGATTGACTAATGAAGGACTAATGAAGGCAGGGGAACAAACTGTCCCAAGGTACCAAAGGAAAATTACTTGGCTACAGTGCTGGATGGTGTTCCGAGGAGAAGGATGGATGATGCATTGTCATAATGGGAATATGACACCTACACACACCCCTCAAAAAAAAAAAAAAACGCAACTGGAGCACCAATCCAGCGTGGCAGTTTCAGGTTTTTCTTCTAAATCTTTCCTCACTCTCACGATGGGGCACAATTTTTTTTTTTCTCATGACATACCATAACATTGTTGTGGCTTTCATTGTTATATGCTAAAAAGCAGAACAGATGTTTGAAAACAAAACCTCTCAAAATTTTCATTGATTAAGATTTTATGAAATATTAAAAGTTTGAAAGCACTATCAAAGTGTCTTCTTCTAATACTGAGGATCTTCCCCAGCAGAAAACAGTTATGTACAGACAATATGTTCTCCATCCTCACACTGGGGAGGTTTTACACCCGCTCCCCAAAACAGCTCAAGAGACAGGAACCATGTCTCTGAAAAGGTTTTCTTGACCTATGGCAAATGTAATTTAAGCAAACTTTTATTAGCAGTGGTAAGGAACTTTCTGTAAGCAAAATTTATTCAAAAGGAACTTTAGCAAATTTGCACATGTACTTAATAGGATAAATCAATGCAATTTTTTATCAGACACCACCATGAATTGGGGAAAAAAGCACACTATTTAATTTTAGGCAAAATTTTAATTTTAGTTCTTAGGCTTGTTTGTATTGAAAGGAGCTATTTCAAAATCAAATTCACATAAAGTTCAGCATGTAAATAAGCTGAAGTTATCATTGGTCAAGACCTTTTACTGAAAGGCAAGGGCTCTGAATGACATTTCAACAACCTTTAGCTGCCACAGGAAAAACAAGAACACACAAAACCAGAGCAGCAATAGCACCTCCCAGTGCACAGCATGAGGAGTGAAATTGTGCCCCCACCTCAGTGCATTGTCAAACACCACCTGCAAACTGCTGCAGGCTGGAATCCTGACTCCAACACTGACCAGGGCCGGGGAAGCTGGAAGAGCAGCTCTTCCCGCATTGGAGTTTGCTTTTTCCACCTGAAGATGTGCAGGCAGTTCAACATGTGAAAAAATGCGTATTTTATGATTGGCTTTTTGCAAATTTTGAAATTAATATTACATGTGTTGTGTTAGAAAGTTATACTGTATTAATTTTCTCAGGTAGTGTGTTAAATATAGTTTTAGGTTATAGCATTATGTTAAAATAGAAACTATGCTATGTAGGATACTTTTTTCCTAAAGAAAGGACTCATCATGAGATGGCAGCCACAGGACACCTAAATCTTTCAGAGAAAGAGAATTTATTGCTCCATTATCAGGAGAAATGAACTTCTTCCTGCCTCGCTCAGCCCTGAAGACACCGTTAGGAGGAAGAAGCTGACACTGGCCAGACAGAATCCTGTGTTTGAATGGAATTTATGCATCATGGATGAGGTGTATGAGTATGCAATAGGCTGTTGCTTTTAAGGGTTAATCCTCTGTTAACGTGGGTCCTTTTTCAGGATTATTTTGCCCAAAAAGAGGTACCCATACTGTCTGTAACTCTTTGTTTCTATTGTCTCATATTGTCCTAATCCAAATTGTCCAAATTATTATTACTCTAATTATATTACTATTTTTATAACCATTTTATTACTATTAAACTTTTAAAATTTTAAAAGCAAATGATTGGTGTTTTTCACAAACAGTTGCTTTCAAAAACTGACTGAGCACATTCCCATGTCGACATTCCCACCTCCCTGCTGTTGGACTGGCAGGGTGTTGGACATTGGTGGCTCCTTGCAGGAGGAGGTTGCCCTGAATGCTGTCAGTCACAGCACTCAGAGGTGCTTTAGTCTGAAGCTGAACCTTGGCTTCAAGCAGGAAAAGGAAACTCTAGTGACTTGACTATGGTGAGAGTCAGTAAAAGTTTAGTTAATCAGAAAATCATATTATTTTTGTTGGATACGTTTTTAAGAGTCAGTAAAAGTTTAGTTAATCAGAAAATCGTATTATTTTTGTTGGAGATGTTTTCATATTAGAGAGGAAATCTGGTCGTGCCTTTCTTGTGGTTATAAAGGAAAAGGTGGCAGGAAACACTGTTCTGCCAGTGAAATCTGTTTAAAAACCTGAGATATCCATCAAAACCCCAAAAAAGCCTGTAATTGAGACCCAGTGAATGAGCCAGAGCCACACTGTGTACGGCAGTGTACCCAAATGACAAAAATCCCAAAACTTTCCTACGGAAGGAAATAATTTCTGACACATGCCAGAATCCATCACAGACAATCCATCACAGTCAAGGGGTTTCTGGGAAGCTTTTCTGCCATCCCAAGGGCTGGAAATCGCTGTGGGAATGACCGCGGGGCGTGAGTGGGGCGTGGCCAGGGTGAAGGGCGTGGTCTGGGCAATGGGGCGGGGCCTGGATTGAGGGGCGGGGCCGCGGTTCCGGTGCGCGGCGGCCGCGGGATCGGGCCCGGGGTCGGGATGAATGAGGCGGAGGGGCTGCGGCAGCGGCGGCCGCTCCGCCCGCAGGTCATCACCGAGGACAGCCCGGCGCAGGAGGCCAAGGAGGGCAGGTGGGGCCCGGGCGGGGCGGCCGCCGTGACGCTGCGGCTGCAGGGCCCAGGCTGGGCCCGGCCCCGGAGCGCTGCCCGGGAGGGCGCACACACCGCCCGCATGGCCCGTCCGGGCCCGGGGAAGGGGCTGGCAGGGCTGGGGGGTGCCCCGGGGCTGGGCACTGGGGGCACTGGGGGCACCGGGCCGCTGCGGAGCGGGGCCGCGGTTTGCCGGCTTGGCTGGTGCTGGGCACCCGCGGGTGCGGGCCCGGAGCTCTGCTCCTCCTGGAGGGGCTGACGGTGAGGAGGGGCTGGGACAGAGCCTCACGCGTTCTGCCGACCTGCAGGAACGGCTTTCAACGACAAAAAAATGGATTTTGCCTTCCCCTGTGTTCCCCTGTGTTCCCCTGTGTTCCCCTGTGTTCCCCTGTGTTCCCCTGTGTTCCCTTCTCTTCCCTTCTCTTCCCTTCTCTTCCCTTCTCTTCCCTTCTCTTCCCTTCTCTTCCCTTCTCTTCCCTTCTCTTCCCTTCTCTTCCCTTCTCTTCCCTTCTCTTCCCTTCTCTTCCCTTCTCTTCCCTTCTCTCTCTTCCCTTTTCTTTTCCTCTCTTCCCCTCTCCTGTTTATCTTTTGCCAGGCAAGCAATAATAGTTATCCGAGTGTGGCTGGTGCAGGTTTATTTTGGGTGTGATTGAGTCCTGTGTAATTGTGGTTTAGGCTGTTTATGTTTTGGTAATAGTTTAAAGAGTGATCTGCGGGTTTTCGGCTGATCTGCACTTGTCTGGCCTAATAAACAGTCAGTTTGTGGCTAAGTTAAAAAAGGATTCTGTTTACAGTTTTCTGTTTAGGAATTTTACAAAATCACTTCATTGTGACTAAAGGCGGTAGCTGTAATGAGGGAGTGGTAGTGTTTGCTTTGCCTTTCATTGCATAAGGTAGCTGATGACTTGTAATGCTTTTGTTCACCATCTATTTTATAGCTCTTCTGATTTGAGTACTCTGCAGATTCTTATCTCTGCCCTTCGGGGTCATGAGAATGAAAGGATCATGGCTTGCACCCCGTCCCTGTTTTTGGAGGAGAGCATCAGCATCTCCGAGCTCGAGAGGCTGCTCCTCCTGCCTTCAGCCTCTCTTGGTGTTCAAAGCAATTGAATTTCTAGGGCTCCATCACTGACCCAGAGTATTCACTGGGGTGCTCTGTATAAAAATAGTGGAGGAAATTCCTGGGCCTGGCCTTTTTCTGGCCATGGCAGAAGCTCTTGAGGACGGCTCTTGTCTTCAAGAGCTGGTTTAATGTCTTGGCTTTTTAGTTGTAGTAACAACTGAATTGCTGTAATTATAGCTGGAGTCCTGGTAAGTTGCTTTATTGAGATTTGCGGCTGCAGGCCATGTTAATTAATCGCAGGGACACAATTGACTAAGGTTTTCTCTTTCACTGTTAGTGGACCTTTACCTCAGTGATTCTCTCCAGTGACTGACACTTGTCACTATTCAATATTGTGCAGATTAAGAAGGATTCTGAGTAGATTACTTTTTAGTTTTTTTGTAAAGCTTCTGTGTTTTATTTAAATTTTTGTGGTTTCAGCAGTATCTAAACTAGGTCTTGCAGTTTGCAGGCTTGAAGTGTGAGTTTGCTTGTCACCTTATTCTTCCTGCGTTTTTCCTTTATTGTCAGTTCCTTGCAAGTTTGCTTGAGGATCAGAGATATGGTCCTTACTTAAGCTTTCAGGAGCTTTAATTAGGTTGGCTCTGGCAGATGAGTTCCCATTCTGTTCCTATTCATTCCCAGCTCCTTTTTTGTGAGCTGTTCTCAGCTATCACAGAGGTGCTGACAGTATTTTAATCTTATATTGTTGAGCTTTCATCTCTTGGAGGACAGTGGACAGACCAGGCTGAAATTTTTTTTGTAAATTTGGGGATTGGCTTTTATCCATACATCCTGCTCTTGATTCCAGATCCAAGGAGACACAGACTGGGAGGCTTTTGCTTCCTCAAGACATCTCCTGTTAAAGCTGGAAGTGCTTAAATCCTGCCTAAATCCTAGTGCCTGGTTCTGTCCGTGCTGTTCTCACTGATAATCCCAAAGGTTACCTTGATGCTGATATCAGTACAAGTGCACGTGTGTAGCTGCCCAGCTGGGATATTTGTGCTCTGGGCAGTGGTTCATATTCCCTGCTGTCTGGATTGACTAATGAAGGACAAAACAGTGGAAGAGGTCCAGGGATTAGTGCAGCACCACCAGGCACTGTTTGTCTTTATTGGACTGATCCTGTCAGGAGCCTGGCTGCCTGGGCCAGTGAATGGTTCAGAACAGCTAAAATTAGATGTGCTGCTTTCCCAGTTCAAGGCTGGGATTTGTTGGGCTTGGCTCTCTGCTTTTATCTGTAAATGCCTGATTGATTCCTCTAAAACTTGTAGAGAGCAAAATGCGGTTTTCTCCCGTGGAAGAAATTTTTACTGATTTTATTGTGTGTTTTAATGGGTAAAGAAAAAATAATTGATTGCTTTTGTGTTCTGGGGTTTGAGTTTCAAACCAGTGCTCACTAAGTTAAGCAGCCATTCATTTAGCTTCTTCTGTGTTTGTTGTTTTAGTGGAAGCTTTCATTCAAAACCATTACCAAAACTAAAGATCAAGTTCAAAAGGCACCAACCAAACCACAACCAAAATATCCTGTTTCTCCGGTGATTTGTTTTGTTTTGGCTTGTTTGTTTGTTTTTATTTTAGTCAGCTGTAACTTGTAGCATGAATGAAACTTTCACATAAAAATATTCAGCCTTTTATGCCAGTATCCTGAGACCTTTTTATCCTAGTATGTTCCAAATGGACATTGAAGGTGAGGATGGTGGTTGTGCTAGTGTTACCGTTTCCTTTTCTGAAGAAAAGAGTTTGCTACAGATGTTTTAAGGACTTTTGTATCTGAAAACAATCCTATTTCTTGTTTGATTTTGGCAGTACTTACAGCAGCAAAGTGTTCCGTGTCACCTTCCTGACTTTGGCTGTGTCCGTGGCTGTGCCCCTGCTTGGAGTGACTGTTCTCCTGGATTGTCCTATAGACCCTCAGCCCATAAGGTAAAAGGTTGTTTTGTTTTGAAGCAAATGTTCTGCAAGCCTAACTTCTCCCGTATGCTCTGCTGTTGTTTCAGCAAACAAGAGTTCCCAGTGCCAAGTGGTTCTGTCTGGATTGAGAAACTGGGGAGTGATTGCAATGTTATCCACACCCAGTCTGTTTCTGAGCCAGAAATGTGCAGTTGTGTGTCCCTGCTGATCATGGAAGGAGCTGAATTACTTTCTTTAATCATTAACCTAGAAAATTATTGTCTGCTACCCAAGCTGTCAGTGCAGCTTGTGATTACACAGGTGCACTCTTGCCTTCTGTGAGACAAGAACTGCATTTTCACTGAGGGCCAAGGGCTCAAGCCACTGCAACACTTTTTGAACTATGCTTTATGTAAAGATAAGTCAGGTGTGCAGGAGTTGGCAAACTGGGGGAAAAAATGATCAAATATGTTGCTCAAAAATGTTTGCATTTTGTGCAAAGGATCACATGGTCCTCCTGTTTTGCAGCTTGAAGGAGCCTCCCCTCCTGACGGGCGTTTTAGAGCCCAACACCAAGTTACGGAAAGCTGAGCGGCTGTGGGAGAACCAGCTGGTTGGACCAGAGTCCATTGTCAGTATTGGGGGTAAGCACTGACAAAAGCAGCTTCTAAAGAAGGCTCTTTAAACATTGTTCCATTTGTTCAGCAGCAGCCCTCTTAGATAACAAACGCTGGAAGTTAATTTCGATGTGCCGGTTTTCTAAAAGTTATTGTGTTATGCAGAAAAACCTAGGTTCTCTATGCTGTGTTTAGTTTTTCTCCTCTTTCTCTAGGATTTGTTTGGCTTGGTTCTCTACTTTTCTCTGTATCTAACCTCTCCTATGTATATGTTTAGTTTTTCTCCTCTCTCATGAGTTTGAAGTAAATCTTGTTGTCACATTAAAAATCCCTGTCTTCCAGGACTGAGACCATCAGCAGTGTAGTCAGGGGCTACTTACATTTGGAGGAAGTGGTCCCATTTTTCATTTGGGAAATGAAAAACTAACTGGGAATTAATATTTAGAAACTACTACCTGTTCTTTTAAAGCTCGTTGCTGCTGAGTGAGCTGAATTTTGTGGTGTTGGTCTTTGCTTTTATGACAGGAAACAAATCTCAAATTGATAAATAGCTTATTTACAGTTTAATTCTATTGCACAATATCATATCCCATATTCATAACTCCCTTATGTTCTATGTTAATAACTCTAAAAGCTTAGATTCTTCTTGCAAGAAATCTAACCAACATAGGTGCCACTTTTCTCTTGTGGTAGGTGGGTTCTTCTCAAGTCACAAACCCATGCCACCTCTGAGCAATTTCTTAATGAGTTCCCTGTCCTTCTAATGCCATGACATCCTCTTAGTGGGAGCCCAGCATTGTGCAGGAGTTGTTTCTTTTGACTCCTGAAGGAGGGGTAATACTTGGAAATACTCTTAACCCCTACTGAAAGATCCTTTGGTGCAAGAGGTGCTCAGTAGGTGCCATATAATTTATTACCCTTCTACTTTATCTTCTAATTTATTAGTAAAATATTTGTAAGAAATTACATTACACAGTAAGAAGCTACTGTAAATTCTTTCCTCAGATTACATTTCTTTACCTGTATCTGCTAACAGTGTGCTAAAGGGATTACCTGAAGCTATTGATTTTTTATATTGCCTGGTTTCATTAGTCTTGTTGGAAACTCTTTATGGAAACCTTCCTGCAATGGACAATTGACCTATGAGTGAAATAATCAACCTGACTGGGAATAAGTTTTCTGTGAATAAATGAGTTGAGTTCTCCATATTCCTTACTTCATGCTAGTAGAAGGATGCTTGCCAGTATTGTTTTGTGATCAGCTTAATCACACAAGCTGTTTTTGCAGATGTTCTGTTTACTGGGACAGCTGATGGGAAGATAATCAAAATTGAAGATGGGGAAATACAAACAATAGCCAGAATTGGCCATGGTCCTTGTGGTGAGTTGACAGCTCCTGAGCACAGTGTGTTTGAAAATGTCTGGGTCCAGGGCATGTGTTGGTTAAGCCCTGTTCAGTCTGGATTGCAGGTGCACATCTTGTTCTGCAGAAATATTAATGTATTTGTATTAGTGAAGTATGAGTGAAAATACTGGAACATTGGAAGGAAGGGTAGAACAGAGGGCCAAAAGAATGGAAATGGGTGGTTTTAATAGCAAAGCACACAATTTCCCGCTGTAAAATTTAGGAATGCAAGGAGGTTTTGTGTCATGACTACCAGGTCTCCACTGTGGATGATGTGCTGGTGGAAGATCCTGCATCTTAACATTGGGAGGAGGACAAGAGTGAAGTGCATCACAAATAACACTCCTTTTCCTGTTAGTCCATCCAGAAAAAGCATCTGTCTTAAGAAAAAAAACATGGGCAGCAACCTGGTTTAATATTTATGAAAGCTGAAGTCACCAAGATTCTGAGCTGAAGGGCTACCTCATAAAAACTGAGGACTTCTAAACAAGTGTGAGTGAGTGAACTCAAGCTAATTTGTGAGTGGGAAAGTGTCTTGGCTTAAAACAATTATACAGACAGGACACTCCACAATGAGTTCTCTCTCCTTGTATTTTTAATCTTTTCTTTTTCACCAATAAGGAGAGATGAATGTGAGGAGATGTAAGTGAAAAAAATAGCAGTTCACTAAAAATAAAACAGCAACAACCAAGATAACAGTAATAACCACTAGATACAAACATGCTGAAATCTTGTTAACAAAGAAAAATCAACACAGCAACCAAGCCTCCATGATCACAGAACCCCCCCATCCCCCAAACAACAGCCACCAGGGAACAAGGACAAAACAGAAGAATCCTCTCCAAAACCGGTCAAATGCTGCTGATCCATCTGCTCCACACCACCTGAGAGAAACTCTCCTGACAGTGGCAGCTGGAACTGGGTCAGTGGCTGGGACTCCTGGAGAGAGGGGATGGTGCTGGTGGAGCTGTCCTGGGTGGCAGCAGCAAAAAAAGATCTGAAGGAAACGTCCTCCATGGCCCAGAAACTGAGCAGCCAGAAGGATGTTCCAGAATCCTCCAAAGCCTGGAAATAAACAAACCTGCCTTGCACTGCCCAGACAGCTTTCTTGGCAGCCTGGCCAAAAAAAGCTGCAGCCTCTGCTCCCAAGCCCTGGGGAGGACAGAGGAGCTCTGTGTGCCTGTTCCTTCTCTTTTTGAGGGACCCCAGGTCTCCCAGCTCTCTTCTTCCAGCTCCTGGCTTCCAAAGGCACAGCAGTCATCTTGGTGTAGGGAAGATATGGAATACAATACACCTTTTTTGGGTTACCCAGGACAGAAGGACAGCAACTTACTTAGAGATTTCTGAATATAATCTTCCCTATCTATGGAATTTTGCCTTGCATTTTGTTGTGCCTCTTTCCCTTCCTGTGTTTGTAAGCACAGTGGGAGTTGTTGCTGCACTTAGAGATCCTGCATGGGCCGTGGCATTTTTGTTTTCTCACTGCTAAATTGCAGTTATTTGTTGTGGAATTCTGCACCTCTTCCTGAACAAATTATTTGCTTCATTTAATGGGATTTCTGGAACTGAGTGAGGAAAACTGGTGGCAGCTTATTTATCACAAAACCATCTCTGTGGAGAGCTTAATGTCAATCTCAGCAGTGCCTGGGCAGCCTGAGAAGCCTGGCTGGTGTTTGTTGGGACTGATGGGGGTTTTGTTTGTGGCAATGATACAGAAACTCACCTGAGGTGTTTGTTTGGGACTGATGGGAGTTTTGTTTGTGGCAATGATACAGAAACTCACCTGAGGTCCTGCAGGCCTGTGCTGATTGCCAGTTAGAAATGAAGGTCAGGAATTGTTGCTGTCCCTGTTAGCTCTCATTGACATGTCCATCATTTATTCTCTGTAATTTTATGTGGATGATTAGACATGATTAGACTCTCACGTGATCAGACTCTGGGCTGACTTGGCAGCACTCTCTGGGCTGCCTGATAAGTAGAACAGCCTTGGTAGGACAGCTGATGGGAAACTGGATTTAGGCATGAATGTGGGTGGGGGTGGGTGTGAAGAATCACCTTTCTCCTGCTTATTTCCATTGGACTTGAGCAGCTTGGGAGGGGTGGGAAGGATGTGCTGCCCTGGTTCTTTGGGGGCAAAGTCCTGGACTTCTGTGCTCCTTGAATTTGGAAGTGGAAAGGCTGGCTGTAGCCATCTGCAAAATTTCTCATGCTGAGGTTTTCAGTTCTGAAGTTCTTAGCTCTTCAGGACTCAAATATCTCCTTGAATTTATCTAAATTCTTCAGGTTTGCAGATTTCCCCTTCCTTCTCATATAGAAGTCTTCAGTGTCTTTGTCTTGAGAAACTAGCTGTTCATGACCATGTTGGACCTTTTCAGAAAAACAAAGGGTTTTTAAATTTAAAATTTATTTAATTCTAAAAACAGAGCACACACATCCACAAACCTGCATAAAACTGATTCTTTTGGAGAAAAAGCATTTTTTTAAATCCAAAATTTTGATTCTACTCCAACTTGGGGAGCTGTTAGTTACTAGCCTGACAGATTCTATTATCATCTCCAGACTGGTGAAAACATGGCATGGGCATATCTGCTTCACTCCCACCTAGTAAAGTAGGAATAATTTTTAAATGAATGTATGTACCATATGTATGCCATAGAATTTTTCTAAGCCACAGTTTGACTCAAAAGTCACATGTGCAAGCAAGGGAAAAAAAAACCAAACAAACCAAACCTCAAATATTTTATTTATTATTTTACTTATATTTTATTCTGTATTTTCCATCAGCCAGTGATGCCTGACTGCTTCTCAGGAAGAAGGACTGCAGCACATGTGGAGTTTGTTTAGGAAGGCAAATGTAAATAATAATTCCTTCTCCTTTTTCTTAGCTTTCATATGTGGCATTGAATGTCCCTGTGGTCACTTTGGGCCAGCTGTCCTGGCTGTGTCCCCTCCCAGGACCTTGCCCACCCCCAGCCTGCTGGAGGGAGCATTGATGCTGTGCCAGCCCTGCTCAGCAGTACCAAAACACCTTTTTAGCTGCCTGTGCAAAGCACAGCATTGGGAGGGATTTTCATCCCAGCCAGACCCAACACACCTGTGTAGGTACCCTGAATGCCTTGTATTTATTTCCGTTTGGAAAACCATTTTAAAATTGTTTCCTTAGGAGGCCGTGGGGATGAGCCAATGTGTGGAAGACCACTTGGCATGAGAGTGGGGCCAAATCACACCCTGTTTGTGGCAGATGCTTATTATGGACTCTATGAAGTTGATCCTGACACAGGTATGACTTCTCTGCTCCAAAGTTTTCTTCCACTGACAAATCTGGGCTTCATTTGCAGTTTTGCCAGATGCTGCAGGCAAAACAATGCCTGTCTTTTTTTTGTAAAGTGATTTGAAGCTGTCTGGATGAAATGAGTCATGCAAGAACTTGATATTTATTTCCCTGTAGCAATCACTTCCTCTCCGTGTCTGTCTGTCTGCATCAGGGCTACCAGTGACTTATCTTCTGGTGTTGCATGGTTTTTGTTGTTAAAATTGGTATCCTAGGATCCATGAATAGAGCTCTGTTGTAGCTGTTTTGGCTTTCATAAAAGGAAAAGAAAAAGATTGATACAGAAAACCTTTTGCTGTGTTTGCTGTACTTTTGTTTCTGCCTTGATCTCACTGTGGTAGTGAGAAGCTCTTCACTTCCCTGTAACCCAAACCTACACAAAGTAAAGAGAGATGCATTTTGGTGTGGCTACATTGTGGGTCTTTTTTTTCCTTCTTTTTGTATCCAGGTGAAACAAAGATGCTTGTGTCAACCAAAACACCCATAGAGGGCCAGAAGTTGTCATTTGTAAACGATCTTACAGTGACCAGGGATGGGAGGAAGATCTACTTCACTGACTCCAGCAGTAAATGGCAAAGACGAGACTACATGTTCCTGCTTATGGAGGGCACAGATGATGGGCGGCAAGTATCTCCTTCCCTGTCCTGCTTTAGGGCAAATTTGGGAGAAAACCTCCAAAGGGGGTCCCCTCCAGAAAGCAAACCCACACAGCCCCTCCCTCCAACCAGTTCAGGAAGGATTCCTCAGAGAGAACTGGAAAGAACCTGTTTATTTAACAGGCACAGCACGCCCCAGCACACAAAATGAACAATACCAGATGGCACCACTGTGAAAAAGATGACAAATTCAGAAAGTCTCTCTTAGGGGTGGTCACTCTGTTCTCAGTCCCTGAGGTGCTGGGGTAGCTGCACCACAGGGTGCAAACTCTCAATGTTTCCAGGACTTAGTCCAGAGCAGGTTTGAGAAGGAAAGGAAAGGAAAGGAAAAAGGAAAGGAAAGGAAAAAGGAAAGGAAAGGAAAAAGGAAAGGAAAGGAAAAAGGAAAGGAAAGGAAAAAGGAAAGGAAAGGAAAAAGGAAAGGAAAGGAAAAAGGAAAGGAAAGGAAAAAGGAAAGGAAAGGAAAAAGGAAAGGAAAAAGGAAAGGAAAGGAAAAAGGAAAGGAAAGGAAAAAGGAAAGGAAAAAGGAAAGGAAAGGAAAAAGGAAAGGAAAGGAAAAAGGAAAGGAAAGGAAAAAGGAAAGGAAAGGAAAAAGGAAAGGAAAGGAAAAAGGAAAGGAAAGGAAAAAGGAAAGGAAAGGAAAAAGGAAAGGAAAGGAAAAAGGAAAGGAAAGGAAAGAGGAAAGGAAAAAGGAAAGGAAAGAGGAAAGGAAAGGAAAGAGGAAAGGAAAGGAAAGAGGAAAGGAAAGGAAAAAGGAAAGGAAAGGAAAAAGGAAAGGAAAGGAAAAAGGAAAGGAAAAAGGAAAGGAAAGGAAAAAGGAAAGGAAAGGAAAAAGGAAAGGAAAAAGGAAAGGAAAGGAAAGGAAAAAGGAAAAAGGAAAAAGTCCAGGGAAAACTTTGGACTGCTTAGCTAAACTAACTAATGAGCAGAAGCAAAAAGCACTGCCCCATCTCTGTGTCCTGCCAGCTGTGGGGGTGTGGCTGATAACAAAACCAAAACAAAACATTCACTCTTCAGAGCCAGTCTTGAAGGCACAGTGTAGCCATGATATTTTCTGAAAAATCCTTTCCTTAGGATTTTTTCTCCTGAGAGGCCTCAGGAACAAAATGTAAACAATGATTATCTGCTGCTGTGGAATGCAACAGGTGCATCTGTGATTGGTATCATGTGGTTGTTTCTAATTAATGGCCAATCACAGTCCAGCTGTCTCAGACTCTCTGTCCGAGACACAAGCTTTTGTTTCCTTCTTTTTCTGTTCTTAGCGGGCCTTCTGATGAAATCCTTTCCTCTATTCTTTTAGTATAGTTTTAATGTAATATATATCATAAAATAATAAATCAGCCTTCTGAAACATGGAGTCAGATCCTCATCTCTTCCCTCATCCAGGACCCCCTGTAAACACTGTCACAGCACAGAACATAATATCCAGCATAAATAGAACATACAAATGGGGATACAAGCATCATAACATCACCCTAGGACACCAAGGCATTTCACTTGCTGTCAGCTCAGCTGTAGGAGTGCAATTCACCACTTCTTTGATCTTCACATATTTTCTCTTTATAAACTCACCTTTGCAAACACTGCACAGCGCAGGGGAGGGTGAGGGAATTGTGTGGGTGTTGCTAATGAGACCTGCAGCAAAATAAATGAGATTGCCCTTTTTTCTTCAAGAGGACTGGCATGGAGCTTTGTTTTAAAAGGTGTTAGCATTGCATTCAGCACAAATCCTTCATGAATGCTGACTTGTTATTTCCTGGCTGTTCTGCCTTCTTAACTTAAGTGTGGTGCATGTGAAAAAAGATGGAATGCCTGAAAAATGAAACACAGACGCATAAATATTCATCTTCACTCAAAAATGGTTTTTGTTTTTTTTTTTCAGCCTCCTTGAATATGACACAGTGACAAAAGAAGTGAAAGTGTTAATGGTGGGGCTGAGGTTTCCCAATGGTGTGCAGCTCTCTCCTGCAGAAGACTTTGTCCTGGTGCAGGAGACAACCATGGCTAGAATCAGAAGGTGAGTATGACTTTGGAATTATTACTAATCTATGTAGAGATTGTTTAAATAAATGAATGGAATGACAAACCCTACACTTAAGTTTTGCCTGGTTGAAAATGACAAAGATGGTGACCTTCCTTAATACTTAATTTTTTTATTTCACTTTAAACATCTGGGTTGCATAATCTTTCCATCATGGGCTCCCTAAACACAGTGGAGTAAGCTGACTTTTTTCCTGGGGAGAAGTGTGTGGCAGTGCTGTACTTCCCTCTAACAAGATAATGGGAAAAAATTATTTTTTTAAATATTGGGACTCTCATTTATTATTTAAACTGGTTGAGTTAAGATGTTCTAATCTCTCGTCTATACTTTTCAGGTATTATGTGTCTGGGCTGATGAAAGGTGGAGCAGATATGTTTGTTGAGAATATGCCTGGTCTTCCAGACAATATCAGGTTAAGCAGCTCTGGAGGATATTGGGTAGCTATGGCAGCTGTGAGACCCAATCCTGGCTTTTCTTGGTTGGACTTCTTATCTGAAAAAACATGGATTAAAAGGATGATATTCAAGGTAAAAAAAATATTAAAAAGAACATTTTTTTAAAATATCCCCTTTAGTAGAGGAATGGAAGTGATAAATATTTGTTTCTTCCTCTTCACAGGAAGATTTAAAAACATTAGGAGCTGTGGTTAAAACTGTTGTTGCTTTCCCCTGGTAGAACAACCTTTATATATTAATAGGTAGTAAAATTTAACATTTGCTTCTTTGAGTAGGTACACATCTCTTAAGTTGCCTTCCATCTTGATCTTAGGAATGAAAAAGAGACTATGTCTAACCATGCAGCAAGACAGGATCTTCCTTTGGATATGTGAAGACTTCACCTGAAGTGCCTAAACTGCTTATTGCCAGGTGTCTGAAGAGCATTTGGGAAGTGTGAGCTGTTCCCAGGCCTGCCCTAAGCACCCTAGGAGACAGTGTGCACCTTGTGGATGGTGTTAGGTGACATTTTGTTCTGGTTCACTTATGCCTGTTTTTGTGTCACCCTGCTTTAGGATGAGCAAGGATAATGTGGTTTTTTTAAGGGCTAAAGAAACAGCATGGTGCTTTTTAAACAATGCAAAGAGTTGAAAACACTTCTGTCCTCAAAAAAATAAAAAAGAGCAAGCAGTGCTTAGGATTTCATTCCAGCTGAACAAGGTCTGTGCTGTCCCTGTCTCTCCTGGTGCAGTGCAGGAGCTCTGAGTGATGCTGAGGGGAGCCTGGCATCAGCTGCACCAGAGCAAGCTGCTGTCTCTTGTGTGGGCAGCCTTTCAGCCTGCCTCTGGAGCAGAGGGAGCTTCTGCTGATCCTTTTGTTTCTTCTCCAGTTGGCTTTTCAGATATTGATGTGTTAACCCTGTGTAAGAGTGTTCACTCAAAATGTGTCCTTGTGTTCTTAGCTGCTGCTTCTGAGGAGCGTGGAGTGGTCTTTGCCTGTGTAAATGTCTGAGATGAGATTGTGGAGAGCAAAACCTTTTGTTGATTTTTCTTTCTCTTTCTTTTCTTCCAGTTGCTGAGTCAGGAAACTGTGACAAAGTTTGTGCCCAGATATAGCCTTGTTGTGGAACTCAGTGAGACAGGATCCTACAAAAGGAGCTTCCATGATCCTACTGGGGTGACAGTGGCTTATGTCAGCGAGGCACACGAGCACGACGGGCACCTCTACCTGGGATCCTTCCGCTCTCCCTACATTGGCAGACTTGATCTCCAGCACGTCTAACTGCCTGCCCATGATGAGTGCCACTGTCCTGTGCTGCTCCAGAGGTGCAGAGGGAGCATGAGCTTGAGGCAGTGTGTGACCAAGTGACAAAAAGTGTGACAAAAAGTGACAGACTGTCTGTTACGGTGCAGCAGCACTGTGGCCATAGGAAGAGATACTGTACCTGTCCTCTGTCTTGGCTCACTGCTCATGCTCTGGGGCTGGCCTGTATTACTGTTCACATCTGAGGACTATGGGGAGGCATCTTCATTCAGTTCTTCGTTGCTCCAAGGAAATCCACTGATTTTCCTGTGCCCAGCCTTGTTTGGAATCATCTTCAACAGACACCATCATGTCGCCTTTCATGCAACTGTGTGTCCTCTTACTCTGGAAGGAATTGTGATGGATGGAGTTTAATTGTGTGTGATTTGGGTGGAAGAGGGTGGCTTGCATGTGTTAATTTCTGTTTTAGTGCCTCCTGTCCGGGAATGATTACAGTGCATGTTCTAATGCTCTACCATGGTGCTGTGGTAGAGGCAGCAACATCCAGGACATGCCTAGCAATCCAGTTATGCCACTGGGTTTCTTCAGTCCCAACCTGTGTAAGTAACATCAGACATTGCAATTACCTGTTAATCAACATGCAGAATCAAATTGGATCGTTACCTGTGGACTCCTGTGTTTCTTTATGGCATTGAGATCAGATGATGAATGAAAATTACGTTTTCTGTGTTATTAAGAACTAGTCCCAATGGGTCTCAAAAGGGTTGTTTGTAGTATTTCTTCCATGTTTTACCAGGTCCTGAAAGTCTCCTGTTCATTATCTATGTGACCATTCCAGGGAGAAGAGGGCTAGCTGCAGGAATCCTCTTCAACATGCTTTTTATGAAGAACTGGTAAAGATTTTGGGGAAAATTGGTGTCTGAAGGTGGATGTGGACTCAAATAGCACCTGTAAAACCTACTGTTGGTGGATGAGGAAGGCTTTGGTGGCAGTTTTTGGAATGCATGTCCAGGGACTTCCTCTATGAACAGATACTCTACTTGGCAAATGCAGAGAATGCTTTGCTGCCAGCTTTGCAAAGGAAAGCCTGTGCTGTTTCATTTTGTGGCTGGAATGGCTGGCAGCACAAAGGAATTCCAGACAAGAACTCCAGTTTTGTAGAGGATCCAGGGATGAGGGTGCTGTGGTGGACTTTGTGCTCACCAGCAAGGAGGGGGAATGTGCAGCTCCAGGACAGCCTTGGCTGCAGGGATCATGAGGTGCTGGAGTCCGACTTCCTTAGGGCAGGGAGGATTGCTGCCCTGGATTCAGGAGGGCATACTGGCCCCTTCAGGGATGTGCTTGGTGGAATACCACGGGATAAAGCCCTGGAGGGAAGAAGAAGCCAAGAAAAACTGGCTGATATTCAAGGATCACCTCCTCCAGACTCAGGAGTGATGCATCCCAATAGAGAGGAAGCTGGGCAGAAATGCCAGGAGGCCTTGTGTGGATGAACAGGGAGCTCCTGGACAAGCTCAGACATTAAAAGGAGGCTTTGGAGGGTGGAAGCAGGGGCTGTAGCCTGGCAGGAATACAGAGAGGTTGTCCCAGCAGCCAGGGATCAAGTTAGAGGAGATAAAGGTAAAGATAAAGGAGGTTAGAGGAGATAAAGCTCTGAGAGAATAATGTGGCCAGGGTACATCAAGGACAATAAAAAAAACTTCTGCAGGTGTGTGGGTGATAAAAAGGAACAGTAGGAAGAATGAGGACCCTCTCTGGAAGGAAAGGGGAGACCTGATTACCTGAGACATGGCAATGGCTGAGGTGCTCCGTGAGTTTTTTGCCCTCTTCTCCACCAGGATGTGCTCCAGCCACACTGCCCAAGGTGCAGAAAGGAAAGGCAGGGACTGGGAGACTGAAGAATCACCCACTGTAAATCACATTTTAGGTCATCTGAGGAACATGAAGGTGCACAGGACCTGTTAAAATGCATCTGCAGGTCCTGAGGGAGCTGGTGGATGAAGTCACTGTCCATTGTATTGTCCACCAACTAGAAAAGGGGAAAATAACCCCCATTTTAAAAAAAGGGAAGCACGGAAGTCCTGGGGAACTGCAGCCTGTCAGTCTCACCTCTGTGCCCAGCAGGATCACAGAGCAGAAAGACTGGAACATGTTATTCAGAGAAGTTGTGGATGCCCCACACTTCGAAGTGTTCAAGGCCAGGCTGGAGGGGGTTCTGAGCAATCCAGTCTCACAGGAAGTGTCCCTGATGGTCTTTGAGGTCCCACCTAACCCAAAGCACACTATAATTTTAAATAAGAGCTTTTGCATCTTGAAGAACTAAAGGGGTTGCTTCAGCAGCTGTGTGATTCAGTGCATTGATACTTTGGAATTGAAGATTTTGCTGCTCTCTCTTTTTCTGCCACTGGGTGACAATCCAACCTAAATTTACACTATTGCTGCATTTCTTCACCTTTGGAAAGGAAAGAGATGTGCTATAAATATATAATGAAAAGCACCAGAAAAGGGGAAGGTGATGCTAAAAATGTTGCCAGATTTCAATGGCCTCCTGCTCTTCTATTAATGGAGAGCTATGCAAATGAAAATGACTGTTCCCTGTCAGTGCCTCTGCCACCCTGCTCTGTGTTCCTGCCAGGCTGCAGCAGCCCTGTGGCAGGACTGAATCAGGCTGACTTGTTCCTGTGCAGGACAGGGCTGCTCTTTTTGGGAAAACCCAGTGCAGGGTGGGATGCTTCAGCACCAGCTGTTAGCACTGCCCTGCCAGCCCTTGCAGCTGTTGGTCCTCTTCTGGTGGGATATGAAAGTTAAACTTGATGGCATCTCAAGGTGGGGTTGGAAAAGCAAATCTGCTGTGCTGTTTTGTTGTTGGGGTTTTTTTTGCTGATGCTTTGGCACCCTTGGGGCAAGCACAACTTTGCCTCTTGGTGCACGGTTCTCACTAGTGATTTATTTGCCCAAGTATTTCACCAAGTAACCTTTGGACAAAGTGCAGTTCTCTGTTAAATTTTTTTGGACTTGTACCCCATAAGCTCCCTCTGTTTGTGCAGGCTGGACAGACAGGCTTTATTCAGTCTGAGAGATTAAATCTCTCTGAATCTGTTAAGTCCCAGCTGTAGTGGGTGGCACAATGTTAGCAACAAACTTTTCATGGTGACAGGCTGCTTAACCAGGCCATTGGTGTTCCATTTCTCATAGGAACCTTAACACTTCATTTTAGCTGGCTGCCATTCCTGGTGCTGTGCTGGATCCTGATAATCCATCCATGGCATGCAGAAGTGGGGGGATCTGCAGTAAAATCCTGGTTGGCTGACACAGGTCTCATTATTCAGCATAAGGGGTGCTTAAGAACAAAATTTTTTTTTAGAAACTAATTTTTTTCCAAAAGAAATCTCTAATTTTTGATTGGTTTTCAAATGGAAGAGTAAAGCAGCAGCACTAAAATGCCTGTGGAATAAACAAACTGGCACGAAGTCTTGATGCTCCTGTGAGGACTGGTTTTACAGGTTCATTCCACTTCCACAGGGGCTGAGTCAGTGATGTGCTGATTGCAGATGGATGGTGACACACCTGCCTTGAGCAAGGAGAAACCTGGAACAAGCCAGGCTTGGAAAAAGCCAGCCAGTCTTTTTTGATTATGTGAGTGCAGGAACATGACACCTCTGCAGCTCTGAGGCTGGCTCTTCTCTTGTATGAGAAGTCTTACTGGATAAAAGAGCATTTAATCCAAAGGTCTTTCCAGAGCATGATTGTCTTCTGGTGGCAGAAGAAAGGTCTGTGGTTCCCTAAAAAGGGAGGAAGTCCTCTTTGCATAACTGAGGCTGCTTCCTGTGTCTTACCCAAGTTTCTTTTGGGACAGACTATGACATATGGGAGAATGTTGCCCTGTCTCCTGGAGAAATTTTTGATTTCATGTAAAGCCCTGCAGTAAAACTGTCCAAGGAGAGGAACTGAGCTGGAGTGCACCACAGCTGTGCATTTAAAAAATGTGCTTTGTTTTACTTTGTTGATGGAATAGATGTTTCTGCAGGGCACAAGTATCAAGAAGATTTTGCTGAAAGTGTTTAAAATGTTACTGCACAGTTCACTGCCCTGTTTCTTGTCTGGAGCAAACTTGTGTACTAGAGCTGCTGGAACATAACCTGTGTGCCCCTGACACTTTTATGCAAAGGTTGGTTTCTCAGTGTGAACAGCTGATGAAAGTGATTGCAAAGTCTTTGCATAAATCTTTAAATTCCTTTAAATTTGTGTCTGCTTTGTGCCAGTAAAAACTTTGCAGGTGAGATAATGACCTCTTAAGCTTCTGGCTCTGTCTGCTCAGTGATCACAACATGGATCTGATGATGCTGACACTTGGGCCTTCTCATCCAGCCTGCTTGAAAACAGTGCTGCAAAAGAATGAGCACAGGGGGCAGCTGATTTTTGCTCATATGCTGATTTTTTTGAGGCAGGGACTGAAAAATGTAGCAATAAGTTGTTGTAGCTAGCTGTGTGTGGAAGGCTTTTTCCTCACAGTCAGCAGCTCTCGTGTCTCCTTATCTGCCTGCTGCCAGCTAAGCCCTGTGTTGGTTCCATGGAGCTGCCCCAGGTGTCAGTGGGCTCTGGAAGTCAGCCAGGTTGTGAAACTGGGTGCATCTGGTACAGACAGAGCTCCCAGGTCCTGCATGTGGAGCTGCTGCTGTCAGGAGAATGCAGAGTGGGAAGTCTGTCAGCCAGCAATGCTTCATATTTTGGTGGCAGGCAGTTTGTTTCCCGTATGAGAGGAGATATTTGCAGAGCAGAGCTTTTGAGCAAATGGAGATCTCTGTTTGAGGGTCACTGGCCACTTTGAAGCTTTGCTAAAACTCAGGTTGTGGTTGTCCCATGAGCTCTTAATGCGTCGCAGACAACTTTTATGAAAAATCTTTTCCTTAGGATTTTTCCTCCTGAGAAGCTGGGAGGCCTCAGGAACAAAATGTAAACAATGGTTATCTGCTGCTGTGGAATGCAACAGGTGCATCTGTGATTGGCCTCATAGAGTTGTTTCTAATTAATGGCCAATCACAGTCAGCTGGCTTGGACTCTCTGTCCGAGACAGAAGCTTTTGTTACCATTCTTTGCTATTCTATTCTTAGCTTGCCTTCTGATGAAACTTTCTCTTCTATTCTTTTAGTATAGTTTTAATGTAATATATATCATAAAATAATAAATCAAGCCTTCTGAAACATGGAGTCAGATCCTCATCTCTTCCCTCATCCTGAGACCCCTGTGAACACGGTCACATTAATGTCACTGCTGGGAATGTTCCTTTTTTTCTTCAACGTACAGAGCTGGCAGAAACAAGTTTTCCTTCTCACCTCATGCCCTAAATCTTTACCAAAAATATCACTAACTTGCCATTGTAACCTGAAATAGATGTCAGAGACCCAGCAAGGTCTGGAGGGGTATGAACTCTTTGGAGTGAATTGGGGAACTGTTCACCTTGGTGTAAGCAAGATGCAGAGGGCAGAGACATTGGTATTTTGACTGCTGCGTGTCATTGTGATGGAGTGGTGTTTAGCTGCAGCTGTTTGGGTCAGTGCTAGCAGTGTCCTCCTCTTCAATTACCCAAATCCTCCCTAAGTGAAGTGCTCTGGGGTGTTGCAAAGAGCTCAGTGGACTTCAGCTCTGCTCCTTTATTTGCTGATGAAAGCTCTGTTACTGTAGCTGAGGGGATGATGGGTACTACAGTTCCGGTGTGCCTTTCTCCTTGTAAAGCACACTGGAATTCTGTGTCACAGTGAGCACTTGGATGCAGCTTTGAACATAAAGCTCATCTGTCTTTCTCAGCAGGAGCTTTTCTGTTTGGATGGAGAGCTCTGAACAGTTGTGCTGCATTTTCCTTGGGAGAACAGCAAAAGCCTGTTGGGTTTGTCAGCCTGCATGGTGCCAAGTTCACCTGGCTTTAACTTTTGTTGCTGTGGCAGATGGAGAATTGGCTTGGTGAGGTGACTGAGATGAAGCACTGTGTGTCAGGGGCTTGGGGAGTCACACAGGGGCCTCTGTTGTGTGACATGCTCACTGCCTGCATGCATCTCTGCACAGACCTGAAGTGACAGCACGCTGCCTGCTCGCCCCCTTGGTGGCATGTGAGAGGCAGATGACATCTGTTCTGAACACCAGGCTGTCCTGCTGCCTGAAGGAAGGAACATGGATCTGCCCAGCCTGTCTGGAGCTGACAGCCTGGTTGGAAGCCTTTGGCATTGTGTGAAGTGTGCAGCTGAAGGAGAAAAGGGCTTGAGACCATTCCCAACCCCTCTGAGATGTAAAGAGCAGCTCTTCCTGGCTGCTTCTGCTCTCCTACAAGCTTAGCTGTGGCTTGGCTTTCCTGCTTTGTGGACAGCCCAAGCCACCATCACTGACTTTCTTTCTCCTTGTCTTTGGCACCAGGCTGTTGGTGGTGGCTGAATGTAGCATCACATTACATCCTCTTGTGGCCCTTCTGGAGCTTTCTTTAGAGCACTGCTGCTTTTCTTTTTTTGCCTTTTTTTTCCCAGCCAAGACACTGCTGTTCCCAAAGATAAGATGCAACACAGCTGCCTCTCCAGCACTGGATGCTGAATTTGAACTGTTGCTGAGCCACCTGTTCATCACAAGTGGTATTTCTGAAGCAGGACTTGAGACTTGCCCAGTTTTGGGATTAGTTGGAGCAGATACTCAGCTGTACTATTAATGCAATCTGGTTGGAGATCCCCAGACCCTGCCTTGGAGCCAGGCCATTCACTGGCCTTTCTTGACTGAATGTTTTTTAAAAGGGCTGAAATTGGGGGTGTTACTGCTAATAGGAGTTACAATATTGCTGCAGAAAAGCAACAACTTTCAGAAAAAAAAGGAGTATTTGTGGGAAAAAAAAAAAAAAAAAAAGGTGTTCTTTGTGGCTTAGATAAGTGCCCTGCCCATTTGGAAGTGCTGGTCTGTGTATGACTGATCATGGGCTCAGACTTTATGGTTGTTTTAAGGCAGCAGCTGCCCAAATCCTTCCCAATAGGGACCTTAGTCCACTGTAAGCAATAATTAGCCCATGGATGAAGAGTGAAGACTTGAAGGAATGGTAGATGCCCACCTAGAGAAGACCACATTGTACTGAACCTGAATATAAGCTGTGGTCTGCCAGAGATTAAATGTTGTATATTAACCTGGATGGAACTATGCTGTTTAACCTCAGAATTATTCTTTGGCAATATGATTAGATTTATTAGCCTTGGCATTTGCAGTGATGCCCTTTCACAGCGTAGCTTAGCTTTAATTAAGGTGGAAGCACTCATTGGACTGAGTAATTTCTGGAATGTTTGTGTTTCAAGACATCCTTATCCATACCTCTGTCTCAAAAAGAAAAAGAGCAGCTCTCCCTCTTGCCTTCCTGACAGATGAGTCTGACCATTTCCCTGGCACTGTAAAATGTTAAAACTTGTGTATATGTGTGTTTATGTATACCCAGGCAAATCACCCCACTGTTGTCAAGCTTTCCTGAGTGTTGTATTCACTCATGCTGTGGTTTAGACTAGTTTCCATCATGGCTTTGTGAAAGTTCATCACAAAACAAGTGCAGCAGAGCTTCATGGGAGTGCTTGGAAATTCAGCCAGAGGGTGGATGGCAAATGAATGACAACATGTGTTCATGTGCAATTTAGTTTTGGAAAAACAGATACAAAACTGGATAGCAAGACATTCAGTCAAGGCAGGCCTTGTCTTTTGAGTGTTTTTCTCAAGGAAAAAACAACCATGTGCTTTGAGAGAAAACCTCTGTGCAGTTCTGTACAGCTGTCCCCACTTCAGTATTGACCTCAGCAGTCCAGGCAAGGAAAAACTCAGGGAAGGAGATTCTCTGGAAGTTGGGCTCTCATGGGGAAAGGTCTTGGTGACAGTGGGCAACAGGGATATGCACTTTGTGTGTCCAGGGTGTTATCCAGACCTCAAAATAGCATCTCAGCATCTGTGAATAAAAGGGGAATAGGTGAGAAAGTTAAGGTGTCTGCTGGTTGATCTCAGCATTGCAGGCTGTGATGGGGCAGGAGAAAACAGCATCCTTTTGTCTGCCCACTTTATCCTAGGAAAAGTGCTGTTTGCTGAGTGATCCTGTCTAGTGGGAAAGCCTGTGTTTCCCACCTAGGAAAGCTATTTAGCCCCTGCTCTATTTCTGCACACTCTCAGTCACCCAGGAGCATGGGCCAGGTGGATATGTCTGCTTCAACTCCCTGCAGGCAGGAGCTGGCCCTGGATGCACGGAAGGTGAGAACCTGGCCTCACCCCAGCTGGCTTGCAGAGGAGAGGCAGAGCTGCTCTAAAAGTGATTGTACAGCTAGAGATGACCAAGAATCCCCTGCAGTTCCACCCCAAATAAATGGAACACATACCTGTTGAAGGTTTTTTTCCCTCTGGAAGTGACATCTGTCCAGGCTGGGGTGATCCCTCTTCTCACACACGGTGCGTTTGATTTCCACGTGGAGCATGTACTTCAGCCCTCTGACTATCTAGAGAAAGCAGTTTCCTCCTTTAGAGTGAGGGCAGGGGAAAGAGATGCCAAAACTTCGGCTAGGAATCAAGTGCTAGAGCTGGGAACTGTGTGTCACCCACACAGAGCCCTCCTGTGTAGCAGTGCTATAGGGGACAGCTTCAGCAGCCCTGAGGAGGATCAGGGATGCTGTGCCTTGGATATGCCATACAAGGGTCAGTTAGAAGATGGTTTGGAGAGCCATCGGGAGCCTGCTGCTCTTACCTGTACCATGGCTTGCTTTATCTGTGATTCCTTAAAGAGGAAGAGGTCATTGGAGCTGTTGTTGTATCTGTAGACCCCAAAGCGAGCGGCCCTGCGCACCTCGGGGCTGTCGGTGCTCACTGGCACAGGGAAGCCAGGTCTTATGGTTGAGTGGGGTGGTGTAACATGTGACCCTGAAACAACACCAAACACCAGGGTAAAACACAGCAGGGGCATGAAAGGGTGGGAGCTTCAGCCCTCTGAACCAATGCTAAACCCTTTTACTCATCCTATGCATTTGGAGGTCTCTGCTCGCATCCATTACAAAGTAGTTTTCATTTATATGACTGAAATGGTGAAACAGTCCCAGGAAATGAAGTGACATAAAGAGATGCTGCCAGAAGTGAAAGCAGAGCTCAAAATTACTCAGAAGAAGCCAGAGTATCACAAATTCTATTTCAATGTCTCTGTTATAACTCCCGGTTTATAAAAAGACCAGTTTTGAAACTGCTTATAAAGATAGGCCAGATGTTGCTCAGAGTGCAGTATAGTTTTGATAACATATCAAACACTGGCTCCAGAGTCCTGCTGCTCTTAATTTGCATATCTTATCTTACAGATACAAGTTTTTATCCCACATCCCACCCTTAAACCTTTGATGGCATCTTGAGGTTTTTATGTTAGAAGGATTCAGATGTGAGGAAGAAATTCTTCACTGAAAAAGGGTGGTAAGACACTGGTACATGTTTAATCATTGGAAGTTTTCAACTCCAGGCTAGGTGGGGCTTTGAGCAAGCTGGTCTGGTGGAAGGTGTCCCTGTCTGTGGCAGGGCAGTTGGAAGTAGATGGTCTTTAAAGCCCCTTCTAACCCAAACAATTATATTATTACCAAGGTCATGGAGTGGAGAAGCAGGTGTGCAGAAAATGGAAATTGGGGAGTGTGGGAGTTAACCCATGACCTTTCACATTAGAGCAGTTCATAAAACCATTTACTGTATATTTTTACTTGCTTGTGTAGCTCTTTCCCCACGCACCGCTTATTTTTCCATCATTTTAAAGAAGCTCAGACCTTACAGTTGATGTCACTATTTCACCCTCTTTTACATTTCCTTTCCTCTCCATTTTCCCACTTCTGAAATCATAGAAGAGGAAAAAAATCCCCAATCCTGGAGAAGGTGCCATCCAGCCACTGCCAATGCCCAGGGCTGCAGGTGCAGGACGTGACCCTGTGTGCGTGCAGGCAGCGAGCCTGGCTGTGCTTGTGCACACAGGTGTACACACAGAGGATGTATTCAATCTGCTGTGAAAGTCAAGCTTTTTATCACCTCTAGCTTTTTTTCACAGATAGATCTCTCACCCCCAGCCAGCTGCACAGAGCATAGGCCGTGCACTTAAACCAGTTTGCAGGGGCAGCTTGATGATCTGAAGTCTATTAAAAAAAATAAAATAGCCAAACCAGAATTATGTAACATCAACGGCATAGAAGGTGACAAAAATTTATCACACATGTTGCTTATGCACATCCCACTTATACTGTCACGTCCTTCTCACAGGTGTTAATTGCTGCACCCACTTGTAACAGTGCTCAGGGATTTACACCTTGACCTGCAAAGGAGAGACTCAATTCCACATCCCTCCTCAACCCAAGGATGTCCAAATCCATCTCTCTTCCTGGCTGACACCCCAACTTCCTTAAAGACCCCTGTACTTTCTTGCAGGTGGGAGCTGAGAGACCCAGGCCATGTGTTGCAGAGGAGTGGGTGTTCTGCAGGTGGCTTTTGTCTGCTGTGGAGCTGATGAGCTCTCCCGTGCCATGCCTCTGATCTGTGTTTGCACTATGGGTGTGCAGCCAGTGTTTTGTGGTGTTTTTTCACCCAACAGCCCAGAACCCACTTGTAGGTCCCAAGACTACTTATCGATGATATTTTCACCCCCAACGAAGGGAGAGAAATGATGCTCTGACTCCATCTTATCAGAAGGCTAATTAATTACTTCATTATACTATGTTATTCTGTATTATTTTACATTACATCTAAACTGAATCTGCCAAGCACTCAACTGCACTCCACTGCACAGAATTTTGTGACTGTCACCCAACAGTCCCAACACACACACACACACTCTTGGCCCCGACAGGCCAAGGAAACAAAACCCCATCACTTTGGGTAAACAATCTCCATGTTGCATTCTACTTTGGCACAAACACAAGCACAGCAAATAAGAATTGTTTTTCCTTCCTCTGAGGTTCAGAGAATGTGAAACCCAGAAATATTCTTGGGAAGAATTGTGCTTTGCTTGTCTCTGTGAGGAGGAATGTGGCAACACCTATTCTCTGTGGGATGGTGTCTTCTTGCTGCAGCAAGGGTGGGATTTGAGAATCACAGAAGCTTGTGACCATCCAGCCTTGGACCAAAGGTGTTTCTCAGGCAAGCACATCACACACAGTGCTCAGCTCATGGGTAAAACTTTTCACAGGGGTTTAAGGCACTGCCATCCACAGGTGATTGAGGAGGGCCATGCAGGACCTGTCTGCAGGCAGAAATGAAGCTCCAAGCAGAGCAGAACCTTGGTCTGCCCACCAGGCCAGCAGTCCTGTTGTCCAGAAATGCCATCTTTTTCCTGTGCCATCAATACCAACCCAACAGCTATAGGGACCAGATTTTTCCTGACCTCACTTAGCAGCTGGGACATCCTGCCAGGCTGAGAGCAGGTTGCTGCCCTGGGCTTTTCTTGCTGCTCCCCAGCACCTTGCTTGAATATCTGCTCTCACACCTGTTGGAAAGTCAGGTGTTGCAGTGTTGACATCAGATACTGTTCTTTGCAGAAGGAGGTGATAACCACAGCCCCTTTCAATCTGTACACAATGTCCTTTTGTGGCTTTTGAGAACCTCTTGAGTCATGGTGACGTCTTTTATAGGCCTGAGGTGAATGAGACTGGCTGAAACCACACTGTGTGGATGGAAAGAAAACTATTATGTGTGTTATTCAAACCAAGAGTCAGAGTCCAAGAGCCCTTGTTCCTGACTCCAGTGCTGGGAGATCCAGCAGTGTCACACATGGCCAGGCCTCTGAAATGCATCACCTGGAGAGGCGAGCGAGCTGGACAGGTGTTGTAGACAGGTAGACTCAATATACCATGTGTCGTAAGCAGGGGAGAGGTTATAGGATATATTTCTCCCCCAGCTTTCACTAAGGAGTACTGGGTGTTTTACCTCGTTCACCTGATACAACTTGGTGTTGAAAACTACTCATACCAGAGCAAAGTGGGTATGAAATCTACTGAGCCCTCATGGGAGATCTTTATCCCACCATTTTCCTCTCAGATTCTTTAGGGCTAGGATTTGGTTTTCTTTGTGTGCTTTCATTCCCATTCAATGTCGTGGCAAACACACAGGTCTGAAATCACTTTCAGTGTTTGGAATAGTTTGCAGCACTCTATTTCCAAACCCCAGGGACTCTCTGGTGTGAGGTACCTGTAATTCTGATTTTTTTCTCTGCAGCCTTTTCTGACCGTTTCATCTCTGGCTTGTCTTTAGTGCCATTTCCTGCAAATTAGAATTTGTGTGAGGTGATGGCCCCATTCCAGGCACACACAAGGCAGATTTGGCTCAGAGGGCAGATAGCTCTGCAGGGCTCTAGGCATGCCAGCATTCCTGAGACATCCAGGCTGTGTGGGAGCAGAGGCACAGCATAACTTGGCCAGGCACCTACCACACTCAGAGGGCACGAGTGTGTGATCTCACAGTCTGAGCAGACAACTCTTGCTGCTCTAGGGGGAGATGCTCAGGAGCAGAGCATTCATGTTCAGAGCCCATCCTTGCTCCTGGATTTGGAAACGTCAAGAGAGAGATGGAAAAGCCAGCCCTCCTCTTGCTCCTTCTGTTGGGCAATAGTAGGGTTAAACCCTTTGCTTGCTCAAAATTAGCTGGCAACCATCTGTTATTAAGCAAACAAGGGCTGGTTTTGCAGATATGAGTTGAATGTTGCATTAAGAGGCTCTCTATAGTGCTTTCCTCCTTGAGGATTGCTTTGGGGACCTTGTTCCTGCAGTCTGAGAGAGCAATCATTCCTGTGGCTGCTCCCTCCCAGGCTACAATGAAACAAAAAGCAGATTGCAACGTGTTGATTTGTTTTTTTCTACCAGATGCTTTGAAAATCTCCTCCCCATTTCTCCCTCCTTTAAAAACTTCCTCCCCCTAGCAAGGCTAAGGCTTTATCTTTACATTTAAGATGTGGCAGAGTTCCTGCATGCCTCTGCAGCCCCCAAAGGAAACCACAGCGGTACAAAAAAGCTACTGGCTAACCCAACACCATCCCTGAGTTCTTTCTGTATATGTGAACCAAAGTAATGCTGAAATATATTCAGTAGTACTGGACCAAAACCTTCAGAGAAAAACACTCATGTCTGCAGCTCCCATTCTAAAGATTTAAGGCCAGCTGCAATCAAGAGAGTTCCCTTGCTCAGCAAAGAAAGAAATGAAACAGGTTAATGCTTCATTAAAAGTCAGCTAATCTGCACTCAAGTGTCCATCTGTACTTAGCAGTCAGATTGTTACCCGCAGCCTTTAGATTTAATAATCAAGGTCACGCAGAGTTCAAACACTGACAAATGAGTTAAAACCATAAATTGACTTTAAAGCCCCTAAATGATATCCCTGGACAGCATGGTTCACTAGACAAGGAGAAAGTCTTTGGAGCAGTTGGGTTTTCAGCTGCAGCCTGAGCCCTGCAGTGCTGAGCCAGCACGGCAGCGCTTGGAGAAAGGCTGTTACTTACCACAGCACCACATAGCAGCACTCACAGAACGTGAACCACAAGGAAAACAGCAATTATTTCCCATTCTTACCGCCTGAAGTCCCGGTGAAGCTCCAGAGTGCCAAGCAGCAAAGTGCAGCAAGGCTGCAGGGGAAGTTCACTGCCATCTCCACCGCTCCACAAGAGGAGCCCGACTGCCCAAGGAGTCACTGCCCTGCTTCCTGCCAGAGAAATGCTTCTGTGAGTGCTCTTATTGGCTGGTGGGGATGAAAAAAACCACCCTGAAACCCCCTGAATCGTCACAGCTCTGATGCAGGCTCTGTTTCCTGCTGATGACCACATACCTCGAAGCCCAACCACGAAGCTGCGGCTTGGTGACAGCAGCGCCAGCCTTGCATGAGACAGGGACTTTTGCTTTGTGATCCTCAAGAGCAACAGCGTGGACAAATACATGTGATACAGCACTGGAAAGGGGTGTGGGGGTGAGCAGAGTTAGTGTCATGTGCTTTAAGGGTCATGGGGAAAATTCACATTTAAGCAACAGTTAATGAGCCCTGGGGATGTGGCTCATGGCTTGGATTTGTGCATCTGAATGTGGACACCTGACAGAGGTGATGGGTCCAGGGTTTTGCCTCCCCTGATGTGGAGATTGGGGTTTGGGTGAGGGAGATGAGGAAGTTTTAGGGGTACCCATCCAAGGGGGCTGTGAAGAACAAAACCAGTGGGGAAAACATTTTGGGTTTGGTGGCAGGGCATCACACCCTCCATTTATAAAAGGTGTTATGACAACAGGAAAGGGCGGCATTAGAGAGGATCAGTTTTTTCTAGGTGATATCTAGAAAGAAGAGAAACAGGGGAGAGGGGTATTTTGTCCCTCTGTGGCTTGAATTATCCAGTGTAAGTCCTTGGTGTCTAGAAGATCCTCTCTAGGCATTGCTGGCCCATGCTGGGAAGCTTGAAAACCCAGGGAAAGGGCTGGGTTGCTAAACTTTGTGGTGCAGCTGAAATAACCAGCTGACAGATTCAGGAGACTGGGAGATGAAATGTTGTCTCACTGAAGGGCTGAGAGGGGTGGATATCACTCTGTGTGTGTGTGTGCATATGTTTCAGGTGAGCAGGAAGGTGATGGCTGCCTTTCACTTGCCCCAGCAATGCCCCTTTTTGAGCAGAGGCATCTTATGGCCTAATACAGGGCACTATGGGTGGTCTATAAAGGGCTGGAGGAAAATATTCTTAATATTTTGTTGTAGGAAGGGATTAGATAAATCCTCTTTCCAAATGTCCCACGGAGAAAGAATGGGGCAATCATGGTGTGTCACTCTGGTCATCAGTGCTTCTTGCACAGGTTGCTGAATCAGACTCCTGAGCCTGTGGAAAACATCGACACAGAATGGGAAGGGATTTTATTGAGGGGATTTTAATTACTCTCCCTCCTTTTATTTATTCTTTTTTGAGCTGTCATGGCAGCCTGACTACTGTGGCACAGGTAGGGACTCCATCAGGTGTCTTCAGCTCCTCCCTTTCTCCTGAAGAGCTGTTCTCTACATTTGCTACCTCACTGACAGGTCCTGGTGAGTATCATTCTAAGCCTACAGTCAGGTGCTCTAACGTGCAAGAAGGAGGTGATTGAGACCCTTTAAGGCCCCAAAACTTGCTTGATGAGACACTTAAAAGGGTTTTTATTTACTCTGAGATAGAGGCATAGGAGAAATGCTATCAAGATGTTCTCAAGGGTCAAAACAACTTAAAAAAAAAACCTTCTTTACTGGCATCTTTTGAAAATCAGCAAGTTTTGGCAAAATGTTTAGAGTACCCTACAGCAGCCTTCAAGTACCTAAAGGGAGCCTAAAAGAGAGCTGGGAGAGGGATTTTTGACGCAGTGACAGATCTACAGGAAATGGCTCTAACCTTATTGAAGGCAGTTTTAGATTAGATATTGGGAATAAATTCTTTACTGTGAGGGTTGTGAGGCATTGGCACAGGTTGCCCAGGGCATTGTGAATGCACCATCCCTGCAAGTGTTCAAGGCCAGGCTGGATGGGGCTTTAAGCAACCTGTCCTGGAAGAATGTGTCCCTGCCTGTGGCAGGGGGGTTGGAACTGGATGACCTTTAAAGCCCCTTTCATCCCAAACCATTCTGTGATTCCATAATAAAGCCAGACAGCCATTTCAAAAAAGCAGCATGTGTCTTCAGGTGACACATTTTTCCTGTCTGCTTCCCTTGCCCCTTCTTTCCATAAAAAATTGATCAGTTACAGCTTTTCCATTTCAACTTTTTCTAGTGCCCCTTTTATGATTTTGTTGAGGAGGTTTCTCTAGTTCTTTACTCTTAGGAGGAAACAGAGTGCTCACTAATGAGCAATACTATTAATAGTGCTAAGTGGTATTATCTAAAAAATCACAAAGAACATGACACCAAAAATCCCACCAAATCCCCTCCACCCTCCCCAGTAAGAGCCAAATAGCATCAAGCTCCTATAAGGCCACAATGTGCATATACCTGTTATTTTTCCTTTGGGAAATTTCCTGCTGTGGAATAAACCAGCAGCTGGAGACTGTGATGATGGTTGTCCCTGTGACAGTGTTCACAGGGGTTCTTGGATGAGGGAAGAGATGAGGATCTGACTCCATGTTTCAGAAGGCTTGATTTATTATTTTATTATATATATTACATTAAAACTATACTAAAAGAATAGAAGAAAAAGTTTCATCAGAAGGCTAGTTAAGAATAGAATAGCAAAGAATGATAACAAAGGTTTGTGGCTCAGTTCTCTGTCCAAGCCAGCTGTGATTGGCCATTAATTACAAACATCCAACATGGGCCAATCACAGATGCCCCTGTTGCATTCCACAGCAGCAGATAATCAATGTTTACATTTTGTTCCTGAGGCTTCTCATCTTCTCAGGAGGAAAAACCCTAAGGAAAGGATTTTTCACAAAAGATGTCTGCAACAGTCCCTTTGCAAAGTCTCATTCCAAGCAGGTGTCCCTTCCTGTGCCCCAAATCCATCTGCAGAAATGGAGCAGTATGATGCTGTGCCTGACATTCAACCCCAGAAAATGAGTCAGATACTTTTACCATTGAAGCTCCCTGAGGGTCACTGGTAGGAATTTCACCCCCTTTCCCTGGAAAGCATGTGTAGATCTCCTCTACACCAGCCCAGGGCACTTTGTGGAGTAGATTTCCCTCACTGAATTTCCCAGTGTGTGAGCAGGCATCCTGAGCAGGGAGAGGATGAGAACAAGTGGGCACAGAAACACTCACAGATTATCCCAGGGTAAACAGAGCGTTTGCTTTAAGCAAATAGCTACCCCGACCCAGTCTAAGTCAAACTTGTGATCTTTCTGCATTAAGAGGGATTATATGGAAGTTGAGAGACTTGCACACATGAAGAAGCCTCGTGTTTGTGTTTTTTTGGTGTGAGTAGGGGATGTTTATTGCAAGGGAACTTGCAAGGTTGTTACATTCTCTCTCTCACTGTTGGCCCGAGTTACAAGAGTCTTTGGCAACAGTGCAACTCTGGGGACTCTTCAGATTAAAATAGAAAAAACCAACCAAACTTCTATTATCCACAAATCAAGGATGTAATTTCATCCTACTTTGGACTGAGGAAGCAGAAAAGCCACTGTACCTGATATTTGATTTTCATTTGGAACATGAGGTGGACTTCCTCATCATCACTTTCTGCTTCAGTTACTGAGGGCCAGACATTTGTCCCTGCAGCACAAGCCAGCAGTTGCTACCACGCTTCCTGGATCAATGCCAGCAGGACCTGCAAGGGATCCTGTTGCAATTACACTCCTGTAAATGCAATCAGCATCTAGCCCTGCACCCACCATATTTCATTTTCAGTTCCCACTCCCTTTTTGTACTTTGTGGATCAGTGGGGACTGTAAGAAAAACTAATCTCATTAACTTTTGCAGGGAGATGGAGGGTGACTGGAGTGTGTTTGAATTGTGCATTCCAAGGCTTTAATTAAGATGCATTTACCACTGTCAATAGTTGTGGGGTTTTTTCCTTTAAATCTTTTTAACATTTTCTGGGCTTTCACCAGATCTCTAGGGCAGCTAAATTCGTTGGTGTTGCTTTAATGAAGGGTTTGTGCAAGATACTCCATACTGGAGATCTGCACTTTGCAAGGGCAAAGTATGTTGAGGTCCAGAGAAAGGATAGTTCAAGGAAGAGGCACCAGGATAAAGAATTCAATTGAGGATAAATAATATAAAAAATATAAAAAATATGTTGAGGTCCAGAGAAAGGATAGTTCTAGGAAGAAGGATAAAGAATTCAGTTGAGGATAAAGAATAAAGGAGTATTTTCAGTCGAAAGGAAAGGGGGAGATGTTAGAATATTAGGAGACACAAGACAGATGATGATAGACTTTAGACCTAGTTAACATAAGAGATTTGATAACAGGATGCCTTGGCAAAAGCAAATGGAACTTTGAAAATTAGACATGGATTGCAAGAAGATTTAATCAGACAAGTTTACCAGAAAAAGAAAATCCCATTAAACTCAGCAAGAAAGATGTTATATGCATAAGTTTGTGTATGTGATTTCAGCCTAATCATTGTAGTACACATCACTAGTGTCCCTAAAATTGTATATAAGTGCTTGCATCCCACAATAAAATCAAATTCTAATCACCAAGTCAGTCTCCCTTGTGACGGTGTTCACAGGGGTTCTTGGATGAGGGAAGAGATGAAGATCTGACTCCATGTTTCAGAAGGCTGATTTATTATTTTATTATATGTATTACATTTAAACTATACTAAAAGAATAGAAGAAAGGATTTCATCAGAAGGCTGGCTGAGAATAGAATAGGAAAGAATGATAACAAAGGTTTGTGGCTCAGCTCTCTGTCCGAGCCAGCTGGGCTGTGATTGGCCATTAATTACAAACATCCAACATGGGCCAATCACAGATGCACCTGTTGCATTCCACAGCAGCAGATAATCAATGTTTACATTTTGTTCCTGAGGCTTCTCAGCTTCTCAGGAGGAAAAATCCTAAAGAAAGGATTTTCCATAAAAGATGTCTGCGACACTCTCTGTCTCTCTCCATCACCAACATATAAAGAATATAAAAAATATGTTGAGGTCCAGAGAAAGGATAGTTCAAGGAAGAAGCACCAGGATAAGGAATTCAGCTGCTCCTCTGCCTTGCTACAGCAGGAACACCTCCCAGCCCAGCTTTTGAAAGTGGGAAACCACCCTGACCAGCCACGGGACACTTGACACCCTTCTGAGCAGGGTGTGGCTGAACGAGTTTGGGGAGGTGCAAGGGGAAGGAGCCCTGGGTCAGTGCTGGGGGCCCCATTTGGGAATTTGTGTCCATGCACACAGCAACAAGAGGATGCACAGCAGAAATTGGTGGGTTGACCTCCAAGCAGAGAGTTTGTCTACTCGCCTTTCCTGCCAGGTGCTCTGTAGCTCAGCCACCCTCCCCTGTGCCTCCACTGCATAAGAATTGTGAATTTTCAAGGGGATTGAGGCTCATGCAGCTGCATCTGCTGTTTTTTGTTTTCCTACCTGCAATAACTTCTGAATTTCTATCCAATATTAAAGCAGTCTGGGAGGCTTGAGGATAATCTGGTTACCATACATTTCTAGAGGAGAGATGTGAAGAAGAAATAACTTGGCTGAGGCAGGGCTGGGGGACAAAACAGTGCCTTTATTTAGTTTATCTGCCAGCAGCACTGCCAGCTGCTGTGAGAGATGGCCTATGGGTTGCACTGCAGGGGGCTGTGATATAGGTGAAGACCTCTCCATGTTTTATTTTGTGGCTGTTTTATTAATTTTGACATGAACAAACCTCCCATCCAGCTGAAGAGCCCAGATGCCTGGAAGTGTTGGCTCAGTCAGCTGGCTGGGGTCCTCTTTGGAGACCAACATGGTAAAATGGGACTTATCACACTGGAAAGTGACTCTTAGGGAGACTGCAGAGGGTTAGAGCTGCTGAAAACCCACCCAGGTGGCCAAAGCAGGGGTGGCAGTGAGAGGCTGCTGTCAAGGACCAGATGAACACTGGGTTTGGGGTATTCAGGATCAGTTCTAGCACAAGCCATGAAAAAGCAACTGCAAGACACAGTGAGGCACTGGCACAGCACAGCAATGCAACCCCGTGTCTGCAATGCAGTGTGTGCTGCAGGTGTCCCAGTGTGAGGGGAGAAAAATCTGTGTTTGAAAGTCCCTTCCACAGCCTGGTGGAGCTCCTCTGCCTGGCAGGTGCCCAGCTCCTCAGTGCTGGTGAGACTTGGTTCCTCAATCCACGAGGAGCAGCCACCAGCAGATCCAAAGGAGGGCTGGGATGTGCTGTCATACACAGGTGGCAACACCAGCAAGTGCAAAATGCTCTCTGGGCTATGAGGATGGTGTTGGAGAGTGGTGTCCTGTAGAGAGCAGAAAATCAGCTCCTAAATAAAAGTTAAACCAAGCAGAGCTGTGTGCTTGCTCTCGCTGCTTTAGGCACATGTGATGCCCAGGCTGAGGGCAGCAAATGAAATCCCCCCTCCATTCCCAGCCACTCTGCTTCTCCCTGTGGTTTGGGCAGAGGCTGAACAGCCACACAATTGCTACCTGCTGAAATCCATCGCTGAAAAAAATGTGGTTCTACAGGGAAAAAAAGTGAAGAATCAATCAGGGCTTAATGATTTTCCCCTGACTGCAAAATTGCTGTTTCTCAGCAATTGGAATCCCTGTCCTTCCTCCCCTGCTGAAAGGCTGAGGAGGTTTTAATCACAGGCATGGAGTGAAAGCTTCAAAGCCCTTGTCTGCAGACAAAAGGGGCTTCTCAAAGCCAGCTCCACCTGAGAGGGCAGTTGTGAACAGCCCCTGCTTTGGCAGTGCCTACAAAGAAATCCAGCTGGTTAACAAGGAAGGAATAGCTGTGCTTAAGTGTTATAAAAGGATCCAGAAATGCCACTAAGCCTCCCTGCTTCAGAGCACTGTGTGAGCCGTGCAGTGGTGGTCAGAGAACAATGGGATGTCTTTTTGCCTTGTCCTGAGGTCCTGTGAGATTTCTGCATTTCTTTTGGAATGAGCAAGTGCAGCTGGCTGTTGTGTACAAGCAGAGTGAATTTAGCCATGCTAGAGAGACTGCTTGGGAATTCTCTGTAGATGTTCTGTTGCCATGTCAAAATATATTGCTGTGAAATGAGCTCTTTCAGGTGCCTTGAATTAATTTTTTTTTTCTGTTTTTCATGAGCAATACACAGCCAGAGCAAGTGAGAATGCTTTGGATTGTGCTGCCATTAAGCAGGGCTGCTGCAGTGCATCAGGGGAGCTGTTCTAACACATGCTGTGTGCAGGGCATGGAAAAGGGTCAAGCTGTGTGTTAACTTTGATCTCCCTCTGGGGCTGTCTTGGTTTTCCAGCACATTTAGTAGTGCCTCATTTTGCAGTGTGTGTGCCCTAGGTGCAGCCAAGCCCCATCACTTCCCCCTGGGCCCATGACCAGAGCTCTTGCTCTGGCTCAAAGATGTAACTTCTGTATAAGACTGGTGGAGTGGGAAGCTGTGTGTCAGTGGTGCTGCCCTGCAGTCCTCCAAACTGGCTTTTTTGGGCTCTGCTTGAGGGTGGGAGCTGAAAAGTAAGGAGTTATTGTGATGGTGTTCACAGGGGTTCTTGGATGAGGGAAGAGACAAGGATCTGACTCCATGTTTCAGAAGGCCTGATTTATTATTTTATTATGTATATTACATTAAAACTATATTAAAAGAATAGAAGAAAATGTTCCATCAGAAGCAGCTAAGAATAGAATAGGAAGGAATGATAACAAAGGTTTGTGGCTCAGCTCTCTGTCCGAGCCAGCTGGGCTGTGGTTGGCCATTAATTACAAACATCCAACATGGGCCAATCACAGATGCACCTGTTGCATTCCACAGCAGCAGATAATCAATGTTTACATTTTGTTCCTGAGGCCTGTCAGCTTCTCAGGAGGAAAAATCCTAAGGAAAGGATTTTTCATGAAAAGATGTCTGTGACAAGTTATCTCTGGCAGAGGGAGCAGAGATACAGGAGGAGAACAGCCTTCCTTGAAGCTGACCCTCTCCTACCTCCCAAGCAGCTGCAGTGATCAGGTTTTCCCATTTGTTTCTGTTTCCTCAGGCTGCTGACCTCTCTGGGACAATGGGATGTCAGGCTGAGTCTGAGCAGAGATCAGTGAGCAGCTCTCTCAGTCAGGAAGAGCTTTCCCCCACAGAACAGAATGGCTTTGTCACAAGCTGCCAGGGGAGACCCATCAGCAGGGTGAGTACTGCAATGGTGTAAAGTGAGGCCCTGCAGATTTTCTGTGTGAGATGGAAAGGGCTGGGAAAAGTTAAAATTGACACTGAGGTGTGAGAAAAATTCCCTGGACACTCAAGGAGGTTGCTCTTCTCCTCCTTCTTGCTGGGCAGCCCACAATCACCACATGAGCACGATAATGAGCCAGAGGAGAGGGGAACTGCAGCCTTGTGTGTCTTGAGGTTGGTAAAAGTGGCCAGGAGACCTTGGAGCAGGCAGAGATTGGCACAGAAGGTGAGACATTTTTGGGATTCATTCAGAAGCAAAGGAGTTCATTTTCCTGCCCTGGCCTCCCAGGTGTGGAATGGGAGCTGTATCTTTGAGAAAAGCACTTGGACCTGAGCCGAACCTGAGCTCCTGTTGGCATAAATGCAGTTTTGCACTTCCTGTAGATAGAATTGATGCCAAATGGTAAATCACCTCCAGTACCTTGATGTGTCTGCCCAGCCTCAGCTCTAGGACCACACTGCTGAACTCTGCAGACCTGCAAGAATGCCAGGCAGCAAAAAGGGAGCTTTCTCTTCATTTACAGGTCTGTGACTCCTAAATCAGCTCTCATTTGACTCTTTTCCATTGTCTGTCATCTGTAGAGGGATAAGCAACAGAGTTCTGAATGCAAGGTTCTTGCATGTCCCTTTTTGCTCTAGTCTTGGACAAACAGGAGCCGGATATTATGCAGAAATTAAAGAACTGCAGAGCAGGAGGAGCAGGGTCAGGGCTGGCACCGGCTGAATTGTGGTGCCTAAATAAGGCTGCCAGCCTATTTAGTGTGTCACAAAGAACCTGATGAAATGACTGCCCAGGGAGAAGAGGTGTTAGAGGGCTTCCTAATAGGAAAGGATGTAATACCCAGTGACTGGAAATTGAAGTCAGCGAGAATCAATGTAGAAATATAATGTAGATTTTCAAGAGAGAGAGAGAGCAATCAGCCTGATTGCCAAGGGACTGACTTCTCCATCAATGTGAGTCTTTAAATTAAAGGGAGATGTCTTTAACAGCCTGCCAGCACAAAGGCAGGAGAATTCTGGGGCTTCATGCGGGGGTATTAGGTACAAAGGGACCAAGCAATCAGTCTGTGTGTGGCAAGTGCTGCACCTCCTCAGTGATGCTCCCAGGACAGAGCCTGCCTCTGGCTGAATATGTCTGGAAGAGAAAGGATGAACAGGACTAAGGAAGTGAGGAAGCTGAGCTGAAACCAGGCATTTCACAAATAAACCAAAGCCCTGCACACCAGTCTCCCCCAGAGCTGCATCCCTGGGTGCGTTGGGTGGCAGCAAGGGTCTCTACTCTTGAGACAGCATATGTGAGATAATCTGTGCCAATTTTGGTTTTGGAATGGGATATTACTGGTGTGGTTTCCTGATTCAAAATGAGCACAGCTCTGGGAATACTCTTGCTGTAATTTTACCTTCTCTTTTGCAGTTTTCTTTTTCATATTTTGATCGATCCACACTGGGAATAATGAAACCCCAAAACTCACTCTGACCCTTCATTTTTCAAGGACATCATCTGGAAGCTGTTTCAGAACATCTTTTGTAAGCTATTGCACTGCCACTTTCTAACCAGGAAACTATTATCACTTTAGAGAAAAATGTACCTCATATTTCCACAGCAGTTAGATGTGGTTTCCTGAGAGTACAGTCAGAGGTAACTTGTGGGAGCTATCATTTAAAATTTCCCAGCTTTTAAATGCTCTTAAAAAAAAAAAAAAAAGTGTCTATTTTAGCAATATTGTATTAGAAGAATGTGTGTTGGAATCTGTCATTATTAATCTGAGAATGGTCTGGGCTGTGCTGTGTGGGAGCATCCTCTGCTTGCTTCTCATTCCCATTACAGCAGTGCCCACAGGCAGAAAAGCTGATAAAAGCTGCGCTCATGCTTTTACACCAGAAATTTGATTTTTTCCTCCTCAAGTGCAGGCACATACACACCCTTGGAAGTACTTTTGGGCTTGATAACCTTGTCCACTTTTCAAGTGAGTTCCACATGAATTACACTCCAAAGGCACAGCAAAGGGCTCTGACCTGCAGCGAGGCTTGGTGGCCAGAGCTTGGGTGCATCAGTTGGAAGAACATCAGTGGGTTTTGACTAAAACCTGTTGGTTGTAAGGGATAAAGTTTAACAGAAGGCATCTCTCTAATAGGATTTTTCTCAGCCTGGTGTTCTTATTTAATGCAGAGATGTCTCTGCTCTTTTTGCATTACATCCCTCACTGAACCACTTGCTGTTATCTGCACATGAGTGCTGTACCTAGAGGCCCTCTTCACACTCAGCTTCAGATTTCAGATATTGTGGGAGCTTGGCTTTGTCATTAAAGAGAAAGAGAAGTTTCTTTGCCCACTCCTTCTCCTCAAACTTCTGTTTTGCTGCATATTATGCTGCACATATTCAGAGGGGTAATAAATTCAGTCGTTTTTGCTCTAAATGTAATTTCTCAGTAATTGCCATCTATTTATTTTTATTGGTAGCAATAACTTAACTTTATGAATGCAAGCTCTGGACTCTTTCCATCAGTGTGCAAAGCTTTGCTTAATAAAAGCAAAATTGCATTTGAGAAGGTTTAAATGAGGTGGTTTCAAAGAAATGCTATCATGGAATCATAGAATGGTTTGGGTCTGAAGGGACATTAAAGATCAACAAGTTCTAACCCCTCTGGCATGGATAGGGATACATTCCACTAGTCCAGGCTGTTTAAAGCCCCATCCAGCCTGGCCTTCACACTTCCAGGGATGGGACATCCCAGCTGCTCTGGGCAACCTGTGCCAGTGCCTCACCATGTTCCCTGGAAAGTATTTCTTCCCAACATTTTATCCAAACGTACTTTCTTCTCATTTAAAGCTGTTCCTCCTGGTCCTGTCACTACATGCCCCTTGTCAGAAGTCCTTCAGATCTCTTGCAGGCCCCCTTTCAGTACTGGAAGGCTGCCGGAAGATCTTCTTGTTGGTAGCCACATTGAGAAACTTCAAGAAAAACTCTGGGTAATTTTTGTCTACATTCTCATCTCCATTTTACCATCAGACCATTAAAATAAGTAAAACATCTCAGGAAAAAAAAAAGAGAGACACCAGAAAAAAAGGTCAATAAATATTAGCATATTTGAAATGTTTGATAAGAGTCTGTGCTGGCTTTTGATTACTGCTGTCTTTTATAAAGTTAGATCTGAATCTTTTATTGTGCATTACCAAGAGATAAAGCACAGTTACTGCTTGTGCAATTTGGTTCTGTACCCAGCAAAAACGCCTGTTCCTTGAGTCTGTATGCTACCAAAAGGGATAAGATTTTAATTACCAGACAGTAAAGTCCCTTCCCATTACATTTTCATGGTAATAGACCTAAAGTTATTTTTACTCACTAATTATACAGTGCCCATTAAAATGCCAGTGGCTGGGTACAAATTGGGGTCACTGAAGTTCAGAGAGGTGTTTATTTGTAAATCATGTGTCAGGTGGCCTGGGACTGTCACTTGTCCCATGCAAAACCATGGGGACAGCACTCCCTGTGGGATTCTGTGTGTGTCTGTCCATGCACTATGTCCTGTGTCTGCTGTCTGCTGCAGACAAGAAAGATTCCTGTGGGGTTCAGGAAGCCAGGAAGTGTGAAATGCAGGCAAGTCCTGTTTGAGCCCTATGCTGCCCATAAACAGTGAACCCATATTTTCAAGAACAGTGCTTAATCAAGGGGAGGAATGTGGTGATCACATATCCTCTGAATAAGAGAGACACAGCTCTCCGAGGGTTTTCCTGGGGAGCTGTGAGAAAGCTCAGAGAAAGAATTAGTACAATTATTATCTCAATCTCTGCACCTGCCAGGCAATCTCTGTTTGCCAAAGATGTTTACAAGAAGGGGTTGTCCGTTCTTGACCAATAGGTGAGAGAAGATTCCTAAATGCCAATCAGGTCTTAGGTCCACCATTGTTTCTATAAGAACTGTGGATTTCTTATAATAAAGTGCCTTTTCATGCCTTCTTATGGTGGAGTCTCTGTATCACCTTTGTCTGTCCCCAATACCCCTCTGGTGATAACTGGTGACCCCTTTGGTGACTGAGGAGAATTTAAATTCTCTTCCAGCTCGTTTGGGCCATAAATGAGCTTTATAACCAGGACAAAGTGCTGTTTCCACTGGCTGAGAGAATGGGTATAATGGTGGTTCTTAGACAACTCTATCTCATTGGTATAGTAGATCTGAAAATACAGTTATTTCCTGCAACAGAGTGGGGCCACATCCCCAGGGATGTTCCTGGTGCTAAAATGCCAAACCCAGACTTGTTCTGGTGCTTACTTGTAAAGCCTCGCCCTGAGCCTGATTGAAGGGAGAGTGGGGGTTCCTCCTTAGTCATACCTTCCCTGTGGTTTGTTCCTGAAAGGTTCCTCCCTTGCTCTCCCTGGAAAGAGCATGGAAGAGGAAAATATCACCAGCCAGGGTCTATGTACAAATCACAAATGGGATGGGACTGCTGGGAACGTGCCTTGAGCTGTTTTATTTTCCAGCATCACTCTCATTACCTGATTATGACAATGGGAAGATATCATCAGCTCACATCCCAGGCAGCAGACCGAGCACTTAATGTTACAACTCACTTTAAAAGTTTTTTGACCAATCACACAAAGCAAAAGCACATTGACAGTAGTTCCATCCAACCACTATAAGCACAAGTACCTTTGGTTAAAACAATGTTTGCTTATTTTGAATACAATACCTGCTTGTAAGCCTTAAAACACAATGCACAGAGCTCCATTATTAAGTTTAGAACTTCCTAATATCTCACTATATATATACTTTTCTGCAGCTTAGGTTATTCTAGATGAGCATTAATATACAGTCCATTGTTCTATTTGTCTTTACTTTTCTACTTCTTACATAATTTTTCTGCTGACCTATCCTATGGCTACTGCTTAGCTCTAATCACAGTTTTGCTGTCTCTGAGGCTTGCTTTTTGCAGCTTTCCCAAAACCCTCTGATTTTATTCCCACAGAAAACAGCATCCTGACTCATGCCTTAAGTACCTCCAGCTTTCACTTTGAATTTGGAAGTCACCTGGTGAGGTATGAGTGACACAGAGTTATTAATTCAAACTTCTCTGAAGTAAAACACGTGCTGGGCTGCGTGCAGACCACACCTCAGGGGATCATGGAAGACGATGGACAGGAGTTTTCCAGAGCAGAGCTGAGCATGGAGACACTACAGAGTGAGGGAGATGTGTGGTGGTGTTCACAGGGGTCCCAGGACGAGGGAAGAGATGAGAATCTTGACTCCACATTTCAGAAGGCTTGATTTATTATTTTATGATATATATTATATTAAAACTATACTAAAAGAATAGAAGAAAGGATTTCATCAGAAGGCTAGCAAGGAATAGAAAGGAATGGAATGATAATAAAATCTTGTGACTGACCAGAGAGTCCGAGAGAGCTCGACTGTGATTGGCCATTAATTAAAAACAACAACATGAAATCAATCAAAGATGCACCTGTTGCATTCCACAGCAGCAGATAATCATTGTTTAAATTTCGTTTCTGAGGCCTCTCACCTTCTCAGGAGAAAAGATCGTAAGGAAAGGATTTTTCATAAAATATGTCCATGACAGAGATGGATGCTTCAGCTCAGCAAGCAGCTCTGGGTCACCGCTGTCCACAAATCAAATTTGGGAAACTCCTGGGGGTTTTTCAGCGGGTGCTGCTCCGTTTGGGCAGCCAGGAAAGGAGCCCTGCTTGGCCATAGCATTGGGCTGTGGGAACAGCAGCATCAGGGAAGCGGGAATTGCTGCCACCACACAGCAGCTCTGCGTGGGCAGGTGACAAACACACGGCTCCTGACGACAGAGGGCACACGGACACAGTGCCACACGGGCAGAGCCAGCACAGTGCTGCTCTGTTCACCTGGCAGGAATGGTGCTCTGCTGCATGAGCCCGTGTGGGGCTTTATGTCCCTTTTGCACCAAGAATGACACAGGAACGGGCAGGAGGCAGTGTTGTAGAAAGAGCAAAGAAGGCTTCATTCAAGAGAACCGTGCAGTTTTCTAGAGCGATACGATAGATTCGATTTGATTGCCAACTAACATAAACATCTTCCTCCTACACTGTCCTTGAGAAGAATAGAAAGACAAAGTAGAGAAACACCACCTGTATGCCAAAACACAGGACATACCTCTGGCTGCCCTGGGTGACTCGAGACTCTGGCAGGGGGCTCAGAGACCTCGGCACAGAGCCCAAGACCCCTGTGCCTTCAATCTTAGCCCATGGAAACAATTGCCAACTTTGTGTGAAGATGTACAAGCCACAAGAGTTTGAGTAGAATGTTAGTGAATTTATCACAGAGTGAAAAAGTAAAATTTTGGGGTTTTTAGAATGAGGGTTCAGGAAGCAAAATGGAGGGATTTGGGCATGTCCTGTCCTTTCTCCTCCTTCTTAGCGTCCATCTTCTGCTGTGATGGTGGCACTTTTGGATTGGTTTAGAGTAGAGGCAGACTGTCTAACATAGGTGATAGGTATTGGTAAATTATTGTAAATAAAGTACACGTAATTTTTGGTATAAAAAGATAACATCACCCCAAGGGCGGTGAGTGTGCCATGAACTGATGTGCTGGATAGATCTCAGCAGGTCAGAGAGAGACAATGTATTAGATTAATGCAAATAAGCAACCTCTTGAGAATGAGAGCCTAGGAATTCTGCCTTCTTTGGTCTCAGGGCTGGGAAAAAGAGACTTTCTAACACCTCGGGGTTATCTCAACACCAGAGACCCCATCACCTGCAGATTGTTTATACTTAACAAGTTGTCACATCTTCACCACTCCCTAAAAATTCTCACCAGCCACTGTGAGAAACGCTTCCCGTTTCTCTCTCTCTGTCCCATGGCATCCACAGCTTTACCCGGATTTCTGGGGATTTTCCTGCACCAAGGTTTCAATTCTGAGTCTGCAAGAAAGGAGGAAATGGCTGTGAATAAAAACATCAGCATCTGGCCCAAAGAGGCTCCCACTTTAGCCAGTGGGCTGGCAGCAGGGAAACCTGGGGGGACAGCAGTGTTTTGTGTGACCAACTGGCCATGGCAGGCTGATTTAAACTCATCTGCAGGGCAAAGCCCCTCGGGAAGTGTGAAAAACGCCAATCACTTGCTTTTAAAATTTTAGAAGTTTAATAGTAATAAAATGGTTATAAAAATAGTAATATAATTAGAGTAATAATAATTTGGACAACTTTGATTAGGACAATACGAGACAACAGAAACAAAGAGTTATGGACAGTCCAGGTACCTCTTTCTGGGCAAAATAAGCCCCAAAAATGACATTAACAGAGAATTAACCCTTAAAAGCAACAGCCTGTGGCATATTCATACACCTCATACATGATGCATCAATTCCATTCAAACACAGGATTCTGTCTGGTCAGTGTCAGCTTCTTCCTCTGAATCCTGACAGCATCTTCAGGGCTGAGCAAGGTGGGAAGAACTCGATAAGAGAGCAATAAATTCTCTTTCTCTGAAAGATTCAGGTGTCCTGTGGCTGCTGTCTTGGTGTGAGTTCTTTCTTTAAAAAAAGTATCTTACACAGCATAGCTTCTATTTTAACATTATGTTATAACCTAAAACTATATTTAACACACTACTTAAGAGAATTAATACAGCATAACTTTCTGACAGAACACATATAATATTAATTTCAATATTTGCGAAAAGCTAATCATAAACTACGCATTTTTCACATGAAGGAAGTGTGAAGCCTGTGAATGTTTGCTGGGAAAATAACCAGCATCATTTAGAGTTAAGAAGGTGTGTGGGGTTGGGCTGGACCTCAGACTGTTGGCATTGAGAGCAATTTGCTGGAACAGAGAGGGTTCTGTCTCTGGGTCCTCAAAGTGTGACACAGATAGTTATCACTGCTCTGGATCTGCTCCCTGAAATAATTCATCTGTGTAAAGAGGTCCTGATCCTGCAATGGGCTCTGGGCAGGGAGGGACTCCAGTCTTCTAATATGATGCAATTTACAGGATCAGGACTCCACCTGGAGTTCAATCCTAAGGCACCCACCCACTCTGAGGACATGTGTTTACCTGCTTTCTGTGCCTAAGCAGCGAGCACACACGAGGTCTTGCCAGGGAAAAAGTTGCCTTGAGGTTTTCCTAAATGATACTGAACTCTTGCCTTGGTGTTTGGCTGCTTTTAAAACGATTCTGCACGTTCTCCAAAGAGATAAATCCAAAATCTCACTTCAGAGGGGTAGCTGTATTTCTCAGTGCTTACACTGAATCAATCAGCTGGTGTTGCACAAGAAATAGCTGCTCTCCAGTCCTTCTGAATGTTTTATCATATTTGGGCTGATGGCTGTAGCTCACAACCAACAAATCAGCAGGGTATTTTCCAAAAGCTGCTAAAGCAAAGCCTCTCTAACAGGAAGCTCCAGGTGTTTTGTCTGTGCGAGAGCCTGGAGACCCAGATTCCCTTGATGTACAAGGGAATTCCTGCAGGGAATGGGCAGCCCCATGCTTGGTGCTGCTGCCATTCCTGACCCAAGCTGTTAAACCCCCAAACAGGAGTCCCCATGGCTAGCAATCACCACAGCCTTTGTGGGTTTTTTGCAGCCAATCTGGTGGGCCTGACTGCAGGTTTCCAGGTGGGTAGAGAGAAGACACCCACCTCTAAAGTCTTCACTTTAAAGGTGACTTGCACAAACCACAGCCTGTGACAAAGAAGGAGATCTCCTATTGAATATTTGGCTTGGAAAAACAAAACAAGCAAAGCAGTTACAGCAACAACAATAAACCCAAAAGAAGACTTGCCCCTCTGTTCTGGACTTCTGAAGGATATTTGTGCTTGATTCTGTAGCAGAGGAGGAAGGAACTCTGTACTACCAAGGTAGACTGCATTTAGGTGGGGCTGCTGATTTTGTTCATGTGAGTGCTGCTGCTGGTGGTTTGGGGGCCAGTAAAGGCACTGTTCTTTGTTCATGTTGTTCAGTGTTTTGTAAGCATCTGTATCTTTAAGATGCAGACTTTGCTGTGTGGAGACACCCAGGAGATGGAAAGCTGGCAAAGAGGCTGGTGAGGAAAAACCCCCTGGATCTTCAAGCCCGTGGGGTCGCACTTCTGCTCACAGGATATGTCCTAGAATGAGCTTTAGAAAATGCTGTTCCTCACCAGGACTGTGTTTTAGGGTATCATAATGGCTTTCCTGGGGGATTTCTTACAAGAACTGCAGGTTTCTGCAGGACGGAGGCTTCCAACAGGGATTCAGCATCTTGCTGTAGTTGTGGGACAAGACAACAGTACTGACCTGTGTAACCACATTGAACACTGACCATTTCTTTCTACTGAAAACTATGAATGTGACTTTTAAGCTCCAAAAAAAGTACAAAGCCGTCATCCAAAAGTCTTGGGAAGTGCAGTTTGGCACCATCTCTTCCAAACATAAGATGTGTGCTTGTATTCATATTCTGCACAGGCTGCATAGCTGGTGTTTGATGGTGCATGTCTCAAAATCAACACTGAAATGAGAGGCCTAGATAGATTTGTTCTTTTAATGTGACTGTAAAGTGGAATTTGCTTCTAAAGCACCATGACATTGATTTCCCACAAAGTGACAGTCTTGTCTCATTACCTTGATTCATTTGTTGTCTGATGGATTTTAATAGCAAAGATCTGAATTTCAATGATTAACCCCCACCCCAAAAGGAAAAAGTTTAGATCTGTGTCACATCAGCAGCTTCAAAAATAACCAGTGTTTGGGAAGAAATTCACAGTATTGGAAGCCTGATGGCAGGGAGCCTCAAGCAAAAGGGAAACATTGAAGATGGAGAGATAGGGGAGAGAAATGTTGGATGGGAGAGGCATTAGCATTGAACAGGCAAGCACAATATCCCTATAAGGAAAGATCAACTCTATCTCTGTGTCCAGATATCTTCTGCTCTGACTTACCCCTGTCTGTGCTGTGGTACTATTTCCTTGGAGCGGTCTTTCTCATATTTGGGATTTCACATAGTGTGTTTTATGTGCCACAAAGAGTTCCAATTCCACTGGGATGTATTTGACTTAGGAACATAACAGATTCTGTTTCTGAGTAGATGGAGTGAAAATCCCCTCCACTAAACATGGGAGAAAGAAGGAGTTACTGCAGCATGTGTAGAGATCCAAAGGAATATAAGAGGGAAAAAACCCCTGAGAGTGGACAGAGATAGTGAGGTGAGGTTTGTCCACTGCGTTTTAACTTTCCTGTAACATCTTGGTTATCTGAGATCTCTGGGCTTATCTCCCTAAAAGTGGCAGCTCGGAAACGACATTCTCACTGTGCTGCTTCATCAAAGTGATGGCTGCTGCTTTAACGAGCTGCATTAGCCAGAGATTGATGGCCCCATTTGCAGCATGAAGGGTCAGTGCTGCTTGCAGCAGGGAAGCTCTGAGCTCCCCGGGGTTCCTCTGACAGGGGGTGTCAGGCAATGGCCAGGGAGGCAGAGCTGGTGCAGAGGCTGCTCCCCTGTGTCTGGGCATCACCCTGGGGATGTGGGCATCCCACACCTCCCATATTACACCTGCAGCCCTCCCCTGCACTGGCTCAGAGACAGAGTGTGAGTGAGGATTGTTCATTTTGGGGTCCCTTGCAGGAAGCTGTTCCATGCCATTCCCACAGGGATGTGTGTGTGTGGAGCAGCAGCATGGCTGAGTGATAAGAAGGCAGGTTAGATCTTCCTCTGGAGCCACAAGTCATCTGTCCCATCCATGTCTTCTGTCCCAGACCATGGGGTTGCCTCAATCCAGCACTTCTGCTTGCTCTTGAGACCAAAAGGGTGACAGGGAGGATATGGGGTCACTGAGTGGGTGTATCAAAGCCTACACACACTCTGCTTATGAAGTCAAGTCTTCATCCACTTGGGGAATTCTTCACATGCTTTTGGATGGGGAGTCAACACTGGCCTATTGTCACTCCTTCTGCAATGAAGGAGTTTTACATTCTGTAAATGTCAGGCAGACCCTTTGAATCAGGTGGTGTTCACAGGGAGGGATAACAGAGCTCTTGAGAGGAGAAAGTGAAGGAAGATGAGGCAGATGTTATAAACATGCAGTCAAGGATGGCAATGGTGGGGTGGAGCAGTGAATAACAAGAGGAGCTGAATCTCTCACAGGTTTCATGCTGGGAGCATCCCCAGGTATGTCAGCATGAAGTCTTGTGTCAGTTGTGACCACATTCATGTTCACTGAGCTGGGTTTTATTACCGAAGGCTGCAGCTGGATTCACGGAACTAAAATCTGTGATTTTCCTCTTTCAGAATTTCAAGAGATTTTCAGATGTTCTTAGCTGATCTTCATGCTTCTCATAGCCTGTATCTGACCATCTGTCTCCAATTAGTCCTTTCAGCCCTGCAGACTTCTCCCTGCAGTTCTCACACACTTTATCCTTTTTTTTCTGCTCCGTTATTAATAAAAGGAACATCAAAGCACTCTCAAAGTCTTGTTTTCCCTATTTGAGAAGGATAACTTCATCCATCTGGGAAGAGATGGGACAAGACAAATGAATCTTTTCCCTGAACTTCTCTTAAGAACCACATTTTTTTTTCTTAAGATGTATAAAGTGAGTGAGTGTTGTGGCAGAGTTCCTGGGCCAGACACAGAATAAGGATTCAGGAGATCTGGGTTCACTCTTAATCTCTGCTAAGTCATTTTGACTCCTCTCTGTTCATTAGTTAAAATCATCCATGTCATTACTTTCTTTTTGTTCTGGTGCTGCCAGGACCTGAGCAAACAAAATGGGCTCTGCACACTCTGCCCCCTTCCTGGGACCATGGATATTCTCAGGAGTGGCTCCAATACAGTGCAGATGTAACCTGGGATCATGGTATTGGGAAAAAATTTTATTTTAAAGGTGCCCTAAGTTCAGACTCTTTCTCTTGGTGTGATACTGACCTCATTTCCCTGCTTGACCCTGAACCTTTGTCATCAGCACAGAAGTGTCCAGTGGTGGCTGCTGTCTGTGGTTGCTCTCACTGGATGTGCTCTGCTCTCCTCATTCAGCTTCTGGTGGACTGTCTGTGTTAAAAAAGGAAAAAAGGAGCTCTCGTGGACCAGGTCTTGTCTTTGTGACAGGGCCCAGAAGAAAGGAGGTGCACAAAAAGTAATTTCTCTTTGAAAGTCCTTCCCAGCCTCTGGCACTTAAGGTAGGACCTGTTGAACCTGAAGGTACAGATGTGCAAGCCTGTCTTCTCTCAGGGCAGTGAATGTTGTAGACATTTGTGTGCCAAATAACTCTGATTAGCTCCCCTTCCCTGCCTCTCATGGATTCAAAGGCCATCTGTCCATCCTGATTCATTTTTTCAAGGGCAGATCCCCTGCCAAAATATGTGAAATTTATATAATTTGTCTCTATTGGGATATTTGGTCTATTTTGTCAACTAAAGGACATTAGTTGAAGATATTTACTAGAGCATCCATGGATTTGTTTGTTTGTTTGTATTTGTACAGCATCTGGATTTGTCCTCTGCTTCATTCTAGATGAGGAGAGTTATTTTACTGTAATGTGCTTCCTGCAAAATGTGCACACTACACACGTAAAGGACAAGCCTGAAGCAGCAAAGAACAACCTTTCAATAACTCTTATGGCCCATTAGCCACATGATGACACCTGGTAGGTAAAGGAGGCACTCAGGAAATTCCATGAAAAATTATTCTGAAAGCTTTTGTAAAATTGTGGGCCTGTGTGTGATTTGTGTAATTAATGGACAGTATTGTTTGAACATGGCATGGCTGTTAAGGATGACACGCTCAGCCTCACCTTTGTATTGTGTAGGAACATGCTGAGATTAATTTTACATCTATTGTCCATCATTTGCAGAACTCTGTGCCTAGGCTTGCATAGTTAATGAGTCCCCTGGAGTCCTCGCTTTCAGCTTTAATTTCCTCCCTTTCTGAGCAGAGAGGAGTCAAATAAGTGAAAAATCCTATGGACAAGGGGGAAAAAGGAGGTTAAAATTCCCATTTGCTGTATTTGGGGTGAAGCTTTGATTTTTGCCTAGGGACTTTGTCCTGGACAAATGTGCATCTCTGAAGACCTTGCCAAGTCCCAAAGCAGTGTAAACCAAAACTGGGTGCTCAGGGCATGAACCTCTAGCTCTCCATCTGAGAATAAAGCTTCAAACATTCCTCTTCTTTCTCACTTTAAAGGAACCTCCCTATTGTGGAATTATGGAATTCTTTAGTTTGGGAAAGAGCTTTAGGATCACTGTACCCAGCTTTTAGCCATCCTTGCTCTTCTGGCCAGCTCTGCCTGAAGAACCGTATCCATCCATCAAAGCCCTCCAGGCACATGAGCCTGCAGGCACCGTGTGACAGTGATCCAAATGAGTTCATGGCCCTGGAGTGCACTCAGGCTCCTAATTCCTCCTGTTTGTTCCCCATGCTCCATGGATTAGTGCTCAGCACCTCAGAGACACATCCATTTAAAAGAAGAATATGTGAATGCTTTTTTCCCAGCAGGGAGACGCCCATTGCTGTTACTCAGCACTCACTTCACTCTCTCTTTTGGTGCCACTGTATGATTTAGGCTCAGTTTCCTCCAACACTGCTCAGAAAACAGCTCCCAGCCCCTCATGATGTCAACATCATGGCACTAAATCTATTCTGTAATTGCTGACCTGAAAGTGCAGCAGCAACCTTCTTCCTGGTGCCTGAAGTCACAACTTACAGCCTTTTCCATCACTGGAGTCTTTGTTTTCCCAACCCACTGAATACAGGCTCTGAATTTTCTTCCTGCTGTGTTGTTGGGTGTTTGGAGTCTTGGAGAAGATTCTGTTCTCTTTCCTATAACATCTGATGCTGTGCAGACTTCCCATCTCCACCTGCACTTCAACAAGGTCCTTCAGGCATGAAGACTCCTTCTCCACCTCCAGTCTCCCAGAGGAATTAAACGTGTGTTGGGGCAGCTGGACTCTGCTGCATCACCACCAGTGCTAGGCACACACACATTGTCCCCAGCAGAATTTCTGGATTCCTTCTATCTGCTCTTCTTTGCAAAATGCTGCATCAGTTTGCACCTTCTGCTAGAGTGGTGCAGCCCAGCTTTTGATTCTGTGTCACAAAGCACAGACTTGGGTGGCAGAAACAGAAAACTTCCCTCATTCAGGAGCTCAGGGCACAGGAATCATGGAGCAGAAGGAAGACTCAAATGGCACCACTGCAAAGCAGAGGTTCTTCCTCCTCTAAGCCCCTCCTGTCTGTGTAGGTCCCTCTGCACGGAGCTCCACCACTGTCTCATCCCTGCCAACAAAACCCAGGCCAAGACATTTGCCTGGCATGCAAAACTTTAGTCAGAGCTCATCAGGCCAAGCCAAGTGGTAAGGCATGAACTGCAGTGAGGCAATGGACTGAGGCAGTTTTCTTCTGCCTGGGCTAAAATTCATTGCATTTGATGACTTCTGTGCAAAAATGAGGGCAAAAATGAGCTGGTGTTTGATGGGGAAAAATGCAGTCCCATCCAAAGCTGTGGTAGCAAAGGAGGGGCTTCCCTGATATCTACAGGTTCATTCCTGGTTGGGGTGTGCTGAGCTAATTCAGCTTGCAGCTGAGCCTGTTTTAGAGACGTCTCTGCTGTGCTGGGTCATGAACAGAACAGCTTTCTTCCATGTACACATATGGACCTTTGTTGAGTTTGTGAGGGTCCCCAGGATGAGGTGAGAGATGAGAATCTGACTCCGTGTTCTCAGAAGGCTGATATATTATATTATATTATATTATATTATATTATATTATATTATATTATATTATATTATATTATATTATATTATATTATATTATATTATATTATATTATATTATATTATATTATATTATATTATATTATATTATATTATATTATATTATATTATATTATATTATATTATATTATATTATATTATATTATATTATATTACGCTATACTAAAACTGTACTAAAGAAAGATAAAGGATACAGACAGAAGGCTTAACAAGAATGAATAGTAAAAACTCATGAGTGATTCCTCAGTCTGACACAGCTGGACCATGATTGTCCATTAATTAAAAACAATTCACATGTTTGGAGAAACAATCTCCAGACCACATTCCAGAGGTGCAAACAGGGAGAAGCAAATGAGATAACATTGTTTTTTCTCTGAGGCTTCTCATCTTCCCAGGAGAAGAAATTTCAGCAAAGGGGTTTTTCAGAAAATGTGACAGTGACAGACCTTGCTGCTGTTGGTGTGTCCTGCGAGTACCTTTCACTCACAGCAGCTGAAAGAGCCATGAAATGTTTTTCCTGCACTCTGATGGCTGATTGTGTGAAAGCTGCCATCCGAGGGCCAGGCTAGAGGAAATTGTGGGACCTGAGGATGGAACAGATCAAGATGTTCTCTGCGTTTTGGAGAGAACAGGGAAAGAGGACAGAACTTGGGAAGGAAGTAGAGGACAGGAAAAATGCACCCCTCTGGCAATAATGAGAGGAAAAAGCCAACTTTTGCTCTCAGGGCAGGGGACTGAATGGAACAGCAGGCTTGGAATTTGCAGGTAAACTGCTTTCTCTGTAAAACTTTGAATAAAGTATGATGTTGAGATGCACCCTGTCAACAAAATCCAAGAAAATCTGCCTTATGCATTTCCTTCTTCTTGCCTAAACAATGCTACAGGCTATACAAGAGCCTAAAATCTCTGAAGACGGGTTTGCTGCTTCTTCCAAGAAAGCAAATGATATTGCTGGGAGCAGCTTTGGGTCAGACAGGGCTTGGTGTAACAGTGCAAGTGTAAGATTCCCGAGCTTGATGCCATCTGCTCACAGAGAGCATTGGATCTCTGTAAAGATGTCAACAAAAAAGGCTTGGGAAGTTTGTGGAAATGAGGAGGGGAAACAGCAGGCTCCAGAGTGTAGGAAAATTACAACTTTTCTGTGTGACTGTTGTTGTCATGAGATTTGTCGCTCAGTTTTTAAAATTCTGCTTCCTTCCCGCTGACCACTGAGAAGTGTTAGCAAGAGGAAATACGTAAGTTAAACTGAGAGAAATATGGGACTAGCAGGACAAAACCCTCCCAAACTGTCACCATCATATTTTCTGAAATATCCCTTTGCCCAGGATTCTTCTCCTGGGAAGCTGAGGAGCCTCAGAGAAAAATTAAAACAATAATTATCTGATTTGCTTCTCCTGTGTTTTGCTGCTTTGAAATGTGGTTTGGACATTGTTTACCAACAGGTGATTGTTTCATTGGTTTCATGGGAATTGACTTAATGACAAAGCATGGTCAGGCTGGGTTGGGACTCTGGAAGGAGTCACGAGTTTTTAATTATTATCTTTTTAGCCTTCTGTCATGTATCCTTTCTCTATTCTTTAGTATAGTTTAGTATAGCATTCTTTAATATAATATAGTATCAAAAAATAATAAATTAGCCTTCTAAAAACATGGAGTCAGATTCATAATTTCCTCCCAACAACAGGGGACCCCGAAAATACCACACCCAAACTTCCATATTGTCCTTGAAGACATCACTTGTGAACCCGCAGAGAATCAGGCTTGGTGAATTAGTGGAAGAAAAACAGCTACTGAGCATTACACCTAGGAGCTATAAAATCTCTTTGATGCAGCCCCCCAATACCTGTGAGGTAACCTGTTTAAAATATAAAATTGTAAAGCAAATGTGAAATTTAAACCCCAGGTGGTAGACTCAATAGGAATATTCTTTTCTCCAAGAATCAAGATAATTGTACATTAAAGTATTCTTTTGCTCTAACATTAGTTTTGCCTTTCTCTGAAATATGACATAAATATGTTTGAAATGGATAATCATATCCAAACCATTTCCATTATCAGCTAAGAAGATTTGGGTGTTCTGTTGCAGTTAAGCTGTTTTAAACAAACACTCACTCTTGCTGTGCTGTTTTCATGCTATAATGGAGGTATTTAACAGAATGCAGAAGTTTATCCATTCTTCCTCCTGTAGAAAATAAAACTTTGCTGTTTTACAGCAGCTGATGTTTGAATACACAAAACCCACTTTTTCTATATGCAGATTGTCTGTCACAATATTTAGCTAATTGAAGTTGTTGCTCACTAAAGACTAACTTTTTTTCTCCCTGAACCTCTGCTCTCCTTTTCACCTCTGACAGGTACCGAGTAGTTTATTTGCAGTAAGGAGTTTGAAGCTTTGGCTGCCCATGGAGCTGCTTTGGGGGTAAGAAGGGGCCATTTCCATGCTGCCTGACACACAGCTGTGCTTGTGAGAGGTCAGAGGCACAAGGGCAGACTGGCAGCCCCTGTGTCACGAGGGCAGATTTGGAATGGATGATGAGCAAGGCTGTGAAACTCATTTATGTGGTTTATGAGCTGCACATCATGGTCTTACTGGGTCAGATTGCACGAGCTGAGCAGGCTCAGCTCCCAGAAAAATGTCCCAGGAAAATGTGCTTGTCTACCATCTCTTTGTAGCTCAATATTTCTTCCTCCACCACGGTGCCTGTTGGCTGCTTTGATGTGTGGCTGTCCTTGAAAGCCAAGGGTTGGAATGACAGATGATGGGGTTACAGTTGTGGTATTGCTGGAAAACAAATGTACTCTAGATCACTGTGACAGGGATGGCACTTGGCAGATCACCAAAGTTGGCCTTTTCCTTATTTTAGTTGCAGTCTGTTTCACTCCAAAGCGTTTTTTTCCGTACTTGTGATGGTGCCCCAAGAAAAATGTACAAGGTTGCTTTGTGTGTTAACCTCTAGACAGAACTGTTTCAAAAGTGTGTGCCCTGGGAGCAGAGAGAGCTTGATTTGTGCTCTCAGTGCTCAGGGATAACCTGGGTGATTTCTGAACTGTGAAGAGTACTTTTCTTTGTGAACATAAGGTGTACATTTTTGTGAGATGAACAAACCTGGTTTTTTTCCCAATGAGTCCTGTTTCATTTACTTTTATGAAGTGCTCCTGTACAGAACACTGTATGACTGAATTTTACCTGAGGCTCAATTAGTACATTGATTTTTAGTCTGTTATTCTCTTCTGCAGCTCAGTATTTGAGCTGTTATCAAAGCTGTAAGAAAATCTCCTTTCACTGTCCTTTCTCCCAGTGACCACAGGCCTGAAAGAAGACTATGCAAAAAAAAAAAGGAAAGCAAATTTAGAAGGTGCCTGAAATGCAACATGGGATGGAAAAGGTAGAAAAATTGCAGATTTTTTTTTTACACAATGACATTGAAGACAACTTTTTAACAGACCTGCTTTTATACTAATGTTCATTATAAAGTCCATGCTGGAAAAACTGCTTTGATGAAAAGACTTAAAACCTACTGCAGCAATTTTCATGCTCACACACAGGAACACGAGCTGTGCTTTGTGTTTCACTGAGAAAACTTGCATGAAAAGGTTCTGTTAGGAAAGCTCCTTTTTTCAAGCTTCACTTGTACAAAATCCTTCTAAGGGGAGGTGCAGAGCAGCATAGGGGTGCTGGAGAACAGGCTGCCAGTGCTGAATTTGTCTGCTGAGACACATTTGTGGGTCTGGAGCAGAATGTGGAGGCTTGGTGCATGAAGAGGTGCTGGAGAGGGCAGCAGCTGTAAATGTGAGACACAGCAAGCAAAGCTAAGCAGCCCATCTCCTAGAGGCTTAGCAGTGGGATATACATGAGTGTGAAAGGGGCAGAACTGCAGCCCTTAAAGCAAAGATGTCAGCATGAGGGAGACTGGTTCCAGAAAAGCCATGGGCAAAACCTCCCAAAATCACTCCCCATCAGTCTGTTGCTGCCCAGGGTGGCTCACAGGGGTTGTGCTAAGCTGTTCTCCCTTTCAAACCTCTGGCTTTAAGACCTTCAGGGCTTTGCTAACTCTGCTCCTTCAGCAATCATCTAGCATTGCTCTTTCTTCTCCCTCAGGACTTGTTGCACTCCTCATCTCTATTGCTTTTGGTTCTGAGAGTTATCTCCTTTACCTTGTGATGGGGAAGATTAACGCCCTAATTTTTCTGGCCATTTGGGCAAGTCCAGCACAGGATGCAGGAGCTGGTGGGAGCTGTGGAATTACATTTTTCCTACCAGTGACACCAGCAGTGTCTGTGAGATGTTGCTTTCCTGGTCCCTCAGCAGTGGCTCCAGTAGTCTGGGGAGGTGTAGGCATGGGATAGAAATGAGATCTACCCATCTACCCAGTCTGTCCTGTGTGACAGGATTGGGGAAGAGACAAAGATCTGACTCCATGTTTCAGAAGGCTTGGTTTATTATTTTATTATATATATTACATTAAAACTATACTAAAAGAATAGAAGAAAAGATTTTATCAGAAGGCCCGCTAAGAATAGAATAAGAAAAAATGATAACAAAAGTTTGTGGCTCAGGCTCTCTGTCCGAGCCAGCTGGGCTGTGATTGACCATTAATTACAAACATCCCACATGGGCCAATCACAGATGCCCCTGTTGCATTCCACAGCAGCAGATAATCAATGTTTACATTTTGTTCCTGAGGCCTCTAAGCTTCTCAGGAGGAAAAATCCTAAAGAAAGGATTTTCCATGAAAGATGTCTGTGACAGTCCCCCATTCAGTGGGGTCAGGGAAAGGGTAGGGCTTGGGCAGAGGGTAAAAGTTCCTGTGTCTTAAAGGGCACAAGTTGAGCTTTCTGAAGAGCTGGGCACCACTGAACTTGGTGTCACAGATAGAGTAGAGCTGGTTTTAATTCTAGACATGCCTCTGCAGAGCACAAATTCACGTATGGATGGGCTTTTTGAGCAAATAGGGAGCAAAAAGAGCCACCAATGGTTCTTATTCTCTGTGCAAGCAGTAAACCATCTTTTTGCAAAAAAAAAAAGCTGAAAAATAATGAAACAGGTTTGTAGGTCCCCTCATTAAAGCTGTGAGTGTTCAGGGTTAAGCCTTGTACATTGGTCACCCAGCCCAAGGAAGTGTGAGGGCACTGCCTTGGGTTTCACACTTGGTTTGTGCTCGTATGGGAGCCAGGGGGGTGGGTGGCTTCTGAACAGCCATTAGGATCAAAATGTACCTTGGACACGGACCTGTACAACACCTGGGCAACGTGCCAGGGTTTCCTCACTGGGACAATCCCTCAGCTCTGGCAGTGGATAACCTAATGAGCATTATTGGCTTTTTACACCAGCGCTGGGAGCCAATAATTCCTCCTGAAATCTGTGCTGAAGTGGGCACTAGGAAAGGCTGACATTTAACTTTCCCAAAAAAAGTTCATTTCAAGGAGTAATTTACTTCAGATTAATTTTAGGGCAAGTAATCAAAGAAGCCTGAGGAGAGTGGAAATTCAGGCAGTCTGGAGAGCAGGACATCAGGGGATTGTACTTCTGGAGAGGTGACTCAGGATGCTAAACACTGCACAGGGGGAATGACTTTTTGAAGCTGGTTTGCTTCAGGCACATGGGTTGTTATGTGGGTGTGAGGCAAATCAACTCCATATTTTTAGAGCAGAAATTGTTTTCCTGCCTTATTAATGTGTCAGGCCCCATAACAGCACAATCTGCAGAGGTTTGTGTGTGGGGGGTTTTTTTTCATTGTTTCCTTGTTTCTCATTTCCAGAAAGCTGAATGAATGGAGCTAAAGGACAAATGGCTCATTTCTACACACCTTCCAGCAAGAGGCAGGGGTAGGCTATGTGCTCCTGGGTCCAGTTCCCTGCCCAGGGACCTGTTGAGTATTTCTAGCTTTTCCCTGCGTGCCTACACTCCAAGCTGGCTGCTGTTGCTGTTTGCAGGGATGCTTTATCTGGAAAAATAAAGCAAAGTTTTCACATCTCCTGCTCTGGATTACAGTGGGTTTCTGGAGCCTGCTTCCTCCTCTATAGGGGCCACAATTCTCTAAGGTGAGTCCTAGCCAGGGATGCTTGCCAACAGGTGATGCAGAGGGGGGGACAAGCTGATAACATTCAGATCCACCCAATCCTAGAGCTGCTTTTAGCCACAGTGGAAAACCAGAATGTCCCCTGAATGCAACCTGTTGCATTGTTGATTTGTTTCCAAGTCTGTCTCTAACCCAGCAGAGCTCTGTTTGTGCAAACTGTTTTAATTGCACTGTTCAGCTCTTCTGTACCTAAATACTTTGTCAGGATGGCTGCTTAGTATGGACTTGTAGTGACCTCCATTTTAATTGTCTCACTGCTTGCAGTTCATTTGGATTGCTCCAGCAGGGCATGAAATGCCCTAAATTAAAGCCATTTCATTGAAAATGGTTTCTTTACAAAAGTATTAAGTTACTTGCTCTCACTTCTTTGCAAAAGTAAAGTATTTAGAGGCATACTGAGGTATCCTGAAACATTGCAGTCTCCCCCAAAGAGTGAGCAGAACCTTTCATGATATCTATCCAAAGAAAATATTTTATGGATGCTTTTAAAGGTAGAACGAACAACTCTTTATTTAGGGGAATTTTAGAGCACACAAAGGCCCCATTCCTCCTCTGCTGTGTTTATCAGCTCACATGTACCATGTATCTTAGCCTTAATATGCACTGTAGCTCCATGGTTCTGTATTAAAAAAAAAAAAAAACAAAGCAAAACCAACTACCTCTACTTTTGAAATATTTGAAACATAGACAACTTCTAAGGAGTGTTCTTTCTATTCTTTTCCTGTTATGTGAAATGGGAAACACTTCTGTATTTGGCAGTACTCAGGTTCTGGTGGATTTTTTTTCACTCCTGCATCACAGAAAAACATTTAATGGTTGAGGTTGGCAGGAACCTGTGGTCCAACCCCCTAAAAAACCTGTTGTCCAGGACCATGTCAAGACAGGTTTTGAGTAAATCCACAGATGGAGAGCTGAGTTACTTCAGGTGTCCCTGCTTTGGGGGATTGGGGCAGTTCTCTCTGTCCCCACAGGTCCCTAGGGCAGTTCTCCCTGTCCCCACAAGTCCCTGGGGCAGTCATCCCTGTCCCCACAAGTCCCTGGGGCAGTTCTTCCTGTGCCCACAAGTCCTTGTCACCTGATCAGAGCTCAGGGACGTGTCCAGTCTGGTACCCAGAGGGGGAATAGAGGAACAGGGAAGGGCCAGGAGCTAAGTGTGTGACCCAGAGGGTCAGTGGCAGAGCCTGGATGGATCCTGCACCTCCTGAGGGTTTGGCATCGTGGCTCAGGCCAGCTTAGGCGTGTTGGAGGCAGTCAGTTTTGGAGAGAGCTGTTGGAGGAGGTGCTGGTAAGAAGGTCAATGGGGACTCCCCCTGCCTTTGATGGCATTTGTCCTTTAAACTGAAGGTCTCTGTCCTGCCTGCCTTTCAAGGGTTTGTGGGATTGCATCCCTGATGGTGAATTTCACAGTGGTTGGGGTTAGATGGGACCTCTGGAGCCATGCTCAGGTAGGGCCACCTTCTTCTCATCCTTAGGAGGGGATGAGTGGAGAAGTCCTTGGCTGCACAGCTGCCAGGGCTGGAGACTCCACAGCCTCTGACAGGGCTTGGTCACTCCCAAGTGCTTGCTGTGCTCAAACTCAATTTCCTGTGTTTCAGTTTGTCACCACTGCCTCTTGTCTCTACACTGGATGCCACTGAGAAGTGCCAGGTGCTGGTTTTCTTTACACCTCCTCTGTCCTTGGATATCTCTGACATCAGTCTGGACAAGGTCCTAATCCTGGCTGGATCCCCTCTGAGCTGCAGGTTGGACTGCAAACTTCTAGAGTCCTTTCCAAACTTTTATTTCCATGTGATTTCTGTGACTAAGGATTGTAGTTACCACTGAAGTGTGTTTGGTTTTGTTTGTTCAGTGGTGAGCACCCTTCTGTAGGTAAAACCCTTTCTCTCTTTTGTACACCCTTTGTTATTAATATTATTGTGGCTATTGCCATTTTCAGTAAATTGTTATTCCAACTCTCAATCTTCTAGTGTTCCCCCATTATTGGAAGAGGCAGGGGAAAAGGGAGCAGCTTGAGTGGGTTTAATTTTCCAGCTGTGCTCCAAACAACCACATAAGCTCACCCAACAGCAGCAGCACTGAGCAAAAAAATACAATTATGGGCAATTTTGCCCAGGTTCCTCTTTAGTCAGAGCATACTTCTTTTGGTAAGAAGCCTTTAATTTTGATTACTGCAAACACTCCAGTCAAAGGCACTCAGCAGGTAGCTATGGCAACCCTGAGATAAGTTGTCTAAAATATACCAGGTAAAATAATGAGGGGATAATAATATGGTTTTCGTTCAAATAAACTATTAAGTGTGAGTAACAGTTTTACATTTAAAAAAATACAACGTGTTTCTGGGCTACAAATTAGTCATGGCTCGGGGACCATTGTTCATCTCACTGCTGTAGGTGGTCTCCAAAGAATTCTGCTAATATATGCTTCCTGCATTTGTTAACCCAGCACTCAGCAGGAAAAAAAATACCTTGTAGCTCCAAAAATTAAAACTGTTAAAGAGAGAAGAGACAGGGGAGAGAGCTCTGGTTAGAAATCTAACCCATGGAGAGAGAGCTACAGGCCCTTCTCAGTTATTGTGACTGTGCCCTTAATATTCTTTTTTCCCCCCAAAACCTCTCTACTGGACCCAAATCAAAACTAGCATTCAGCAGCTGGGTCAGAAGTGTTGTGCACACTCAAGATGGGACAGTCACTACCCAAAGAAAACTTCTGGTTTAAATAGTCTTGTGTGTTTTCTTATCTTGTGGTGAAGGAAAGGAGGGCTGGTCTCACAGAACTAAATAAACCTGTCCTAACATCAAGGAAGAATTTATTCCTCGGACCTGGCAATGGCCACAAGGATTTTGGATCATAAATCCTTCAGCAATCTTTGCAGCTTCTTTAGTTGGTTCACCTTGAAGCATCTGGTACATAAAAGATCATGATGTCATTTTTTCACAAACTACTGGCACAGTGCTGTCTGAAGCAGACATCATAAACAACAAATTATATTTATATATATATTTTTTTAATATATACAAACATATATATATATGTGTGTGTGTGTGTGTGTGTGTGTGTGTGAACATATGTATCTCCCCCTTTTGGGTATCCTCCAATATTTCAAGATAGTTATAGAAAACACAAATAACAAGGAAAGGGCCTTTGCTGACTTAGCTTCCCTTACTAAAAACGAAACATAATTCAGTGTGGTTTAGGTCAATAGAGCTGGTCATGTGAGGAAAAACATTGTTCTCCATGTGGTTGCTTCTTGAAATGGACATTGTCATTGATTTTTGGTTTCCAGAGGCTCTTCCTGACCAATTTAAATTCCTTCTCCAGGAGCTCTAAGTATCTCTGGGTGCTTGTTTTTGTCAGGTATTGGCTCTGAAAAGGAGAAGTTCTCTTTGTATCACAGCAACAGTGTCTTAAATAATGCAGTTTGCAGTGTTAATCAGCCATTTCCCAGGGCAAGATTTTGCAGGTAGGAAAGGGAAGATGGAAGTCCTTCACCCTCTTCCAGGTGGGGGCAAATTCACTTCCAGCCCTCTCCAAAGGCCAGCAGTGTTTCCCTTTGGCCTGCTGGGCTCTCATGCCTTTACCCATCAGCTGTGCTTCATTGATAATCCTGCAGTGCCTTGGATTTTGTACCATTCTCCTCCCTATTGCAGTTCCTGGAGTTTCTAAGGCATTCAGAGACGAGGGCTCCTCATAGGAGTGGTTTCAGGAAAGCAGGGTGCTCTGTCAGGCCTGGGGTGAGCTGGGGAGCAGTGTTCCACACCTCTCTGTCAGTCTGGGGTTCAAGCTCCTTTTCCCATTGAGTCTCACCCCCTGTGTTTGACACAGCCCACTCTGGATGTCAGGCAAGATGATGCTCAGGAGCACAAACAGTTCCTCTCCAGCTCCTGCCCTCCTTGATCACTCTTTGCCCTTTTTTGTTGTTGTTTTCTTCCTCTGATTTCCTCCTGTTGCCTCCATAGACAACAGTGAGGCTTTTTCAGCCTCTGACACTGTCTGTCCGTACAGACAACAGAGAAAGGCACAGCTGAGGTCTGCTCTTGAATTTTAATCCTCTTGTTGGCTGGTGGCAGGGAATTAGCCAGTGAAAGTCTCTGGCATTGACATTTTCCTGCTGCCCAAGTGCTTGACTGAGTGTTTTAGCAAAAGCTGCCCAGCCAAGCACCCCAGTCTCCCAAATCTGATTGTGATCCATTTCTTTCTCCCAGCCTGGGATGAAAGCTGTCTTGGTGTCCTTCCTCTGCCTTGGGGTGCTGACTCTGTTGGCTGTAATGTGTGCAGCAGGAGAGTGGGGTGGGCATGGCTGACCCTGCAGGAAATGCTGACAGCATTATTTATTTATATTAATAATAATATTCTTTATATTATGAAGAATATAAAATATTGTTAATTTTATATTATAAAACAATATGCCAAATAATATATTATTTTATATTTCTAAAGTAATAAAATATTATTTATTTAAACTAATAAATAAACTATTAATTAATTTATTTATGTAAACTAATATAAATATTTTATATGTGCTATGACTATTATTCACAAATAATAAAATAATAATAGTATAAAATAATATTTATTTTCTATTATAAAACAATATAACAAAATAATATATTATTTTATATTTCTAAAGAATAAAATATTATTTATTTATTTCAACTAATAAATGAACTATTTATTAGTTTATTTACAGAAACTAATACAAATAGTTTCTATGTACTGTGACTATAATTCACAAATAATAAAATAATAATAATATAAAATATTATTAATTTTATATTATAAAACAATATAACAAAAGATATCATTTTATATTTATAAAATAATGAAATATTATTTATTTAAACTAATAAATAAACTATTATTTTATTTATATAAACTAATATAAATAGTTTATATGTACTGTGACTATTATTCTCAAATAATAAAATAATAATAATATAAAATAATATTTCTTTTATATTATAAAACAATATAACAAAATATTATTTTATATTTCTAAAATAATATTTTTTATTTAAACTAATAAATAAAATATTAGTTTATTTATACAAACTAATATAAATAGTTTATATGTACTGTGAATATTATCTACAAATAAAAAAATAATAATAATTTATTGTATATTATAAAAATATACCAAAAGATTATATTATTTTATATTTATAAAATAATAAATTATTATTTATTTAATTAAACTAATAAATTAACTATTTGTTAGTTTATTTATATAAACTAATAAAGGGTTGTATTGTATCATCCCCTTTTTTATTTCATGGAAAGATGTTGTCTCACCAAAACCCATCTTCCTATTAACCTGTGTTAGCAAACTCAGCACCTCCAAAATTTCCTGAAGAAACCAGGGAATCATTCTGCTTTCCCAAACTGTGCGCACCAGCACCAGCAGTCACTTTAATATCCATACTTCTGAGAGTGTTCCTTTCCCATGGGCAGCTCTTTTCCAGCTGTGCCATGACTTCTCACAATGCATAACCTGGGCTTGCTCATTTTGCTTGGATTTTCTACCATTCTCCTTCCTATTGGTAGTTTCTGGAGTTTCTAAGGCATTTAGAGACAAAACACATTGCAACAAACAAACAAATGAAACACAGAAAGGAAGAAAAAAAATGGAGCAAATTCCCCTGCCAGCCAGCCCAAAACAGAAATGAGGAAGAACTGAGCTGTTGTTTTTGCAAGAAGAAAGGCAAGTGAGAGGTGACAGCTTGTACACTCAGATGTGGAAGTGCACATCTCTGTGGGACAGACAAGATTGAAAATACAGGAGTGTTGAGAGACAGATTGAATTTCTTAGGCTGTAGAGCAGGATATTGCACAGAGATTGTCATTAGACCATAAATTGACACTAGAAGAGATCAGTGGACCAAATCCAGAGCTGCTCTGAGTGAAGATAGTGAGCCCTGCATGGGTGCTATGCCTCCACACTGTGCTTTGTGCAGCAGAGAGCTTAAAAAGAGAGCTGAAAGAACACTGCATGCTTCATCCTTTCCTGATAAAGCACAGCTTGCCCATGTCTGTTGCAGTATTCCATGCAAAATTTATGAAAAACCAAGTTAGGTAAACACTGTTGGGCACCTGCGTGAGCACTTGAGAGAAGCAAATTTGGGATTCCCTCTGACCTTGAAATAAGGCAAAACATTGCTCAGTCCAGCTGCTGAAAGGTGTAATATTTATTTTCTTGGTGATATTGATTTTAAGTAATCCAAGCTCCGTTTAGCAGGAGGAAATAAAACAAAGTGAGAAAAGATTTTGCAAAAACATTTGAAGTGTCTCTATAGTGACTGAAATGTGAAATGTGGAGGAGTTTAGCCATGGTGCTGCAAATGGCCTGGGCCACTGCCAGCTGCTCCAGAAAGGTTTTCCTGATTGCTCTGGCTGGAGTGTCCGCCTGGGGTGGATTGTCCCAGGTGTGGGGTGGTAGGTGGCATGGACCACACTGTGACAATGCTCTAGCAGCCCCTTCAGTGGCAAGGACCTTTTGTGCGTCCAGAACGTGTCTGTTCTGCTAAAATCCTGCCCTGCCACAGAGGTGAGGCTCGTGGTCAGTCTGGAGCCTGTGTAAATGGATTTCCCAAACTCCCTTTCAGGGTGGGTGTCAGCAGTGAGCCTGCAGCAGATGTGAGCCTTGTGGTGCCAGAGGATGCTGGATTTCATCACAGTCATCCTGGGGCCTGGAGCGCTGCCAAGCAAAAACAGCATTGAACTCTAGGGTGCTTTCTGTTCTGAAAGCAATTTTTGTGGTCAGGCATTGCCTGGCATGAATCAAGGCACCTCTTGTCGCCGCATTCTTCTGGTGCCCAGGGCTGAGGCAAACTGTTGCTGCCTTCTCTCTTTTGTGTGGGTGCGCACAAACCTGCACGGGCTGGGGAGCCCAGTGGAGCTGCCCAGTGTCCCCATCTGTGAGTGCAGTGTGAGGATTTGAAGGATGAAGTTGCACATCTCAGAGCACTGCTGAAGAAGGAAGTTCCCATAAGATAAGCCACCACCACAGGAACCTGAGGTAAGCACAAATGGCAAAACAGGAAGGCATTAATTCCAGGCCTAACATTCACACAGTGGCAACCTGTGGGAAGTGACACAAACGCCAGCCCAAGTTGTGGGAATGGCATCTATGCTCTGTGGAAAGCCAGGACTTGGACTGGATAAAAGGGTTACCCCCAAAGGAACAACTCAGGAACCCCCCAAGAGCAGGGAGAAGAAGGACCAGCAGGACTCGGCAGGGATCCACGTGATGGTGATATCTTTCTACTTAATCTTTCTCTCTCTCTTAATCTGTCTCTCTCTCTCTCTCTCTTCCCTCCCCACCCCCTTCCTCCTGTATCTTTCTATCTCTCCACCTTACATTTACTGTTAAATGAAATCCATAGTATTGACTTTGGCTTGTGGTCTCTTTTGCACCTTAATTTGGGCAGAGGTGTGGCATTCACATTTTCTGAAGGGCTTTTCTGGAAAAATCCCATTGCCCAGTATTTTTCTCCTGGGAAGCTGAGAAGAAAAAGGAAAACAATTCTTATCTCATTTGCTTCTCCTGTGTTTTGCTCATGTGGAATGTGTTTGGAGATTGTTTACCCCAGGTGATTGTTCCATTGAATTCCAGTGTGAGTTGTTTTGACTTATTGGCCAGCTGGAGCCAAGCTGTGTCAGGACTCTGGAGAGTTTTCATTGTTACCTTTTTAACCTTCTATAAGTATCCTTTATAGATTCTTTAGTATAGTTTAGTATAGCGTTCTTTAATATAATGTAGTATCATAAAATAGTAAATTAGCCTTCTGAGAACATGGAGTCAGATTCATCATTCCTTCCTTCCTTCATCTAAGGAGAACACAAATACAATGAGAGGCATCTTTTATCCATAACATGCAGGTGGGCAGTGTGTACAGCAGCCAGGGATCCTGGGATAAATCAGGGCCCCAGTGCTGCTGCCCTGGTGCTTCTCAAAAAACTCAAATGTGCTCCATTCTCTAGCAGGCTGTGAGGCTTTTGACTCCTTTTGGCTCTGAACCCATCTAGCAAATGGGAGAAATGTTGGATCACAGAATTGTAGAGCAGTTTGAGGTGGACTGAACCTTTTAAATGTCATCAATCCAACTGCTTGGCAGTGAGCAAGGACATCTCCAGGTAGGCCAGGTCACTCCAAGCCCTGTCCAAAATGATCATGAATATTTCCAGTGGTCTCTGGGCATTTACACTTCACTGCAAATGAATGATGTTCACTTCACTGGTGTTCCAGAGTTTCACCATCATTATTGTATAAAACTTTCTCATACCTACTCTAATTCTATCCTCTCAGTTTGAAACCATGGTAATATAAAAAAGATTTGGACGATATGGGAAGCAGAATGAGGAGGCATTTAATGTTTCTCAAGTGAGAAGTCTCTAGGGAAATGGGGAGAAAACTACTTGAAAATATATGCTGAAATGTTTGTAGCCAGAGAAAAGCTTAAATCAAGGCATTCTCCATTTTGGAAGTGCTATGTGGACAAATTTCCAATATTTTAATGAAAATTAGTCTATTTGCAATGGCTTATGTTACCAAGGGCAGTGAGATGGATAACTCAGTGAGAGATGGATAACTTTGCTGCCTATACCTGACCTGATATTGCACAGAGTTCTTAGGTAGAGCACTCAGATTTTCTTTTCTGGCAGAGCTCTGCTTCATGCAGGAAGGGGCTTGTGTCTCTGCTGCTTTGAGCTTCCATTCCCATTCCCAGCTTGTAACAGGCTCCAGCTGACACTCTGTGGATAGCAGAGCAGGCAGAGGTTCCTGGTGCACTTCATGCCCAGGAGCTACAAGAGATGATAAATTAAGATGTGCTGTGAAAACTCCACCTGGATCAATGCCAGGTTTCACTTGTCACATTTAGAGGTGTAAGGATTTCTGTGGGACAAAAATAGCTGCTGATTTAGAGGTATTCATGTTATTAAGAGTCTGGTTAATTAAGGAGGTTGTAGGGTGGTAGTGACTGGAAGATTTCCTTATTTCACTATTTTTTCTTTTTTTGTCTCTTGGCAAATGTACTTAGTGTAGAAAACACCATTTCTGTGGCATATACTGTAGTGAGCAAAGTCAAAATTCTGTTTAAAAGTGTCAGTTGCCATGTTTCTCTCTGTGTGGCAAGAATATTTTGATTGCTTGAAAGAGAACTCTGGTTAGAAAGCAACAAAGAAGTGGCTTTCAGTAAAATATCAGGAAAAGGAGATAAATGTAACCAGTGCTAGTCTCTTTAAGACATAAAAGTAAATGAAAGCATAAATCTGACCCCATTATGGAACCATAATAAATCTGGTGATAAATCAGAGGCAGCTGATAATGTGAGGGTAATGCCTGTTTGCAATACAATCAGCACATGATAATAAAAGATAAGTGTCCTTTCACAAAGCAGTGATGAAGCAGTTCTGGATGCCTTGAAGATCACCTTGTAAAGCTGCTGGGTGAAAGGAAAAAGGTGCCTGGATCCAAGAGAAATGTTAGTCACACTGGAATATGTGGAAGAAACTGAACTGGAGGGGAAATCTGAGCTGATCTCCCCAGCTTGCAGTTCTGCATCTGCCTTTGAGATGAAGAATCCTACCAAGCAAGAAGGACAATGGCTCTCTTGCAATGCTGCCAGATGGAAACCGAGCCTAAAAAGCTTCTGTGAAACCCTCATAAAGCATGTAGGAAACATAAACATCGTTTGTGACTGGGAAAAGATGAAGTAAAAGCAGTAACTAAGAGCCAGGGTTAACAACCAAAAATTTCCTGTGACTCCATAAACCTTGGTCTGGGCAGTGGAGCAATGAGCCAGGGCAGCATAATTATAGCCAACGCCTTCTCAGCACACTCAGTGCAGCAGAGTCAGATGAATACTGCTGAGCTTGGGAAGCTGCTAATTAGTTTCATTTCTGTAAATTTCCATCCCATAAGCTGCATCCTCAGCTGGTGTTCCCACTTACTCAGCTCAGATAGAGTGTATGCAGTGGAGTTCTGGGGACTTGCATCCAAGACATTGTCTGCTGCCAAAACGAGAGCAGGACTCCATCCTTCATAGATCTGAAAGCTGGATCAGCTCCTTATGGCTCTGCATCATCCCCTCCTAGGATAAATTCAAGCCTTGAAACTTTACCCAGTGGTTTCTCTATCTGGCCCTCAGCTCCTGATATAGTTAGGATGGATCCTTTACCCAACTGGTTGCAGATTTACAGTGATTCTGCTGAGTGATTGATTTGTATGTTGTATATTTGTATTCCTTTTAGAAATGTTCAGATTTCAGTGCTGAACTGTATTTTGCGTTTGCTTTTTTTTCTTTTTTTTTTCTTTTTTTTTTTTGAGGTGGAAGAATTCACACTTCTCAGTAGCTTTGATAACCTACACTGATATGATTAAATAAGGAAAGAGCTCTGGAATACATTTTACACTATAAGACATCTGTTCCAGAACTCTGAAGGATTTTTCTCTTTTTTCAGAAACCCTCTTTCTTCTCTGTCTTGAAACATAGAGGTCTAAAAGCACTGCTTTGTTCCTATATGGTGGTCCCTATGTCATGGTCAAGAACAGGATTTTTCAAAATTTACTTTTAAAATTTAAATTTATTGCTTTATTGTATTTGCAGGGACCCTCGTGGCAGGGAGGAATGATAAATCTGACTCCATGTTCTCAGAAGGCTAATTTATTATTTTATACTATATTATATTAAAGAATGCCATACTATACTAAAGAATACAGAAAGGATACTTACAGAATGCTAAAAAGATAATAATGAAAACTTACGACTCTTTCCAGAGTCCCAACACAGCTTGGTTCTGATTGGCCATTGAGTGAAAACAACTCACAGCAGAATCCAACGAAACAATCACCTGTGGGGAAATAATCTCCAAACACATTCCAAAGGAGCAAAACACAGGAGAAGCAAATGAGATAAAATTGTTTTCCTTTTTCTCTGAGGCCTCTCAGCTTCCCAGGAGAAAAATCCTGGGCTAAGGGATTTTTCGGAAAATGTGAATGCCACATTTCTTCTGTTCTGCAGTCAAAAATTCAAATGAGGGCGGCCAAATTTTTTGCTGAGTTCTGTGAATCAGAAATATTCTTTATGAGCTTTTTGCTCTTCTCTATCTTTTTTTGTCATGGTTTGCAAGACACTGTTAGACATCTGGGTCATTGTTTCCCCTGTCCTGATCCATTCATTTCGCTATCTGTCTTTGAGGCAGGCTGGCACGTTACCAGTGAAGCCAAATATCTCATTAACAGCTTTGACAGCACAGGATAATGGCCCTGGGTTCCTCTGGAGCAGATGGAGCTTGAATGGCTGTGTGTGATCCCAGTGCTTGTTCTTCATTCCTTTATGCCCTGGGATCCCACTTAGTGGAGCACAGCACTAAGAGAGATGCTCTGATCAGATAAAGGTCTGGGTTTCCTTTCAGAGATTGTCTTTTCTGGCCATCAGGAGCCTCTGCCTTGTGCTGGGGGCTGTGCTGTGCCCTGATGGTGAGCAAGGGGATGTAGGGCTGGAGAGCATCTCCAGTGCCCCTGTACCTGCCCCATGCTGAGCTCCATCCCGTGTTCCCTCTGGAAGGCTGATCCAGAACAGCCTGACATTGAAATGATTCAAAAACCCACAGGGAGAGTTCGTGCTTCATTTACAGTTCTCGTCAGACAAACTGTTTCTTCCAGCTCCTTCCTGTAAATAATAGGAGTGGTAGCTGTCTTCTCCTTGGTAAAGCACTGGGAGGGGTGGAAAAGGCTTTAGAAAACAGAGGCTGTAATGCATGAGGAGCTGACAAGCATCCCTTGATCTGATTAGACACGTTTTGAGCAGATGGATGGGCTAACTGACCTCTGGAGGTCCACTCCAATAAAAATTGTTCTAAAATTCAATGAATATGACTCATCTGAGGCTGTGTTGCTATTTTTACATGCTTGTATGTTTTCCTTCTGAGACTGGCACTTGTGTTTGCTGGATTCACTTAAGCAACCGCATCGACATTTTTAAGAATTTTAATTTGTTTTTGTCCAAGTGCCAAAGCAAACCAATGAGGATCAATTGAACAAACAAACAGGTGAAACACATAGCAGGGCCTTGCTGATAAAATTGCCAAGGTGCTCAGTGTGCCCTGAAGCAAAGCTGTTTCCAACACTGAAACAGAGGGAAACTTTGGGATGCAGGCTGGGATGTATCAGCCACCTCTCTTTGCACTGTCCAGTGCCTCCCACCATGGTCTTATGTGTGTCCAGTTTGTTTTGGCATTTTCTAACCTGATTCTCTTCCATCTTGCTCCAGACTTTCCTGTTGGTCTCCAGGGTCAGGAGAAAAAAAATAAAAATTCAAAACTTCAAATATTCAAAAGTTTCCAAATTGAATTTTCAAAAAATTAAAAAAATATCAAAAATTTGAAATTTATCTTCCTAATAAAAGCTGAAGTTAAGAAGGCATTCATTCAACACCTCACTTTTTTCTGTGCCCTGTGTCACCAGGCCCCCACCCCATTCAGCAGCAGGCCCGCATTTCCCCTCAGCCTAAACAGTTTCCATACATGAAAGTTTGCATTTCTAATTTTTTTTTTTTAATCCTCCAGGTCAAACTATTCATATTTCATGTTCACAATGGAAGTGAGGTGCTTACCTAGAAGTTCAGAAAATTGTTATCCTGGAGTTAGTGCACTTCAAAACAAGGGACTTATAAAAAGAAAAGCCTGGTAAGTACAGATTTGGTCATGAGATTGCAGTCCTGTTTGTGGAGAGTAATTTATGCCATTTTTAAATGGCATTTTGACTCAATTTTGCTTTGATGGTAAAATTCAAATTCTTCTGGGTTTATCCTAAGTTTTAGCAGGGAGATAAGAGTTTTGAAGGATTTAATCTTCAGTTCTTGTGCATTAATGCAGTGTGTTGGCTGGGGATAGAATATTACAAGGGGGAATGCATCCTGCATGTCCCAAATTTCTTACTTTGAACTGTTATACATTTTTCTTGAGAGTTTATTTAGAAGTCTGTGGGTCAATAATTTAAATGTGAGTGAAGCGATCTCTTTCTAGCATGTCTGATCTCCTCTCTTCTGCCTTCAAATTTTTTAGCCTTCAATGTCTATTACAAATTAGATTCTCCAGTGAATATTTGCTTTAGCTTCACTCAGAAAACTTGCTGTTGAAAGAAAGAAACTGCAAATAACTCTCCAGCTCGGGCACCCTGGCCAAGTGCCTTGTAGCATTTTTCTCTTAGAATTGAATTTGTTCTGTGATTTAAGGTGCAGCATTCGCACTGAGCTGTGAGGCCTCTGTGCTTCCTCTCATCACTGTCTTTATCATGGTCAAATGAGCACTTATGGTGTGCAATGAGACTTCCCCACATTATTAATAACAGCTCTGACCTATGGGGATCCTGCTTTTTGCTGGCAGGGGAAATCTGTCTGCGATGGCCCAGCAGCGACTGCGGCTCTTTGTGCTTGCAGGTTTGAGCATCACTCAGCTTTATGCTCTCCACAGCCCTGCACAGCCCCTGCCCCCTCAGAATCAAAAGCAGAAATATATTTTCCATCCTGGCTCGGTCTGGAGCCTTCAGGAGGTGTAAGTGGGCCATTGCAGGGGAAACGCTGCAGTGCAGCTGCTTTCAGTCCTACCTGATGCTCAGAGGGATAAAAACACTTAATTAGCACTCTACTTTCTTTGAGTTTCCATGAGAATCCTGTAAACCAATTTCAGACTGAGATTTGGGCTGGCTCACAGGCCAGCAGAGTGACAAACACCCAGGGAAGATTTGAGGGGTCTTTTCCCAAGTCATCAAGCTCAGTCTCTATAACTGAAAGGTGCATTTTTTTGATCTGTGCATTTTTTCATGTTTCATAAATGCAATCTGCTTGCAAGAGAAGTTTACATTTAAAAGCTGTTGGAATTCAGAGGTATTTATCACGTTTTCAGGCTTGTTTTTTCTTCTTTGAAAGCTGAAAAATGATCCCAGCCTGCATGACAGTCTACTGTTGCTACCTTTTAAGTATAGCAAAACTTTTAGCAATTTAAACTGAGCAAGACATTATCAAAATAAGAAGAGACCTGGGTTACAGAGATAATTATGCTCAAAATTTCTACTGTAAACATCGTGGTGAATTTTTAATCAGCATTTTGAGAGCAGGGGACAACATCCAGCTGTAGTGTTGTGAGCAGTACATTTTGGGTTTCAGAGGGAAATTGTGTGCCATGTGTTTTGGAGCTGCAAGGGGCTGGCTCTAGGGCAGCTCTTTGTTCTCATGGCCAGTGTGTGGACAGAAAAATAAGCTTTCAGCCCAGGGATGCTTCAGGTTAAAAGCATGCAGGTCTAGCTTGTGAAATCCCACTGTTCAGCTGCCATTTCAACCCTGCTAGCCCATACACAGGAGAAACATCCTGGACAGCTTTTCCCCACCATGTGATTTAGGATTCATTTCCTGGCATATCCCACCCACCTGATGAACAGCCCTGTTACCTTCCCAGCCCTGATGAAATTCTCTCCTGAATCCTCCAGCCCCTGGGCTGAGGGACAGGTTTTTCTGTCTTTGGGAAGACAAAAGAGTTGCATGCCAGTCTGTGAGAGATATTACTGGCATAAGACCTTTAGGGCCCTTTCAACATTTTTTAATAAAACCTCTTCATCTCCCACATAACAGAGATCTCTTCCCACATGTGCCCTCAGTGGGTTGTTGCCCACCAGAAATTATTGTAATGAAGAGGTGATGCCTGATACTGACTGTGGGGCAGGAAACCTGTTTGTTTCTGCACATCCCACTGCAATTTAGGCTGAAACTCCTGTTGGTATCTGCTGGAAAACATGGCCTGCATAAAGTAATGTTGGCTGCAGTGTGGATGCTGGAGAGGGAAATGAGACAAAGCTTGACAGGAGACAGCTGGATGCTTGAAACAGGCAGCCCATGAGAAAAGGCCAAACAAGGAATCTCCCTTGGCCCTGGTTGTGGTGCCAAATGAGCTGACACAAACCAGGCATGGTCCTCTCAGTACTAAATTCCTTCTGCTCTTTCACCACTTCTCTTGCCCAGCTCTATGCCAAGCAGGTTAATTCTCAAATTCTTGAAGAAGAAACTGCTTGTCTATACGGTGCCTGTTTTCCCTTCCATGTGCACTGGTTTTATTCCTCCTCTGGGCTGCTCCAAGTCATTTGGGAGCTGGGGGCAGTTGGCAGCAGTAGCTGCTCGTGCTGCTGGAGAGCTCACTCAGCTCTGTCTGCTGCACCTGTGTTGCATTTGTTGCTGAAAGAAGAGCTGCAGTGTTATTGCCATGGTGGCCTGCACATCCTTGGGGGACTAGCTGGCCTGGAGGAATGACATGGATTCTAGGATTTGTCTGCAATGAGCTGTCTTGTACCCTCCAGAAAGCTCCTGCCTGCATTCTTTGTCATGGAGATCCGGCTCTCCTAGTGAAAGGCTACAGGTTGCCATTATCCTTCTCTTTCCTTACTGTATTTCTTCTTTTTTCCTTTTTTTTCCCTTTTCCTTAAAACAAAACAAAACAAAACCAAACCAAAGCAAAGAAACAACAAAATCTTCAAAGTAATGCTGCCTAGCTGTCTCAAGATAGCACTGCTGAACTCACCTTGGCAAGCTCCACATGGTTAAATGACACTTTTGGCAGCTTCTTGCTGCTGTTCTTAAAAAAGAAAAAAAAAAAGAAAAAAAGAAAAGAAAAAAATAAGAACTGCAATTTTTGATTGGTTAAGCCCCTAAAATGCCCAGGTGACATTGCAATGCTCTTTTTTAATGTTCCCAAAAGGGGCTGGTGCTATTTTTCAGGACATGTACTGCCCATCTCGCAATTGGTAGCAGACAATTAACATTCAAATGTCTCATTTGGGAAAATTGCAAATTACAGTGGCTAGGAAGCTGTAAATTAGAAGTTGCACAGCCCATTATTCCCATGCCTATTTGTGTGTCAGAGTGCACTGCTAGGGCTTGATTATCCTTTCCAATCTCCCCTACCTGCAGCAAGGAACTGTGTGTGACAGGCTGGGTCTGCTCTGGACAGTTTATGTAGGCTTTTTCCTCTCTGTCTTTGACATTTCCATGATTTCTTGATCTCCAGCATGCAGGAGATTTCATTTTATCCCAGAACCGATGTCCTCATCACAGCATGAAAAGTCAGCCACACGCCATTGATTGGTAGACAAAGATTTTTTGTCTTTCTGCCAATCCTTCTTCTGTGAGGCCACATTCAGCCCTACGGCCATTGCAACTCCTGGTTTGAGTTGCAGCCCCTCTTCTAGAAGTTTCTGTGTATATTCAAGCCAGTTCTGACCTCCCACCCTCAGTGACCCAGATATTTTGGTATCACAGTCTCATCTTATCAGTCTCTGCAGACTTGCTGGATTTTGCTTCATTTTCCAATTTTATCTGCACCATCTCCCAGAGCACGGCTGGAAGCAGCAAAGAGTTCTGGGCACAGTCCTGCTCTTCATGTCACCTCACCAGGGCTGCTCTGGCTTCCCCTGACTGGTTTCTTCTTGATATTTGTCAGGTAGGCAGTTCTTAACCTGTTTATTTCAAGCTTTATTGATGCTACATAGCACAACATGTTAAAGCCAAATATAATTTCATACTGAGTCAAAAGCGCTCTGATGATCTAAGCCTATTACATCTGGACAGTTCCCTTTATCAACAAAATTTGTAATCTCATCACTGACTGAAATCAGGTTTGCTTGACAAGGCCTATTTTCCATGAAAACCAATTGATTTGCCTTGTATTCCCTTTAATTCCTCAGAGAATAGATCCTGTAGGGAGATTTCTACAGCGTTGCCCTGGATTGATGTTATTTATCCCTTTCACTCTGCTTGTGGTTTTACAGTTTTGTCAAATTGTTGCTGGCCTGTGCCATACTGTGCTGAGTTCTACTGCTCTGGGAAGACAGAAGCAGGAATTTCTCAGAAACCAGAGTCCCAATGTGCCTCAGAGCAGGGAATGCCATGGGAAGCAGTTTGAAGGGTAAAGTGGCTCAGGTAACGCTGATGGGAATTGAAGGACAACATCCCACAGGTGCAACGATGAGCCATCCTGATGTTGAGGACCCACAGACCAGGGAATGCCCTTTCTCTTCATCCCTTAATGAAGGAGAGTTTACAGCTGTCCTAAGTCTCCTGGACAGGGCAAGCCAGAAAAATCCAGATGAAGGTGCTCACTTTGATGGGAACCAAGGCTTTAAATACAACTTCATACTCTCTGTCACTTCAGTTTGCTTTTTTTTTTTTTTCGCAAAAAGAAGTCAGTTTTTTACCCAACTTAATTAACAGAATGGTCTTGTGTGTTGTAGCCCTTTCTCTTTGCTGGTGGATCTCCCCCTTCTCTTTGAGCTAAAACCACTCTTTTTGACACAGGGCACCAGATATCAATTTCTCAATTTCTGGGCCTCAAGCTGGGCCCCTCCCTGGGGGTTCCCCTGTTGGGGGAAAACCCTCTTAGAGTGGTTCTGTGTCAGGAAAACGAGACACACAGGACTTTTTCAGGTCTTCAGCTTCTTGTTTATTAATTTTTTATCAACAGTTTTGCACTCTGTCCACACCAGGCTCAGCGTGCTGGAAGAGCGCTGTAAAAATGGCTAAAAATCTCTTGTTACAAGGTCTTTTAAGACTAAAGTATCCAATTAAAAGCTGACACCTAGGTTATTTTCCCTTTTAACCCAATAACTGATCCCTGGAAGCCTGCAATGTGGACTTTTCTGTCCAATTACAAGACATCACCCAAACCCATGAAGAAGGAAGAAGAAGCATGAAGGAAGATCTTGAGACAACACCCACCATTTTTTCCCCATCTACAACATACTAAAAATCCCAAAACCTGAATTTCTCACCCAAGTGACATACTACACTACTCTCTATAATCTATTTCACACTTTTGTGGATTCTAATCTATCTTGAAGTCTAGGAAACTTTCTCCATGAGTGAGGGTCCAAGTCAGTGCTCCCCTGGAGGTCAGGGCAACCCAGAGCAGACAGAGAAATATTCCCTGTGCCCTGAGCTCCCTACCAGAATTTCCACAGCCTAGGGAGGGAGAAAGGCTCAGAGTAGAAGGAGCATTAAAGGGGAATGTCTTGCAGCAGTGCTGGAGGCTGGGACTGCTGCTCATGCAGGGCTGAAATGCTTTTGCTGTTCAAGTTCATGTGTGGCTTGATGGAGTGAGCTGGGTCAGACCTGGGTGCTGAGATCCAGCCAAGCTACAGAGCTGGGAACGTGGTGGAATGGGAGGCTCTGCTGGTAGATATATTTTATTGTGGGTTTTTTTTACAGTGGAATGTGTTTGACTGGGAATTCTCACTGCATGTTTGCCTATGTGTTGCATAGTAAAGCAGAGGAGGAAAACATTGAAAGGTTTCACAGCACAGCCTGAGTGGCTCTGGAGTCTGCATTTTCCAGGTTTTTTCAGACCAAAGAGTGGATTCAGCATGTCTAAGTGTCAGAGGGGGTCATTACAAACTTCTGCAAGTGCCTGCAAGGAGGTTTGCAGCCCAACTAAGCACCTCATCCAACTAGGCTCTTGAAGGACTTCTTATGACACTCACTGCTGAAAAAAAACTGCTGGGAACGGAACTGCAGCAGTAAATCCCCACAGCAATCAGAGCTGGTTGTTCTTCATCACAGGAATTGTGACAGAGGTGTAATTGTGTGTGGTGTGAGAAGAAATAGATAAGGACGAAACAGCTTCTCTTTTTTTTTTAATTTAAATGGTTTGTAGAAGGTAACTTCACCACTCCTTTGTCATTTTCTGCTTATTTTATTTGGCATCTGCTGTCCATTCATCTTCACTTCAAGCTCTATCCTCAAAAACTTCATTTCCCTGTGTCTTTTCTTCTTTTTTTTTACCTTTGAGAAGCAAAGCATGACAGAGTCAAGATGAAACCAAACCTCCTTGTCTCGGTAACTTTTGCAGCCACAAATTTTGGAAATCATGAGTCCTTAATATTCATTTAGCATTTAAACATAAAATTAAAAACTAACCAAGGGAGCCCAATTTGTAGTTTGAAATTAAGTCAGAAAATTAAATGCAACTTTTTTGGTCTAGCTTTTCAGCTGCTCCATCATGTACTAATTAGCAGGAGCTGTAAAACTCTGATTCTCTATAAAACCATATAATTCTGTTAACTGAAGTTTTAAATTACACTTATTGCTTCATTTGCTAAAAATACATGCATATATATGTACACAGATACGCAGCAAGTGAGACTACTTGAAGAAGATAAGTTAATTTCTCTGTAGCCTTATATTCCAATGCAACTTATGTGTCTTAGGAGATGAAAAGATTGACTCCAGAGAATGGATTTTATTGAAACTATTTTCAATTTTATTGAAAATAGTGTTGGAATAACTAGCCACTGTCTTAAAGAATAAGAACAGTTTGCACAAGTGGATGGAATTAAATATTTCAAAGTTGTCTGCAAGTGTGAAACGTTTTAATTTCGGAATTCACAGCGCAAAAGGATGCTCAGCAACTCCCTGCAGCTTTCCACATGGAACTGATGGCTGAAGAGATCCAAGCCCACAGACCAATTGATGTTCCTTGTTTCTGTCAGATTGGTGAGTGTTGCTCACACAAATCGGTTCTCGCCACGTCTTTGCCACAGGAGGGAAGGGTCAGCGAGCAGAGCCTGCCTGTCCTCTGCCCAAAGGTCAATGAGAGCCAGTGGTGGTGGATCCCTTTCATTTCTGCTGTGGCTGAGTGGCTCATGGACCCAAGGACAGCAGGAAAAACCTAAAACCTGAGGGACCAATTTTTTTTTTTCAAAAGGGCTAAAATCTTACTAAAAAAACCCAACCTATTGATGTTTGTTTTACATTGGGCCCTTCTGGGGGCTCCCTGGATGGGGGAAACCCTCCTGTAGCAGTTCTGTAAATGTGTCAGGAAAAAGTAGACACATGGGACTTTTTTGGTCTTCAGCTTCTTGTTTATTGTTATATTATCTAAAGTTTTGCACGCTGTTCACACCAGGCTCAGCGTGCTGGAAAAGCACTCCAAAATGGCCACGAGATGTAGCGTTTCAAGGTCTTTTAAAGTTGTCTCATCTAATTAACTCTTAACAAGTACATTATTTCTACTTATCTACCAGTAACTCATCCCTTGACTGTCCATGTAACCTCTGCACTGTGCTTTCCTTGACCAATCACCCTGTGCCACCAACACTGCAGAAAATGGAGAAGATGATTATGATGATGAAGAAGACAGGGACTACACCCAAATTCCTCCATCTTGCTTGCTATCTACACCATACTAAAAAACCCCAAAACCTAAATTTCTCATCCAAGTGACATATTGCACTACTCTCTATTATCTGTTTCACATTTTGGTAGACTCCAGTCTATCTCAAAGTCTTGGAAGTTCTCTCCATGGGCAAAGGTCAAAGGCAGTGTTTCTCTGAGGGTCTGAACCCCTCAGAGCAGACAGAGAAATGTTCCCTGTGGCCTGGGTTCCCACAACAACCCAAAACCCAAACACACAGAAAAAGTGAAAACCAAAGTGTGGTGTTTGCGAGGGTCCCCAGGACGAGGGAAGAGATGGGAATTTTACTCCATGTTCTCAGAAGGCTGATATATTATATTATATTATATTATATTATATTATATTATATTATATTATATTATATTATATTATATTATATTATATTATATTATATTATATTATATTATATTATATTATATTATATTATATTATATTCACTTGGTGAATTGGTGATTAAGTCAACACAATTCACATGGAACCAATCAAACATTCACCTGTTGGTAAACAATCTCCAGCCCACATCCCAAGCAATCAGATAATTATTGTTTTCATTCTTTTCTGAGGCTTCTCAGCTTCTCAGGAGAAGAAATCCTGGCGAAGGGATTTTTCAGAAAGTATCATGGTGACACCAAATACAAAAGGTATCATGATTCAAACTTTTCCTCACCAGGTCCTTGTATCCTGGGTTTGTGGTTTGAGTGCTTGCCTCTCCAAGCTCCACACTGGTGTATTCAAAGCTTCCTTATGCTGGTGGCATTCAAGGCCTTTTTGTTAATGCAAGCTGCATCAGCAACAGTGGAGAAAACCAAAGGAACAAAGGAAGAAAGAAAAAAAAAATGAGTTCTGAAGAAAGAATTGTAGAAAAGGAGCAGGAGATGCTGGTATTTCAGTTCCTGCCTGTAGCTGAGTGTTTGAAATTCATAAGCATTCAGCTGACATTCCAGAAAACAGAAGTACATTTCCTTTCACTCAATTTTTGAATTCTCCAGAGGTAACAAGTGTTGCAAACAGTTCCTGGGTTTAGCTCTATTGTGTGTGGTGAATGCATACAGCACACCCACGATTAAGCAGAGAAACCGGAGTCAAAGCAGGATCTAGTTACACATTCAAGACGTATCTTCTGCTCCCTCCAATATATTCATTACCTGGTATTGTTCCACAGCTGCTTTCATCAATGGACATTGTACAAGAACAGTAAATTGGCATCCATAGGGCTATGCAGAGTTGACAAGTCCCTCATTATTTGCTGGAAGTCCTTTGGAAAGGGTGGGTTTCACCATTTCTCAGCAGATGGTGAGTTTCACCATTTCTCACCATTTCTGGGTCCAGATGGGGCTAGGGTGTGGCAAAGGCTCTTCCACTCCCAGGAGAAGCTGGAAAAATGTTGTAGCTGTTGCTTTGTCCAAAAAAACTGTGGCTAGAAGGGAGGCACTGAACTGTCCCATCCACCTGTGGGTGATGGCTGCACACACCATGGGAAAGGACAGCTAAACCTTGGGAGAACTCAGGTGTGGGACTTCAAAGAGAAATGATTATCAGGGAGGATACAGAGCTTATAAAGAACAGTGCCTTCCTGGAGTTTGATAATAAAATCTTTGGAAAGAGATGTCTTCTGTGTGAGCACCAAACCAGTGAGCTCCTGAGTCACAGGGGAGGAACTCTGGGAGAAGCCCTCTGTGCCTGGCTGGTTTTTGCAGAAGATCTCTGCACCTGACTGGGTCCAGATGGGGCCAGGGTGTGGCAAAGGCTCTTCCACTCCCAGGAGAAGCTGGAAATATGCTGCAGCTGTTGATTTGTCCAAAAAAACTGTGGCTAAAAGGGAGGCACTGAACTGTCCCATCCACCTGTGGGTGACGGCCGTACACACCTGGATTACAATGGGAAAGGACAGCTAAACCTTGGGAGAACTCAGGTGTGGGACCTCAAAGAGAAATGATTGCCAGGGAGGATACAGAGCTTATAAAGAACAGTGCCTTCCTGGAGTTTGATAATTAAAAAAAAATTTGCAAAGAGATATCTTCTGTGTGAACACCAAACCAGAATTCATTGAATTATCCCATTCATTCAACTGTGAGCCCCTCTCCCTGATTTTGGAGGATTCCCCATTTAGAGAAGAGCTTTTTTTCTTCTCCAAGAAAGAGGAGAAAAAAAGAGCTTTTTTTCCTCCTCCAAGACTGGCAGATCATACAGCTGAAATTAGAAAATTGGTTCGTATTAATATGTGAACATTTTAATTTATGCATCTGATTGATATTATTCCGTAATTAAATTATATTCCCATGGTGCGTATAACATCAGGGTTGTAGTAATACAAATAATTAGTAATTAGCTCTAATCAGATCAGTTAGCAAATGCCAGATTCCAGATGAATAAGCTGACCAGCAGTGCCTGTGGTGAGGAAAGCCAAGAAAGAGGGAAGAAAAGATAATTTGTGTTGATGGATATAAGGGAGGAAGTGAAAATAACAGGAAATCCATTCTCAAGAGAGCTCCCCTGCCAAACAAAACAGGAATGCAGCCTTTAAAGATGCTCTGGGCCTTGGCCATGAGCCCGCAGCTCAGCTGCTGGAAGATGTTCCACTCTGACCTCTCACCCTGCCCTGAGTCCCTCCCAGATGCCTTTAATGATGTTTTGGAGCTGGAGTGGAAGAAGGGCCAGTCCAAATCAGGCACAGGGCACCTTCAGCCATCAGGACATTCCTCAGCTGACAGCTCCTTGGAGATGACAAGGGATGATGGCACACCAGAGTCTTCCTCAAAATGCCTGTGGCACCCTGGCCTGGGAGTTTAGGAATGGGCTCCCACTGAGCTGCTCCCATTATCTCCAAGAAACTGCAAGGGGGCTTGGGACAGATAACACAGGGCCAGGGACAATTTCTCTACAGAAAAATGAAATATAAAAATCTGTGAATGGGACTTCCTAGCTGAGAGGTTAATACTGCAATCTGAACAGTTTTTCTTGGCTCAAACCAGAAAAATATTGTGCTTTCCCTGTTATCTATAAAAAAGTAAACAAACAAAGTGTTTACAACAATTTCAGTTTGGATCTGGCAAAAAAAGTCGGTTAGGAAATTCAAGATGTGCTCTTGCCACCCAAATTGCACTTGGACCAGTACCAAATATTTTAGACAAATAATTTCTAAAGAAAGTACCTGGCATTGCATCTCCAAAACATCAGTGTGAAATATTCTGTGATTGTGAAAGGGTTTTGCTTTTTATTTTCTCAATTGTAACATGTCCTTGAAATGAACACTTTCCTGCAGGCAAACTTCTCTGTGTTTAAATGTTATTTTGTGATGAAAGATGTTCTTATCAAACACAAAACAATTGCTGCTGTGTGCCAGGTTAATGCCAACAGGTTCCTCTCTTCAAGGGCAGCAGGAAAATAGAGGAGTGGTAAATTGTCACACTTGCTACAGAGTTGGTTGAAGTCAGTGATGAATTAATGAAAAGCCTGATCAGGGTTTCCTGCTGATCCTGCACCTGTCTTGAGCAAGGACTAACAACAAAATGATGTCTGGGGTGAACCAAAGTGATTGTTTAACCTTTGTGTCAACCATAAATGCTGACCAAAAGTAACCAAGACCCTCATTAAGTGTTATTTGCAGTCTCACCCCTTAGAATGCAAATGAAGAGAAAAGATGATATTCCTTACCTGTGTGACCTCTGTCACCAACACGCACCCTATGACATACAGTTGTCATTCTCTTTGGGAAGGACTAAAATTTTTTGTATAAAAAAGGACTTTCACAGGAAAAAAAAAGGAAGAGAAAAAAGAAAGAATAAAACAGGATTGGTTGATGGACTTTTTCTCTCTTCCTCTCACTTTTACATGAGATTTTTGCCTCCAACTGCATTGGAACAGACCCAGACATATTTCAATGTATATATCTAATAAATCTCTGTTACTATACCTTCTGTCCAGCCACACTCTGTAGTTTGTGTATTTATCACCAGCAACCTCAGACTCCTTTCCCTTTGCTTCAATAAACTACACTATTTGTGAATCTGGGTTCTGGATGTTCTTACTGAATTCAGCCAGACCTCTGGTATCAGTAAATCACACTACTCATGAATCTGTCTTGTTGAACAGGACCAAACTCATAGTGCTGAATTGATAATAAATGGAAATAATGTCCATCTGCACCCAGTCCCTCAGAGCTCTGAATGCCACCAAGAAGGTTTATTTTATCCCAAATTTCTGTGTGCTTGACTCAACAGGTGGTTGCTCAGGCTTTTAGTTTTTTTTCAGTTTGATGCTTCAACAAGCCACTGGCTGCTTGAAAGTTACTGGTGGGAGTTCACATTTCACACTGCTTTCAGAAGTGCCTCTGTTAGGTGTTATCTTAAAAGTCTTCCTCTTGCATGTTCAGCCCTCAGTGAGAGGTTTTGTGTTACTTACTTGTGATTCAGTTTTGTGGGTTGCCACTGGTTACCAACAATTTTGTAATAATACAAGCTGTTGGTTCATTAAACTGTTTTTGAAAGCAAATCTATACTAGCTAGGCTATATTGGCTCCTTTGAGCATTTATTTATTTGTTGTAATCTGTCTTGCTTCTTGAGTATGTCTCAAATGAGTAGAAAATAATGAATACACCAGGACTATGGCAAGTCTAAAAACATGATGGATAATCTGTTCTTGGATGGAACAATGAAATGCAGCCCCAGGTCCTATATACAGAACACAATCTTTAATATCCTGGAGATTCTGGATGGCAGGATGACTCCAGAGAGGTCTAGATAACTTAGACGAGCTCTGAAGGCTTAGCAAAAGACAGAGATTAAATCCAAATTGGATCAAGCCCTTCTAGAGCTGTGTCCTTTCCATTGCAAAACTGTCGCAGATATCTTTTCTGAAAAATCCTTTCCTTAGGATTTTTTTCCTCCTGAGAAGCTGAGAGGCCTCAAAAACAAAATGTAAACATTGATTATCTGCTGCTGTTTTCAACAGGTGGATCTGTGATTGTTTTCATGTGGATGTTTGTAATTAATGGCCAATCACAGCCCAGCTGGCTCGGACAGAGAGCCCAAGCCACAAACCTTTGTTATCATTCTTTCCTTTCTATTCTCAGCTGGCCTTCTGATGAAATCCTTTCTTCTATTCTTTTATATAGTTTTAATGTAATATATATGATAAAATAATAAATCAAGCTTTCTGAAACATGGAGTCAGATCCTCATCCCTTCCCTCATCCAAGAACCCCTGTGAACACTGTCACACAAAACAATGAGGGGATGCTGCTGAGGATGTGCTATTACCACTCCCATTCACAGCCACCAGTTTGACCCCACTTAGTGGCAGCAAAAGATGCACTGGGCAAAGGTGGAAGGAAGAAAAGAAGCAGCAAACAGCTGACTCAAAAATACAGCAGGGAATGTCCAGCTCTGACAGCCTGCTGTCCCCTCTGCAGGTGATTATTGAGCAGCATTGCTGTTATTTTTATTGCTGAAGTTGCAGCCTGCTCCTTGATTGAGAACAAAATTGATTTCCCTTTCTCTTTCAGCATTTCTCACATGCCTTTATGTGACTGTGGATGTGTTATGTGTAGAGGTACCAGTATATATGTATATAAATGTGTATCTGCACCTGTAGAGCACTAAGAAAGCAGGAGCCTGAAAGAGGAGTCTGAGACACCACTGAGCGCTTTGGAAGGACAAACGGAATGTGTATGCAAACACCTGACCTTGTTTTGGGGAGGCAGGGCTGCTGTCATCCATCTGGTGTATCACTTCAGATGCTCTTCCTCTGCTCAAGCTCAGTCTGTTGCTTGCAAGGAAATTCTTCAGAGGGAGGGTTTTGACCAAAGCAACACTGAGCTATCAGCCAAGAGAGGGTGGCTTTCCTCCCAGCCACATGGCACTCTGGCTGTGTGCATTCAGAAACTGGATGTAGCAAATTACAGATTCTCTCCTACCTCCCACCTCTCAGCATCTCACTCACAGAGCCTTCCCCCCCACTTTGCTTCCTCCTGCAGATCCTGCAGTGTAGCTCACCTGGTTATAAGGACACTTGGACATGTCCAAGGAGGGAAATTGGTGGCACAAGGGAGAGCCACCCACCTTCTGACAGCTGCTTGGAGCCAGTTCCCCAGAGCTGCCTCATGATTAGTGAACAGCAGACATATGTTGTGCTCACCACACAGCCTTAAGCTTGTAACAGTGCTGGCAGCTCCTGCTCCCCTTCCTTTGGCACTGCTGTAATCCTGATGTCTGCAGCACTGAGTCATGCCACCATGTCTGGAGCAAAGCCCAGTGCTCTTTTGCTCACAAGGGGAGCAGGACCGTGTGCTCTGGTGACCTGGCTGCCTGACCATGCTTTGTTGAGTGTGTCACTACAGCAGCATCTGTGAGCAAAGGCATGAAGCCAGCACAGAGCATCCTTTGTGCTGGCTGGCACAGAGAGATGCTAGTGCAGGGGGCTGAAATGGGCTGGATTGATTTAATCGAGAAAACTGACATTGTTCTTGTCAACCCATCTCCACCTCTGCCTCCTTTCTTGGATTTGAAGCTCTCTAAGCCAAGGATAGATATTTAGATTGCATCTTGCCCTGAAGAAATCTCTCAGGTGCAGCCCTTCTGCAGATTCTCTCCTGTGGTCTTGCCTTACTCAGACAAGTGTAATGATCTCTGAGATTGGAGCCACTTTCTCTGCAGAAAGACTTGGCTTATTGTGCCCTCTGTCTGAGGGTCCAGCACTGACTGGGGCTTTCAGCAGTGTTCTCTGATGTGTAAAACACAGGCCACTCTTTCTTTGTGCCCTTTCTCATATCCTCCTTACAGTGAAGTTCATAGGCACTTAACTGCATTACAGTTTTGGCTGCCTTTGAATTTCCTTTGCGAGTCAGCAGGTGGCATTTCCCAAATTGTGAGAGATGCGTGGCAGCCAACCCAGAGAAGGTGGCTGTCACTTCCTCTGCTGCTCTCCCCTTGGTGTACAGTGATGTTCCCAAGCATTGCCCTCTTGTTTCCTCAGCAGGGAGCTCTTGCAAGCTGCCTCTGTGGTGGGAATTGCCTGGATGATGGGAGGAATTAATTTCAGACTGAGCTATAAAAATGCTCAAGGCTAGGAGATTCCCAAATGAAGGCAAAAAAAAAAATCAATGGAGGTAGCAGGGAGTTATGAAATCCTGTCAGATGACAGATGCAATATTAGTCTCTGACCCAGCAAATTATTTGCTGAGTGTTTCTGTTCCCTTGAACTGTGAGACTTTCAGAAAGAAGGATTTTTTTTCTTCCCTCTCAGTGAATCTCCAGCACTCCTCATGTATCTTTTGAGGTTAATCCACAATGACATCCTACATTATACAATTAAATTGGAGCTTTCTGACCCTGGAGTTAACAGTTTGGGATTTTTCCTTGCAGCTGATCTTTATCATCTGGTTAAAGACACCCGTGCCATTTCTTTAACACCTCCTCATTGAGACCAAAAAGGTCTCAGTTCAGAAAGGCTTCTCTCCTCCCTCTCTGGGGTGGAAGAGATCTATTGTAAATTAAAGATGTCCCTATATCCAAACATAGGAGCTCACTGCACATGGACCATTCCTGCTCTTCTGCAAGGATGAGGAGAGAACAACCACATGGAGTAAAGTGGTGTTGGTGGAGTTTCTGGTCTTCATGCCTCAGACTTAGAGGATTTTAGATGTTTAGATGGTTTTATCTGCTCTGCCAGCCAGAGATGCTGCAGCAGGCCATGACAGCATCACTTTTCTTAGGAAGACACAGGTGCCTGTTCAGCTCCTCAGTGACCCACAGCTCAGACAATCAGCAAACTGGACCCTACTAAGGCACAAAAGCAATCCCCAGGAGCTTCATCCCCACTCCCATCTGCAGTGGGGCCCAGGTCCACCTCCCCAGCATGCAAACCCTCTTTAGCTTCCTTGCTCTTCACCCTGGACTGCCCTTCCAAGTGCCAGCTCCATGTCACACCGTGGGTTGCTTCAGCATGTGGAGCACAAGAACACCAACTTCCAGCCAGGCGATGCTTCCAGGAGTGCTCCTGCAATGCAGATCTTTCACAGAGTGCTGCTGGTCCTGTTTGCTGTTCACTGGGGGGCCCTGGGGACATGGAAAGCTGAACTCCCTGTGTTTGGAATGCTGTTTTTAAAGCTGGGTGCAAGGGCCCCTGTGGTATTTTTAAGGCTGCCCTTGTGGGAATGTTTTTCCTAGCTCCAGAGCTGGCTTTTGCCTCTCAGGTTAATATTCAGCCACAATCACCAAAGATCATAAGGCAGAGTCCTCAACCATAAGACTGGTTTTAAAATGGCATTATTATTATTATTGTTGTCGTTGTTGTTAGGCTTGCTTAATGACCTTACAGTACCTGTATTTGCTTTCTAATTTTTTGGAGCTCCAGGTATACTTCAAATCAAGGCTAGGAAATACTAGTTCCTTTCCCTTTAAGGGAATAATCAGTGTTTTTTTATTCAATACCATGTACTCCAAAGCTCAGGCTTTATGAGAAAAACGGACTGATTTCCCACAAATCATGCATAATACATATGCAGAAGGGACAGGGAGTACATTGCCAGTCTCCAGGCTTAGCTTGTAGCCCAACAGTTTGCCATCTAATGTGGATGGCATCCCTGTCCGTGGCAGGGGGGTTAGATCTAAATGATTTTTAAGCTCCCACCCCACTGAAGTCATTCTATGGATCTGTGAATTGAATGCCAAAAAACCTGTCAGTGACTCCAAGAGGTTTTTGGGCCCAGGGGCAGCATGAGAGGGTCCATACAAGCACCTCTCAAGGTAGCTGGACTGGGTGTCCTGGGCCAAGTTTCACTCAGTCTAAAGCTTCACATCCACCCCCAAAAAAATGTGTCACACAGAGCACCAGTAGCTGTATACCATGTGTTTTAATAAACCGTATAGCTACCAGAAAAATAGGATTGCATGTGTTTGTTCTCCCCTCCCCAAAACCAAAAGAAGTCAAATTCAAACCAAAATAATGGAAACCTAAAACAAGAGGAAAAAAACTGTCCCAGAGCAAAGATGGCACACAATACAGAGTTGGAGGGAAACATCTTTGATGACATCCTTGTTTAAAGAAACCATGTTTGTAAAACACGAGGCAGTTGAATAATAAAATGGGAATTGATTTGACTGGTTTTCCCCTCTCTGTGTAAATATATATGTAGCTACATATATATGTCTATGCTGTTACACCCTGGGGTGGGACGAAATGGTTAGACAAAAAAATATAGTCAAATGCAGGGAAATCTGTAAGACAAAAAAAACAGTTGAGTGTGGGGAGAAAGTAAAGAAGAAAATAAATGTATCATTTCAGTCAGAGAAGGAAAGACAAGGTTCAATTCCCCTACAATTCACCACTGCTCTGCTTTTTGGGGAACAGACTTGTCTCTCCATGGCTATGCCGTGTCCCTGATGCACAGCTGAGCTGTGAGCTTCTGATCTGAGTGGTATTCACTGGTCTGTGTATGAGCAGGACCCCAGAAATGTATGATGCATTCCTTTCTCTGGTTAATTCCCATGCTACACCGTGATTTCTTTTTCTTAATTAAAAACTTATTAGTATTTCAGTTTGAGTTTTTTCCCCAGGTTTCTTGCACTGACTGCTGTGCAGGTCTCCACAGCAAGGTGGAGCAGCCCAGATGAGCAATAATGCCACAGTAAAGTGCTGTTATCACAATGTGACTGGATGGAGGAATTAATTTTACAACGGGTCTCACGTTACTTCAAAATTGTACTCAGTCTGCAGAGCCGAGTCATGCAGTGGTAACCTCAGCTGCTCCTCACTGAGTGGGCCTGTGGGGCACACCTTGATCCAAAAACAAGGAAAGGAAGTAAAAATGTTTTTAATTCCCTTTTATCCTTCCATGAAAACCTACCCCCAACAAAAAGAGTAAGCAATACCACTCTACACTGAGGTGTCTGATTCCCTCTTAGGCAAACGAGTCCTGCACTCAAGAGATGAAACAAGCCATGTCCTTCCTCTTGTTTTTATATTGCTCTTTCAGAGAACCAGTCGCTGTCCGTGCTTTCCCAGACCTCAGTGCCGTGCTTAACAAGCAAATTAAGCACAAGCTCATGCTGGCTGCAAAGTTCAGGTGACCAAGAAGGTAATAAGAGAACAGCTCAGTTTGCCAGATGCTTGTAAACACCATATTGAAAAGAAGGCAAAGGCAAAACACCCTTCTCCACAATTTCCCCGTTTTCCTTCCTTTTATTTTTTTCTTCTTTTCATTCTTTGTCTCTCTTTTGCTCTTTCTTTCCCTTTTGTGTACAGGGGTTGATGAAGATAAGCAAGACTTGTGCATCACAAATGGTGAAACTCCCCCCAGCCCCTCCAGCTTCCCATCCTACAACAATGCACAAGCCCATCTCATCCTGTACCTGCCCCCAAAAGTTTCTGTCTGTTTTTGGAAAACCGCTCAGTCCGATGTGCTGGGGACTCCTGGAGTGCAGGAGCTGGCTTGGCTGGTTCTTCCCCCTTTCCTGAGGCTCATAGATGGTTGTTTTTTGACAGGTAGGCAATAAGAGCCACAGCTACCCCGACGTAGATGCCAGTTCCAATTGTGATGGACAGGACAGCCAGGAAGAGAGCTCGCCGGGAGCTGGAGCTCGCGTGGTGGAAATCCCCCTTGGCCACTGCTTTGTTTGTCTGCAAGAGATACAACAACAACAATGCCATAGATTTATTTGTTTTACCAGGTGAAATAAAGGTGAGACTCTAATTTCTTGGCTGAAACGGGATTGTGGGAGCTGACAGGTTAAACTGGTGGGCAATCAGACATTTTTTAGTCAAATGAGGTTGTTTGTACAATTGAGACGGTGATGGAACCATCATTTTTTACAGACCATGATGTGGTATCAAGCAGGGACACCAGTAAGAGATCTGTCAGCTACAAGATAGGTCCTGTATAAGCAAATGAGCTCCTTAAGTTCTGAGACATTCTTTGTTCCCTCATTACAATGAGTGAGGAATCCTCAATGTTTTAATTGTGTCTCCATAAATGATCAATGTGCTGGGACACTTTCTTCTTCAGAGCCATCTACTACTCTATTTTGGTCTTTGTTGTTTGTTTGATTTTTTTAATTTGGTTTTTGTTTGGTTTTTTGTTTGCTTGTTTGGGTTTTTTCATTTTATGTTTTTGCTCCTCAGACCAATCTGCAGCAGCCAAATGACAAGCTTCCACACATTAAAAAAGCCCCCAAAAAACCTCTTCAGCCCTTCTGTCAATGACTTTATTAGGAGAACTGTCTCTTCTCATTCATCAACCTAATTTTTTAAGCATAATGCTTTATGAATATTTCAGGCAGAAGCAATATCAAACAATACAGGCGAGGCTGTGGGCTGGAGGGAGCTGTTTCAAAGCAGCAAGATAGAAATAACACAGGTTTACACACCTGCTGTCGTGTCCTTTGGTTTAGGTGGGTAAGGCATCCTACTCACTCCACAAAGCCTCTCAGCAGGGTGGGTAACCAAAGATTTCATGATCTTCTTGTCTGGAGCCACCAAAGACTCAAAAGAATATTCCTTTTTAAAAAAACGCCAGGGTCTTTTGGGATCATGTTAGTCATCATCAACTCATAAAAGTGTGGGCAAGGAAAGCAGAGAAAGCTTTTGAAAGAGCTGGTCCTTCAGCTCCCCTCAGAGACTTTCCTCATGCTCCTGCTGCCCACCACAGACCAGTCTGGAAGGTTCCTGTTTACTGAAGTTGGACTGAGGTAAATGCCCAGCAATGAACATAACAGAACTTCTGGATAAACCGAGGTTGGACCCCCCAGAATGAAGGGAAAGTTTAAAAATGACAAAACATTTTGAAATTGGCATTTCTGAAATGTCACTTTATGTAACTGAAAAATCTGCAACATTTGGGTTGACCTCTTTTAAATGAAACTTTGTAAAGTTTTAAACCGGCATTTCTTCACCTAAAAATAGGTGGGAAGTCAAAGGGAAAAGAAACCATTAGTCAAAATGTCAAATAATCTGAAAACTTGACAGTATATCTTGATTGCTTCAATAGAAGAGGTAGGATTTACCAAAAATAATGAGTTGAAAGACCAAAAAGGATTCAGAAGGCTGATTTTTCAAATAGTAGTAGCCTTTTTCCTGATAAGATCTTCAGTGTAGGAACAACCTTGCTCAAAAAGAACAGGGTTTTTCCCCTTGATGAACTCTTTGAGGACAGCTCTGGCCTTTGTGAAAGGATTGGATCTATGGTGAAAAAACAGTTTCTTGTTAAAATGTTCACCCAGCCAAAACCAGATATGTTGTATTTGTCATGTGCTGCCATGAATTTTTTGAATTATGCAGCTCCAGACATGATGATAAAAAGTGATTTTGCTTGGGGAACACACCCGCGCCTTCACAAAAATTCTAGTTTCCAACAAATTACCTAATCTGAGTGCATTTTTTCCTCTTAACTGAATGCATATTTTGTAACTTAGGAGAATTAAATACAGAATTTTTACAGTAGACTGCGTTGGTAAGGGCATATGGGAAGGGCAAATCTTATAGATCTCCTTTATGCCAGTAGAAAAGATTTACATTGAGATGGAGAAACCAATCACACAGAAACCAGCTTTTGTCTGTGAAAGAGTAATCTGAAGGAATTTGCTTAGTAATAAGAAAATTCTTTGATGCACTTCCTAATTAGCAAAATCGTCACATTACTACTCAACGTCATTATATGAAAATGACAGCATTTCTGCAGGTTTAAGCTAAAAGGATCTGAAAATACTTACCAAACAAAATGCAGCTAAGGCCAAAAGTAATAGTTTAGTGTCTAGCAAATAATGAACAGTTTTTCTTGATTTTTCTTTTATCTTTTTTTTTTTTTTAACAGGGATCAGCTCTTTGGTGGTTTTGGTCACTTTGAGAAAGTCCTTTGGCTTTGGGATGAGTCCAACCATCCCTTTTCATACCTGACACAGAGCAATTACATCCTGCTGAGTTTTCCATGAGAGATGTCTGTTCTTTGGCAAAATCCACGAGGTCAAGAAATGTCTTGTGTAGATCAGACAGCTAAATCACACCCACTTTTTCCATAGCTTTTTCAGCAACATCTGTTTCAGAGAACAGTGTAGCCAGGACTGGTGCAAGGATGAAGACCCAAATGCTCTACCAACAAGAGTTTGATTCACTACAGACTCATCAAGCTACTCCAGGTGTCTCAACCTTTTCTAATGCATTTGAAATTTGCTGCAAATTTAGTGTTCTTCCTGAACAAAACTGTGTTATCTGTGGAGTTTTACAGTGCTTCTGTCCACTAACTTCTTCCCTTCCCTGGCAAGGCTGTGGCTGGCAGACAGATGATGGATATAACAATTTAAAGCAGCTTTTGGATAGGAGCAGGGGGCACAAGCTGTGATAAAGGTTGGGTGCTACAAGGCTGAAAAAAGGGATTTTTGCAAATACCAGCCACCAATCAACCTTCTCTTTAGAGGCTTTGAAAGTAAGCCAGAAAAGTGAGGAGGGGTGGGGGAAGAAAGGGTAAGGAGATCTGGAGGTATTATCTTCTTTTTTTTAAAACTAAAATAATGAATGTCTTTTTAAGAAACACTTTCAAGGAACTTCCCTGGAGGTTCAAGTTGAGCTTCTGCAGACCACATTCAGGGTGTCTCTGGGCTGCAGGTTTTATAGGCCCAGACAAGATGAATAATGTACCTCCAAGCTGCAAGGCTAAAACATTCTGCTGCATCCCACAGTGACTCATATATCATACTCTCAAAATACCTCCTGGTGCACAGTATCTGCAAACAAGAAACACACTGATCACAATCATTAATCCTGCCTCTTCTCCCTGGGGCTGGAGAGCAGGATTGGCTCCATGCAGGAGGAGAAGAGATTATCCTGACCACTTTGGTCTGATGGGGAAAGGATTTCTTTTCACTTCATGGGAGCAAAGAGCCAGAAAGGCCAGGGATACACAGGCTCCATGCAGCCACTGGCCAGATTCTGAGTTTTACTTCTTCAAGTGACATGCAAAAAAAAAAATTGCACAGAATGAGGAGTAGCTCATACAGATGATGCTCCTGTATCCTCTATCTTTCTTCTAGTCAAATACTCTGTCTCTTTTTTTTTAACTTGCCTAAACTTGTACTTTTGCTAATCTCCAATTTTTGGGCAGTAATCCCACCTTCAGGCTTACACCAGTTATTTCCACTGATGGTGAGAAAAAGACTCCAGTGTCTTTGCTAAAGACATGGATGGGTAAAGGATGAAGTCAGGATCTGGCTCTGGAACTCGACAATGCCAGCAGGGAGGTGCCAGTCAGCTGGAAAAGCATGGGGCTGACAGACAGCACAGGGATTGGGACATGGCAGGATGGGTTTCAGTCCTGAGGAGAGCATCAAAGACTCTATGCAGTCCAAACAGCTCCACAGGCAGAAATTATGAACTAAATAAAGGACAAATTGTCCTTTGCTCTGCCAGGTATTTGGAAATTCCAATGGAAAGTTCAGCCTGTGGTGGCAAAGAGCTCTTCCAGAAGTTTCTGTAATTTCAGCTGGAAGGATGGCCCAGGGAATGGACATGAGGCTCAAACAGACATTTGTTGCAGACATCTTTTATGAAAATCCTTTCCTTAGGATTTTTCCTCCAGAGAAGCTGAGAAGCCTCAGGAACAAAATGTAAACATTGATTATCTGCTGCTGTGGAATGCAACAGGTGCATCTGTGATTGGCCCGTGTTGGTTGTTTGTAATTAATGGCCAATCACAGCCCAGCTGGCTCGGACAGAGAGCTGAGCCTGAGCCACAAACCTTTGTTATCATTCTTTCCTTTCTATTCTTAGCTGGCCTTCTGATGAAATTCATTCTTCCATTCTTTTAGTATAGTTTTAATGTAATATATACCATAAAATAATAAATCAAGCCTTCTGAAACATGGAATCAGATCCTCGTCTCTTCCCTCAACCTGAGACCCCAGTGAACACCGTCACAGACCTTCTCCTTCTGGAAATTACTAAGGAAACAATGGGGAGCAGGTGCCACCTGAAATGCAGGTACTTCCAAACAGATCCAAACAGTTTCAATCCCTCTGTAGTTTAATTTGACCTTTGTTAATTCAACCTTTCAAGTGGCATTTCCTGCATTGTGAGGACCTCCCTCTTTTCCCTGCAATACCATGTTAACTTCCAGCCTTTACATTTTCCTGCCAAGCTCCTGAACAGTGATGTGGCAGGTGAAAAGCAGTGGTCTGAGAAATGGTACTGCTACTGCCACCAAATTAAATGATGCTGAGTTGGTAGAAGGAGACACACTGGGAGCAATATTTATCTCTGGAAATCCATAAAAGGTTCAAGAGAATAGAGTGTGAATGAGGGGATGAGGGTGAAAATGAAGACCAGCATGAGTCTGTCTCTTTTTCATGTTCAACTTTCATGAAATCTGTGTTTCAGCCATTGCACCATTTTGGTATCAAAGAATTCTGCTGGAATTTGAAAATATGGCATAGGCAAAGATATGATTCAGCCCCTGGCTGGTGTTGCCTGTGGCATTTGATTATGTCTCTGAGTAGAGATAAAACTACAAATGTTGGGAACAGCAGGAATAAAAGACCTGAGTGAGCAGAATGCAGAGAGATGTTTTTAGACAAGCTCCACAGCAACAGCTGTTCATTTGATTGCACTGGAGAGAATGAGATCTCAGCCTGAGACACAAAGGCAGTTTTCTTTTTCCTGGCATATACAGGAATTTAGATGTTTATGGTAAAGAACATGATTTTGCCTTTCCACTTTCCTTCTAACCCTCAAGCAGATGTTTTGTGATGAAAGAGAAGAAAATTTGCAAAAGATGACAGGTGGGAAGCCCAGTTTACACACAAAAATTCAGAGACTTACAAGTCCTTGCTGTTGTACAAAGTTTTGCAAGGTGTTATTCACAAAGTGCTTATACACAAATACGCCTGGAGAAAGTCTCCTCTCCATTTCACAAGGAAAATCAGAGCTTTTAGAACCCTGTGATGATTTTTTAGGGCCCTGCTGAGGGCCCTGCTAGAGGGAGGTTCTGGAGAAAGCTGCATTCATCTCTTTGTACCTTTAACTTCTTATGTAAGGTTGGTGGAGAGAGCAGATTCTCTTTTTCCTGATCCAAACCTGCTGCTCTTTTCTGCAGTATATCCACAGTACCAAAGAAGAGGGAACCTGCCCTGTGGGGTTTTTTGCTTGTTTGGTTGGTTTTTTGGCTGGTTTTTTGCGTTTTGTTTGTTTGCTTTAGGTTTTGGTTTTTTGGAATTTTTTTTGTTTTGTTGGGTTTTGTTGTTGTTGTTGTTGTCGTTGTTGTTTGGGGGGTTTTTTGGTTATGGTTTTTTCTTCTTCTTTTTATTTTTTTTTTCTTTTTCCTGTGGTTCCTTCTATCTGTCTCTGGTCCTCTTCCTCCTTTGTGATGCCAGTGTGTGCTTTACATTCATAACAATGTCTCTTCCCCCCAGCATGAGTCACACAGCACGGGAAGGGGTGGAGGATGCTGCTCAGTGCTGCCAGAGAAGATCTCAGTCCTCAATCCTCACCTCCTACCCTTGGAACAGGCAAGGATGATGGGAATTTCTTCCTTGGGCACCCTGAGCCACATTTTGGGGAGAGCAAGGGAAAGACATCAGGCACAGTTTTAAAACTGTCTCTGGGGTGGTTTCTGCTCCTGACAGGAAGAGATTTGATCAGAGAATTAGTTTATCAATTTCCTCACCCACAGGTGTCCCTCCAGAGCTGAAACTAAATCTCTGGGAATTATAAAGTCCCCTAGCATATTAATGATTTTTGAGATAAGACTAAGAACTCTGGAGGTAAGGTTCACTCATTTATTGATCACAGTACCTTTCCCAGCTACTTTTTTTGGCATTACAACCACCCGTGGTTTCCCTGTGTGCATTCTGTGTCACACTGTTTATCTACTTCCAATTTCATGTATTGAAGGCTTTCAGAGCTGCACATTCTGAACTGTTATTGGCAGAGCCTGATTTCCCTAGGAGTGTTTGTTTTTTGCCAGCACAAGCGGTGAGTGCCACACGAGTTATATGGGATTTTCCCTGGAGGGCTGTCAGAATCCAGGACATCCCTCTGGCTGTCCTGAGCAGCCAAGACCCTGCCAGGGGGCTCAGAGGCCCTGGCACAGAACCCAAAATGCCCCTGTGGTTTTGATTATGACCCGTGGAGAAAGTTACCAACCTTGTATGAAGATCAGCAGGCCACAACATTTTAGGTAGAATAACAGTGAAGTTATCACAGGGTGGAAAAGTAGATTTTGGGGTTTTTGGTGCGGGGGTTCAGGAGGCAAAATGGAGGGAACTGGGCGTGTCCAGGCTTTCTCCTTCTTCTTGGCCTCCATCTTCTGCTGTGATGGTGGCACTGACAGACTGGTTTGGAGTAGAAGCTCACTGTCTAACATAGGTGATAGGTATTGGAAAGTGTAAACATTGTATACGTAGTTTTTAGAATAAAGATATAACACTACCCTGGGGGCAGGCAGAATGCCTGGCCTGTCTTGCTGAGCTGGCCTTGACAGGCCAGGATAAAATTTTTATAGATAAGATAAAATAAACAACCTTGAGACTGAGAAATTAAGAGCTCTGACTCCTTCTTCAAGCGCCAGGCTGGGAAAAGAGACTTTGGAACCTTTCTTGGGGTCACTCTGAGCAGCGAGAGATCCCAACAGAGGGCTGTTCCTGGGTGCTCCTGCCAGAGCAGCCAGCAAAATCTGCAGTTCCTGTGATCCTCACCAATGCGGTTTCATTTTTCTGGGAAGGAGATCCATCCCGAGCTATTTCCTGGGAAACATTTGGTAATTCAATATGGTAACTAAAGGGGTAAGAAGTTATCAGGCACTGTGGACTCTGCAGCACCTGACAGTGAATGTGAGGTAACTTATTCACCTTCCCTTCTGTTTACCTTGTGTGAACTCAGCTTTTCAAAAGTCACCAAAGATTGAATGGTGAAGATTATCTCTTTCATAGGAAAGCTTTTTTCCCCTTTCCATTCCTCTACTTTCTCAAAGTCCACAAAAAACCCCAACAATGGGGAAAAAAATGAAAAATCTTTTTTTTTTTCCTTGCATTACATTTTTGTTTTCTTTGAAACTTAATCCTCTTTTCTCCCTCTCTCCTGGAGACACAGCACAAGTGTTGCAACTGGCTTTAGCAGGCACGCACAAGGAGCTTCATGACCAGAGGGGTGATTAACAGGGAACAATAACCATACTCCATGGATTGTGTGGAGTGGGATATGAGAAAAAATGCCTGACAATGAAATATTGAGAAAAAGTTGTTCTTGGGTTCCCAGCACCGTTAAAAAAATTCTTAGGGCAAGGAGAGCCACAGGCTGTGAGTGTTTTTACCATCTCTTCACTAGGCCAGAATGTTTAGTCAATTTGCTTTACATCTGGAGAGAGCACCAGCTAATTAAGAGCCTGATGATCCTGCAGCACTCTTGCCAGGCAAACAACTTCAGCAGGGATACATCCCACTCAGGCTCCTGTCTGAATTGACATTACCAGGCTGCCTCCATTCTCCCCGTGGCCAGGTGTAAGGACAGAACACAATTCCCAGCTGCAGACATCTTTTCATGAAAATCCTTTCCTTAGGATTTTTTCCTCCTGAGAAGCTGAGAGGCCCCAGGAACAAAATGTAAACATTGATTATCTGCTGCTGTGGAATGCAACAGGTGCATCTGTGATTGGCCCATGTTGGATGTTTGTAATTAATGGCCAATCACAGTCAGCTGGCTTGGACAGAGAGTCTGAGACAGCTGCCTTTGTTATCATTCTTTCTGATTCTGTTCTTTGCTTAGCTAGCCTTCTGATGAAATTCATTCTTCCATTCTTTTAGTATAGTTTTAATGTAATATATATCACAAAATAATAAATCAAGCCTTCTGAAACATGGAGTCAGATCCTCGTCTCTTCCCTCATCTTGAGACCCCTGTGAGCACCGTCACAATTCCCTGCCTCCCAACACTGTCAAGGCCACAGAAGGAACTTGCCATAAGATAAATCACCACAGTGGCAACTTAAAATAAGCACAGGTGGCAGAAATTTGTCACAGAAAGGTGCTAATTCCAGGCCTGAGGGTGTGTTTGATTAGGACAAAATTTCCCCTTGTGGCATGATGAGAGCAAGGGAGCACTTGCTGGTGCACACATCACCCTAAAGGATGGGAATGGCATCTGTGTTCCATGGATACACAGAACTTGGAGTGCACAAAGGTGGAATCCCCAGAAAAACAACTTTCTGAGGCCTCCCCCCCTCCCAAGAAGGGTGAAGGACCAGCAGGATGTTTCTGGGTCCACAGGTGATGATTACCTTTTGCTTGATCTCTCTCACCCCCTCATATTTTCTATTTCTTTCTGTCTCTCTACCTCACATTTACTATTAATAAAAATCTGTATTATTGACTTTGGTATGTGGTATTATCTGCACATTAACTCAAGCAGGGGCATCTCTCACCCACTGGATCACAACAGTTGGAAAAGCTGGAAACTTTCTCCAAAGATCTGAGACTAACATCTTTTTTGGATACAATGGAAGAATTAATGTTGTTTTCAAAGTGGCTACAAAATAGGGCTCAAAATCACATTGTTTCTGAACTTGCAAGATGCTCTAGAGATGTGTGTCTTTTACACATTTCTCACTGGAAAAATCCTGCAAGGAAAGGTGGAGGCTTCAACAAACTCAGGCTTCTGCAATGTATGTGGATTCCATTAAACTTCTATTTTAATAGCAATTAGAGAGAAATCTAACTTAATCACAGGGTCACTAGGATACAGAAAGTGTCTACACAGAATATGTGCTGGTTTAATTGTATTGCTTTAAGATGCAAATCAGTTTGCACTGAGCTCTTTTTATCAGCCAGCTCTGCAATACATCACTTTGCAGGGTATGAACAAGGCTCTTTTTCCTTGCAAAGAAAGACTCTGGTTTTGAAAAGATGCAAGGAGCTTTTCTAATGTGTGTCAAGAAGAAAGTGACTCAGTCAATCTGGATCTGGTGTTGGAAGGATGCATTTGACATAGCAGGAAACACTGAAGATAGATGACGACAGAGAGGAGACAGATAAACAGCAGGAAGCCCTAAATTCAACCTCAGAAAACTCTTGGTGGTCTGAAGTGGCAAGCAGGAAGTGCCAAGCTTGGCACCACAAAGCCCAACCCACAAAAAAGTAGGATCCCAGGTGTTGGGGAAATGAAACAGGAAAGCCTTATAAATATGATTGCTTGGCAAAGGATTTTGAGAATATGAAAACTATAAGCGAGATGGAAATGAAAGCAAGCTTTGAGATTCTTTAGCTACTGAACAATGGGAAAACAACAGTGTGGCTGGCTGAAGGTAATATCTTTTTAATGAAACAAGACCCTCTGCTTGCAGGCAGGTCTAAGGGTCTGAGCAGACCTTGCTAGCTTGGTAGAAGGGGTCTAAAGAGTAGTTTTTAGGGTTTAAAATGTAGCACAGTTATGGTACTGTAGTGATTCTTATAGGCTATATGGAAATGCTATAGGATTTGCATGTTGTGCTAGATTGGTTAGTGAGAATTAGAATATTCGACACAGAAGATTATTTATTGTATTGTAATGGGAACTTCGCACTCTTACTTCTTGTCTCTTAGCTCTTGCCTCTCAACTCTTACTTTTCTATGCTCTTACCCCTTTTACTCTCCTATGCTTTTACGCACTTAACCCCTCATCCTCTCTCCCCCTCTCTTCTCTCGGGACTGCTCCAGCTGTGGCTGGCAGCTCCCAGCAGGGCCCTGCACCCAGGCCCTTTGCAATGAACCCCAAATCCCAGCAGGGCCCTGCACCCAGGCCCTTTGCAATGAACCCCAAATCCCAGCAGGGCCCTGCACCCAGGCCCTCTGCAATGAACCCCAAATCCCAGCAGGGCCCTGCACCCAGGCCCTTTGCAATAAACCCCAAATCCCAGCAGGGCCCTGCACCCAGGCCCTTTGCAATGAACCCCAAATCCCAGCAGGGCCCTGCACCCAGGCCCTTTGCAATAAACCCCAAACCCCAGCAGGGCCCTGCACCCAGGCCCTTTGCAATGAACCCCAAATCCCAGCAGGGCCCTGCACCCAGGCCCTTTGCAATAAACCCCAAATCCCAGCAGGGCCCTGCACCCAGGCCCTTTGCAATGAACCCCAAATCCCAGCAGGGCCCTGCACCCAGGCCCTTTGCAATAAACCCCAAATCCCAGCAGGGCCCTGCACCCAGGACTTTTGCAATAAACCCCAAATCCCAGCAGGGCCCTGCACCCAGGCCCTTTGCAATGAAACCAAGTTCCAAGCCCTGGCTTCAAAGATCTCTCATCTCCATCCGTCCTGACCGTGCGACCCCCCATCTATCCTTCACCCAGGAGCTTCAGGTCCTTCTGTGCATATCCACAGCCATTCCCTACCAGGAGCAGCACCTGCCTGCTCCCAGAGTCAGCATTTTCCTGCCTCCTGGCTTTGGCTCCCAGCCAGACAGCAGCAGCAAACACAGCTGAGTGTCTGGAAATCTGGGTTTCAGGTGTCTCCGAGCTCTGGGATTCCTCCTGAGCAGCGACAGAAACAACCCTGGAGAAATCTGTCTCTTTCTTGCAGACACTTAGATGGTTGGGGTTTTTTTATTTTAAAAATGTAATGTGTTATCTTTCTCTTCTGATTAAAATGATTAATGTTTCCTTCCCATATAAAACAAAATGTCTGGATTTTGTCAATTAATTTAAATGCATTAAAAATACAACTATGACATTCCATAAGATTAAAAACCCAGAAGGAAAGTTTTAAAAGTTCTAGAGGAGAAGAAGAGGGAGATCTTTTAATAATTTTTTTAAGTCTAACTCTATTGAAGATTAATCAGAGATAAAGGCAAGGAACTGAGATGAAAATTTTCATTTCTTTCTGACCAAGAGCAGAAAACACTGTAAAAAATATGTTGAACACAAATGCATGCCATCAGAATTATTTTTAAATTATGGAAATTAATTTTAGGAGTTTCTACACATAATTTTGAACTATTTCAAAATTTCAGCCGCTACTGAGCTTTTCTGGGTGTTTGTGCATATTTATATACATTAACTAAACCTTGCAGATGACAAGTTTCTTTCCAATTGAAAAAAAGCATTCTTTTTGTTCTGCTTGAAAATGTATTGATAGGATATGATAAAATATTTTCAAAATATTTTAGGACACCTTCTGATACAATAAATTTCTCAAAGAAACTCTTTTCTGAAATGCTGTATATATATTTATAAATATATATATTTATGCACACAAAGTCTTAACAAATCAACAAGAAGTTGGTGCATAAATTCCTATTTGGGTGTTTAAGCATTCCATTTTTAATTGCTTTTCAGTAGTCAACACATTTTTCTTCTGCATAAATGTGATCCTACTGAGGAATCAACTGAGGCTGGGAGGTTTAAGTGAATAAACTCCTGGGAAGAGATGTTCTGGACCTAGGGGATATTTTGTCTCTGCTGCTGACTGCAGACTTGGAGGTGTACTTTGGAAAACACAGAGCTGAGAAGGAGACACTAAGGAAATGACTCCTGTCCAGGATGCTCATTCTGTGGGGGAGACCTGGTAATTGCATTACTTAGTGTGATCACTGCAGCACAAAGATAATATCTGGCATCCTTCCTTGCAAAAGCATTATTGGAGGAGGAAAGAAAGAATTAGGAGAAAAAAATGTTCTGTAAGAGAGGCACCGTACCAAAACACCCATCAGCACCTGTCGGAACCCAGGGAATTCCTCTGGCTGCCCTGGAGGGATCCAGACCCTGTCCAGGGGACTTAGAGACCTTGGCACAGAGCCCAGGACCCCTGTGCCTTTGATTTGGCCCTTGGAAAAAACAATTACCAACCTTATATGAAGAATTACAAGCCACAAAACTCTAAGTAGAGTGACAGTGAATTTATCACAGGGTGAAAAATAGTTTTTTTGGGGTTTTTAGAATGGGGGTTCAGAGGGTAAGATGGAGGAATCTGGGCATGTCCAGCTTTTCTCCTTCTTCGTCTTGGCCTTCATCTTCTGCTGTGATGCTGGCATTTTTGGATTGGTTTAAGGTAGAAGCTCACTGTCTAACCTAGGTGATAAGTATTGGGAAATAATTGTAAATAATGTACATGTAGTTTTTAGTATAAAATGATAACACTGCCCCTGGGACAGGCAGAGTGCCTGGACTGTCTTGCTGAGCAGATCTCAGCAGGTCAGGAGAAAGAATTTTACAGATAAGATACCATAAACAACCTTGAGACTGAGAAATGAAGAGTTCTGACTCCTTCTTCAACCCTGGGCTGGGAAAAGAGACTTTCTAACCCATCTCAGGGTCACTCTGACCAGCAAGAGACCCCAAGAAGCACCTCCCAGTGCCAGCAGCATGGGCTGCACAAACTGGAGCACGTGTTCTGGAGTCTCTGGGTTCAACTCTCAGTACAGGAAGACTCAACAAGATCCCCTTTCTCACAATGGGAAAACTTCACCAGCTGACCTGGAGCAATTCCCTGCCGTGCGTCACCACCGCTGTTGGCATGGGAATGGGAGGTCCAACCTTGTGTGAATCTGCCAGCACCCTGAAATTACTGCTCTGCCTTTTCTATGACTCAGCAACTGCAAGACAAGAACTCCACGTTCCCCAGCAGAAGCACATCCCAGAGTTGTCATGCCAGCAGACGCCAGCCCCTAATCTCTTGTAAACAAAAGCCCTCCCTCCTACAACTGCAGCACTCAGAGGCTCTGCTGGGTCTCAATGGGCAGGGTTTGCACGGGTGTGGGTGTCATTCAAGGAGATTTCTCTCTTCCCCCACAGAAGAGCTAAGCTGTAGGTGTGCAGAGGACAGTCAGGTGAGCAGCTGCAAGGAGCCCAGTAGCACCAAGAGCCAGCCAGGAGGGTTTTGCTCATCTTTCCACTGCACAGCGAGCAGGACAGGAAGCTGATGATAAATCAGGGCAGTGCTCCAGAAATGAGGCTGCTAAAGAGTGAGTCACCTGCCCGACCACAAAGAGCAGCTTCTCCCAGCAGTTCATCTGCCTGCATCACAGGGAGAGCAGAGAGACCCCCACTCAAATGCAGGGCAATAAGAAAAAGAGTAAATGGGGGAACCTTGCAGGTCTTGTAGCACAGAGCTGCTGGTTTAAGTTCCATGATTTCAGGAACATCTTTCTAATGACCTTAATCTAGGCTTACTCTTCCTCTGCCTCCATCGTGCCTGAGTCAGCTTCTATTCTTGACCTCAGGAAGAAAGCAAACTGCCCTGAGGCATGGATCTCCAAGGATTCTCTAACTCTGGTGCTCTTTTTGTCCAGCACCTCAGCAATGCCTGTTGTGACCACCTCATGGTATTGTTTTCTCCATGCAGCCTTGCTCCCTGAATCTCCTCTTGCTGTACTTAGAGAAAGCAGTAGGATGAAGCAGTGCTGCAGCATTTCCTATGCTGGCACTCTGGGACCACTTCATCTTTGTTTTCCAGGGCCCCAAGTCAGAATATTTGCTGCTTTGATCATTGCTGGTTAGAGAAAGGGTCCACCCCGGGGTCTCTTCTCCCTTTAACAAACTGCTTCACAGCAGCAGGGTTTTTCCTCAGTGGAAACCCGTTAGCACACAAACATAAGTCCTCATTGCCCAACAGGGAGGGCAGAGATTGCTAACAAGGATCTTTCTTCGTGCCTCTCAGTAGTCATCAACAACCCGTTCAAGTTTTTTAATATAAAATTATTCCAGTGTATACAAACAAAACCATGAAGTCTGCTTATTTTCTCTTTCCCTCTCATTCTTTTGTATACATATAGGAAGTGTCTCCTCATCTGTGATTTAATTGGCCTGGCTGTTTATGCCAAAAGGAATGAGTAACAGGAATAGAGAGCTCTGCTCTCCAGCCTGTTTGGCTTGTCTAGCAGCAGGTGGACCAAGCCTGAGCAGCAGCTGCTGCAGCTCCCTGTGTGCAGAGCTGTTTGTCTGAGTCCCTGCATGGAGGTGATGGCTGGGGAGAGGCAGGGATGCACAAACACATTCCCTGCAGGAGCAGCCTATCCATATGGTGCACTGTGTGAGGAGGGATAAAAGCCTCTGCAGGACACCCTGGCTGAGCAGAGGACTCATCCTGACAAATGCAAAGCTCAGCAATCAGTACAGGCCCCGTCCTCATGGTGAAAGCATTTTGCTTCTTGTTATCCCATCCCCTTCTTTTAAGGTGTGGGGAGCAGGGTGTACTACCCTGGGCATCTGGCAGGATGGCAGCATCTAGGAAGGAAACATCCTTCCACATGGAAGTCCCTTTATTTGGGCTGTCTCATGTCCAAGATCACTCCATCATGTACAGGCAGGAAGATGAGTGCTTCAAGTTTGCTTTTCCTGCAAAGCCCAGCTGAAGCCTCTCCTTCCTTGTTAAATACTGAATGTCTCTTTTCCTGGCAGGGATCACATGCCACACTGCCACAGCAAAAATGTCCATCTGCCAGCAGAGACACTGAAAGCGCACGAGCCATGGGCTTCACCTCAGCCTGAAGAAGGCTAGGGACCACTGTGCCTTCGGATCTGACAGCTCACAGGATCCATATCTTGGATTTGCCTGTGCCAGGGTTTTCCCAAGACCTCGGCCAGCTGGGAACAGATGGAAGGGGCACTCAGTGCCAAGCTGCTTTTAAAATCCGCCTCCTGTGTGGGCTCCTAAGTAAGAGCAGAGTACTGAAGGAAGATCTGCTCTGCCTCTGTGAACAGAAGTTGTTCAGAGTAATTCTTACCTCTTGTGGAGATAAACAGACCTGTCTGATTCACTCAGCTGCAGTTTTACACAAAAGGCTGTGGAATATGGTGGGCCCCATCCACAGGTGGCAGCAAGTCAAGCTGGATGCAAAAATATCAAGAGTGTGGATGCTTGACCTTCCACAGTGCAGATGTGGAGCTACAGGAGGAGAGCTACTCAGTGAGGCTCAAACCCTGTCCTGGTCCAATGTAACTGTTGCATTTGTCCATTAGAGGATTTTAGCAGGAATTCATGCAAGTGGAAAAGGATTTGATGATTAATTATTTCAGAGTTTTCTTGTTTGCTTCTCCTTCCCCTTCCCTCTGTCTTTCTCTGTCATGTCTCCACCTCACTGGGCTAATACATGTTTCATGACTGAAATACATCCTCTCTGAAAATATTCCACTGAAATATTCATGAACAACAATTTTAATTATTTGCTCAGTGCTTAATGACTTCATGGCAGCTACTCTGCCAGAGGCCTAAAACAGCTGTCTGCCTTGGTGACCAGCACTTTCCCATTGTTGCCTTCTTCTCCCTCTCTGTGTCTTACTTTTTTTAAACTGTAAGTCCTCAGGGATGGGCTGAAGCATTTTTCTTAATATTTCCAAGGTCTTTGATTTGTAGAACTCCTAGGAAAATAGGGACCCTTTTCCTGGACAAGTGCTGGTGGCAGTAAAAGAGACACAGATGTAATCAAGAACATCTTAGTGACATGAAGACAACTGTCCACACTTCTCTCTTTCATTGGGAAACAGCAGAAGGCCCCAACACTTCTTGGAACAGGACACGAATGTTATTACACTGTGGCCCTTTGGGGACCTTCAGTTCAGAGAGGAGGTTCTCACAGTAGCAAGGATCCCAACCCCAAAAGCATCAAAGGTATAGAGATATTGCACTTGTAATTACATTTCTATCTCCCTCTACAGAAAAGCTGTCTGCTGCTGGAGGAGATATTTCCTTGTTACAAAAGTAGTTATTCCTGCTCACCAGAGTGATTCCTTGGTTTATTGTGCCAACAGCAGCATCATAAGTACAATGTGCAGAGACAGAAAATCACTGTCCCAGGGCACAGCTCTGCCACTCCTGATGGCAGCAGTGCTGCAGGACTCTGTCCCTGACCCTCTCAGCAAATGTCTCAGTGACATTTCCAACCTGCTGCTGAGACAGATTTAAGATGTGCTCTGTGGTGTCTGCGTGCAGGGGGCTGAATAAAAGTGTCCATTTGATGATACCCTTTCAGGGAATGTCAGCAAATATGTCCCACAGACAATCACCAGCCAGTAAGAGGGCCTTCAAATGTCCAGAGACATCTGGGATGATGGGGAAGGAGGGGAGTTCCAGGAAATGGGAAGTTTTGAAGCCAGAAGGCCTCCTGACATCCCTTGGGAGGTGGTGTGGAACAACCACAGCTGCTGCTGGTGATTTTGGCAGCCCTGGGCAGCAGGGCAGGTTGGAATGGTGGGCACTGAAGTTCTGTGTGGGAGTCCAGAGTAAACTGGAGGTGATGCTTCATCTCTCCTCTGTGCCATCTCCCCTCTTGGGAAGGAGTGAAACTTCCTTCTCCAACTCAGTGTTAGGCAACATGCCAAAGAGCACTGGGAAGGAGAAAGGTAAGAGTCAAGAATAAATAGCTGGAGAACTCAAGCAGCAATCTTTAGTGGCCTTTAACTTCTGTGCAATTTGAAATTTATTGTCATTTGTATGTTTTATTCAAAAATCTCCTCTTGGCAAATTCAACACAATGTGAAGGTCTTCACAGCACAGAGTGGGCTGGCAAGGGTGCTTTGATACAGAAAAACATTGAAAACTTGGTCAGACCTGACTTGTACCCTGTCCTACAGCAACCTTGCCAAACCCATGAGAATGCCAGCACTGAGCCTTTCTCTGCAGCGCCAGGGGCCAGTGGTAGATGTGTTATCCTGCCCTTGCCTTGATACTGATTAATTTACCTATATTTTGAACTAAATAATTTCTGTGAAGCACTGAACAAATTGCAAGAGCAGTAGAAGAAGTGGCACTGCTCCTCCAGTGTCAGCTGATCCCCGTGCGGAGCGGAGGTGGCGTTCGTGTTTTGCAAATGGGCCCGAGCTGCAGCTCTTCTCACTGCTAAGCTGCTTTTGAAACTTTCTGCAACAGCTTTTTTACACAAACCCACGCACAGAATGACACGCTCCCAGGGCTGCACAGAGAACTTAGCAACATTTTCCTGCTAGGAAGACACACAGGTAGCAACAGCAGCCAGATCTGAGGCACCTCTCAGTGCCTGCACCACCTCAGTGCCTGCACCACCTCTCCTCCACACCTTCCCCTCCACAACTGCAAGAACACTTCCATGCTTTGTCAGGGGTCTTCAAAGCACACAATCAGCCCTTGGCATCTATCATCTCAGGGGCAAAGCAAGATCTCAGGTCACAGAGCAGGGCCAAGAGACGAGCCTGGGTGACCTGCTCATCCTGTGGTTGGTATTCCACCATAAATGGGTGCAAATGAAGCTCTTCAGAGCAAGGATACTTGGTGATGAGGCACAACTGCTCAGGCACACAAGCTGGGAGAGGATACAGATGTGGGAAAGCACCAGCCTCACCTGCACTGGGCTTTGTCCATGTCCTTAGTGTGCAGTGGCATGGAGAGAGGTTCTCAAGTTCCTCTCATGAACACAGAGGTGAGGACATCCTCCCACAGCAGACAAAGGGACAGATAGGACCAATGTGCACCAACTCCTTGAAGAGGTCTGGATAATTGTGGCTCAAAAAACCCACAGAATTCCCCATTGCAGACTCTTCTGAGAGACAGCAGAAGTGAGATGTCCTTGTGGGATAACAAAAAAATAGCAAGAAGTTTGAGGAAGAGGATGGGAAGGCAGATGTTCCAGACCTCAATGGGACAGACTTGGGGTGTCCAACACCTCCAGACAAGTTTGTTTCTGTGGTTCTGTTTCATGAAACAAAATCCAGTTCTCATGCTACTTTGTTGGTACTGAAGTGAAGACTGACTAGAGTATTCTCATGACAGATGTCTTGCTATGAATCCTCGGAAATCTCATCTCTAATGCTGCCAGGCTTGGAGGAGAGACCACTCTTTGGGATCCAAAAAGGCTGGAGATCACTTCTTGCTCCATTAGCAGGACTGCTGCTCCTCAGCAAGTCTGAGGCTGCACAAATGCAGCTGAGCTTGCATAACATCAAAGAATGGACACTGGAAGGGACAGTAACCTTTCATCAGTGGGAAACCTACCCTGGGAAGTATTAAAAAGGCTGGGAAAGTACACTCAGCTATCTCCCCTAAACAGCCTTCTAGTCTTCAAGGGAGGTTGCCATGGAAAAAGAACAATTTAGAGATCTCAGATCCCTTTTGTTTGTTTTGTTACTTTGTTCATTCCTTTGTGCAGCGACGATCCCAGCAGAACCAGCAGGCTGGCTGGCACAGCCAGTGACAGATCTTAAATATTCACAAACAGATCTGCCTTCTGCAGCTTGGAGCAGCCTTCCAGAGAGGGGTGCTCTGAAAGCAGCTGCTTGCTTGCATGGTCTGGGTGAAGAGGATGTCAGAACGATGTGCAGGATCCAGAATTGGCAAAAGAGGCTGATTAAAATAGCTGTGACTGCTGGCAGAGCACGGACTAAAAGTGCTCCTGCTCTAAGTGGATAAGTTTCAATGGAGGAAATAGCTGTCAGCTGACACAGACATTGAGCCCCAGCATCCCAGGAATACTGAACCCAGGGGGAATTTTTCACAGCCCTTTCTTCACCAGTAAACCTGCAAGGCAGAACCTGAGGTTTACAGAAACAACCAGCAGGTCCTGGCTGGGAATTTTTTTCCATGTATTTTATGTTTGTTTCCCTGTACTGTGATATTTGACAGAATGGGACAGTCTCTGTGAAAAATTTCTTGGGGAAATGCAAAACTGTTCTGAGAAAAGGGAAATATTTTGGTTCCAATTCCAGCTCCACCAGGATGCTCCATGCCCAGGAAGCTCCAGGATGTCCCTGCGGGGACTCCTACCACCACTAAAGAACACAAATAAAAACCAGGGTAACAATTCTGTGTGTTGGGTTTAAGTTCTTTTTTCTAGCAGGGAGGGGAAATAAAAGGAAACATTCTGCTTTTGGACCAGCTGTCAACCCCTTTTTGATGGCCAGAAATGTATCAGCACAGCCTCTTAGACTGAATTTGTAGCTATTCTTAGATAAATGTAACTATAAAAAATGTTACTATTCTTAGATAATCACTTCAGGTTTACTGAGTATTAAAAAAACCACTGAAAGTCTTCCTGCTGGAGGAGACTACCGACTATTTTCAGAGTGCAGGAGACTTAACAAAATAAACAGAAAATAACTCAATTTTAGTCTAAAAATATGCAGACTTGATCTCTGCAATCCTGAAAAGCAGTGGGGTCACCATCTAGGAAACTCACCAAAATATTATAAACATGACATCAGACCAAGTGAACACAAGCACAACACAAATTGCTGTGACAGGGATCTCATGTGACTTCACCAGCTGAAGGACACAAAAGTTGCATGAAAAAGTGAGAAATCATACAAAATGGACATTATACCTGAAAGCAAAGGAAGCATACGATGTTTCATGGATATCAAGAATAATTTAGAAGGAAACAGCCTGGAGTCCTGATCTGTCCCATTACTCAGAAACAAAGTATAGGCCTTAAGTAGAAAATTAAATCCTAGAGCCTCAAATGCACCCATTTATGGGAAATGGAGACCTCTTATCTCATGATGCAGGTTTTCCAGAGCTGCAAAGTGATTTCTAATCATCAGTCCCACCTCCCTCCCATTTCTTCATGAAAAAGCCTAGAAATGTCAGAACTGGAATTTGATCCTGAGGAAGATTTTTGAAGTCTGGAAAGACTTCTTAGGTTGAAAAATTAGTGAGTTTTGTTTTTGTGGTTTTTGTTTGTTTGTTTTATTTTGTTGGGGTTTTGGGAGGGGTTTTTTGTTGGGTTTTTTGTTGTTGTTGTTGGGGTTTTTGTTGTTTGTTTGTTTGTTTGTTTTTTCTCCTGTTGAAGGAGAAATGAATAGTGGGAGAAAAGAGGCTCCAGGTATTTGCTGCCAACACCTTTCTGCTCTTTCAAGAAATGAGCTACCTTTCAAAGCAGCTCAAAGTCATGCCCACTCACCTGCCTCTATGCCTTGAAAGAATTTTCCTTTCTTAATGAAGTTGGCTTGGAAACACAGACAAGAAGTACTCACCAACCCCAAGGTCTGTAAATAAGATCATTGGGAAAAGACTGCAAATGCACCAGATATCAAAGTAGCCAGTAAACTAATTTAAGAAGGAGATTGATTGCTGCTGTGTGAAATTAAAAATTACTATGCTTTTTTTTCCCCACTGAAATTAGTCACAGAGGAGAGGCATGTTAATAAATCAGTTCTGGTGCGTAGCAAACAGGCATAAGGAAAAGTAATTAAAAGCTTGTAGAGATCTTCATTTGTGTCTATAAAAGCTGCAAAGCCATTCCTGGCTGCTCATCTAAACCTTTTGCCCATCTCTGCCCAGGTGAAATGATCCTGCATTTCATCCTCTTTACCTCCAGAAAGCTTTTTCTGAGATCAAACCCATCTCACTGGACTGAGAGTGTTTTAGTCATCCTGAAGAGTGTGTAGAGAAGAATATAAATACTTCCTGCCTTTCCCATGCTTGGAGAGCATTCCTGATTTTTCGCCATCTCTTCTCCAGCCTTTTCCCCTGCTCTGCTCTGCAGCATTGAGGAGCCTTAGCTGCCCTTCAGACATTGAATTTAATGATCCTGGTAACTGTGCCACACAATAGAAGTGCAGGCAAAAGAAAGAGGGAAGAGTTGGCACAGGCGGAGATGCATTGTGCTGAATTTTACATCAGGACCAGAAGGGTTTTTATTATATGATTTTCTTCTTTACAGCTCCCAGCAGAGCAGCGAGTGCACAGATAGGCTGTAAACCCATCCAGTGCAGTCTGTATAAATCACAAATATAAAGCCATCTGATATTCCCTCGTGGTGATCCAGCACCCTCAGCCCTGCCAAAGCCAGGGGGGCCCATTATTGATGTTGGTAGCATGTCTCTGTTTGCAGAGATAAGAGAAGAATGAAGAGGGGGCACAGCTGGTGCAAGGGGCCAAAGGTACTGGGGATTCCCAATACAAGACCAATATATCCCAAATATAAGGAGATTTACTCAAGAAATTTAATGAGGTCATGACAAAATGGGTTTAAGACCTCAAGACCTTTACTCCTAGCTGGGATTTTGCACCAGAAATGAGATCCCTGCTCCTAACTGTGCCAAAATGCCCCTTCCACATACATCCTGACACTCAAGGAAGCAGATGCAATGCCTGTGAAAGATGCTGTTTGAAGATGTTTCTCTAGGGAAAAAAAAAAAAAAAGAAAAAACCCCTGTTTTGTGAGCTAATGAGCAGCCCTGGCAGCTGAAATGATCAGTGGCACATAATTTCATGTCAAGAGACATTTGCCTCCTGACAGCCATATTAATGGAGTCCAATTGGGTGCTGATGTGGTTATCCTTTGCTGGTAGGTATGGAGATATTTTCCACAGGCAGACAGGCTGCAGGCTACTGATCCCTCCTTGCTGGGGCTCAGAGGCAGCCAGCTCTCCCAGAGATCCCTGCCACAGACAGCTCATCAGGGAAGTCAGGGTGTCAGAACTCAGTGCATCCCTCCAGGTGTCCAGAGTTGCTGAGAACCCCATCAGGGGGCTCAGAGACCCTGGCATGCTGCCCAGAACACCTGGAGATTTGATTTTGACCCCTGGAGCAAGTTACCAGCTTTGTCTGAGCATGAGAGAGTCACACAGGTTTGAAAAGTGTAATAACAAAATAATCACAGGGTGAAAATGTGGATTTTAGGATTTTGGGTATGGGGGTAATGGGGAAAAGATGGAGGAGTCAGGGCGTGTCCAGCCTTCCTTCTTCTTCTTCTTGTTCTCCATTTTCTGCAGTGATGTTGGCACTTTGGGATTGGTTTAGAGTAGAAGTGCACTGTCTAACACAGGTGATAGGCTTTGGGAATTAAGTGCAAATATGTTATACATAGTTTGTAGTATAAAAAGGCAACACCACCTCGAGGGTGGTCAGAGTGCCTGTAGCTGCCCTGCAGAGTGGACCTTGGCTGAACAGAAAGAAAATTTTATAGAAAAGAATTAATAAACAACCTCAGGACTGAAAAGTGAAGAGTCCAGACTCGTTCTTCAGTTGCGTGGGCCGAAGCAGAGACATCCAGAGCATCTCGGGGCAGCAATTATCAACAGCAACCCGAGATCAGGGGATCCATGTGGAGGGGGAGCAGCTGTCCCAGTCCCTTCTGCTCCAGAGGGAAGGATTAGCCCATGCCCTGAGCTGCTGAGGCCCCAGTGAGAGCATTCCTGGGAGCTGAGCAGGCAGATGCCATGGGAGATGGATTGGGTTTCCACGTGCGGCCCTGAGGATAACGATTTCCTGTGGGTTCTCACCATGTTAGAGAACACAGGTGCCATAAAACAAGATGAAAAAGGAGCTGTCCAGCAGTGTAGGTGATGGTGTTTGCTCATGCAGAGATGCACTGCCAGCTCTGACAGAACACACAGGGTTTCCAGTCAGCAGAGACGTCACAACAGCAGTAATGAATGTGCAAGGAGGCAGAGAGGCAGGCTGGCTTGTGTGTGAGTGCAGCTCCTGAGCAGTCACTGGTGTGTGTCCCTCAGCCTTTTCCTAGCGGTTTCAGGGTCAGAGGATGCCAAGTTCTGTAAAAGAATGTGATAACAGACCCTTTCTCTTCCACCAGCTTTTGTTCTAAGGCCTGCCTTTCATGCTCTGAATTTCCAGCAGATCACCTCTTTTTCCAGCAGCTGTATTTGTTACCCTCCAACCTGATGTCCCCAGTCACAGATGTCACCCATCAGGGATGCTCTAGGTCTTTATTGTTCACAGTGACTCATGAAAGCCATTAGCTTTGAAAAGTAGCCCGCTGAATGCAAAAGGAAATCAGCAAAACAGCACATGACAAAGCAGTTGTGAGAAGTGATGTAAGCCTTTACTTGGTGCTACGTGGCATTGAATTAATTCACATCCACTTCATGGGCTCAGCTTTCACACCAGGTGATGTACAAAAATGAGTAAGGAATCTTTTAGTATTCCCCATTCTTTAAGAGGACACTGTGTCTGTCTCTAACACAGTTTCCCTATTCACCATTCTGAATAAGAACACAGTGGTGACAGACAGATGGACAAGATGAACTTAAAAGTCCTTGCCATGTGCAGTGTCTATGATTTCGTGAGTCATTTCAGTCAGAAAAAGAGGTAATGAAACATTTGAATGGGGCTAGAAAGACATGACATCATGGCTCTCTTTGCTCTCTTTGGAATTAGTAGTAAATTAAATTAACCTCAGCCATTTATCATTAACAAAAAACCCCTTTAATGTGCTTTCCAATAAATACATGCCCCTCTCTCTTAAATCAATTCACCAGAGAAAAGTGAGAGGCTCTCTCCTGCACATGCAAAGCAGAACAATGTGGTCCTTGAACCACTTATAGAACTTCCATCATGAAAAACAAATAACCAGCAGCTCCACCACAGCTACATCCAAACACCAACTAAAATACTTAACTGCAGCCTTTAGCAGCAGTTCTTGTTCTGGCTGCTTAACTGAGCATCCTTTCCATCTGGGCTGGCAGAAATGCCCTGGTGAGATTCCCTGGGCACAGCTGTTTATGCCTTTCAGAGCACTGCTGTGTCTGGCTGGGTTTAAAGTCAGGATTTTCCCTGAGACATCCTAACTCACAGTGACACAGTTTTACAGGATTCACCAAAGGGGCCTTGAGCTGATTAAAGGACTCCCTATGATTTGGGAGGGTTACACAGACAAGGTTCAAGCCCCCTCCCTGCAGGTCTCTCCTTTTTCCACTTTTGATTTTTCTCCTCCCTTTTCTCCTAAAAGAGACTACATGATGCTGCTATGCATGTGATTAAAAGAATAAATAGAAAGCCACCTTGCCAGAATTTACAAGTGGTGGTATTTCTATATTTTACCATTGATCCTCAGGCTGCAACTTGCTAGGAAGAACAATCTTACTTGACACAATTAGGATCACAATATTTGAAGCTTTGGAACAAGGTTGATTGAGGAAAAATTGCTCAAGATTCAACAGAACAAAGTCAGATTTGGTAAAAATAAGAGACAATGCCCTTGAGATTTAAATATGGATTTTGACTGTGGGGGGTACTGAATGTGCTGGGAAACAAGAAATTTGTGCTCTCAACTAGAGAGCACACTAAAAAGAGCCACTAAATGTCACAGGACAACATGGTCTGCACCACATTTAACAAAGTGAATCTTTCAAATATGTGTGACATCCTGAGGACACATCAGGAAAGGCCCAGGTGATGCTCAGGTCAGTCAAACTGAGGCTGGGTGAACACCTGAATCTTTAGCACAGATAATTTGGACAGTCTTGGGACCAGCACTTTGACAAGATCCCATGAGGTCACAGAAGTTCCTGCTTTTCAATGGCTTCTGTGTAAAACAGGGCTCCTAATTAATTGCTTAATTAGTTGCAGCCTGTAGAAACCTGCTCAGAACAAAGCCATCTGTGCAACAAGGTCAAGGAATGAGGACACTTTTGGAACAATGACTGAGTGTGGTGTCTTGAATTAAATTCAGATATGTCAGGCTGGGACAGTTTCTATTTAAATTAGTACCAAGTCCCACGTGTCTCTGGAGCAAATCCCACTTCCAGGGTTCTCACACCTGGGAGGATTGGAGTGCCATTATCAGCCCAAGGACCACTGCCAGCTTCTGCAGCACGTCCTTGTCAGAGCAAAGGGAAATGCTGGGAGAAGCCACTTGGTCTGGATCTGTGGAAAATGAATTCTCCACAATTCCTTCTGCAGATTGCTCATCAGATGAATGAGCCACAAAAAGTCCAAATGCAAGCCAGACAAGGCTCTCTGAACAAAACTGGGAAGAAAAATTGCCCTTCTTGCTCCCACCACCACATTTCTACCCCTCCTGGTGGAGACAGGAGTTGTAAGTAAAGATCCCTCATGGTGATACACCTCATAATTCTGGGACAGACAGAAACACCCACTGGCCACCATTGGGAATGGGGATTCCAGGTGATGTCTGGTTGGAATTGCACCCTTTCTCCTGGATTTCATGATGGTAGCAGGATGAAGAAAGGGGTCAAGCAGAGACTGCCAAGCCCATCTTTCCCAGAGGATGCTCTAAGACATCTTCTCTTGCCCCTGGTCTTGCCCATCCTCTTGGAGGAAGCTGAGTCCTCCTGCAAACACGTGTGGGCTGGCAAGATCACCCTGACTCTTCCACACCACTCAGAAATAATGCAAGAAATGGCAAGAATGCCACATGTGGAAATGTCATTGATAACTTCTTGTTCATCACAACGCATAATGAGTCTATTTAATACCAAATTGGCATGGGGGAAGGTTTTTCAACATGAAAAAGCTGATGTTTTTCCCACCCCAAGCAGATAAAATTGCAAACTGGTTTTATTACCAAGAGTAATACTTTCATTGCCAACATGACAAAAAAGGTCTTGATAGGTATATTTGAATGTTTTAAAGGCAAACTGCACAGATGCAGGTAGATCCTAGTCCATTTCTTTTTAGCTGGTTCTTGTAGCTTGTCCCAAAATAAATATATAAAAAAACCTGATCTCTTTCCTACTGCTGGGAAGTCAGTCAATTCAATGAAGAATCACCATTGTCTGGGAGGCATCTTTGGGTGCCTAGCTCACTAGATTCAAATCTTCAGAGAGATACTCTGCAGCCTGTTTGAAAGAGATGTGTAGATTGAAATCAGAAGTGATCAATTTCCTCTGCTGTGCATTCAAACAAAGTAGTAATTCAGAAGCCTTCACCAAAAGAGATGCTGAGAGATAGCAAGCTGTATATTCAAGATTAGAATATAGCCCTGAGTCTCTGGTACATGATGTTAATCTTTGATAAGAATATTAAAAAACTCTGTGTATGTTGCAGACTGATAAAATATTAACCTCAAGCCTCAAAAACACCCTCATCCATTTACTGCTGCCTACATTGAACTTCAAGTGAGAGGGGCCTCTTTTCACTGGTCTTTTTTTTTAGAGGGTGCTGCCACAGCAAGAGATGAAAGAAAGGGCTGATAAACAGCACCCAAAGAACTGCTCTAGATGAGGGTGCTGCTCTCCTTGCCACAGCAGACTTCAAAGCAGATCATTCACCACCTTGCATGTGAAGACCTTCAGCACATCACAAAGCATTTTGGTCTTCCTTGACAATGGAAACGGACATTGGGATGGCCAGAAGGAAGGGACCATGTTCCATTCCCAGGAATGCAAAAAGGTCTCTTCTTTTTTTTTTTCTCAAGCCTCTTTCAGCAGGGCAGACAATGGGAGGTGCAAAATTTTGTGCCCTGTTTCTGCCTTCAGACTGTGAACATACTCCTTCTCTTTCGTCTCCTGAAATATAATTCTTCCTGGAAAATCTACCTTTGGAGATGGAAAAAAATGGAAGTATTTAGCTGAGATAAGTGAGGATTACTAACAAAAGCCCCAAATCCATTTCCATAATCCTGCTAACAGCATCCCTGCTCGCTAAATTTAAAAAAAAAATGCAAAATACTAAAACCCCATTGCCTAAGACTAAAAAGTTCCTTAAACTTAGAATTGACTAAAAGTCAGGGAGGCTGAACACTGATCAACTTCTGTGGGATATTTATTGCCCTACTGTTCTGATGACTCTACCAGAGAGGCTTCTGAATGAATTTGTGAATACTACAGGCACTTCCAGCTTAGTGGCAGCTGTGGACTGGAACAATCCTCACATTCTCATAAAACTGTGACATAACAAGTCAATTGCAAGGCAACAAAAAGTAACAGCAGGATGAAGAGGGTGCCCTATTGGCATCAGGATATTTTATACCCTTGCAGTATGACTATATTGACAAGTCTCTGGGGCTGTATCTGGCTTAGCAAAATGTGTGAGGCATAAATAACTGGCAAAGAAAAATTCATGTACAATACTTGCTATCTTGCAGGATGCTCTTGAAAATAAAAAAACAAAAGATCCCTCATCTCCTCAAATGCTTCAAGTTGGTCTCTCTCCTATCTCAAAACTTCCTTGTAATTAAACACCTGCATAATGAATTAAACTCTCCAGGGAATGTTATTTGCCAGCTACTTTTTCAATTATTTAAAATTAGCTTAAGGGCTAAAGCAATCAGGTCATTCATTAATTTAATTCCTTTTTGTAGCCATACTCCGTGACTTGGAAATGAAACTACAAGATCAAAAGGACAAAGAGGAATGAAGAGGAAATTATACAAGACACTTACAAAGTTCCCTGGCCCATGACCTCAGCCAGTCTCTGCTGGTCCACAACACACTCTAAATGGCCATTTTCTTGTGCAGACAAACACTTCTCTGGAGACATCTTCCCAAAGGGAAGAGTTGGCAGCAGCAACGTCCCTGCACACGCAAAGCACTGGCTGGCAGCCAGCTCCCACTTGGACAGATGAGAACTGGAGATGCTGGGAATTCATCAGCCCCTCTTCAGAGCAGCTCTCTTTGTCTGCAGAACTGCCTGGGGGAAGGAAGAGGGAAAGAGATCCTCTTCTACCCAATCCAGGGTGAAGCTTTCCTCTCTTCTCCCAAAGGACCAGAAGTTGCAAAAACCTTCTTGAATGCATTAAGCCACACCACAAGCTTTTTGCAGAGGCAAAGGATGTCACCCAAATGTCCCATGTCACCAGGGCCAGAGTCATCTATTTCTGAGCTGCTTTTCCAAGCACAGGAAAGCCAGCACTCTCTGATGGTGACATGTGTACCTGGCTCCTTCAGCAGGCAGCTTCTCTCTGTGTTGTGGCTGGGAAGAGAAGCCTTGCTATTTTATTCCCCTCTGCCTGGCAGATCTGTCACAGATTTGTGATGGGAGTAAGGGGAGGAGTGTCACAGCAGCCAGCTGTGACCTTCTGAAAGAAGCCCATGGCCTGGCGGCCTCCCAGGGCCAGGGCTCTCATGTGAGCGCAGTGGCCACACCATCAGCACTGTGCCATCTCAGCAAGACAGCAGCACTGAGCTCCTCTAGGACAACTAGAGGAGTTCCTTTGCAGTTCCTTGTGAGGAGGAACTAATTTTAAACTATTTTCACTCATTCCTAGCACAAAAGGATTTAATTGTTTTACACATCACCTTTTGCAGCAGCAAAACTGCAACAGTTCAGAAGGGTAAGAGGGCATCTGGGTGTGCCTGTACTCACATGCAGAGAGCTGGAGAAAGAACTCAGGGATTTGCTTTCTGAGTGAGCAGCGCAGAGAGCTCAAACCTTTGTGTGGCAGCCAGCAGAGACTGGGCTGGGCAGCCCCAGAGTACACACAATGCCATTTACCCAATCTCTGTGCTCAAAGGAACAGCCCTGCTTAAGCAAAAGAATTGTGAGACTTGGTATCTGGTCCAGGACAGCAAAACAAAGGCCTTTTATTTCCATTAAAGCTCATCATTTTTAGACAGCTCTTTTGTTCAAGCATTACTTGGACCAAGAAATAATGCAGTGTGGAAAAATCTCTTGAAAATGCAAAAGCCTCCTGCCTGCTTTGCTAGCATTGCTTCAGCAATGCTGACCAGCATATCCTGCAAGTATAGATCTTGGCCTGTCACTGCCAAGGAAAGAAAAATACCACATTTTTTGTTCTTCTTTTGCCTTTTCTTCTTTGATATAAGAGGTTGCTGCATCCCCTGTACAAACACACTCCTGGCTGTGTGTCAAGCTCTTTATAATAGACCATATTCATTTTTTTATGGAGTAAAGTGGGACAGATAAGAAACAAAGCAGGGTGGATGGATTAGAGCAGGGCATCACCAGCCAGGCTGGTGGAGTGTGGCACATCATTCTGCTGTTCTGTCTCATTGTTTTCCCTGTTGATGCAGGGACTATGAGCCACCTTTCTAAGGAACAAACAGCAGATAGCACCTGGCTGTTATTTCTCTGTCCTCTTCTTTTGAAGTTGGATGTCAAAACCCTATGCCAGAAAAGCAAGGACCATGAAATCCATGTGTGCTGAGCACTGAAACTCTGGAAAAAGCTAGAATTCATATTATTTTCTACCTTCCAGTGGAAACATGAACATTCTTTCCTTCTCCCCAGTGACCACTGAAATATGTCAAAATACAGATATTTTCCTAAAGCCCTTGTCTCTGAAGAGTGGATGAAAAGTAACCAAATATTTCAGAAGTTATCACGAAGAAAGACAAGCTATTCTTTTTTTTCTGTTCACATAGGCTTTGTTTCCCTGTGAAAACTGTAGAAAATCCTTTACCCAGTGAGACAAGGAGAGCAAATAATTACAAAGCTTTGCATCCCTGCATGCCCCTGCCAGGGAGGTAATTACAGCAGGGAGCCAGAGCAACACACAGGCAGGGATTGCTCCCCTGTGCTCCCAGGGCACTCTGCTGCCAGGGAGGAGGGAGGGAGGGTGGGGTGGATATTTGAGAACCTTGAGCACATGGAGAAGTGTGCAGAGGGGTTTTTTCCAGGTGTGTGTCCAGGTCAGAGTTGGGTGGAGGTGTTGTGCACGCTCTTGTTTCTGCCTGCAAGGGAGCAGGCACAAAGTGAAGCTCATTCACAGCATCAAAGGCTCAGCTCTCTCATAATGAATCTCTGTTTACAGTAGGGAGGGAAATGTGTGACATGGTATTGCTCTCGTTCCTAAAAATAAAAGCAGGGAGGAAAAGAGGATTCATGCAAAAAAGACCTTTCAAGATTGTTACCACCACCCCCCAGCCCAAACAGAAAGCCTGACAGCCCCTGAGAAATCATCTGACAAGTTCAATGGTAAACTTGACATGACAAAAAAGATATATTTTTAAAGTTCTTTCTTTGATTTATGAGGCTTCACACTTACCTACAATCTACAAAGCTAAAAATATCTTTGGAAATAAAAACTGAGGAACCCTCAAGACTCCAGAGGGTGGTGATTTATGAAAAAATAAACATAATGAGGTGGGTTTTTGATCACACACTGCTTGTGGGGAAGAAGTTTTGGTGAAAGACATAATTTACTTTCCTCTTTACAAAGGTTTCCTTGCAAAATGCACAAAAACTCCTTTGATTGAGCTCTTCAGCTATTGACTAATGAGGCAATCCAAACAATGGCAAGCCTAAAAACTCACAAGCCTCATTGTGGAGAAGCAGATGTGAGAGAAGACAGGACACCTGCCTGAGAGTGGAGCTGAGAGGAGCACAGGACTGGGCAGCTACAGGAGGTGGGAACAGACTCTTGTGGGAAGGAAAACACAAATAAAACCAGAAGGAAATAACTGGACAAGTGGGCAGCACAGTGATGGCCTCAAAGCTCTTTGTTTTTCTGAGGGAAGATGTGAAAAGCAGCAAGTCTTACCTTTGCTTGGGATAAGATCACCAGGTGACATTCTGCTTGGAAAAGTGGATATCCCAATGGGGAAAAAAAACATGTTGAGCTTTCATAAATTGCATTTCTGAATCCACTGCTCCTCCCTGCTGGCTCACCTGTGGATGCACACCTTCATTGCCACCACAGAGGCAGACCCTGCACAGCTGCATCCCTCAATACAGAGGCTCTGCAAGAAGCCCCAGGTCAGCAGCACACTGGCAAGAGCCTTGGTGGAGACAATAAATCCCACACAGAGAGCAGAAACACCACCTGCAGGAGCAACCTGGCTTTCATGGAGCACAAACCCCCCAAAATTCAATCATTCTGTTGGTGAGGAGCACCTCTGCTCTCTTACAGCATCCAACCTTGTGTCATTGTTTTGCAGTGTGACACAGGTGTAAACATCATAAATGTGCTGGCAGGTGATGCAAGAATAAACAGAGCACCTATGCCTGTGGAATGAGCTGTACTGCAGATACACCTGCTGCAAACAGAGGCTTCATCTCCAAATGACCAGATTTTTAAAACAAAATTCGCTGCCAGTGCAGTATACTGCATCAAAAAAGCCATCTCCCATCTCTGAGTTTCCTACGTGCTATGATTTATTCCCAGATGGCCTTTTTGCTACAACTGCTCAGGAAACTTTGGGAAACATAGAATTTTCAGAAGCTCAAGCAACTGCAGAAAAAGAGGTTTGATCATGAGTAGCAGGAGTTGATCTTTAGCTACACCTCTGGCTTGTGATAAAGAAGGGGGAAAGCTGGACTATTCTTTTGAATTAACAAGTGATCTGAAATGTTATGAAGGAGTTTAAGTTGAATGAGCTATATAAACAGAAATCACATATATGGTTTATGTGTCCAAGTATGAGTTGATATCACTGTCAGTACCAGCTTAGCAAGGTGCAGGGTTTTGGTGGTTTGTACCAACTATCTCAGCAAGCTCGCAGCCACAGGAGGTTTGGACTTAATGATGGTTTCATTTTTCCCCCAGAAAATGCCAGTTTGTTGGATGTGGGGTTCTGCAGAAGACTCACTTTTTCCATGTGTTTTCCCAGGACTGTGATGGACCTGCTGAATGGGAAGGCAGGGAGAGAAAGGAGTTCCCTGGGAGCTTGGGGAGAGGACAGAGAGATGTGATTTTGCTGGACTGGAACAAACTGGACCATTTTTCTAAAAGAGATTTAAAAATTGCATTTAGGCAGCCACATTCAGCTGTTCTTCATCATTTTACTAAACCAAAAAACACCCAAGTTTTGGTTTTCAGATGCCAAAATCCTTCAGCATAGTACCAGCATTTTTCCCTGTGTTCATGCTTTTCCCACCTTCTGTATTCTCCCATGGAAGACGGAGGTTCCTATGGACTCATGCTGGCTCCTGGGATCCATTCACAGCTGGATGCCCTGGCCTTTGCACACTGGTTCTCAGCACATTTAACTCCTCAGCCATATTGCTTTTTAGTATTAATCACATTGGGGGGTTTTGTATTTATTGGATCGTGCTGTGCTTTCTTTGCTCAGATAAAACTTTCTCACAAACAATCAAAACTCAAACAATCAAAACTTGTTATTTTCCACAGGACAAACACTAATTGTCTCAGAGGCTTCTCTGAGCAAAGACAGATTGTTCATTTGAAGTAAAAAAAAACATAGTTCTCTATCTCTTTTTGAGGTTTTTTGTTTTGATTTTGAAGAGTAGGATTCTTCAGATCTGAAGAGCCTTCTCTGGTTTGACAAATCAGCAGGGCTGGTAGATGTTTAGTGCAGGCAGATTAGAAAGACAGCTGAGAGGGTGAATGTGAAGGATGCTGTGGAGCAGAGACTGTAGTTTGCAATAGGCACTAGAAAGAAATATAATCAAATGTTTCCTCACAGTTGCTGATGAGGCTGCCAGTGTGACTCCTTCTCTGTCACCTCACATTATCTGCCCTGCTGGGAAACTCAGTAATTACATTGCAGACACTTATGGAGACATACTTGTCGAAACAAATGATGGGCACGAGGTGATTGCGAGTTTAGAAATGTTAAGACTGCCTCGTGAAGAAAACAAACCAAAACACAGTCGCTTCTTTGGTAAAAAAAAAAAAATATATATTTGCATATTAAAATTTGAAAGGAAGAACTGACTGAGCAATTTTTTTCTGTGGGAAAGGAAATGGTTTCTGGAAAGCAAATTCACATCTGCAGAACAGAAATTATTTTTATAATCTTGGAAGGTTATTCTAGCTTATCAGCTTGGGACAAATAGATCTGTTTTCCCAATGGGAAAGCCAAGTGTTTGAGCTATCAAGGGTGTTTTCTGTTCAAAAGCCAAGTCCACAGAGGATTCTTAGCTGGACATGTAACCTGACATGGACCCGACCAACTAAAAGCTAAAATAATTTGTAGACCCCTCCCTTAGCAAAGTATCTCAAAAGGCAGCCACCACTACCACAGACACACGTCCAGGTGGGGAAGATGCCACCCCTTGAACCACCTTCCACTGCCCTAGAGAATGTCTGGCAGGAGATGGTTTAACTTTACCTCATGGGACAGGTAAAAGGCAGCAATTCCCAGTGGCCAGAAGCAGCAGAGCATGGAGAACACAGTGAGGCCAAGATGATCCCTTGGTGGCATCATCAGGAAGTTGTCTTCGCTCTCGGTGTCACTCGAGTAATCGCTCTGCAGAGGCAAAAGAGAGAAACACAGATGGGCTGGTTAATGACATTATTGCTCTTCCTCTGCCATCAGCCAGTTCTCTCATCATTTGACCATTTCTCCTCCTCTTCCTCACCCACTGTGTCACAGATTTTATCACTGTTGCATGAGCTTGAAAGGAAGAAAAGACAAATGTAAAGATATCACTGCAGGCAGCTGAAAAGGAAGCCCATTAAAGGAAGGGGCTCTCTAGTCAGATGAACCAGGGTGAATATTTCCTTTTAAAAATAAAGGAGGAGAGACAGAGGGAGAAAATCCACAGTATTGCTGAAACCATTCCTTGAAATTGTGCACTCACCTGAACAGGGGAGATACAAAATCAAAAAATGCTTTTGATTTTTCAGATTTTTGATTTTCAGGTTTTTGTGTGCTGGCACAGTATCTGTGGAGGCCACCTTTCTGAAATTTCAAATTGCCTTTTCTTTCACATAAAGATGAAATGGGGAAGAGATTTCACAGGTAACTTTGGCCATGTGCTCAATCACAAAATTATCAGTTATGCTGCTTCCCAAAGGCCAAGTTGACTCACCAATGAGTTACCAAGGGTGAAAGAATAATTCTAATCATAAAGTCCGGACCATGCAGACCAACTGTGAACCAGAAGGATGAAAAAATTGTTTAAAAATCCAGAAAGAAATCAACAGCAAAAGGTACCTCAACTCTTCCAATTAAACACTCCTTTCCCCAAGCAAACCTTCCTTCCCAACATTCTCTCTTACAACAGGACACCGCATCCTGAGCTTACCAAGAATCTCCTCCATTCAGAGCTCCCCCTGACATTGGGATTATTGATAATTTGGCTACCTAGCTCTCTGTCTTCACTTATTCCCTAATCTGCAAGGGCTGCACCCTAACACTGAAGAAGCTTGATATTAGTCTTATTGAGAAGTCAGAATTATATTTGTCAGTTAGGGTTCCCTTCCCTTCCCTTCCCTTCCCTTCCCTTCCCTTCCCTTCCCTTCCCTTCCCTTCCCTTCCCTTCCCTTCCCTTCCCTTCCCTTCCCTTCCCTTCCCTTCCCTTCCCTTCCCTTCCCTTCCCTTCCCTTCCCTTCCCTTCCCTTCCCTTCCCTTCCCTTCCCTTCCCTTCCCTTCCCTGGCACCATTTCCTGAGTTTGTTGCAGAAATCAGGCATTGGAAGGCAGAATGCCACAGAAAACATCTACACAGGAAGGAACAAAGAAGGGAAGCCAACTCCATTTGTAAGGTGCTTTTAAGATGCAGTTTCATCACAGTCTGTAAGTGATGAAGCAGATATAAGCCTGAGCAGATAATTTCTGATCAGAGGCAGCTCTTTCATTCTGTAGAAAAGCTGAAGTGACTGAAAGAAGAATAGAGGAAAGCAGACACAAGGTGCAGAGATGGTGATGAACCCTTTTCTGCAGTTGTAATGGATTTTCTATAAAAAAAAAAAAAAAAAAAAAAAAAAAAAACACCCAAAAAAAAAAACCAAACCTTTTCTTAAATCAAGGCTGGCTACCCCTAAAAGCTATGAGCTTTACCTCAACTGAGACATTACAATTGCTCTGCAGACAGCCTGCCAAACACACTGGAGATGTCAGACAACAGGGTCTGCTCTGAGCTACAGCTGCCAGCAGCCTCTGATGGATATTCAGGAAGCAGCCCTTTTACTCTTTTCCTTCAAAGCAACCAATTCAGCAACATGCACACACTGCATACAAAACTAATTCCTTGTGTGGCCCTGTGGGATCTGCCTTCAAATCCAGATGGTCCAGTGGTCTGGTTTGACAAAGACCAACACAACACTGCTCCAAGTTAATATGTGCTCTGTTTCCCTCCACACAATGCCTGCTCCAGTAATGTAGTTAAGCAGGATGGCCTGTTCTGACCAGCACTCTGCATCCTTCTGCTCTCCTGCAAGTGTTCTGAGCTCACCTCCATGCAGCAGATGCTGAAGGCAGCAGCTGGATGGAGGCTCTTCTGTCAAAGGCTGTAGTTTGTCATGCTCTGCCTCCACACACTCACTCATCCCTGAGCAGCAGGGGGATGATTATTTATTATCTTTATTTATTATTTACTATAGCAATTATCTTGCTGATAACTTCTTAAGAAGTGATGTCTCTAAAGCCTGCTATTTATTTAATTATGCCTATTTATTTCTCTATACAACTTTGAGTTTTGCAGTTGATTGCCTTTCAGTTTTAAAGGCATTTAAAGGAGCCACAATGCCACAATCCCCTAACCCTGACCTGCTGCAGCTCCTCTTGTTTCCCCAACTCCCAGTGTAAAAATTGCCCTGTCAGTCAGGCAGCCAGCCTTGCAGAATGGGCTCACAGAGGTCTCTCCTTGCTTGGAAAACTTTTCCCATGTAACTTGGCAACACCAAAACTCAACAGGCAAAAGCCCTCTGGATGTAGTTGCCCAGGCCTATTCTTCCTCCTTGATCCCTGGACTTCGATCACCTCCCTTGTGGTGTTTTCTGGACCCCCACAGCCAGGCTGCTCCTCAGGATCTGGCATCCAGCACGTTGCCACTGGAAGGGGATCACTGCAGACAGCAATGAACAACCTGCACTAAAACAAGCTGGGGCAAGTGCTGTGACCCTTCATGATTGTCCCCTTTTTGCTTCTCAGCTGACACAGCAGTCCTCAAAGACGTGTGCCAAATATCCACCCTCTGCAAATGACAGCAAGCAGCTCACCCAGGGCTCCTGCCACTCACATCCCACATCCCAGGCTGCATCCCAGAGACATCCCTGCAGAGCTTCAGCCTGGAAACTCAGGGGGGTGATGATGGGAAAGGGAATTGCTACCATTAACAAGATTCATAGAAGGGCACTTGGGCACTGCTGAAGGTGACTTCCCAGCCGTGCTCCCCTCATCTGGAGCTGGTTAATAGAGGTTAATATCCCTTGGCAGGGCTCAGTATCTCCAGATTTGAGTGGCTTCTCCTTCACAGGAGAAAAATAAGTCAAATGCAAAGTGTAATCACTCTTGGAACCTGTTAACAAAGTGCCTTTGAAGGGGCTCAGAGATATAAAGTGTGTCCTGTGGGTAGGATGAGTCAGTGCTGCGACTGCATACCTGAGTGCCACTCCTCTTAGGAGCTCATGCCAGGGCACCACACCTCTGACAGCACACCTGTGCTCTTCTGAGCATATGCCATGGGACAAAACCACTGAAAATTACATTCCCATAATCTCAACACAGCCCTAGATGAGTTTGGGCAAGGTTTTTATGGCACTGTTTTCCTCCATTGCCCAGGTGCAGAACAGGAAAAATGTTGTACACCCAGTTCAGAGGAGAGCTGTGACAGCCAGTGAACTCATCAGTAAAACCAGGCTGCAAGGGCCTGTCTTTGGGTTGCAGAGCTCTCTGAAAAGGGAACTCTGCCATGCACAGCCCCCAAGGAGTGCTCATACATGCCTTCTGGATGCCTACAGCCAGGGGAGGCTGAGGACACAGCCCAGTGCAGGAACACAGGCTGGAAGCATTGACAGAAAGCATGTGTGATTTCATGGGGCTTGATGGGCATCAATTTCCTCAGGATCTTCTCTTCATGTTGCAAAAAAATGTCTCAGAAAATGCTTGGGAATGGTAAGAAGAGTGGTTGGATGGAACAGGATCCAAATTCTATCTCTACAATTTCATGCTCAGGATGAGTTTTCACCACAGAATCCAGCAACTTCTAGTGGGAAAAAAAAAGAAGAAATGTATACCTTGAAAGCACTGCATTTCTTTTCTTCTTTCAATCCCAGAACATTCTATTTAATTTGCTTTTAGAGATTGTTTCAGACATTGCTGGGAAAAAGTAAGAGGTTTTTAAGAGACAGCTCCAAGGTATTCTTTGATGCGATGTAGATGAATAATTTAATTTGCTGCCATGAATAGCTTGGGTTTCTCTAAATAAGCAATCTACCTAGTGGCTAGGAGGGAAACTAGCAGGAGTATAATATGACAAATGCTATTTTTGGATAAAAGATGGCACATGAACTCTAACAGGAGGGTATTTCATCTTGTAACTCATTTCATATTTCACAGCCGCCACATTTGACAAGTTGTCTGTCTATTAGTTGCGGCGTAAAGAACTCATAAGATATTTATAAATTTTACAGAGATACCTAAATAGGGAATCATTTGATTTCAGGGATGGGCATGGAAAAGAGAAGTTTAAATCCCTGACAGAATGTGCAGCCTTCTGTTTTCATGCCTGGAAATTGCTGGAGCAGAGCAGGGCTCTATATGCTAATGAGAGCTGTTTCTGAGATGTTTTTCCCTTCAGACAATTACAATTTTCTTAGGCAGACTGAACAACACTCCATTGGGACCTGAGAAGCACTGCTAGTAAAAAATCCCTACTAATAAGTTGTGAAATGTTACTGCAAGTTACAACGCATGATCAGGATGTCTCCTGCTCCTCTGCCTCATGTCTCATGTTCTTCAGAGTCCCTGGGCTTGGGAAGGCAAGAAGGTGTCTCCTTCCCAGCAACTTGTCCAAGACATGCTGAGCTGGATAGACCCATCCTGAGGATGGCTGACAGCTAACAGAGAAGCAAACCCTGCATCTTGGCTTGGTCAATTCTTCAAACCAAAACCAAATTTACCAAAATGGCTGTGCTTTTTGTCCAGAACCTTTCTCTACTGCAAAGTTTTCTGCCAGAGAAGAGCAACCTTTCTGGTTATCAAGAGCCCAACTCTTTTCAAATAGGCAATCATGTTAGAAGCAGTCTGACCTGCAATAAAATTATTTTCTGCATGTATCCCTCCTGAGAATCTTGCATTGAGGTGGGGGAGGGACACTACAAATGCAGGAGATTGATTTTTTGGCATTTCTATAAAATTAAATATCCATCCTCAAAAACCCTAGGCAGGAACTCTGGTATAAAACAGGCAGTGCCAGGGAGACATGGAGAAACAACAATGACTCACAAGCCCATGGCTGGTGTGTCTTCCAGAAGGCATTTTACAGAGGTGTTCAAGCTGGGACTCCCCTGACAGGTGGAGAACAGGAGGTAGCCCTCAGTTTTCAAGAGAAAAGAGCTCTTCTGCACAAAGCTGCCCTCTTTGCCAATGTTTCCAAAAAGGGGCTAGTTTATAGAGTTTTCTCCCAGAAAGAAGTGCCAAAGCAGACATGAGCCTTGGTCTGCTGTGACGCTCTTCAGCTTCCATGCCTTGAGGAGCTGTGGCTTGACAATCAACATGACAAGATACACAACAATATCCTGTGCCACTCTCAGTGCAGACTCAAACCCTTTAGGACTCTCACAAGGGGGAAGAAAAATTTGCATCTCTGTTGTGTCACTCTCTTCCTCCTAACTTCTGCTCCCAGTCCTGCTGCTCACTCTCTCCCATCCCATCTATTAGTACCCTAAAAAAGCGTTTGCTTCTTGTAAGTGACTGGCAGGAAAAAAGTTCTTTCTATACTGACACACTTGTGCTGTGTGATTCGGGTGCTGGTTTTGTGTAGCTAACCATCTGGCATGGTTCATCACCTTACTCAGTGACTGTTTGTCCTTAAGTAGTGCTCTTCCATTCCCAGAGTCTCCACACATGAATTTAGGTCTCTAATGAAGCTGTGCTTTGGCCAAGTCCAGGAGGATCTCATGCACCTGGCCACACAGACACAGCCCCTGTGAACCAGAAGACCACAACACAACAGACATGTTTTTTTCTGGTCTGGTGCTGTCAAATTCCTCTCTCCTCTCCTGCATGATCAGCTGCATCTGCAGAATTTGGACCTTCCTAGAATGGAAGCTACTTGCCATGCTGAGCTACTTCTGCTGCAAATAGCTGCTCAGCAGGTTGGTCCTTTGGGATCAGGGAAAAGTTCATGTAAGAGTGTGAAAATCTCAGTGCAGCAATGGAGACAGACCCTGGCATCAAAGCAGAGGCTTCTAGAAAAGCAAGTGTTTCCAGCTAACCAGGTCCTTATCCACACCATGCCTGGATTTCTCCTCTCCTATTTCTAGTGAAGGAGAATTTTTGATGGAGACAACAACCCATGGGGTGGTGTGTACTTTGTGAATGTCTTATTCTGAGCACTTTGTCAGCACCTTGACACAAAGGTCAAGATGGTTGTGCACACACCTGTGTTTGTTAGCAGAGTGTCACCCCAAAGGGTCAAATGAGACAGGGAATCTGTGATTCCAGATGCTCTATTCTCATTCAAGAACTGCCACATTTCATCTCAGGAGGTCTGTTTCCAGAGAAACAGGTCAGAAAGAAGAAGGAGCCAGGGAAAAGGATGCACACGCTGTCAGAGCATGTTACCAAAATTTACTGTCTCATTTCTCCCCTGAAGATCAGGGGAGGATGAAGTTCTACAGCTGGTTTCTAAGACACAAAGCTCTCTGTGAAAAGCTGATCAAGTTCCTCCAGTACCACTTTGAAGAGGTTTTTTCCTTATGCTGCTCATTTTCCCAGCCTTTTTTTATCTCATTCTCCAAAAGTTGACTCAAGAATGTCTTCTTGACTTGAATTGATGAGAGTGAGATTTTTTTTTGCTCCCTGAATATCAGGCCAGATGTGTCAATAACACCATGTGTGCTGCAGTCACTTGTGTCACTACTTCATGAGAGAAACTGGGGCAAAAAGACAGCAACCAGGAATTTTGTTTTGATTAAGGAAATTATACTTCCCACAGTCAATTCTGAAATTCTGTGGAAGGTTGTGATTTGAGCTAATATTCTCACATGCTTCAGAGAGAAGCTTTCTGTCTCCCTGTGGAGGCATTGAATACTGCATTAATGGCACGCACTGCGAAAAACACTTCCCTCTTCCCACCTTATCAATACAGAGAGAAAAGAGAATAAAAGGGAAGTCAGGCTCTTGCTGGATTTCCCCTGTGCTGATCACAGGGTGAGATACTGGTATTACGAGAGGCAAAAATAGAAATGTTAGGGCTTGTTAGATCTTGGTCCTAACCTAAAATCACAGCAACAGAGAAACACGACCAGTGTCCCGATATCAGCTGTGACATTCATGTTTGAAGGCATAGCTTTGCTCTAGACAGCCAGAGGGTCTTTGCTAGTCTAGGAGTCTCTGACCAGTGGTGGAGGAAGTTTTCAGATCACCAGCATTATGTTCGCCCTCCATTCCCACAAAAACTGGCAAACACAAATCCCTGTCACACTTGGGCCTCTGGCTAATATATAAAAAAAAAAAAAAAAGAATTGCATAATTTAAGAAAGAACATGGTTGTTTCCATAGCCTTCCCTGTTACTGTACAGTGAGCAATCAATGAGGCATGGGACTACTGAAGAAAACATTGTATTTGGGTCTAAAAAGTGTTTTAGCTCCATCAGAAAAATATCATTTATTTCAGAGATATGAATCCACTGCAGCTTGAAACCCAAAGACTTCCGTTCCTGCATTCATTCCGAGACAGAAATGTGTTGTGCCTGAGCCAATAATTTAAAACATTCTGCTCAAGTCAGGTGAAGGCAAGAGATGATGTTGGCCTGCTGAGTAAGATGGGCTCCATGCAGATAGACAGATGCTCCCAGCCCCAACAATACACAGCATTTAAGCACATGGGTCTTCCTCTGTTTCTGACCAGCCCCTTCAGAGGCAACAGGGAAATGCTGATCTCCATTAGGGCCAGTGGGAATTTTGCCATCTGTATCCACACATCTGAGACCTTACCCAACAAATAAAGATGAGCAAATTCATTGTCCTAGTTGGAGGAAAAAGTGATACAGCTGACCCAAAAAGCAGCTGATCCCCTGCTGTCCGGCTCTAGGGGGTTGTACACTTTAATTTCAAACACACCCTCCTCCTCCCTGCCTTCCCCACATATCCCAAGAGACATCTGACCTCTAATTCCTGGAAATCCTCCTCTTCCTCCACCTCATAGGAGAGGGTGTGGATCTTGATGTCGTCGGCAGAGAGGTCGATGAATTTGCTGTCCGGGTACTCCAGGCTGTCCTTGGCGGGCGAGCGCTCCTCGATGAAGGTGGTCTCGCAGCACTCTGAGCCCAGGCCCTCGCCCCACGAGCGCAGCACGTTCTCGGAGTAGAGGATGATGTTGGGCCTGTAGTGGGACTCCACTGTCTGCTGCAGCATGCTGGGGTCCAGCAGCTGCTGCACGGGGTCGCTCCTGCCGTTCTCGGGGCGCCTCGGAGAGGACAGGCCGCCCGCCCGGTGGCTCTGGTACTGAGGGGTGGGGTACACGGAGACCAGGCCATCCCGGCTCTCGGCCACCAAGTTCCTTGTGTTGATTAAACCATTCCTTTTCCCAGCCTCAGTGATCTTACTGTGCATCAGCACGCTGTTCTGCTCAACCAAGCCATCCATACTGGGAGGTGTCACCCGAGGCCTTTCTTTTGCCGTGCCCTAGAGCTCACGCCGGGTGAGTGGCTCCCATTTTCCTGATGAAGAAAGGGAACAAAAACAAAGGTGAGGTGTAGGGGGATAGAATATAAGAAAATAAAGATAGTGTAGAAAGTAATCTTACCCCTAAGGGAGTTGCAGCTGGGCCAATTATCAAAGATTAGGAGCAGGCCTGACTTTAACAGGCCACAGTGTAATAACCAATGAGAAAAAAAGTGCTATAAAAAAAGTGGGGTGGCTGGTTGAGAAGGGAACTGGTGTCAGTTGGCTGCTTTGTGAAGAAGAAAGAGTCAGTACTCTGAGGAGCTGACCACGAGAAACAAGAAGAAATTAAACTTTTGTGATAGGAGACAACAGTATGGAACCCCTGCAACAAGATGACAACAATGAGGTCAAAGGCAATGAATTGAAGAACTCAAGTCAGCTTGTCTTCCATACAGTCTCAAGAGAAAACAGAGCCCCATATATGTGCACACCCTGATTTAGTTCTCCAAATATAGCTCCACTCAAGGAGACAAAGAACACCCCCCCCACATATCCATGGGATGCAAGGAAGCAGATGAGGTGAAATGTCTTGGTGGTGATGGACCCCATCAATGAATGGTTGTGGCACCTGCTCCAGCCTCCCACAGGTACACAGCTGTCATCCTGGAAACAACATCCATTTCCTCTAAACACTTTGTATAAGAGATGGGGGAAAAGACCAAAAAAGATCAAAACAACAACAAAAAATATCTCCCAAAAGAATCATTTTCAGTTCTCAGAAACATGCAACTGCAAAAGATGGGCAGGTGCTGTGTTCACCTGCCAGTATCTGCAGCCACCCTTTGCCCTTGGCAAGAGCTTTACTATCCTTTGAAAACCCATTTTTTTCCAGCCCAAACACTTTCTCACCAGGCTGCTCATTTTTCTCAGGTGTAGTCAAAGGCAAATGCCTTTTGAAATACTAATGTATTGGCCACAGGAACTGTAAATTCAGGAGTTTGTTTCTGGGCATGAGCATAAAAATTAAAGACATACTACTGGCTTCAAAGTTCTTCATATTAGATCCTCTAAGACCAAGCTATTAATGCAGGATTACCTGTCCCCATTGTGCTGTCTGGAGGAAACCAAGAATGAAGTACACAAACACATAAACATACCTAATTTTTTTACTCAATGCTTTCTATTTCCCTTTAATGTCAGACAACCTCTAACAGAGCAATGTCTAGCAAAATCCCAGTATTATTTCCTCTTAACTCCAGACTCCAAACACCTTCAGTCTCTCTTTTGGATGCAAGAGGTATTCAAACCACTGCTAAGAGCTGTTCTAACACCACCAATTAAGCAAGAAACTTGTTTAACATGCACAAGAGCTTGACCCAGAGTGCTGACATGTTCACATTCACGGCACTTGGTTTAACGTGCAGAAGCCCCATTTTTATTGTGTTGTCAAGTATTTCAGTGCTTCTCATAAGTGAACCAGCAGGAAAGCTACAGAAGAGAAAATCCACCATGGTGGGATCCCATGGAAGTTCCATGGGCAGTGCAGGTAGCAGGATCATCCTGCTGGGCCTCCAGCTGCCTGACCACAAACATTCCACTTCCTCCTCCCAAAGAAAATGTATGAAAGTACATCCCCATGGACAGAATATGAGAAACACTCATCAATTAAAGAATAAATTCTCAGACTTTGCTCAGTTTCTCCCAAGCTGGCTTGGAAAATGTAAGAGGCCCCCTAATGCGTAACATCAGGCATCAATTCTACTGAAGCTGAAAGGATTTCACCCAAAAACTGCAAACCGTCTTGCAAACACTCTTATCCCTGCCACCTGACAAGCTAAGTGAAGTGGTCAGGAGGAATATGCCACAGATGTAGCAGAAATTGGAGGAAGACTCACAAATCAGACAAATCATCTCCTAGAGAGATGTATGAAGAGGTCAACACTTTGTCACTGCATCAGTGGCTGGAAAACTTGGGTCAGGCCTAGCACCTGCCTGTGGTCACCTCATTTCAGCAAAGTCTGGCTTGAGCAGCACTCAGGAAAATGCCATTTCAGGGCAGTTTTATTGCATGCCTTGGAGCTGCTTTGTTTCTCAGCCCTACCATGGATCTAAACATCTATGTGGCAGGTCCTTACCTTCTGTGCATTTCAACCAGTCTTGTAAACAAATATTGCATATTCTGAGTGACACTTTTCCCTTGGTAATGGGCAAAAAGTGGTAAAAACATCCAAAAGGAGGTGAGGATAAGACAGGGAGCATCCTTCCCTCACAGAGCTCCTCTGATAACAGGGATAGTCCATTGCTCAGGACAGGAGTCCCACATAGCAGGGCAGGCAGTGTGCCTCAGGGAAGGTCTGCAGGGAGATGGGGATGGCAGCATGCAATCAGGGAAAATGCTTTAACCCCAGGTGCTTTTTAATCTGCAGCTGGCTGCCTGCCCTACCAGAGCCTGACCCAACATTCTTGGCCCTGCAAGAGTATTGCCTAATGGGAAGAGGCGGATGAGACTCAGGCCTTTTCAGGATAATCCATTAAGAGGAGGGGAAAAAAGAGAAATAAATAATTATATTAGTATTTCTCCTGAAATGGGATCCCCCAGGTTGAGATGGGGGTGTGACAGAGAGTGGCACATGGTCACTTAGAGTGATGCTTAGGGGAAAATGCACCTGTGCCTCTGCAGTGGCTCAGAGCCTTTGTCCTGCCTGCAGGGACCCCTGGACATGGATCTAGCCACTCCACTTTCACCAGGGGCTTTCCTGGACATGGCCTGGGCCAAGCTCACATGCCTGTCCCAAAATTAAGATTGCCCCAGTTTCCAGGCCCCTGTAGCCCAGAATCCCTGGATGGCAGTGCCAGAGCAGGTAACCCCTGACAGACCACCTGAGGAAACTGTAGGGTGCCTTCTCTGCAGGAAGCCAACATTCAAAGCAGAAAAAAGCTCTCATCACCTATGACCACAGTGAGGTTTCAGAATTATGTTGACAGGAAAATGAAATTCATCAGAGCTCTTGAAATAAGAAAGCTTTTCAGTCTGCTCCAAGATGCAGAGTTAATTTTAATTGGTTGGATTCAGGTTTCTTCTGTTTTTGCATGGTTTTAATTGTCCCACAAATCATTCAATGGCACTGAGGCCAACCAGAAATAATTCTGCATTTTCATACTTGAGACTGGAACCAAAAGGAAAAGCCAAGTTCAAGTTATTAACAGATAGATACATAATCAATATATCAACCTTCAATCTAATGTTTACCTTGGGGGTTAGACATTTTTACCCCAGTCTGCTATAAAAAGTGAGTCCATTAATTACTTTAACCTTCACTCTTTCCAATTTCTTGGATTTCCCCCCTCCTCCTTTCTTCTTTTAATAAGAAGCTGCGAGCAGTGCCAAGATCTCTAGCCTGCAATGCTGTGGTTTATTAAGCTATCAGTGGTGTTACAGCAGAGCCCAGCTACAATGAGGAGCTGCACTGAGAGCCACGCTCTGCTGGGTGTTCTGCAGCCTCCTGCTATGATGACAGTGCCTGACAAACTAATTAAGCACAGGGTGTGAGACTGAGAAATGCCAGGTGTAGGGAGGGCAGGGAGAGAACAGCTAAATGCTGTGCCCCAGGTTTGAGCAGAAGCCAGCTCTGTTACTGCCCACCATCCCAAAACTCCTTTGCTCTCTTGGCACCTGGCAGGATGCTGTTTTCCTCCTCTCTCCTTGGGACTTTGCACAGCTTGAGGGCTCTTCAGCCTTCTGGAGACCCTTGCCAGGCACCCAGTGTCCTGTGTGAATAAGCAGTTGGGAATGCAAACACCTGAATTCTGAGCAAGCCATAGAGTTGGAACATTGAGCTGTGGCTGAGCAGCTCCAGGCACCTCCTCAGAGCAGACCAGAAGGACATTCATCCTCACAGACCAAGCACCACCATCCCTGCAGACTGGTTTGTTGGCAAGAAAACTGGAAGATGAAGGCAAGTGAGGCTGAAGGCAGAGTCCCCATCTGCTGTCAAAGCCTGAGGCTGTACCCTCTGCCATTCCCTGCAGATCTGGCAGGTCATCAGCCAGGAAAAAAGCATCAAAAACTCGTGTGCTCCTGCACGGGGCTGCTGGATATCAGCAGAGACCTTTTCCCCATGAAGGCAGTCAGGCACATTGGGAAAAAGCTGCCCAATGAGGATTTTCAGTCTCCATCCTTGCAGGTTTTGAAGACCCAACTGAATGAAGCTCTGAGGATTGTGGTGTGATCCCAGAGCTGACCTCTCTGAGCAGGAAATAGAGCTACAGACCTCCTGAGATTCCTTCAACTTGATCATCCCATGATTTTAATCCCTCTGATCCTTACAGATTCCCACCTGTCTCCCATGCTCCCCAAAAGTACTGCTCCCAAATCCCTCCGTGATGCTACATCACCAGAATGGCAAGAAGTGGCAACAGTGACCCTCTGTGCCACCAGCAGAACGTGATTCAGCCCCAGGATTATCAAAAATTCAGACTGAACAAAATGCCCCTGTGTTTGAAGCTGGTTTCCCCTCCTCTGCCAGTGAGGAGGAAGGAGAGGGGAGAAATCTCTCTTGAAGAGCATTCAAGCCCCACATAAGTTGCAGATTCCCTGGCAATGAGCTCTCAGGTAAAAGGGGGTTTCTACAGCACAGTGCAATAAGCTTTCAGCATAGTTCTAGGCATTCCAGACATTTAGAAACTGCAGCAACAAATACAGACCTTATGAATGAGAGAAATCACAGGCAATGTATGGATCTGGAGTGCTGATTACAAAGTGAAATATTTAACAAAATGAAGGGCAAAAATCCCCTTCCCACCTGTATTTTCCTTCTTTGGTTCAGCTGGGCTTATTAAAGTAGATTTTGTTTCAAGGGAATGCTGTATTTCAGCAGCTGGAATTCCTTTTACTCTATTAAGTAAACTACAGGGAGTTTTGTAAGGCAGTGCAACTTACTCACACTGGGAAAATTAGGAATGCATGCATTAGTGATAGCTAAATGTTTCATTGCTAACAGTGGAATTAAAAAGACCTCCATGCTATTTTAGTATTACCAATATGCAGCAAATCTGCTGTGAGATGTGATCTGTCCTCCTGAAAACCAGGAACCTGGAGAATGGTGAAATGCCCAAGGTCATGTCAAGACAGAGCTGGAAATAAAATCCAGGTCTCTTGATTGCCTGTGCAGAGATATATGTTAAAACAATTACCATCTGCATATCTGCCTGAATAATTGATTGCTTAATTCAGTATCTGAACTAAAGAATGGAGTGGGGAAGAAAGGAGGAATTACTTTGCGTTGACCTTATATATAATAATGTTATTCCTGCAACAAAGTATTTCCTTTTGAGCAGATGGAAGTATTTTGCCCGAGCTAAAATGAAATGCAGTGTTTCATTTATTTATTTTTAATTGAACAAGCTGGCTTTTAATTCGTTATGCTTCAAGTTGCCTCCAATTAAAAAAAAAAAAAAAAAAAAAAAAAAAAAGACACATTCAGACTTTTCCAGTAATTCTGATTCAAAACTCAAATTTTTCAGCCATAATTCTTAGTGGGGTTCAGTCTGAACTCACAACTTTTTTCATTCACTGCACTTTCCAGGTAATAAATAAGTGGCCTGACTAAGAGCATCTTGCTCTGGTGTAAATAACCCTGGCTGTTGTGGAAGGCACTGGTGTAAAAACACCTTGACACCTGCACCACTTCTGGCAATTACTCTGCAGAGTGAAAGTAGTCAGAAAGTCTGGCTGTCTTTTTCCTGCTGTGTTTTCAAGAGGTTCCCCAGTACTGCAGAGCAGGAGCATCCTGTTCCAACTCCCCATTTCAAACTGGAGAGATTGAGCCATGAGGAGCAATTCTTACTTTAAGAGCTTCCAAAAGAGAATTTGGGAGTCTCTCCCACGAATACCAACATCACAGCATCCCCTGGCCCTCTTGGTCTGCCTGTTGGCTGAATCCTGTTCCTCCCTTGGACCTAAAATCCCTGTTTAACTTGTGACACAGACATGAGCACCCAATGTGGATGCAGGACTGGCCCTGCCAACTCTCTCCAGCCTCATTCCTGATGGGCAGCCAAGCCCCCAGAGCCCAGTTCTTGCACACACCCTGCTCATCTGCCTCTGCTTGCTTTCCCACCCTGCAGGCAAGGAGCAAAGCAGGGTAAGACACTGCCCCACACTCTCTCTGCATGTGAACCCCCAGTGCTGTGCTCCAGGCTGGGCTTGAGGTATTCCTGAAGCACAGATGGGAAATAAAGAGCTGACACAACAGGAAGACAGTGTGCTGGTGCAGACTTGGTGAAAAATGGAAGTTTCTGTCCCTCCTGCCTCAAGCAAAGCACCCCAGGGCTGTAAGTCACTTTGCTAGAAAAACACTGCAAAATTACTGGAGTCAGTTCATCTGTGCAAGGATGATTAGAGTAAACAGATGCTTCTGGGGCCATAAAATCAGCTGTGCTCCATAAGACAGAAAAATTGCAGAGCCAGGACTGTACCATGGGACAAAAGCCTTACAGAGTAAGTGATTTAGCCATGGTGAGAGTGGTAGCTGCAGGCAGAGAGGGCAGGCAGGGGAAAATGAAGCAACAGCATCAGTGGGCCATAGTTTGACCTTTACAGACCTTTATTAACCCTACACTCACCCCTCCCTGCAGAAACAAAAATGGAAATGAGTAATGCTGGTGCCCATTAGAGTCAGGGCATTGTCTGAACACAAAGTCCTGTCCTCCTTGTTCTCTGAGAGGAGAAGGGATATAGGACCTCAGGGACTTGTGTATGGGAGGCACAGGTTTGGGCTGGCAGCATATCCACACCACAACCTTGCCTCCATGATCCTGTGAGCCACGTGCAGCTGGAAGAGGGGAGATTGTTCTGTTGCACAGAGCACCAGGACAGGAGCTGGAAGGTGGGTGGGTGACATGGGGACATCACCCACTGGGAGAGGACTGGATAAATCACTGCATGTAAGGGACAGCTGCTGTGGGAGATGTCCTGAAGCAGCACACTGAGCACAGCTGCCCTGCAGCACCTGACACCAGGCTGGGTGCCGTTCCTAGGTCCTTTCTCTAGTAGCTGAACTGTTTAATTATGCCCCATCCCTGGAAGTTTTCTGGTTAGATGGGCCCTGAGCAACCTGAGCTAGTGGAATGTATCCCTGTCCATGGCAGGGAGTTTGGAACTACATAACCTTAATATCCCTTGCAACCCAAACCATTTTATGATCCTGTCCTTTAGCAAATACCATTTTAGAGTTCTTTGTTTTGCCTGGGGATTTTCAAGGTATCTGAGCAGTCAATCAAATCACACAAACCCCATAAAAATTCAGCCAGAATTAGCCAGCTGGGTGTGAACAGTCAGTTCATTCTTCTTGTGCTGCTGTGCAGCCTCAAAGTGTAAGGACAGAAATCCATCACGGATTTGGAGAGTTATTGATAAATCAGAGAACTTTGAAAATGCAGGTTTTATAGGGACACAGATACAAATACACGTCCATAGGGATGCCAGGTATAAAACTGGCACTGCTAAAGCCATGCATGGACTCACAGCACTCATGCTCTGCACCACTGCTTCAAAATGCAGTCTTTGCTTGTGCAGTGAAAACAACCAGTTTGTCACTCTTCTGATTTTACAGCGCCAAAATTGAAATCACAAAATCTTTTGATTCTCAGGTGCTACAGGTTAGAGCAGTTCCACGTGAACCTCAGGGTCACAGGCATCTACATCCAAAGAGGAACATTTTGCTGTGACCCTATTATTCAAAGTAGTTTCCAGCTTTTTTTGCCAGAGAAAGGGCACTCAGAAACATCTGACATGATAGCTGGAGGATGTGTATTCAGACACTTACACACAGCCACTCTTCATGTTTGTCAAAGCAAAGCCGATGAACACGCTGAGTATTTTTCTCCTGTGCGCACCTCTGCAGCTATTTTCCTTTTTTTTTTTTTCCAATTTCACAGTACAAACCAAAACCTGTGAAAATTCGAGTCTCCAAAGTGAAGACAACAAAATTTGGGCTCTTAATAACCACACATGTAATCTGCAATCTTAACAGCCACATGGACAGTATTAAATAGCTCTACTGGAAGCATTTTACAGCTGTCTGCAGATACAAATTTGCTGTAGAGAGAAAAAAAAGACCAAAAAAAAAGCCTTATCCAAATACATTGCACATTTTCTCTAATACTGTTCTCAGAAGAAAAAGCATTTTAAACCCTGAGAGCATCCTTCCCTCAAGTGAAATGTGTTGTGGTGGTGCCTGTGTACACCAATGCTGCATTACATCTGCATTTGTATAAGGAAGAGCCCTCCTCTGTGTGTGAGATTTATTCCAGAGTGTGTGGCACCAGTGGTGTGAGACATCTGCCTGCCCAGCTAATGAGAGGAGACTTCATTTAATTCCTACAAATGAGTTTATCCTACACACACCCTGGCATGATCTGTAGTTACCAAAACTGTCAATAAAATGTCACCTTGTCCAGTAAAATCAGTCATTGTCTTAGGAGCGAGGTAATTTGAAATTAATACAGACCATCAACTTGCAGCTACTTTAAGGATGACAGTTAATTAACTATAATTAAAACTAAGTCATTTAAATACAGGAATGTAGGAAAGTGTACTCTCTGTCCTGACTGCTTTTTAGAATACCCAAATATCCCCTTCAATCTGCCAGCTAATGCATCATATTGAGTTTAAGACCATCAAAGCATCTTTTAATTGTTGATAATGCTCTGTTTACACCAGATTAATATCTAATTAACTGTAATTTGAATATTTAATCTATCTGCACAGTTTAGATGATTTTTTTTTTTTTTTTTTTTTTTATTCTATCAGAGGCTACAGTTTCCCTCCAGTGATTTTAAAGGCACAGTTCAACAGATTGCTCTCTGGAGCAACTCCTGCCACTCCTGCTCCCTGTTCTGTCTGGGGGGGGGGTTGGTTATACCCCACCACCACGGCCAGTCCCACACAGACCCTTGCACCTCTCCCCCTGCAGCACACTCCTGGCTGGGGAGCGCTGCCCATCCCACTCCAGGAAGGATTGTACTCCTGGAATGTCAGTTCCAGAAAGGTCTCAGTGCACTGCCAGCCTCTTCCTACAGAACTGAGCCCGCTGTGGGATGCTTTAGTGGTACCCGGGTACTCCATCCAGAAGAACAGGGCAGGTACGGGGAACTCCCCCAATGTCACCCCACTGCCACCGGTGGCAGAGACCACTGCTGCCTCCGTGCCTCAACCATCCCTTTCCCCAACTTAGCTCTCACTGCTCTCTAACTACACCATGGGAAGGAAAAGAAATTCAGTCCGGCGCCTCTCCGGAGCAGGATAGCGAGGGGAGCGGGCAGATGCGGCCGCCAGGAGCTCGGCATCCCCGGAGCTCTGCCTGCCCCCGCAGACCCCTGCACAACCCCTCTCCCCCTTCCCTGGGCTGCCAGGGAGGACGGGAGCTGGCAGGAAAAGCTGCCACAGTGCGCTAGATGGGATTCCTCTCGGGGAAGAGGAGGGAAGGGAAAAGGAGGAACCCGCGCGCACTTTCCCTTCCAATGTTCCCAATCTCGCCGCGCACTGGAAAAGCCTCTTCTCCCCCCAGACCCCGCCGGGCAAGACCGAGCACGGTAATTTGGGCTTTCCGCAGGGCACCGGGGAAGCACTCTGCGGGCGGCCCCGCTCAGCCCCCGCGTTTCCCTGCGCTGCCCCGTAGGCTGCGGGAGCCGCGGTGCCCCCGCCTCCGCTCCGCGCTCCGGGGGATGGATGCTCCGGGGATGGATGCTCCGGGGATGGATGCTCCGGGGATGGATGCTCCGGGATGCGGCGGAGCTGGCGTTTGGCGCATCGCTGCCCGTAGGGGATGGGATGGGATGGGATAGGATGGGACAGGGTGGGCTGGGCTGGGGGTCACTCACCTCGCTGCAAGGTGACCGCGGCGCGGTGCTCCCGGAGGGGCGGCTCAGCGCCCCGGCGCTCCGCCCGGCAGCATCCCCGCGGCGGGGGCGGCGGCGGGCACCGGGCCCGGGGGATGCACAGCGCCCGCCGAGAAGGGGCTGCGCCGCCTGCACCGCCTCGGCGGCACTGTGCGCTCGGCAGGAGGAGGAGGAAAAGGAGGAGGGAGGGAGGGAGAGGGAGAGAGGCAGGCGGAGGGAGAGAGGCAGGAGGAGAAGGAGCCCTGCGCGGCAGCGCGGCCAACTTTCCTTCTGCAGCGCAGCAGGAACAGCCTCCCGTCCCTCGGAGTGTAACCCCCGCCCCGGGTGAGTACGGCAAAGCCCTCCCCTCTCCGACCCCCCTGTGCTCCCTCTCCTCCTCCCCTCCAGGCCTTTTTCCCATCCATTCTCCTCTGTTCCCCGCACACCCGGGCTCAGCGAGCCCTGGCGGGCACCGCTCCTATCACCCCAGCCCGGCTGCCCCACACCTTGCTGCCCTGCAGCCCAGGGACACCGGCACTGCTGCCCCAGCCACCAGGCACTGCCAGCACCCCGGCACAGCTCCCCAGGACCGTGGGGAAGCTCCAGCAGCTCTGGAGAACTTTAAATGTTTGTGGTTTATTTTTACAGCGCAATGCCGAGCGCACTGGGCTGCATCGAGGGGTGTTCCCCTCTCTCCTAACAATCCTGCGCGACAGGGGTAAGCCATGCTCATCCCTCATCCACTCCTCTTTCCATCCCCAGCAGGCCTGCTAGCCAAGTCATTTGCCTAAAAGCTTCTCTTTCACCACTTCTTTCTAGATGCTTCAACATCCGCGGCTCAAAACGCTGCTGGGAAATCACATGCTCCGTTTAGATCACTGCTTCCCTTTGCCTCCACAGGGACAGAGACACCAGGATGGAAAGCCTGGTGCATTTTTGGCGCCTCCATCTCTCAGGGATACGGCTTCTGCTTCTCACAGCTTATTTATCATTTGTTATTCATAGTCCCCAAAGCAGGCATGCCAAATCTTTGCTGAAGGAGAATGTTCAAGATTCAAAACACAAGTTAACTCACTTGATCCCATCTTAGGGTTTTTCTCCAGCCCTGCTTTCTGCTCTTCAACAAAATTTTATTGGTGTTCCAAACTCACTTTGTGTTTAGCATATCCTAGTGGTATTCACAGAAGATTTTTCTCTCCTTCTAAATATCTGGTCCTTAGTTCATTCCTGAGTTGATGTGGAGTGCAGAGAGGTTTTGTATCTTGGAGAAAACAGTTTCTTCTTTAATATAATAGGCACTGGGAGACAATTCATACATAATCAGCAGAAAGAAATAGCCCCAAATTATGATCACCCTGATTCTCCAGAGTGTTTTTCACCTTTAATTTCTTGTGAATAGAAGTCTCTAAATCACCATCATTATGCCTTTATCGAGTAACACGTTTAGGCCTTTCCATCCTATTTGTACAGGGACACAACTTTAAGGGGGGTTGGCTTGCAGCCAAAGGTATTTCAGCTCCTACAGTGCAAATTCATCAGTCATCACTGCTACTGATTGGAGGTACCAGCTGCTTTGGATGGATGGTGAATTCCTGCTGAAATTCATTTTTCAGTGACCAAATGTATTTGTGAAATAGGGGGAAATCCAAAAAGATTTGTTGGGATTTTTTTTTTTAAAGAAAAAAATTTCATTTATGCAGAATGGACTGGAGAAGGGATTTCCGGATCATCAAATCAAATTTTCTTGCTTCCAGGCAGTTTGTTTCCTTCTGGCCAAAACCCCAAAATATGGAGTTTTTTCCATAATGTTATCAAAGTGAGATTCAGTGACATCAGGGAAGTAATAATTTCCTCTAACACTGTTCCTTTGCGTTTGCCATTCTCCCTGAATCAAACTAGGCACATTCTTCTTTCAGTCTGGGTACACCATGGCACTTTGTGTCCATGAGGAAACCTGATCTCATTTGGTTTACTTGAATTTTTCAGCAGAACCAAGAAAATCTAAGTAGAGGAGCAATCACAATCCAGCAATGACAGGGGTTGCAAACATTGCTACAGACCAGAGCACACTTCTCCCTTTCTTTTAGTTAACCTCTTCTCTTGCCCAAAACCATCACAGCATTTACCAATACACTGATTAACTCATAATTAACTAGTTTTAATTATGGTACTACATTTGCCATAAATTGTCCTGCTCCTTTTGCTGGAAAGCTGATGACTGCACCTGATTTGATTTTGATATTTGCAGCTCACTGGTACCCTGCAGATTTTTGGAGAAAATTCTTCAAATAGCAACAGAAAGTGGCTTGTGGTGGGGCAGGTGAACTGCAGCAGGCTTGTTTGTGGTTTTGGTGGTTTCTCTTCAGGTGCAGCAGCATCACTGAGAGTGCTCCTCAACACCAGGTTGTGCAATGCATCCTCAATGCATTGTGCCAGCACATTTCACAGCTTCTCATGGCAAGAACTTGGGGGGTTCAGGTGTCTAGCAGTGGTAATTAACTCTTTATTTTTGTTTCTAAGGGTGTTTTCCTCCACAGCTGATGGAGATGCAGGAAAGCTGCTGTGCAGGCAGAAGCACAGAGAGGAACAAAAAGAGATATCTGAAAGGGGCAAAGGTGGGGAGGAAGAAAGTTCACCTCCCTGGGTCTGATGGCTGTTGGAGCAGGGCAGCTCATGATGGCTTGTGAGCCTCCACGGTCCTTCAGTTTCTGCCTGTGAGGAGCTAGGGGTTTGGGAGACATCAAGGCAGGATGTCAAAAAGGAAATGACACCTGGAAGCAGAAATGACCAGAGATGTACAAACAGCTTTTCTTAGGAAATGGAGGTTTGTAGGAGGCAGAGAAGGGAGGAGACTTTGCAGGCATATATCACTATAGCTTCAGGGAAATCATTTCACCCTGAGCAGGGCTGTTACAGGGCTAGTGCTGACTCAACAATTGGCCACTGCCTGCAGTGGCAGCACCCTAAGGAACAGCACACAGTCCTGATCTTTGGTGCCCTGGGTGCCCTGCACCACAGCCTGGCAGAGTCCTTGGAGACAGAGCTGCTCTGAAAGCCCCAGGGCCAAACCAGGTGAGAAACAGCCCAGAGTGAGAGCAGCAGAGAGCCCTGGTGTGGGAGCCACACACCCAGTGCTGCAGGAACAGCTCTGTGGAGGCCACCATTCCAGGATTTCAGAGAACCATTAACTGCTGCACCCACTGATGTGCCAAAATGGGAGAGTCATGTTTCACTGTGATCCTCAGCTGCCCAAAGGCAGAATCTGGGATGACAGCATGCATGCTCGGGACACCAGGAGTGAGAAAGAGGAAAGGCAGAGCCTTGCAAGTGTGTTGGTGGTCTGTAGGAAGAGCAGCAGCACCACCTATCACCGGAGAGGGAAGGAGAGAGGACACACCAGGTGCTGCTCCTCCTGCCTGTCCTCAGTACGAGACTGGAGCCCAGATTTTCAGGATCACCACAGAGAAACTTCCTTTTTCTAGCAGAGGAACCCGGCTTAAATCTTTCACTGCACTCCTTCTGCGAAATCTTTCTGTGGTACACAGCTAGCAGAAGAAGATGGAGAGGATGGAAAGGTGAAGGTTTTGGAGAAGGGCTGAGAGCTGGAATTTACAGAATAAAAATAATGACCTTTAGGTCCACAATACCCAAAGGACTGCTCATCAGTCAGAGGGCACAGCTGTGGACCCTGTGCTCCAAGATGTGCAGGGCTTTTGTCTCGTGCTGTCAGTCAAAAATCCTGGCACCAGAATTATTGGTATGGTCTCAACCATATGTAGCTTGATTATAATTCAGAGTGAAGGAACAGAGCAATCAGGAAGTTGCCCAAAATCTGTAATTTCTTCTTGCCAAAGGCAAAAAGAATCCAATCCATGTAATTGGATCCAACCCCAAAGGCATAGCCAGGAGTGCTTTTAACTTTCTGAGAAAGAAAAATTGGTTAGCTGGAGTGGCTGGGCTGTGTGGGTGCTGAGGTTCATGTTGATTTGTTTGCTGGTAGTTCTGAAACCAGAATAAAAATGAGAGTTTGGATTAAGCCAAGCTGAGCACGTTTTTTTCTTATTCTGTATTCACAGCAAATCGACAAGCAAAAGATACAATTTTTTGGCTGAGTGAATGATGTAGCTTAGCTCAAGATCAAATATTTTATTGCTTTGAACTCTTCTTTATAAACTGGATATGCATACTTACTTGCAACAGAGGAAAAATCTCAACACAATCACTATCTGCCTAATTAAACCAGAAGTGGCTGCTAGATATCATCTGCCAGGAGGATGAAGGAGGTCTTTGCGTCTGGTGCTAAATTAATTTGGAGGGACCTGTTAGGAAAAGTGGGACAGCACTAACCTTTTATATATTCCGGTCTCTAGGAAGAGTTGTCTGTATCTCCTCTGCCTTAGACAAGTTGCTTGAATTCAGCCAAAGCAGCCCAGTTTCTTGTTTGTCCAGGAGCTGGGGGACTCAGAGGCTCAGAAAAAAAAAAAAAAACTGCGCTGCTTTTCTTCTGCCATCTGTGCCTTGCCTCTCTGCATACAGCCCTCCTGCTTGAACTTTTTGGGACTATTCCAGGAAGCCTTACAGCAAGTTCTGGCAGCAATGCTTTCCTGTCCAAAAGGTGGCTCTCTGACCAGAATGGGCACTTCCAAGGGAGAGGGAGCTGTGTCATTTCTGTGCTGCCTTGCACTGGCCTTTGGAGGTAGAGAGGAAAGGCACAGCTTAGTGCTAATTGAGATGTGGCCATCTGTCAGACAGAAAACATGCCAAGGCCACCTTGTGACTTTTTTATAAAGGAAGGAACCAGCCACTGGTGAGATATTTAGGTGCTGCAGATGTCGAACTGAGTCAAATATCAACCAAATATCTGAGATTATAACGATATTTAAGTTATTAAGTATTGTAAATTCAGACAACCCCGATGAGGGGAGAGAATGACAAGGAGGACTCCATCTTATCAGAAGGCTAATATATTATATTATATTATATTATATTATATTATATTATATTATATTATATTATGTTATGTTATGTTATGTTATGTTATGTTATGTTACGTTACGTTACGTTACGTTACGTTATGTTATGTTATGTTATATTATATTATATTATATCATATCATATCATATCATATCATATCATATCATATCATATCATATTAATTATACTATACTAAACTATACTAAAGAATACAGAAAGGATACCTACAGAATGCTAAAAAGATAATAATAAAAACTCGTGACTCTTTCCAGAGTCCCAACACAGCTTGGCCCCAGTTGGCCAATGAGAATCACAGCAGAATCCAATGAAACAATCACCTGTGGGTAAACAATCTCCAAACACATTCCAAAGCGGCACAACACAGGAGAAGCAAATGAGATAAGAATTGCTTTTATTTTTTCTGAGGCCTCTCGCTGCCTTTCAGCTTCCCAGGAGAAGAATCCTGGGTGAAGGAATCATGTTCAGAGAATGCGAGTGCCACAATTAAGGATCTCCTGAGTTATCTAGCATAGCACCTTTAATGCCTTTTCAGCCATGACTGCTTTGTTGAAATCAGACACTTTTTTGGAGCTGAGTTCCATGAAATTTGACCCATTATGGATTGCTCAGGCACCCAGTGTGTAGGAACCTGTGTATAAACATAGTAAGAGACAGTCCCCAAAAATCTGATGCTTTCTGTAGCCAGGAGAGTAGAAGCAGGAGTTGGAGGCATCCTGTCCTGTAGTGGATCTCAGACCTGAATTTATATCTGGGCATGATGATGGGTTAAATGAATTGCTGATGGGTAAAGTTAAATTAAATGGACTTCAGATCATCACAGTGAGTTGGTTCACCCCCTTAAAGAAATTACTTGGCATGTGGAGAAGACCTGGATGATCCAGGAAGTGCCAAGGGACTCAGCACAAGGCGTCTGTGGGAGATGCTACACCCTGGGGCAGCAGCTGGAAGCAGGAGGATGCTGAGCTGTCTTCTGTGTGTGATTCCCGCCTTGGCAACTATGATTTCAGGAGAATGCCAGCTCTTTCTGGCTGCCTGCAGCCTACACAGTGTGGGTGAAGCCCCACAGCTCAGAAGCCTCAACAGCAGCTGTGCACAAAGGACTTGATGGGTTCCAAATTCTCCATCACCCTTCAGATTCAAACTAGACAGTGCCTGTCCTGTAACATTAGAAAAATGCTTTGGTGTTGGCAAAACCAAAAGAAAATTCCTTTTTCTTTCTGCACTAACAGGCTGTGAAAATAAAAAGGAGTCTGGTACGCAAGGGATTTGGGATTTGGGATCAGGGATCCATGGAGGGAGGGGTTGGGAGAACAGGGATTTTGGGGAAATCAGGAATTTTGCCATTCCTGAAGTGCCCCCACACCATTCTCAATGGGATCGAATCTGGTAGCCATAGGGCTGGGCAAAGGGATTTGGGATTTGGGATCAGGGATTGGGAATAGGATTAGGGATCCAGGGAGGGAGGGGTTTGATCCCTGGGAATGAGGAATTTGGGGAATTTTGGCGTTCCTGAAGTGCCCCCACACTATCCTCAATGAGATTGAGTTTGGTACCAGTGGGGTTGGGATTTGGGATTTGGGATCTGGGATTTGGGAATTGGGATCTGGGATCAGGGATCCAAGGAGGGAGGCATTGAATCCCTGGGAATCAGGAATTTGGGGAATTTTGGTGTTACTGAAGTGCCCCCACACCATCGTCAACAAGATCGAGTCCAGTACTGGAATTGGGATTGAGATCCAGGAATTGGGATCCAGGATCAAGATTGGGATTTGGGATTTGTGTTTGGGAATGGGATCAGGGATCCCAGGAGGGAAGGATTGGAAGAACAGAAATTCTGGGGAAATCAGATTCCCACTTCCAGTCTCCTGCTGCATCTCCCCAGGTAAGGACACATTGCCACTGCTCCTCAGGATGCCTGACAAGAGCCTGCAGACCTGTTAAGGCATGGAGGCAGTTTTAGGGCCTGCCCTCAGCATTGTCTACCTGGACAGACCATGGAAAACCACTGGGCACAGCAAGGGAGGGTCCTGAACCCGAGAGAGAACAAGAGCGAGAAGCTGAGGAAAGTTCCAGACAGCTCCATGAGAACCAGTGAGATTTCCCAGGTGGGGAGGAGAAAGATCCTGATATGAAAACATGTGGAAGGGCAAAGGAGAGGAGACAGGCCAGAAGAATAGGACATCATGGCTTGTAAGGAGTGTAGCTGAGGAGAAAAGGCTTGAACACTCTTCAGTGGCCCCACAACATTTCACTAGATCCACTAAAAGAATGAATCCATCTGGCTGAAAAATACCTGGCTGCCAGGAATGCTCATTGAATTAACTGATTGAATTGCAGAGAGGAACATAAATTTATTTCTCTTATTAATTTCCCTATGCTTACCTGTCTTTAATATATGATAAGTGGGGTTTTGTTCACATGGAGCAACTTCTTAAGAGAGAGGACAGGATTTTCCCAAAGCAGATGTCCTAACAAATACCCTGGAGGTACTCTGGAGGTTCCCTGCATGTCCTGCGTGATGCAGAAAGCCTAGGAGTTTGTGTTCCTAGTGCCTTAGCTGCCAAGGTGGAATCCTGCTCTGACTATGGAGATGTCTTGAGGCAGGCATGCTCCTCTTGTCCTAACCTAGCCAGAACTTCCAGGCTCAGAGCACCAGGGCATGGGTTGGGATGAGTACAGGGAAGTTCCTCAGCAAGTCTGGAGTTTCAAAGACCCTTATCATTCCAGGGAAATAATTTATTTTTTTTTAAAGCATGATCTTGAAAAAAGGGCAGCTTTTTGTCTCTTGTCCTTCATGGGAAGAGGTCTGGATCCCAAACTCCTTTTCCTTTTCACCTTACTCATCAGTCCCAAAAATTCAGATTTTTTTTTTCCCCACAATGAAGGGATCACCTATAGCCTGTAATTCTCTCCTGGTCTCTTTGTATATTACAATATATATTTGCATATATAGCAGAATTTTGAGGTGCCTTCTCAGGAAAGAGATCTATAGTGGAAAAGGGAGACATTTTCCATGTAGAGACAATACTAAAGGTGATCAGGGACATGTCAGAGCTCTGGTGTTCAAGAAAAATCTCCCAATTGAAATCAGTCAAGGGTTGTGCTTCCAAATTAATTGCATGCTTCTGTCCTTAGCATCTGGGCATGGAATCAAAACTGATGAGCCAACAAAGCAGCACTGAGCTGCTCCTGAGAGCAGTCACCATCAATAACAAGAAATACTGGGAGAAATACTCTTTGAAATTCAAATCACAAGGGGCATCATTTAAAAGGGAGCACAGGGGGAGCAGGAATACCATGCACCATACATTAATTGTCATGCATGTGACAAAATCTTCAGTGTTGCTGTTACTTAGCATCATAAAATTTACTCCCAGATTATGAATACCATAGCAGGGATGAAATAATTAATCTGGCAGCCCATTTCCTCTGAACTGGAGGCCAGGCCTTCAGCTGGTGTAAATCACAGCAGAGACTTGGTTTTACAACCAGTTGGGAAACGGAGTCACTCATCCTAAAAAGGGAGAGCTGGAAAAGAGCTCAAACCCTTCATCACTCCATGTTGTCCCTTCTGCCCCAGAGGGAGGGTAAGCAAGCAGGGCTGAAATCAGTGCTCACCTGGAACCTCTCCCAGAGCACAATCTGGAAACGGCTCCCAGTGGATTTAATGAATTAAATTTGGAAGGTTAAATATTTAATAACATGCTAGTGGTTTCTTCCAAATTGGCACACCCTGTATCCTATTCCTTTTATACCCAAACCTACCAGAAATACTCACAAATCTGTTATGGCAGAAATGCTGTATTATGTGGGCAGGAAAAAAACTGATTTAGCATTCACCCTGTCCTCCCCTTTCAAGCCCTCTAGCTTTCTGCCTGCCTTCCTGGCCACATTTGGAGTCATTCCTTCAGTGTGACACAAATTCTTAAGCTTCTGTGGCATCCCAGAATGCCAGAGGTAGCAGACATTCATCATCGTATTGTAGGGTCATCCAAAATGTGTACATGTTCAACAGCCACCTCTTCCAGATGAACTTCTTTGGCATTTGGGGGGGTTTTCTTTTCTTTTTTTCTTTTCTTTTCTTTTCTTTTCTTTTCTTTTCTTTTCTTTTCTTTTCTTTTCTTTTCTTTTCTTTTCTTTTCTTTTCTTTTCTTTTCTTTTCTTTTCTTTTCTCTTTTCTTCCCTTTCCTTCCCTTTCCTTCCCTTTCCTTTCCTTTCCTTTCCTTTCCTTTCCTTTCCTTTCCTTTCCTTTCCTTTCCTTTCCTTTCCTTTCCTTTCCTTTCCTTTCCTTTCCTTTCCTTTCCTTTCCTTTCCTTTCCTTTCCTTTCCTTTCCTTTCCTTTCCTTTTTACACTCTTCTTTAGTCAAGGCTGATTTTTACAGGCACCATCTGGCCCTGAATTTTTCCATTAAAATTGCTTTTCAGCAAAAATTCTTTGAGGTTTTGGGGGGGGGTTTTATGGTTTTGTTCTCCCTTTCTTTCTTTTCAGCAGGTGTTTTGTTCTCACTGGGAGCTTTGGCAGCTTCCAAAATGAAAATATAACTTTTCTCCACAGTGTTTAGGTGTTGCAAGTCCTCATTTTTTCATTTATAGAGAACTGCAGTGTTTAAGGATGTGTTTTGTTTTGGGGCATATTTTTGGAAGAAATATCACAACTTCTGATTAAGAACCTCTCCATATTTCACAGCTCTTTCCACATTCCACAGCAGGCTATCCAATTAAAGATACTTTGAATGAATAACCCAATACTTCTGAAGTCCAAATATCTGTATTTTTGGTGCTAGATCATTGCCAATATTTTTCTTCCTCTACTGACAAAATATCACCATGTTACACCAGTTTTTATGAGTGTCTTGGAAATTTTTCTTTGCTTGATTAGTACAGATTCTTTCTCTCACAATAACTTACCTCCAGTTTAAATGCCTCTTACCTGCAAGCAATTAGTCTGCCAGCTTTACTCACCTCTTGCAATCTACCTGTTCTACAAATTACTGGAATCACTGGGGCAGGAAACCTCCTCTTTCTTACATTTCTGTGTAGCACTTACAAGGGAGGCAGAGAGAATCTAAGACTTGGGATTTACAATAGTCACTGCAGTTCATAATTAATGAATGATAAGAATATTGAAAAAGTGGCTTTTCCCTCCTCTTTTCAGTCCAAAAATTTCATTTTCTCCAGGGAAATAGAGAGCAGGGGAATTGTCTACTGATCACCAAGAGGAAAACCTACAGCAAATGATGCTGAGCATATAAAATGCAGAAATCAGTCCAGGCTGCTGAAGATAGTGGACAAGGCAGAGCTACTGGACCTGAATTGCCATGTCCAGCACAGTTCTGGACTGACCTCAGAGGTGGTCAGTCAAAGCTTTGCCACCGCCAACCATTGGAATTTCCAGCTACAACATGCCTACAGAGAGGGCAAGGAAGGAGATGTTTGCATTTTGTGTAAACCAGCTTCAGCTGGGGTGAATTGGCATGGCTGATGTGATTAGACTGAAATTCGTTAGGTAAAACCCTAAGGATCCTATGGGTTTTACTGTCCTAACTCTACTTTTTCAAAAGTATAGAACTTGAACAGTTGGATCTACACTTAACAGAAACAGAAGTGTGCCTATAATCTCAGTTTTTCATATGCCAGAAGACTTGGGTGCAGGCTGCAGAAGCTGTGATTTCAGGTGGTTTAGTAAGGGTTTATGTTTGGTCCATCTTTCTTCTCTGTCTGAACACATCTTCTTTCATAATTATTACTGCTTCATATTTTTGTGGATGAAGTTAAGGAGTTTCACTGGAATAATTCTCTGCACTGAAACCCTAATGTCTCATTTTTAGGGCCAGTTAAACAGGTGGGATGAGAAAATATTCAAGCATCTTGGAAAAATCCTGAGGGGATTGTTGTCTTTGATCCCTGAAATCTGAACCTTCAAGGAAAATGTTCACTGCAAAGCAAATTTAAAACTGCTGAGGTGCTGTGATGGAGTGTGTGTCTTGGCCTTTCTCCTCCCACCCCTGCTTTTCTGCTAGACAATGTTGTGCCTTGGCACAAACACAGATTTTCCAAGTGTCTCAAGCATCATCTGGAGTATTCTCCTAAAATCACTCCTAACACTCCTGTCTTGGTAGGACGCAATAATTCCCCCATTGAAGGATCATAAAATCCTCTAATTCCCTTGGACTTGGGGGTCGGCACTTTGCTCCACAAGGACCCTTGAGCATAATTTTGCTCCAAATGCAGTCATTGGGGAAGACTATTGGGTTCATCTCCAGCCTATCCCAGCTGGTCCTCTGGCATTTCAGTCTCAAAGCAAACTTCACCAAGGGAAGTAAATGAGTTTTTAACTGCATGTTTCAGGATTTCCAGCTCTTGGCTGAAGTTAGAATTTCCAGGAATCATAGAATCACAGAATAGCTGGTCTCTGAAGGGACCCATAAAAGCCACCTAGTCCAACCCCTTGCAGTAAGCAGAGACATCTTCCACCAGACCAGGTTGCTCAGAGCCCCATCCAACCTGACCTCTAAAGTTTTCATGGATAGGGCATTTATCACCTCTCTGAGCAACCTGTTCCAGTGGTTCAACACTTTCACCATCAAAAATTTCTTCCTTATACCTAATCAGAATCTCTCTTCTTTTAGGGCAGATGATTTCTTCAGAGCTTTGTATTTCCTACAAAGGGAGAATAAAAATCACCTCAGTGACAGCACAGGCTTGATATGGAAAGGCTTCAGAGGAGCTTCAGGTCCAGCTGAGATGCTGCCCATGGACACCGGAGGTAAAGGCATTACACCAGGAGGGAATCTGGCCCCTGAGCAGAGTGCAGGATGCTGGCACTAACCCCTCCAGGCAGGAGGGGTTGCCTGATTGATTTTAAGCTGTGCTTGCTTGGCAGCCCCCCCTTAGGACCGGTTACATAAGACTGGACGTGTTTGTTTGCTGCCTGCAAACCCCTTGTGTGCTGGTAACACCTCAAGAGCCTGCATTGAAAACTGCAGCTGCAGCCCTGCTTGGCTCACACTGCCAGCTCTGTCCTGCACCCCCAGGGCCCATGGAGGGACAGCAGTGTCACTGTCCCCAGCAGAGACACCGTGGCGAGCAGTGTGTGAGAGTCTGTCCGAATTTTCCCTCATGTGCCTCACGATTGTCACTGGGGCACCACTGAAGAGAAGACCCCACCCTGTCTACAATATCTGGCTCTGAAGGAGAAAGTCACACACCAAAGGCCCTGAGACCTGACAGCACAGTGCTAAGTTATTGTTTTCACAGGTGTTGTTTGCTGTATGCTAAGAAGGGGAGACTGTGCCCTTTTTGCAACAATAGCAGCTTTGGAAGCTGTCCCACCTCTCGGCCTGGCTGGACTTCTCCTGAGTTTTGGGTGGTCTCCAACAGAAGACCCTTACCTGTTTTACAACCACCGTGACAGACAGACTGAGATGTAAGGAGCCTCGCCATCAAGGACTGAGACATGAAACCCCCATGTGAAAAGGCCCCTCTGCTCCTTCCAAGGACTGGCACTGAAACCCCCAGCCCGTGGAGGTGTGTGGGGAAGACAAGCTGACCAAAGCGAGATGTTTGCCTGCAGGTGTGACCACTGGACCACGAAAACAATGGCTCTTGCTTACTGCTGAGAGCATGGACTACCTGTTACATCTATTCCCTATTGTATCTGTTCCACCTCCCTCATAATTTCCAATAGAGTTATCATAATAAAAACCTCTGAGTTAGCTAGAGATTTTGAGATCTCCCCAGCATAACAGGTGGATCCTTGACTGGACTGGACCAAAGGACTTCATCTCTACATTTGGTAGCTATATCCCTCCTCTTTCTCTCTCTCTCTCTTTTCTCTCTCTTTCTCTATCTTTTTCTCTCCCTTAATCCCTCTATCACATTTTACTGTGGACATTCAATAAAGTTGCATTTGTTTTGATTATCACTGCAAACCCCCTTGTACCGTGTTGGTTTTTGCACCCTGAGATCACCCCTACGAACCATCATGACATCCATTCACTAGGACAGATCATCGTGACACAGTGGCCAAGTCTCAACTTCTCAGCTGCCCTCCTTCCCCCAAGGCTGGCTGGAGCAAGGGACATCTGTGTGTCCATACATGTGTCCATACTTGTGCTTGTGGCCTCTCAATTTCTTCTTGGGTGTTTCCCGACCCCAGGGAGCTGCTGCTCACTTGCTTGTACTCCACTCCACCAGGGCTGGGTGAGATTTTTCTGCATTTTCTGCATCCTGCATTTCATTGCAGGATTCCTCTTGGGATTGCAGAGACCTGCTGTTGCAGGAATATTTAAAATAATCCTTCACATGTGATGAGGAGTGTTTCGAGCCTGTTTGTACTCAAAATGATGTTCAGTTGGAGAAAAGAAAGGCCAGGTGGAGAAAAAAACCTTCAAAGATCCCTTGTCAATACCACGCAACTTCATTGTTTTTAGTTTTGCCTAATTATCTACAATAACACAGAAGGAGAGAGACAAACTGTGCAGCCCTGGTGAGATCAGTTGTTGTCTTGCCAGATTTTCAGAAGGAGCCTCTGAGGAGTCTCAGAAAAGAGGAAGGATGGCACAGCAAACACGGCAGAGTTGCAAAACAGCAGCTTTGAGGTGTGAGACAGGGAAAAGCTTCTTTTTTGTGGGGGAAAACAATTTTTTGTTGTACTTTTTATTTCACTTTTTCTTATTTTTGTTGCACTTTTAAAAATTTTTGCTGTTTTTTTCTTTGTTGTATTTTTATTGCCCTTTTTCACAGTCCATTCAAAAGGTGAAGGAACCTTATCTTATTCATCCAAAAAAATCCAATTTTTTTGTTGTACTTTTTATTGCACTTTTTCTTATTTTTGTTGCATTTTTAAAAAATTGTTGGGGATTTTTGGGTGGTTTTTTTTTTTTTTTTTTTTTTTTTGTTTGTTGTTTGCTTGGTTTTGGTTTTTTTTTTTGGTTTTTTTTTGTATTTTTTATTGCCCTTTTTCACAGTCCATTCAAAAGGTGAAGGACCAACCATTACAGCCAGCAGCACGGGCCAGCATCTCAGCTGCAGTGGATAACGGAGTTTGTCAATCACTCCTTGGGGTACAGCTGCTTGCTCTTCCCAGGAGAAGTGCCCTGGCCAGACATGTGGGAATCCACAAAATTAGAGGGAAAATCAGAGGGTTTTGGGGAAAGCTGCAAAAGGCAGGCCTCAGATACAGCAGAACTGTGAGTAGAGCTAAAGCAGCAGCCATGAGATAGGTCAGCAGAAAAATTATTTAAACAAGGGCAAATCGAACAGTGGCCTGTGTATTAACGTTTGTCTGAAGAGCTCTCTAAGCTGCAGAAAGTTTATCTAGCAAGATATTAGGAATGTTAAAGCTTAATAATGGAGCTCCATGCATTGTGATTTAAGGCTTACAAGCAGGTATTGTATTTGAAATAAGCAAGCCTTGTTTTAACCAAAGGTACCTGTGCTTATGGTGGTTGGATAGAACTACTGTCAATGTGCTTTTGCTTTGTGTGATTGGTCAAGAAGCTTATAAAGTAAGTTGTAGCATTAAATTCTTGGTCTTCTGCCTGGGATGTGAGCTGATGGCATCTTCCCATTGTCATAATCATTTAATGAGACTGATGCTGAAAAATAAACAGCTCAAGACATTTTCCATAGCAGCCCCGTCTCATTCACGTCTGTAAATAGCCCCCCTTGACAGTGTCAAGACAGAGATGTTGGCAGCCCTCAGCCCTTTGCACTGCTGCAAGGAGGAAACAGCAGAGCTTCCCCAGCCCCTGCAGCAGCCTACAGAACCCTCTGTGCATTTCTTAGAGGTTTCTTTCACAGTCCCATCAGAGCTATGCAGAAACCTGGAGCTGCCTGTGGGCAATGGACGTTTTGCTCCTGACCTGCCCATCTGCCTTTTGTCATTACTGGCGTGAGGAACTCCAAAGAACAACTCTGTTTCCTGCTGCTGATGTGAGATGCTATTAGTTTGTGCCATGCTGGAGCTGGAAGCTCCCTGGCACTCTGTAAATTTTTGATGGGCTGTTATCTCTAAGGGGAACCTGACTGGGCAGCTGCAATCTGATGGCATTGCCTAAAGGGAAATGAGGAAGGGCCAACTCTTTCTCTTGGTGAGAGAGCTTTGACTGTTTAGAAGGTGATGAGGAGCATGGGGAGGCTTCCTAAACTTTTCTCAATAGCTCATTTCAGTAATTGAGACTCATACTAGCTGCATGCTTAAGCAGACCATCAACCTCAGCTCTGTATGCCACCAAATTATTGGCAAAAGGGGAGAAGATGGGCTAGGCTCGAATAATAAATCTGCCCTAATCATCACATTAAGGGTTATCTTCATGGGACTACTGCTATAAATCTGGTTATAAAGAAGATACTAAATAAGGAGCATTAGGGGATGTCTTATCCATGTCAGGAAGCATTTTCTGAGTTGTCTCAGTATGCAAAGAAAGGCTGGGCTAAATGTATCTGCTGAAACATTTCAGTAGGCAGAAAAGTAATTTTCTGAGAACTCGAAAATTTTCCCACCCCATTTGTGTTCCTTTTTTATTTTTATTTCATATGCTGTGTTTAGCAATAAAGATTTTTCAGTCAATTTATTTCCAAATCAGTTCTTTTTAACTTTTGCTCTTTGGTGGGGGGGGCTCAGTCTTTCAGCTCTCTTGGTCCCCAGCTTGTGGCTGAGGGTCAAGGGACAGCAGAGTCTCCAGCACTTCTCTGGGAAATGATTAAACCCAATTTAAAAAAATAAATAATTTTTTTGAAAAAGCATTGTTTAGAAGCAAGAGGGACCCTAGAACTAATAGAATTAACATTTAAACCTCTGAGTTGTACTGACTGAAAGATTGGGTGATGCCTTCTGCTCCCCAGGGTCTGGCCATGTCCATCTCTGTGTGCTGGTCCAGTGAACACAGCCCAAGGTGTCTCTTTGGGCACGAGGATGGCAGCTGCTGTCAGCCCAAAACCTGCTCTGAATTATCTTCCAGGTGGGTTTGGCTTGGGTGCCTCAGCACCAGCCTAGGAAGGTTCTTCCAGCTCTTTTCCAACTCCTGGTCCTCCTACCCTCTGGAATGACTTGGAGGAGAAATGAGGGAAAGCCATTAGCTTCATAAAGCTGTTCCCTTCACACTCCGTTTTTTTAGACATACACTGTTGGATTTTTATATTAAGGAGGTTTGAAAAGCTATTCACACACACACAACAAAAAAAGAATCTGGAATAAAACCATCTCCAAAGAATGCATTTTGCATGCTTTCCACTAAGACAGCAGGGTTTGTGCTTAGCTGCAGGACCTGTCTGGCATTGCTTCCAGCAGCATCTGCCCCAGGTAGTGCCTGGAGCAAGAGCTGCTGACTGACAGGAGACATGGAGAGATGGAGAGGGTGCTGAGACTGCAGAGCTGTGGGTGGGGCTGATGAGAGTCACCTCACAGAGGGGTCAAATAGATAAATATTCACATTTTATTAATAATTCTATATGATTAGCAATCAAATAGATTAGCTGTTTCAATTGAGTACGAAGAGGCAACTTACCGTTTTTTTTTATATATACTTTAGGCAATAGATATGCCAGAAAAAGCCTGATGGCATAAACTGGACTCATCCCAGAGGAATAGAAGGGGCAAAAGAGGTTTGCTGTATTGTGAGGTGGAAGCAGTAAACACAAGGCCAAATAGGAAAGGTCAGAGAAAAATCAACAGAACATCGTAATGTAACATTCTTGGGAGGAATCTGGGTAACAGGGAGTTTTACTCCATGTATTTTTTTGGAAATATAGTAAACAAGGTCCCTCTACAAAGATCCCTCATAAAATCAAAAAATGTTTTGACTCCCTAGCACAAAATTCCAGACACTTCCCCTTGTCATGGCTTTGACATAGTCCCAAGCAACAGCACGAGGGATGAAAAGAGAATTTACTGGGGCCAGGGCAGTGCATGGCTCCTGCTTAGTTATTGTCCTCTTGCCTTTGTGAACATCTTTGCATCTGCTAAAATTGCTCAGATTTGCCCATTTTTTCTTACAATCCTGTGTGCCCCATGGGACAGGTTCTTCAAAAGGCAAAGGACTAAGCAGCTTTGACCAGGGCTAAGCAGCATCCTGCATTTTACCAAAACCTTTCTTTTTATGTGGGATTCTGGTATGTACCTTGTGACAGTGTTCACAGCGGTTTTCGAATGAGGGAAGAGACGAGAATGTTGACTCCATGTTTCAGAAGGCTTGATTTATTATTTTATTATATATATTACATTAAAACTATACTAAAAGAATAGAAGAAAAATTCTCATCAGGAGGGTAGCTAAGCTAAGAATAGAAAAGAATGAGTAACAAAGGCAGCTGTCCCAGACTCTCTGTCCAAGCCAGCTGACTGTGATTGGCCATTAATTACAAACATCCAACATGGGCCAATCACAGATGCACCTGTTGCATTCCACAGCAGCAGATAATCAATGTTTACATTTTGTTCCTGAGGCCTCTCAGCTTCTCAGGAAGAAAAAATCCTAAGGAAAGGATTTTCATGAAAAGATGTCTGCGACAGTACCTCCTGAACAGTGCAGAATTAAACATCCCATTTTAAAGGTTGGCTTTAATTTTCATTTAATTTACTTGTGATCCTACAGCCTCTATTTCCAGTGCAGTGTGTCCTGAATGCATCAGTTTTATCGGTATGGCCTGTTCACACATCCCCACAGTCTGCTGATCATCTTTGTCCTGAAGAATTTCACATTCACAGCCAGTTTCTTGTGGCACCAATAGAATCCCTCTTATTCTTTTCTCAGAGAAAGGATGTTTGTTTTCCACCTTCTTCTTAAGAATTAAAAGGGAAAAAAAAAGAGAAAGGGGTGAAAATACAAATTCTCCTTATGACATTCTCTTTTTCCAGCAGTTCCACCACTGTGTGCTGCATTTGTTGCCTTTCCAATGCATCCCTGCAGCAGGATTTTGCTCCTCCACCAAAGTTCTGGCCTGTCAGCTCCCCACTGTTTATGCAGTCATCATTAAACGTTCCTGTCATATCCAAACCTTGTTGTTTTTCTCTCTCTTCATCCTTGCCAGCTCTCTGTAACCCGCCCTCACCTCGGCTCGGGGCCATTAGCATACAGAGCACGGTGGCTGCTGTTGTTCTTCTCATTATTTCCATAATGGCTCAGGCCAGGGGAGAGAAGCAGCTTTAGGCACTGTGCAAATAACAGACAATCCCTGACAAAAGCAGAAAGCTCTAGTGTTGTTCAAAATAATAGTGAAATCATCCCTGTGAGTATCCCCACTCTTCCTTTAAAATATTCATTTCCAGCCATTGGAAAGCTACTATTAAATGAAATTTGTTATCCTTCTGGTTTTTTTGGCAGTGTCCTGGGTACAGAGACAAGGGGGTGGAGCTTTTAGTCTGTTCTATACCACACACTCTCTTCAGGAAGTGTTTTTATTTTTTTGGTGGTGAATACCCACTTTTTGTGGGTAAAAATCCCTCTCTCTTTTCCACACTCTTTTATGAATATTCTTGTGGTTATTGGGATTTTTCAGCAAATTTGTGTTCTGACCTATAATTCCTCCCAGTGTTCCTCCATTGTCAGAAGAGGTGGGGGGGAAAAGGGGAGCGGCCTTGAGTGGGTTTAATTTCTCAACCCACAGAGAAATTTTAAACCAGCCCACAGAGCTGACTGCTGTACACTATTAATTCCTCAACACCTCAATTCCATGTTACTTTTAGTAATGCCATTGGAGCCACAGCAGGTGAATCCCCACAACTCTTCCCTTGCACTGTTTCCCTTCCTCCTTAATCCATTTGGGGAATTGTCCATATTGAGCCATCCTAGAGAAGTCTGGATTGACCACTGGGGCCTAGAGGAGCAAGATTTGGGGCCTTGAATGGTAGTGTAATATGGGGCTGGCACCCAGGACAGACCTACAGCATCAGAAATAAATCATGAAATAGGAAGGAGCATGGCAGGGGGTGGAACCAGATGCTCTTTATGGTCTCTTCCAGCCCAGACCATTTTTTACAGTGGTTCAATTATTTCCAAATGGTGGACTGGAGGACAGAAGTGGAGGTGAGACCTCCCTGGCCCTCAGAGCTGCAGACACCAGAGCAGGATCTCCAGGTCTTGCACAGCAAGAATTTGCTCCCTCCATGTCTCCCCACATCCCTGCTTCATCCTTTGCAACAAAATCCACCAATTGCAACACATCACTCACCTGCAGAGCAGGCCAAATAAGTCCTAGGAGCCTAAACAATTCCATGATTCTTTGATTGTATGATAATGGACATCCAGGAAGGTCTCCAGTCTCTCCTTTCCCTTGGTAATAATTCTGGGAGGTTATTATATTAAAGCTGTTTGAGTTTATTGTCTTGCAATTTAAATTTTCTTTGAATATGGGTGGAAGAAAGGGAGAGACGCCATGGTGAGGGAACTTCAGGATGTGGAATTTTCTGTCCCTGGTTCAGGAGGTGTTCTCTGGCCAAGACAGCACTCTTCACATCTTTGGGATGACAACAACATTTCTGGCTGTTAGAGGAACCCTTAATTGATCAATATATGGAAGACACTACATTAATGCAAAGTTATTGTCCCCAGAAAATAAAGAAAAGCTAAAAATAGTGTAGTACATTTTGACAGAGCTTTTGTTATTTTCTTTTTATGCTCAGTTCCTTGGAGTCTGTCTTTTTTCTCGTCAGGAAAGCTTAATTACCATTTTCACTTTCATTTCATTCCTGGGGCCAGGTTTTGGTGCGCTGTAGGCAGCCACTAATTGCTCAGTCCCCACATGAGACGAAGGCTTCTTGGTGCAAGGAGCACTGCAGGTATGGATGGAACAGACCCTGCTCTGGCTGGAGGCAGGGAATTGGAAAACTCTTCATGGCAAAGCAGAGCTCCAGGATCCCAACCATAAAGAAAGGCAAAGGCTTGCTGAGGTAGCTTTCCTCACTTTTTAATGTTATCAATTTGGACCAAAGCTCTTAAACAGCTTTGGTTTTGTATTGAAGCAATCCTGGGCTTGAAAAAATGTCCTTAGGTCTGTGTCTCCAAGCTTCTGGATGCCCATTTCCACAGGTTCCCATTAGTGTGCCTAGCAGAGAGACTGCACGGAGGCAGGGAAGAAGCTGAGTAAGGAAATTCAACTCCCAGGTGCTCCTCAGTGGAGCACTGTCAGAACCCAGAAAATTCCTCTTGCTTTATCCTGGAGGACTCGAGACCCTTCCAAGGGGCTTGGAGACCTTGGCACAGAGCCCAAGACCCCTGCTACTTTGATTTTGACCCATGGAAAAAACAATTACCAACCTTATATGAAGAATTACAAGTCAAGAGAGTAGAATAATAATTAGTTTGTCACAGGGTGAAAAATAGATTTGTGGGGTTTTTAGAATGGGGATTCAGGAGGAAAGATGGAGGAATCTGGGCATGTCGTCTTTCTCCTTCTTCTTCTTCTTGGCCTCCATCTTCTGCTGTGATGGTGGCACTTTTGGATTGGTTTAAGGTAGAAGCTCACTGTCTAACATAGGTGATAGGTACTGGGAAATTATTGTAAATAATGTACATGTAGTTTTTAGTATAAAAAGACAACACTGCCTCTGAGGCAGTCAGTGTGCCTCAACCCGACCTGCCAGACAGACCTCAGCAGGTTGGAGAAATAATATTATAGATAACAGCAAATAAACAACCTTGAGAACCAGAACAGAAGAATCCTGACTCCTCCTTCGGCTGCTGGGCTGGAAAAGAGGTTTGTACATATCTCAGAGTCACTCTGACCAGCAGAGATTTTGAGAAAGCATGAGAGTGACCAGCTGTAGAGGGCAAACAGAAAACATCAAGTTCTCCATCCTGTCTCCCTTTTTTTTTTTTAAAGTATATAAATATTATATAAAATTATATCTAAATAAATTTTGCATAGTTAATACCAAAATTATACAGATAGATTTTATCACATTTTTATAATGTTATGTGAATTTTGTACACAAAATTTATGAATATCTGTGAAGGTTTCAGTGGCAGAGGAGGTATTTGGGGAACAGGACTGGAGGAGGAAGAGGAGGAACAGAAACAGGAGCAGGAAGAGTTAAAGGTCTACCCCTTCCTCCTGCCAGCCTGGTTTCCCTGATCCTTCTCACCAGACTGGCTGCAAGTGTGGGGAACACCTGGTACCTTGCTAACACTGCCTCTATCAGGAGCAGAGTCAGAAGCAAGGTAACAGGATTGAAATTTCTGAGGATGAACAAGTGGCTTGGCTCCCCTCCTGTGGCTGGGAGGGAAGTCCAGCCCAATGAGTGGAGTTAAATCTAAATAAGTAAATAAACCTGGGAGGGAAGCCCAAGCTCTGTGCACTGGATATCAGCATTAACACTTCCCCCTGTCATGGCCCATACTCCCAAGCAGCAGCATGAGGGATGAAAAGAGAATTTACTGGGGCCAGGGCATTGCCATTTACCCTCTGGGCATGGCCCCTCCTTATTCACACAGTGCTGGGGGCTGCCAGGAGCATGAAGATGGTGAGACTCAGCAGGCTGCCTTTATTTCAGCCTTTGAGACAATCCCTCCACATTTGTTGCAGCACTCACCTCTTGACTTGGAAGCACCAAGCAGCTTTGGCAAAGACCTGAGATCAGGGAGGTTTTGGGGGTGGGATGTGCCTTGCCTTCATTTTCTTGTCAGCATTGCCCCACGGCAGTGTTGTCAGTGGAAGCTGTGAGCAGTGGGATGAAGGAGGTGTCTTCATCTGGAAAACAACACCATGAAAGTTTTAACAGCACCATTAACAATTATGCATGGGCTGATTGTGCTGCAGAAGCTGTGTGGAGCAGGATTGTCTGCCTGTGGATTCCTCAGCTTTGAATCTCTGTGGCTGAGCACTGTTCTGCACACAGAAAGGCTGAAAACTTTGCTCCCTCCAAGCTCCTGCAACTGGTTTGGTGGTAGGGGAGCATATTAATGCTGCCACCTGGTATTCCTGACACATCTAAGGGCTCATATTGCAGTACAAAACTCCCTGGGGGAGGGAATGGATGAATGGGCAGATAAAAATGATCAAGGGATCTGTAATTCACATGTTTGAAGCAGGGTTCTCATTTTGCTGGCTTTGTTCTCTGCTAGGCATTTGTAAAGATAATTCTTTCTGAAAATGGAACCAACCTCCTTTGACATTTCTGAAAGCTCCCACACCCAGAGCTTGCTCTGTTCCTTGGCTTTTAGAGGCAACCACAGCAACTACAAATGAATGAAACCCCACAGATCTTTAGATCCCTCCAGTGACCAGAGCTTTAAACCTAAAACCCCCTTGGACTAGATATAAATGCTTTTGCCTTATCCCAAAATTGGCTTCTGCAAGAGCAGAAGATGAAGTGTTTGTCCAAGCACTGGTGCCTCTTACAGTGATGATATAAATTAGTTTGATGATATAAATTAGCTTGATGACATAAATTAGCTTGATGATATAAATTAATCTGATGACATAAATTAATTTCTAGCAAACGTGTGCCTCTGATACCTGCTCATGCTCTGACAGAGGCTGGATGCAGCCTACCTGAAACAGAAGGAGAATTTCTCAGCTCCTAATTCTTCAGGCACAAATAGCAGTGCTGCTCTCAGTGCCTTTAGCTGAGGGACTCCCAATTCTAGGCTTGAATCTGATTTTTTCCTCAGCTTGGGGGTGAAAGAAAAACCTCCTCAGTATTTCCATAGCATAAATCCAGCAGCATGGTTGGGAACACCTCTGTGATTGCAGTGCCAGTTTTAGAAAACAAAAAATTCTTCTGGTGGGTTTTTCCTTTTCTGCCTGTTTTGTTTGCTGTTTCTTTGGGTTTTGCTTTGTTTTCTGATTTTTTTTCTATTAAGATAGCTCGGGAACTCTTTGAACTACTGCCCTCAATATGGCTTTCCAAAACTGAAGTACAAAATAGGTTCTGGAGTGTGGTTTTCACCCTTCATCCTCAAAGCTGCTCTCAACCACCTCTGGCAGAGTTTGCTTTGACTTTTGTATGTTCAGGATCAAACCCAGAAGCAAGATAAAGAAGATTTAAACAATCTTTTGCAAAGCAGATCCTTCTAGGATACCTCCTTCCCAACAGCCTGGGTGTTATAAAATAGAGGTGAACCAAAGTAGGACTGAAGTAGGAATGGGAGGAAGTGAATGTGGATTTTCCAAGCCTCTGGCAGTGGAAGCAGCAGGTTCTGCATATTTATTGATTACCCTGTGCTGTGCATCCTAGAAGGGGGGGATTCAGAGCTTAAGGTGGGAGTATTTATTGTGTCTGGTTCAGAAGTCAGCATGAATAAATATGAAGCAGTGCAACGCAATTGGACTGCTGACAAGTTATTTTGACTTGCTTACCTGCAAGAGGAGGGAGAGAAGAAGGGAGGGAAGGAAGGAGAGGAAAAGGGAGGGATCCAGGCTGGGCTGTGAGCCCTGCACTGGGACAGAGGCTGAGGGCTGGGTGAAGCAAAGATAGAAAGGACACGGAAGGTTCTTCATGTCCAACTCTTTAAGTGAACGGCCCATATAGGATTGAACCCACAGTCTTGGCATTATTAGCACCCTGCTCTGACCAGCTGAGCCAATTTCAGGGTCATTTGTCACCTTAATGAATAAATCAGGCTCTGGATCCATGGGAAGCCTTGGTAATTATTTTTACTCATTTTTGTTTGTTTTCTTTTGGCATCTTTTTGGCATGAAAATAAATTATAAAACATCTATCAATACAGGAAAGTTGTAAAGGAGTCAATTTTAATTTTTTTTAATATTTTGTCTAACATGAAGAAAAAGAGTCCTTCCATTTGGATTACATACACAATGTATGGGCTTTCATTCTGCTCTGAGAGGATTTGCTTGGGGAATACGAAATATTACATACCAATTGCTTGTGATAAATTTAATCCTCTCCCCAGCAGCAGCATTAGGGGCCTAATTTGGATTTACAGCAAAGCCTAGATAGCAATTTCTTTTAGTGCAGCAGCACAAACAGCCCCTCATGTGAATGAGAATCAGGACCATTGTGTCCCCAAAGGTATCAGAGGACATTTGTGAGAGCTGAGAATTTAATTCACTAACATCTTCATTTTCTTAAGGATGTGTGGGGGTGTTCTTGTCAGGTCTGAAGCTGGACAAAAGAGCCCCAGAACACTTCAAATCAGTGACTGGGAAGAGGAGTGGAGGTGCCTGGAGTCCTAAGTCTCTTTCAGGGAATAGGAGGCAGTGACTTTTAGGAGGCAGGATCTCCAGGATCCCTGCCTCATGCCCTGCTGCCTTTAGTGGATCCATGAGACAAGGTCTGTGGGAAGTTGCAGCTTCCAGCAAAAAATGAAGTTTTGTGCAGTGTAAAGCAATATCTCCATGGGATTTGCCCCTTCTTTTCTAAATATGTGTGCAAACAAACAAATAAATATATATATATACATATATATATGCAAAACCCACAGGTCACCACCTCCCTGATTTGCCACTTCTTTTCTAAATACATATGCAAGTAAATAAATATATATTTATATAAATAAAGATGTGCAAAGCCCACAGGTCGCCACCTCCCTGATCCTACCTGTGGCAGGCTCCAGGACCAAGCCCTGAGCTCTGCTGTGCTGTGCTGGGAGTAGCCAGGCTCTGAGGATGTTCTGGAGGCAGGATTTATCAGGAAAGGTAATATTTTTATGGGAGCAATTCGCAGAGGTGAATAAAAGGGACAAGCTTTTAGAGCTCCCAGGTCCTTCTTCATGTCTGAAATAAGAGCAGCAAGAAACAAGGCAGGGGAGTGCAACTCATAACTCTGGACACTGAGCATCAGGGCCTCGATAGAGATGTTGTTTTTACAGCACTTTATAATTCTTATCCCCTCCTCTCAGCTTACAGCTTCTTGTTAAACCAGCAATAAATTACCTGCTGCTCTCATTTTCTCTCTCCCTCTCTTTCCCAGGGGACTGAATGACTTTTTTACTTCTCCTCATGCTAAAAATGTTCCTCCTCCACTTCCTGGGTACCAAATACCTTTCGTCACCCAAGGTGCCACCAAGTTAATGAATCAAATTAAAGCCTAAAATTAAATTGAGCAGTTATTCTCAGTTTGTACTTAGTGCTGCAGCTTGCATTTATAACCTAGGCCCAAAGACAGGGAGTTGTGTGTGCCTGAAAATCAGCTTGTTTCACACTGAATACATCAATGGCTTTAATAAAATGCACTATGCTTAAATTGACTTTGTGCCACCCAAATAAAGCAGGCAGAATTCCCATGGTGGTGGAGAGCTGGCAGCCACACTTGGAACTTTTTCTGGCATTGATTTTTGGGTCTGTGGGGTTTTGGTGAGGGTGATCAGCTCCTGAAGGGGCTGTGAGTTATTCCTGCACTTTTTTTTCCTTCAGAGCAACCTGTTAGGGACAAATTTAGCCACGTGTGTTTAAAATAAATAAAGAGCACTTAACGTGAAATAATATAATTTATTATAAATAAATAAATAATTTATAATGATTTATTTATTATAAATAATAAAGTATTTATTAACTGAAAGAATAACGCCTTATTTCAGTTAAATCCAATATCTCTGCTCACTGAAAATACTTGAGGGAGCCTGAAGTTTCATTTCAGAAATCTTAAAAATATTTATACGATTATTATTTTGGTTTAGCTACCGAACTGTAAAAAATATTTTTTTGCACAGCTCTGAGTAAGGCAGAAAGATACTTGTTTAAATACTTTGATTAATTATGCTTCTATTCCCAGCTGAACAGAAGTGGGAATTCCAAGTCAAAAGGAAATATTGCTTCTCTTTTCTTCACCACTTTGGTAAAAGGCTTTGAATATGCATGTATTCCCTTCCACCAGGGTAAGGCTTCTGCATCCTGCTGGGAGCTGCTTCATGACATGAAAGTCATTTACATTTTGTCTGTCCCATGCCTACTAGCCAGGTTTCAGTAGTATATTAATATTAAACAAAAATAATTGCGCTGCTTTTCCACCCTCACCCTGTGATTTTCCACACCTCTTGCCCTCATTCGTAAACGTTTCATTGCTGTTGGCCTGCCTGGGAGTCTGGAACAAGAGAGAGGGAAATGAAGGGTGCAGATTTGAATACTGATAACAGTTCAGCTGAAAGTGGCAATGTTTTGGTTAATAACAGAAGTGATTCTCCTTGGAAAGGTGCCCTGTGCTGCTCTTTCCTCTTCTGTGGTCACGGGTCCTCTGCTGCAGCCTCTTTTCCCCTGTGCCAAAGGGACAGGAGGGAATCTCAGAGAGATGTGCAGCACACAGAGATGTGCAGCACACTGGGTTTCATACAGCACACCGTCATATTTTCTGAAAAATCCCTTTGCCTGGGATTTTTCTCCTGGGAAGATGAGAAGCCTCGGAGAAAAATGAAAACAATAATTATCTGATTTGCTTCTCCTGTGTTTTGCTGCTTTGGAATGTAGTTGGATATTGTTTACCCACAGGTGGTTGTTTGATTGGTTTCATGTGAATTGTTTTTGACTTATTGACCAATCAGTGCCAAGCTGTGTTGGGACTTTGGAAAGAGTCACGAGTTTTCATTATTATCTTTTTAGCCTTCTGTAAGTATCCTTTCTGTATTCTTTAGTATAGTTTTAGTATAGCATTTTATGATATAATATAATATAATATAATATAATATAATATAATATAATATAATATAATATAATATAATATAATATAATATAATATAATATAATATAATATAATATAATATAATATAATATAATATAATATAATATAATATAATATAATATAATATAATATAATATAATATAATATAATATATCATAAAATAGTAAATAATAATAGAAATCATAAAATAAGAACATGGAGTCAGATTTATCATTCTTCCCTTTGACAGGGGTCCCAGAAAATACAACACACCTGGGATGGGAGCAGGGGTGCCTGGATCAGGGAAGTTCTTGGGAAGATTTTTAGGGATGGCAGGAGGAATCAAAATTCAAGAAATGCAGATGGAAGGGCTCTGCCCAGCTGTTGGCACATCTGGCTGTGCTTGCATTGTTCGGCCTGCAGGCACTGGGGCTGTCCAGGGAAACACGAGTCCATCTCTCATGCAGGAATGCTAAAGCTCTTCTTGCCTCCTCCACTGGCTTTAAAACACATCTCAAACGATAAATGGCCAATCGATACAGGTATGGCTTTCCATCTTTCTATTTTAATTTTTTTTTTGATCAATAGATTTTGCAGCTATCTGCTGTCAAAGATGTGATTCACTGTGACTCTTACAAAAGCTGAACCGTTCTGAACCATTTCTGTTCTCCTTATCTAGCATTTGAATTTCCCAGCTGCTCAATGATTGACCATTTCTCACAATTGGAGGTTTTTTCACACAGAATAGAGTCTTAAAGACCTGCACTCCCTTCTGGCCCCAATCTCAGTGATATTCCCACACGTGCACAATTCTACATTTTTAGTGACTAGATGCAGAGGAGCAGGCTGCTGTCACCTGAGAGAGAGCAGAGAGCTGTCATGGAAAGAAACACATTGTTATGGCTTTTGTTTTCAGCACTGACTAGCCAAAACTCTTTGGGTGGCATGAAAGAGCATCACCAGCTGCTTACAGCCCTCAGAGCCTGTGGAACCTTGCCAGGAGAGCAAATTCCCTGCTTACTGCCAAACAGTTCTGCTGCTTCAACACTTACAGGAGCAAGAATTGCATCTTTTCCTTGAGGTGGTTGAAAATGGGCATTGATAAGTTCTTGGCAAGAAAAATGTCACTTTATTTTCTGGACATGATTGATAGAGGGTGACTGCAATAAGCCTTCGCTCTCCTCAGAGAGAGATGTCCCTCCATGAGAGAAATGCAGTGGAACAGAGGGAACAGAATGACAGACAGAGGTGGGTGTCCTGTGTGAGCAGCTCACAAACCCTCCTGATCCACCCCTTTCACCTGCCAGACAAATTGCAATTGTCAGGCACCAGGCAAAAATGACATTTTGTGACACTGAGCACCTGTAGCCCCCCTGTCACACAGGAGGTGACAAGAAAACCACAGACTTGCAGTGGTTCATTGCACCATCCCTTGCAGGGATTTGGCCCCACGCTCCTGCCTCCCTTTGCAGAAAAAGCCAAACATGAGGTGCTGTGGTTTTATTTGAGGAGCTCAAGAAACAGGCCACTAATAAATATCCAATAGGGAAAGAGGATCTCTTATTCACAATAAAAAATTTCACCACCAGACCCCACAGCCTTTCCTCCCCACTCCCTCAGGGCAGGGAGGCACTTGAGGAAACACTGATGGGATTAGGTGGCTGGCTATAAATGCACAAATCCTTTAAACAGGTGAGGAAAAGGGCCCATGGGGTACCTTTTTATAAATGTGTAGTGGTCCTGCACATCATTAAAGGAGTCTGTTTTAGCAATTTCACTGTAAATTTTGAAGGCTCCAACAACTGTGACAATTGGTAGCATTTTGCACCACTCAGGAGCAAGCCTGAGATGTTCTTCATGGTTCTGCTGGCCTGCTTCCTATCTCAGAGCTGGGAAAGTAAACAGGCTGAAGAGTGAATAGACAAATAATTCTGAATTTGGTACTGATCCCTCTGGGTCTCTGTGTTGGTGAGGCACAGATGGGCTGCCAGACAATTTCAGGTTCAGCACTGATCTCTGCAGACCTCCATAAGCTAGGTAAATAATTTCAGTTTCTGTGCTGATACCCCCGAGCAAACAGATAGATTCACTTTCTGTCCCAGTCCCTCCAGCAGGCCAGGGGATAAGCAAACACAGGCACAATTCAGGTCCTGCTGTGAACTCTCACGTCCTTCCAAATTTAGATTTTGGATGTGAGCAGATCTTGCCCTTCACCCCCTCCCTTTGCTGAAGTGGGATTACAACTTCAGCTGTCAAGTTTGATTTTGAAAACTAAACTTTGTCCCATCTTGTAACAATGTAAATCAACCATGCTGAGAATGATTACCTTTATTTTAAGAACTGCTAGTTTTTTGAAAATGTCTGGTTGAAAATGGAGCTGCATGTCCTCTGTTACTTCTGGCTTTCCTTTAAGAATGCTTAGAAACAATAAAATTGGGTACTTGCATCAATTGCCTCTTATTTAACACCCAAACATAGTGATGTTAATGAGACATCAGATTCAGTCTCCTGTTTTTGGGGTTTCTTTCTGTTTTTTGGGTTTTTTTGCTACCCTCCTCCCTTTGACACTGGGGAGGAAATCCCTGACTCTTGCTCCATCCCCAGCCCATCTTTACAGTCCTGGATTGCAGTCCCAGATCTGAATCTGCCTCCCTGTCCCTCAGAGCTTGGCTCAGCACAGTTTATGACTGAGGGGTCCCAACAGCCTCCCAGGAGCTGTAATCTGCCCCTACTGCCCCTTTTTTTATTATTTTATGTTTTCCTAAAGAATATCTGTTCTCTTTTAAAATAGCTAATGAAAACCATTTCATTAAGTGAAAAAAATCCAGATTATTTTGCCCTGGGACTGTGAGATCTGTGGTGACCACTACAACTGCGATTTGACCTTGTGCTCCTTCCTTTTTTCTTCTCTCTCCTTTTTTTTTTTTTTTTTTTTTTTTTTTTTTTTTTTTTTTTTTTTTTTTTTTCTGTGAGGAATTCCCTGCATGCCCTGCATGCATTTATCAGTCTGTCTTTTGGGAGGGAGAATAATGGGTAGGACAGAGTTAAAGTACACAGTACTTTCTGGGATGTTTCTGACATCCTGACTTAGGTGGTTTTGATTAAAGAGGTTAATTTATTGTTATAAATCATTAATTTATTTATTATATATGGGTTATTTATTAAACAGTTATTAATTAAGATATTGGTTTAACCAGTTATTAATTGAAAAATAAATATCTAGAAAAGGTGAGGTGTGACCATGTTCACAGGGGTTCTTGGATGAGGGAAGAGATGAGGATCTGACTCCATGTTTCAGAAGGCTTGATTTATTATTTTATGATATATATTATATTAAAATTATATTAAAAGAATAGAAGAAAGGATTTCATCAGAAGGCTAGCTAAGAATAGAAAAAGAAAGAATGATAACAAAGGTTTGTGGCTCAGCTCTCTGTCCGAGCCAGTTCACTGGGACTGGGCATTAATTAAAAACAACCACATGAGACCAATCACAGAAGCACCTGTTGCATTCCACAGCAGCAGATAACCATTGTTTGCATTTTGTTCCTGAGGCTTCTCAGCTTCTCAGGAGGAAAAATCCTAAGGAAAGGATTTTTCATAAAAGATGTCTGTGACAGTGAGGTCTTTTCTGTATCTTCTGAATTTGTGGCATCCAAGGAATCTCCTTTTCCTGCCTGATTCCCAAGGCTTAGCTCTGTCCCATCTTGACTCTAGGGACTGGGTCTTTATGAGAGAGACTAACAATCAGATGAGTTTATTACATGCCAGTGATGCAGTGAAATTCAATTAATTTGTTTGCCCTGCTTCCCAGAATGAGAACTAGACATGGCAGAAATGTGAATGATGCCACCACTGTGGTTCCGTGTCAGCAGATAAACGCAATCTCAGGAGGTTTCCAGGTCCCACCATCCTTCCTTGCCCAGCCCTGGGCTCTGTGATGCTGCAGAGGGTGGGGGGACACCCCACCTTCCCTGGCAGGGTTGGGTGTGCACAGCTTGGATGGAGAGGTTCCTCTGTGTCCTGAGGAAACCTGCATGATGGACCATGGCTGGAAAGCCAGAAAGCTGCTGAGGATTCTGGCAAGTTCAGCAGGCTGAGACCCTGGTGTGACACTGATGTGAGTGGGAATTCAAAAAGAAAATCCCAGGAGGAGCCAAGTGGGAAAGGTCATCACTGAAATGGTTTTACTCCAGCTGTCAAATTCTCCTCAATAAAGAGCATCTAATAGCTCTTTCCCAGAGGAGTGGAAATCTCTGTCCTAATATTCATCCTGAAGAGGACAGCTTGATAGCTGTGAGAGCTGGCAGGCAGTGACTTGAAGGTATTTGGGACAATTGAAACACCAAGTCCATCTGCAGTCCATTAAGTACCACAAATGATGGAAGTCAGTTCAAGGTAAAAGTTCCGTTTCTCTTTTGTTCAGGTTCTTTTGTAAGACATAAAGTGGTGCTGGCACCAGGAATTTCCTCCAGTTCTCTAGCTTTCCATCACATTTGCTGTTTTGTCTGCTGTTTGTTCCTTCTCTTTCTCTGCCCCACACATCACAGACCTTTTTCTGCTCATCAGTGTTCCCTCATCCTTCTCCTTGGCCCCTAGACATAACTTTCTCCCCATAACAGGGCATACCCACTGTGATTCACATCTGACCTCACTTTTTGGACTGTCCACAACCTTTGGCATCCCCCATCTGTGTTAAACAGGACACACACTAATGATTTTCCACTGGCTCATCCATTGAAGGGGAGTTCATCTGTGCACCAGGGGCTTGCTCCTCCACTTCTTCACCTGACACAGCAATAACACTGCAGGCTCTGGAGGTTTGGGAGCAGAGTGTGAGATTTGGTGGTTGGGGAGGAGGGCAGAGAGAGTGAGAGATGACTGGCAGGCCATGGAAATGTGGGGGGGAATGCCTGAATTTCCCTTAATTTGCAAATTGCAAAAGAAGCAACACATGAAACCAAAAGGAAGTGGATGCAAAAACTGACAGGACATAAGCATCATCCAGCATGGGTGGTGAGGCTTCAGTGCAGAATATTGTGAAAGCCATGTGATTGTAGGGTTTTCAAGGGAAAAGGGGAATGGATGGAGGAGAAATCCTTTCAGTGTAAGTAAATATACAGAAACCATTTATGGGGTTAAAGGGGCCTGAGACAGAGCCCCATGAAAACTACAGCAGTTTGGAATATAATTAAATCTTTGGATGTTGTCTGCTGGTACAGGGCTCACCTCCCAGGAGAGGGAAAAGGTTTGCAGGAAAATGGGAGTTCCTGCCAAAATATTCCCGCACTGTCTCCAGACAAGCCTTTTGTGGCTGTTAGGCCATAGCAAGAATCCAACAGTGTAATAGAGTAGTGAGGGAGAGGAGTGAACTGCTGTGATTTCAGCTCTCCAAGAAATTAACTGAGAGTAGACACCACAGTTCCAGGAAAGCTGTCAGCAAGCAATGAAAGTAAATAGGGATTTTGTTTAAAAAAAAAAAAAAAAAGTTTTCTGTTATCTGAGAGAGGAAATGCAATCAGTTCAGAGGAGAATGACAGAAGATCTTTTTTATATCTGACCTCTAAAAGCCCTGGAGTACATTGGTTAAGGAAGATTTAATTGTGTGCCAGCAGCACTGCTGGTAGAGAGTTAAGAAATTTCACCTGGACCTGGGAGAACTTCTATAGCAGATTAAAGATAAAGGGATAAAAAAAGAAAACAAGCAAGCAAAACAAAAAAAAAAAAATACATCAACTAAATAACCAGGGGAAAAAAACCCGACACTCTTCTGATACTGTGTTTCTGGAATAGATTGTAACAGCATCATAACAGAAAATAAAGCACCTCCACAAACATCCTGTACTTTAATGAAATTACAAGAAATGGTAATCATGATATAGAATAAATAGATAGGAGTGGGGTCTGCCTAAACTGCTGGAGTAGAAAGCTATATTTTATTGCTCATGAACACAGTATAAACTATCCATAGTGACAATCCAAAGAGCAGCATGAATAATGAAAATTTCCTGAATTAATTTCAAGGAATCTTGATTGAAATTAAACCTCAAAGTGAGCAAGCTATTGTGCTAGGCCAGGAAGCAGAATAGTTTGATGAGTGTTTTAAAAGTGATGAGTGAGTGTGACAGGATGCTTCAAACCAAAGGCCTTCTGCAAACTGTAACCCAGAAATGTATTTTAGACTGAATCTTGGGCATTACTTAGAGAGGGAAAACTGATATAGATTTGTTGGTGTCAAGATACCAAGATACATCTGGAGGTCTTTGTTTCACAAGACACACAGCCGAATTCTGGCATCCATTCTCCAGAGGACTTCAAGGAGCAGCTTCCTGCCCAAAGTTCTTAATTTGGGGCAGAAAGTAGTACCTACTAAAAAAGCACAAAAAAACCCAAAAAACCCAATAAAACCAACTGAATATGCCCACAATATAAACAGATTTTACTAAAAAAAAAAAAAAAAAAGGAAAAAAAAATTTATTTGTTATTGTTGAGATGGAGGAACAATCTCTGTATGGGGAGGAAATGCTGGCTGGATGATGATGTTGAACTTTCTTGCAAAGCAACCACCCTTAAAGGAAATCCAGTGGAAGAGATGGCATGGGAACAAAAAGTGCAATTACAGGTGCAAAATTATGGCTTGGCACGTTAAAAACATGCTAGGACCACACAGGTATCCAAGGCAATGATAATGATGTGAGGCACCTGGAATGGGGCAACCACAGAGAGCAGAGTGGGAAATGTGCCTGAGGTCTGGTGATGATGGCATTTGGGAAAATGGCCTTGGATATGAGCAGGGAAGATCGCAGCAGTCCCTCCAGCATGGAGAAGGAAAAGGGAAAGCTGGGAGCTCTGCAAATGCTGTGCTGGTTTTTTGTCATTTGAACAGGAAATGAGAGCAGGTAACTTAGTTGGGAAAAGAAGTTTGGCATTGTGTTTTCTCAGTAAAAGAAAAGTTTATGGCTTTCCATCTACAAAGCACTGTAGCAAGGGATTGGTGGTCTTTAATCATGGCATTCACTGGCCAGCAGGGGCAGTTTTAGGGAATACAGGATGTGCTTGATCTCAGAGCTGTCACTGAAATGCAAACCCCTTGGCAGAGGATGCAGGAGAGCCCAGGTTCCAGTAAATAAAAACGGTGATGTCTTGGATGTTCCCATATCAATGCAGCCTTATAGAGAACTGGATCATTAGCTGTGATATTACTGAGGAAAGCTGAACACCACTGTAGTGTTCTTTTATCAGAAAGGTGATATTTCAGTTCATTTAACAGTGGGATGTGTACTTTGCATTACACTGTTGTGGCAAAGTGGAAGTGCTCATTAACTTTCCTGGGAATCAGATGCTCCTTCTGGATAAATATGCCTGTCACAGCTTTACCAGATCATTATGAGGGGATGAGCTGTCCTGGAAAATTTGCAGCAGGTTAAATTTGAAATTAGGCTGGATAATCAAGAGATAAAACCTTAACAAGTGACAGAATTGTGAAGAGCAAGGCACAGTGGCTGAAGGTTCACAAAGAGAAGGGGATTTTTGAGCAAAAGGGATGTTCTGCATGTCTTGGAGCCATGATGAACCTTTTGTCAAACAAAGGAGGTCACCTGGCAGGCACACACAAGATGGAATCTGGAACAGATCTCTCATCTGTGCATGGTTTTTTAGCAAAACAGACCAAAATGGTTTTTAGCAGTCAATGTTGGCATCTCAATAATAAAACCTTTATGGAGAGAGGAGCAGAAATTACCTGCAGTTTACAAAGACAGCACAAGTGATTGACAGAACTGAGATCTCCACACAGCAGATTGTCTAGGGAAGGAGCAGCAGTCTGCATCCAGACACAGAACTGGGGAAAATGGGGGGAAAAATTCTGGGCAGGAGCCGTGCCTGGACTCTGAGTAATCCAGAGGGTTTGGGGTTCCACCCTTAGAGGAGAGGGAGCTGCTGCTGTCATGGAGCCATTGCTGAAGGCAGGTGCAGCATTCCATCAGTGTGGCATGAGATTTTTACAGCTGGGTTGCTTTGTTAGGTCTGGGAGAGTGCTGGAGATACCAGCAGAGAGAGAGAGAGTAGGAAATGCAGCTCTGGGAGAAAACTATTCATCCTTCTGCAAGGAAATCATAGGGTTCTAGTGGGTAACCTGGCTCTGTCTGCTTGAATTCCTACGTCTGGGGCTTCCCTGAAATAACAGGGTCATTCTCTAAGGGAATGACTGACAGCAGCAAATGGATATATTGGATTTCAGAAAATAAAATCAAAAGGTGGGGTCAGGACTCTGGGCAGACTGCATTTTAAGAGTTGGTTATTTTTTGTGATGCTGTTGGATGTCTTTGGCAAGCTCATGACCTTCAGGTAGAGTCACAAATCAGAATTAATTCGTTTCCTCCTTTCCATTTATCATGTATGTAAATCTTCTGTTAAGAGACAAGGCTTATTTCCACACCCATTGAAAAATATGAAAATTGTAGCAGCTAATAAGTCGTGAAGAGTCCAATCCCTGTTAGCATTCCTGGCATTGCTCAGAAAACTGGAGTTTTTAGCTTTGAAGGGACTATAATTGGCAGAATGTCATGATGAATTTTGTTTAGTGGAATCCTTTGTGCTTTGTAGGTATTGCAGTGTATGAACTGGTGCCTTCCAGTCTGCAGGGGCTGATGTCATAGTGCACTGCAATTAGCTGATGTTTTCAAAAGGAAGAAACTTCCATTTAAAGAAAATGGAAGTGGAAGTGGAAGAAGTGGAAGTGTGAGTTACTTAGAATACTTCTCGTGAACCAGCAGAATTAACTGAACTTGATCAAGACTCCCTTTAAAAATCACTGCATAGGTCCTGTAGGCTTTGAAAAGTGGCAGCAAAGATTTTGTAAGACTAGCCACTGACCTCAAATTTTTGCCCATGTGGACATTAAAAGTAAAGCTTGTTTCTTGAAAAGAGTCATCCATATATAAAAAAATTCTTACAACTAAATTATTTCTTTAAGTAGTACACAAAAACTTAATACAGGTTTGTTTCTCGGTTAAGACGCCAGCTCAAAAGCAATTATTGTGATTTAATAAAAATACAAGTGGAAGCTTTGTCTCAAAATACCCAGAAATGTGCCAGTTAAGAGCCGCATGAAGAGATGGGAGGTGAAATCTTGAAGGCACTGATTTCACTGCCTGGATTTGTGGGGAAACGGGGCTGCTTCATCTCCTGCTCTGCTGAGTTTTCACAGAACAGCCCTGCCAGAGTTTGTCCTGTCCCGGCTGGCTCCTGGCTCCTGCAGGGAATGTCTGTGCTCATGCCAGGCACAGCAGTTTCACACTACCCTGTGCATCCTGGCACGTGTGGCCGAGGGCCAGCAGCTGTGTTTCTGTAATTCCCTGCTTCTGCAGGAGAAAGCACCTCTTGAGCCGGGGCAGAAAACACCAACTCCTTCACGGGCAGTGTGGCAGCTTGCTGTGTTCTCCTCAGGTGAAACACTGATTTTGACAAAGGTGTTCTTTTTGATTACAACGATGGCTCTGAGAATCTGTGCTGCTGCCTGGATCCCAGTGGAGGATGCAGAGGAACCCGTTCCTCCTGTTTCTATGGAAACTCCTGCCGGGGATGGGGGATGCGGGACGGCAGGGGAGGAACAGGGAGAAGCAAAACAAAAACTAGAACAAGTCACTAACAAAGTAATTCTGAATTCTGTGTCGTTTGTTGGCATTTGTCATTTAAGATTTTTGTATCACTGGGATGGCTGCAAGGCAGTGTCCCTAAATCCAGAGGCAAAGAAGATTTGAATAATGCAATACTGGACTCGCAGAGACAGCTCAGTGCTAATTGTCCTCTCTCCAGTGACTTCAGGAGCACCAGATTGGAGCCTCTAATTTCTGACATGCCCATAAGAATAAATGTTATTAAATTTCTGGGATGGAGTCTGCTACCAAGTGCAACTTCACTTTTCCTTGGCTCTGCTGGGGAGATCTTTGTGGCTGAGCCCTTCTGAGAAATGATGCAAGGTTCTGGAATTGTAAATATGCATTTTTGAACCTCTGCATCTTGTGTAGAAATCCTGGCTTGCAGAGCAGCTTTATCATCAGATCTGAGGATGGCCAAACTTCTATTTCAGGAATTAGCTAAGGCTCTGTTCAGCTGGAGTTTGAATCATTAAGAATGCTGGAAGATGCAGGAAAGCTTTTGAGATATCCAAAAGTCACCCATAGATTAGATACCAATTGGTTCATCTGATCCTTCTGGGCTCCCCAAAAGCCTAAGGATGCACCTTTGGGTATTCACAAAATCTTTTCAGCTTTGTTCATAGATCTGTTCAAAAATGGGACTTGGACATGAATATCCCCTTTCAAAAATCTTGCTCTCCTAGGCAAACCAGGCAGGAGAAAAGCAAAAAAAATCCCAGACACTTTTTTTCCATCTCCTGGTTAAATGCCCACTGCAGCACATCGTGCTTTGCCTGTGGGTCTGTGTGATGAAATAAAGCAATCAAAAGCAATGTATAATAATGATAGCTGTTTCCAGAACTGTCAGAGCTCTGCAGTGTCCAGGCCAAACATCCCCAAAAACCTTTATTCAGCTATTTTTTTTCCCCATACGCTGCACAGATTTATTACCTTTGTTGACTTTCCAAATGTTTATACTTGGAACATTCATTTGTCAAGGCTGCTTGCTGCATCTGCAATCAATCTCAGTGGTTTCAGTGCCACGGACAGCAGTATGAAAGCCTTGTTTTAAAGATGACCTAAACCTTGCATTAGTCATTGTTGCAGAGTAAGGAAAGCTGGAATAATCTACCCCAAGTGCTTGTTCAGAATTGTGTCAGAGAACTTGATTTGTGTAAGTTGTTGTAACAGCAGCTCAGGCTTTCTGCACAGACAAGTTTCTCAGCACCTTTATTCAGAAGTGGTAAATTGCTGACACAAAGGACAGATGCAACTTTGCCTCCCACAGTGCCTCCAGTGAGGCTTGAAACTCTTCAGAGCAGGGAAACTGAGGCTCAGTTTGCTGAGTATTTCCCCAGATCATCTGCCAATCCCATCACTTATCCTACAGGATCATTCCCAGCATCTCGGCAAATTTCCATAAGTCATAAGACCCAAACTGCAAGGCAATTGACTCTTGTCTGAGAGTCAATTTCCCTGTGAATGCCTCTGGAAATAAGCCAGTTTACCGGTGTTTTCAGCTGTATTGAGGGGCTCTGACCTGGATGGATGGGCCAGCAGTCATTGTCTTTCCAAGGAGTTCATAAACTGCAAACCCATCTGCGGAAAAATCCGTTCTGCTTTCCTGGTGAGCTTGAGTGAAGTCTGCTTGTTTATGTTTTGGAAAGCCTCTGGGCTATTTTTGGCAATCTCATGCATTTATACATCTTACCCAAGTGCCAGAGAAGCTCCCAACTTCCTACAAATCTCCTTTCAGAAATCCTTTCAAGCTGCACAAGCAGCTTTCACTTATGGATGGATGGCCCAGACTCAGGCTATCAAATTTCCATCAGTATGCCAGGTGTTTTTTTACCTCCTGGCTGTTTCCAGGATACCACAAGGTAGTGAAAAACACAAGGGCTTGGGTGGATTTTAGGTTTTGTGGTTCCTTCTGCCCTTTATCGTGGCCCATCTCATGCCCAGGGTTTATACTCTTCATGTCCAGGTGACCTCTGAGCCTGCTCTGCACGAGTGTCAGAGCAGGGAATTGGAGGAATTGGACTGATATCCAGGTGGAAGATGGCCAGCTGCCATCCATTTCAACAGCAAGATGGAATCATGGAATCCAGGGGTTGACAGATCCTCTGCATCCTCAGCCTGGCACCCCTCTCCCTGCTGGAACAGGAAATTCTGACCTCCTGCTTCACCCAGCCAGGGGTACAGCACACCCTGGGTTTGCTGCAGCTGTTTGGGGTTGGAGATTAAAGTTATTTCTTCTCCACTAAACCCACTCAGTTGTAATGAAGAAATGTCTCCAATCTGCCCATGCCCTGTTCCATGGCTCATGTCTATTTATGCACTTTGCATTTACACTCCTACTTTGAGTTTTTGGGCACTCTGAGGCCAAGTTTCCATGGATAAAACACCTGCACTAGTTTGAGACTAGCATGGCTTTTCCCATCCCCCTGCTCACTTATCCCCTCTTTGTATTCTATTTTTCACACATCTGAGGATCTTCAGCCCCAGCCATCCCAGCAGGTGACCGGAAAATAGACAGAATTGTTTAAAAAGAAATAGCATTACCAAACAATTTTCCTCCCCATTACCTCACTTTCCAAGGAATTTGTCACTCTGGCTGCTGTCCAGCTGGCCCTTCTTGGGTATTTTAGGTGTGAGATGCTGTTCCAAGCCCTTTGTGAATGATGTCCAGCATCCTCGTGCTGCTTCCTTCTCTAAGGAAGAAGAACAGAGAACCACACTCACAGCAAGAAAAGGTGGGTGCCAAAAGGGTAAAAATAGCCTTGGAGAAGCTCTTCCTGCCCACTCCACACCACCCAAGCTTTACTTCATTTTTCACCTTCAGCTTTTTGTTCACTGGACAATCTGAAACAAAGCAGAACAGCCCCAAATTTACAAAAACTAGAAATTTTATCCTCATCCCTTCCCCATCAAAAAAGCCTTTGAAACTGGTCATTTGGAGATACCAATAATGCCAAGAATGTAATTAGGAGACAAGCCCACATTAGCTGGTTTTATTGCTAAGGAGAAAGTGCTGACTTTCAGCAAAGAAAATTTAGATAACAACTCTTTGGAAGGGTTAGAAATCCACAGCTCCCAGCCTTGCAGCATCTACTCGTTGGTGAAAGTTTGGAAATAATTTTGTTTTGGACAGATTGCTGTTTCCTAGGGGGTTTTTATGCCTTCCCAGTAGCAAAACAGTTATGAGCAGTTATTCAATCCTGTCTAGCAATTCTGCTTTCATTAGCATTTCATGCTCTGCACTGATTTCCAGCTGCAATCACCTGTGTCCTGGGGACTCATGCTGCTTAATCACTTGGCATTATTCTAAAGGCCCTATTTGATCAAGCAGGTACCTTATACAATACCAAAAATCATTTCTGTTTCCAGGACTTTTCTTAATTCTTTTAGTGCTGCTGGTGACTTGAGCAATTCCAGTCTCTCTGTCCCTCTTTGGTGACAAACTCTGAGAGGAGCAGTGGCTCCTCACGGCCAGAATAAATTCATTTTTCTTCAGCTGCTGTTCACAGAGTGCTCTCCCTGGCAGGCAGCTTGGAGAAGAGTTATTTGGCTTGAACTAATGAATCTTTGCTTTAGATCCCGTGGGATATGTTTTCATGGATGCTTTGTTTTGCAGTGTAATTAATGTTACCAGTGTTAATGGATTCTTCAAATCCCTGTGTATCCTGCTGCCACTGTCCCCACAACGTGTCTTACATGGAATATGTACACGAAGGAGGCAAAAATCAGAGAGAGACAAAGCAGAGGCCACAAGGTGTGGGACCAAAGGCGTTGTACCTGAGGGATGCACCTGCACAGGGAAATCCCTGCTCTGAGGGAGGCCTCACTTGGAGAAACCTTACTGGAAAACCCAAGGGTTTAATCCCAAACGTGGTTGCATCCATCAGGAAAAGCTTTCTTCTGGAAGGTGTGGATATGGATGTCACTATAGGACACGAAATAACACGACATGCAACTCTTCTAAGGTGAGAAGAGAATTTTTAATTTCTGACTCTAACATTTATAGATTTCTACAAGTCACAGTGGATTGGAGGGTGACAGTGCCACCTCTCCAATGACACTGGACAAACCAACAGTCTATTAAATTTCTCCTGCTCTATAAAAGAATGCAAAACAATAAGTTATTTACATAAATTGTGTGAGAAAGTTTGTTACAATAATGTAAACATCAGAAGGCTTAGAAAAACTTGAAAAATCAGGGCAACATATGGAGACAAGGAGATGGACTGGTCTTGACAGAGCTCTGTACCCTGCATCCCTCTGTGTAATTTTCACTGTGAATCTCCCCTCTCCTCAATGCCCATGCAGTAAGACAGACCTGGCTCTGTGGCAGCCCTTCCTTCACCTCCTGGGTCCAGCACTGAGCTCTCCCTGCATTCCCAGAACCTTCTGAGGGGTGCCATTCTGCATCCCATGGATCTACCGTCACCAGTGTTCCCACTCCCACGGCGCTCCCCAAGACCTGCCAGAGCTGGAGCAGCAGAAGGCCCCAGAACCGTAACGCACAGGGCAGGCCTGGCACACCGTGTGGCCTCTTCCTGCTGCTTTTCCCCCCTGCCTGAGCCTCCTAGTTTTTCTGGGATATGGCTCCAGATTAGAGCCCTTTGTGTCTCATCCCTAAATGTGCATCCAACACATCCTAGCTCAGTTGGTAGAGCATGAGACTCTTAATCCCTGAGTAATGGGTTTGAGGCCCACGCTGGTTTTGAGGCCCACGTTGGGTGATCTCTGCGGCCTTTGAGGTCTGATCCCGCTAGCTCTGGACCTCTGCCCCCTTCCTCAGTCTTACAAGGTCAAAAGACTGGAGGCGCTCTTCGCCTCAGGATGATTGTTCCTTTATTGCAGAACCACTCCAGGGGTTCCAAGAGAGCAGGAGGAAAGGAGAAGAGGAGGTCGGAGATTGTGGAACCACTCCAGAGGGTCCGAGAGAGGAGGAGGAAAGGAGAAAAAGAGGTCAGGAGTCTCCTCCCAAAGAAGAGGTTGGGGGGTTCTCCTCTTGGGAGATTTTAAGCCCAGGGGAAGGGGGCTCTCCCCATGTTATTCCTCCCCTCACAGCCAATGGGATACAAGGGAGGGAAGGAGTAACATGGGGACAGACCACCACCATGGGGCTTTGGGGGAGAGGGGAAGACTGTGTGATGAGAGAGGAGAATCCCATGAGGATACAAATGTATTATTCAGTGCAAAATACCAAACCCAGTGCAAAGCAACAACTAAATAAACTATTTAGTGCAATACAACACAGTTACAGCCCTCCCACTTCAGGCACTGCCAGCCCCATATGGGACAGCACACGTGGATTGTTTGGGGAGGATTTGGGATACAGGGCAGCATCAGCAGATGGCCTGAAGCCCCTCTGTACTCAGCTGTACTCAACACAGAGCTCATCCTGCCTGAGGGCCACCGGAGACACTTGCCCCCTTGTCCAGAGCTGATTTTTAGGATTCCTGTACCTCTGAGTCTAGCTCTTGGTGTCCGACTCAAACACGCACCTGCAGGGAGCATGAGATGAAAGGCAAGCAAAAATTCCCTAACTTGTGTACAGACTATTTCTTATGGTTAATTGAAGAAAGAAGCTGCCCTGTGTGAATAAGAGACATTCAGCTGAGTGGCTGAAACAAAAGATGCACAAAATAATTAAGCTTATCTTGAATTTATTTTGCTCGATCTCAGATGGAGGGGCTTACTTAGCAGCTTTTCAGCCCAGCTCATTTCTCCTCTGTTCTTTTTTCTTCCTTCCTCAAAGACAATTCTAAACTACAAGTGCAATTCAGAAATGATCAGCATTTGGTACAGCTGAAATGATACTGTGAAATGAAAGTGATTTCATGTCTTAAAATATTTTCCCACATTTTCTGCTGAAGTAAATTCATAAGCAGATATTTTTCATCCCCTCAAAGGTCCTTTATTTGTTTTTTTTGTTCAAACTTTTCTCTTTTTTTGGAAAGCAAAACAAAAGCTCCTCTGCCAGCTCACTTAGTTCTGGTTCAGTGGGTGTGCTGCTTGTTGTGAGCGTAGGGAATGTCACAACAAATTTGTTCATTTGAGATTTCTTAAAACAAACATACAGAGCAGGCTGAAAGCTCTAAGTGGGTATCTGCATTAAAAAGCCCACCTAGTTAAATATTGAGGAAAATGAGCTTGCTTAGCAAAAGGACGTCTCATAAAGCCAGCACTGGCTTTTCCCATGGGGAAATGCATTGGTACATGAATAGGAACCCATGTGGGAAAACATATTTACTTATGTGAAAGCAGGAGAGAATTGTTTCTCAATTAAAACCTCCCAGCTTACATATTCAAACATCCACTAACCTAACCTTTTACCTTCAGGAAAGCCTCACCAAAGCATCAGATCAGAAGCAGCATTACCAAGCCAGCCCCGCTCTGCATTAACCTCTGGAGGAAAGGTTTGTGTAAGACAAACCCTGAGTGCTCCAGAGAGAAACCCAGCAGCTCTCTCAAGGGAGGAACATGCAATAGCTAGAAGCCCTGGGGCTTGCAAAGCAATTTTCATCATAGCCTGGAGCAAATCAGGGATTGACTCACCTCCAAGGCTGTCCCCACCAGGCTGCAAGTCACAGGGATAAGTTTTGATAGAAATTAAATCCCTACTTTCCCTTGTTTTTAAGGGGCCAGGAGGAAATTTGCTGCTTCTGGAAGGATGTGATTCATGTGGCTCCCCTCCTCACCCCACACCTTGCACCTAGGTGATGGCCAAAATATTTCCAGCTCCATCTATTACTGTGCCAGCTGCCCAAGAAGCAGAAGAAATGGTCCCTGCTCTGGCCAGAAGGGAGGCAAATCCAGTCCAACGGGCTGACCAAGAGTGCAGATAGTTCAGGTTACATTTTCAGCGCTTGCCTCTGGGGTTTAGGTTGGCAAAAGATGGTTTTGCCTTCTGAGAACCTCTTCAAGTTCAAAAATACCCTTTTTCACAGAAAAGTGCAGAAATAACTTAATTATTTGGATCTCTGCACCCGTCCCTTCAAAGGAGCAGAGCAGGTGCTTTTATGAGAAATAAGTGTCTCACTGCCATCAGCACAGGCATTTTGCAAGAGGGGCTTGCATAAAAAAGTTAATTTGCTGGTCTTAAAATGCAGGCAACTTATCACAGCCAGCTGTGCAGTAAGCACTGAGCAGGGAAGATAAATTTCTTCATTTTTACAGAGTTAAATCTTGCTAATTAAGACCACATGGCTGCTTGCTAGACAGAATTTGCATTGATATCTAATATTTCCCTCATGTATTTACCAGAAATGGATGTCTCAGCCTGTCTGAAGCACAGGCATTAACTTGTTCTGCTTCCCCAGAGCACTGGTTTTGAGGAAAGGGCCCTTTATTAGTGTGAAGGGCTGTGCCTCTGTAGATCTCCTTTTTGGAGGAATACCCCTCCAGTGGTGTTATTTGTAGCCATTCAGACTTGTGCCCCCCTTCCCCATCTGAGAGTGGGGATTTCATGGGAGTGCAGGAAGGGCAAGATAGGGGTCTTTTTCCAAGACCATTTTTCCATTTAACTAATGCCTACATGGGATGAAATCCTCTCATCCAGCTAGTCCACAAGGAGCAGAGATGCTTTCCTGTGCAGAGACTTAAAAAGGCCAAGGGTGGGATTGCACATTTCCTTCTGTACCCACTGTGTGACAACTCCTTGGGTGGTGTTTCAGGAGAGCTTTGCTTCTGATATTGTGGTTGCGAGGGAGTGTTGGGCTGGAGACTCAGCTCAGGGCTTGGCAAAGGGAAGAAAAGGAAAATGCTCTCCCCTAAATGACTCACTGAGCTGGATGCCCTGGTCATGGAGCAAGATGGGCCATGTATCTCCCACGTGCCACTTTCCAGCTGGGCAGGAGACAGATATAAGGAGAGGCAGGGTCCAGGAGCTGTGAAGAAGGGAGGGGACATCACCAGACTGAGGGAGCTGAGCAATGAAACACAGCTCTGGGAGCAGCACTCACCTTACCAGTGAGATCAGGGCTGAAGGAGGCAAAGGAAGGCTTGGACAGCAGAACTGGGACATGCTAAAAATCTTTGCTAAATTAGCACCAATCTTTGCTAAATTAGCACCAATATGCTAATTTGTTGAAGACTTTTGAGCGCCAAACCATTTGTCATGCATGAAAGAAGGATCTTCCATCACACTGCAGGTTCTGTTGTTTCCAAGCTCTCTTTAATACATAAATGGAACAAACAATCAAAAAGGCTGAGATTTTATTGCAAAATCCCTCTTTTACAAACTCTCAGTACAGCCCAGTGCTGGACAAACACGTTTCACAAACTTGCTGATAACACTGATGGTTGTTTGCAACCAACAATGCCAAAGCAACCCGCAGCAAAGCAGGCAGCACACATTTGGCTCTAAAAATGTTGGAGCCAAAACACTAATGCTGCAAATTGCAAGGTCCATTTAGATGAAAATGAATGTTAATGTGTTTGTGTAAAGCCAGAATGGAATTTAACAGAGAAAGCTGTGAAGCAGGATATTTTGTCACTGGAACAAATCATCAGGAGGACTGAAACGCACTGGCTTGACATTATCAGAACGACCTGGGCAAGGTGAAAAGATTTGTCTTGACATTTATTCGTGGATGGATAATTCTGATGAACGGATTTTCTAAGGGGAAACCATTTTTGACTGTTTTGTGAGAGTTCTACCTAATGAGCCAGCAGGAAAGACCAGTGAAGGGCACTAGAGCAAGCCCTGAGCTGCTGAACCTTCCCTACTCTGCTGTCACTGGCAGCAGCACTGGTATTATTGCTAATTCTTTCCATTCAATTATAAGCCTTGTTGGTTTTCAGCTTGGGTTGGTTTTTGGTTTTTTTTTCCCTTAAATTAACTGGTTTGGGAATTTTCACGGGCCAGGAGAGATCCAAGATGCTGCTGCAGACAAAGAAATCCATTATTAAAAACAGACAACTGCCTCCTTCCTCAAAACTTTTTCCACAGACGGTGAATTTCCCAGCAACAGTATGTGTGGTTTTCTATCTTCTGGGATATTCTCTATTTATTAATAACTTTGATAATTACAGTGTTGGGCTGGACTTCTGCAGAGACAGGTGGTTAGTAGACCCCAAAAGTCAGGGAAAGCAGCCCTTTCCATGTGCAGTTCTGCACAAATTAGTCCCAAGAACTGCTGGATCCAGAGCAGGGACAGGTGGGTCCAAACTTGGTGTCTGCAAGCAGGGCAGTGCTGGATAAATGTGCTTTTCTTTCTCCTGGGAGAGCAGGAGTGGTGGCCTGTATGAGACAAGTCACATCCTAAACCACAGGCACAGGTCAGGTGCCACCAGGTCACTGCCCTCAGAGGGGGCTGGAGAAGAGGACAAAAGACAACCAGAGAGCAGGGAGATGTGTGGAAATGAACAGGAGTAAAGGATCCTGGAGAAGGGCAGAGAAAAAAAAGCCTGGAGGGGAGCCTGGACAAATGATGAAATACACACCCTCCAAGCAGGCAATTAGCAACAAATCTTCAGGCTGATGAGTTTTCCAGCCTTGCTCAGTACAGCCGTGGTGAGGAGTGAACCAGAGTGCTGTAATTGCTGTGGGATGTGCAGGTGATGGACTGACCCTGCCCTGGAGGAGGGTGCACCATAACTCCTGTGTCTCAGGGCCTTGCACCTGCTTGGAGCTGGGGATAAATCACCCTGGAGAAGGTCAGGACCACATCATCACTGCAGTGCTGAAGAGCAGAAAAGGAGTTTTGTGTCAGTCACCAACAGTTTTGGACTTTTGCCCTGAACTTTGGACTAGGCATGAGCCATAAGCAAAGCCAGAAAATAAATGTAGACCTTGTTTTGAGACAAGGTAATTAATAAAGTAAGATTGCAGCTTCACTCTTTCGTCAGAGCTGAGGGTAGACAAATCTGTGCTGGACTCCTCCTCCAAAATAAGTCTGCAGGGCATCTCTCAGGGGCCACTGCAACCTGGCAGCAGGAAAACAGGTGGGATCCCTGAAAGGGAATCTCAGGAAAATCTCCTCTCAGCCCCTCTGCTCCCTGCTGCCTCTGCTCCATCTTTACCAGCAGGCTTTCCCAGGTGGTGTCCCATCTGGTCAGCTCTTTTGTAACCCTGGGTCCTGCAGAGAAACTCAGCTCTTACAAAAAATCTATGAAAAGAATTAAATTAAATATGTTGACTCCTGTGGGAAGGTCCTTGCTGTTTCCAGCATGCTTTGGCTCATGCCGACCCATTTCTCATCCCTATTCTCAGAAAATCAGGGTGAAAAAGGGTTACGCACTTCACCACTGTTGTAGCCCAAAGAAAATCCATGCTGTCCAAAGAATAAATGAAGTCACACTCTCAGTTCTTAACTTACTTTAATTGAGTATATAAAAGAAGACTAAATTTCATTATCAGACTCAGCAGGAAAAGCTAAGCTGAAGGGAGGCAGTTCTTTATTAATTCACAGGGCTGTACATCACACATTATGTCTGGCAGAAAATAAAGTGTTTTAACTTGAAGGGAAATAGTAATTTTAGCTGGAAAGAAACAGAGTCTAATGTGAGCACACCAACTTTTCTTCAGCAATATGGATTACAGTCTTAAGGTAAATGCTCTAATTGTCAACTTTCTAATTGTCAACTTTCTAATTAATGGCTTTCTAAAGGAGAACTTTCTCTCTGTAATGCCCTGATGTTTTCAGTCCCACAATTGACAGTGGCATGGAGCTCCACAGTGCAGCCACATGCTCTGTGAGCAGGCATCAGAAGCAGGGTTTCTTGGTGTCCCCTTTTTGTCTCCTCACCCAAAAAGCATCTTTTGAAATGGAAAAAGCTCTCTGGTGTTGAAGTCCAGCTGGAATACAGAAACTCTCCTTTCTTTTACTATCTTGGTGCACCAGTGGTCCTGCTGCAATTCAATGTAACCTTCCAACAACTGTGAATTATCTTCTTCTTCCCACTTTTGGGGTTTTTTTCCTCATTTTATCATTCCTCTCCTTCCTCTTGCAGGAGAAGGACTGGCAGGCTCTACCTGGACTGCCACCATGTGTTAGTTAAGTGACTGGTTAGAGGCATCAGAGCTATAATGCAATTTGTATTCATTATGCCTCTCCAAAAAAGCAGGCAATTTGAGGGAAGATTGAAGCTGTGGACAATTCATTAGATGCTCATCTCAAAGGGAAGTGTGTCAGACAAGAGAATCTGATATGCTTCTGAATACCTGGAATTGATGCAATGTTCCGTGTTAAAAATACCTCTCACAGTTACGGACCTTGGAAAATTTGCCTTTGACTGTGGGGAATTGTCAGCTTGTCTGAATCATGGTGCACCTGAGCTCCACACAGATGAGTTAGCATGGATGCATTAGGAAATGACAATCAAAGCCCTGTTCCCACCAAAGCATGCTGTGAAAGTTGGAATAAATCCTCTAATTGAAAACTAATTTGTGTTATACTGAAAAATGCCAACCAAGATGATGCTGGCTCAGATCATTCCCTTTCTCAAGCACCAAGGACAAATTAGGGTTCCCCAGAGTTAGACAGTTCAAATTAAGGCTCCCCACAATGTTACACAGTGAGATGTATTTGCATCTGGCATTGAGACAGGAGCGCCCACTGTGGGAGCTGGGTAGGCAGCTCCCCTTCCAGGCTGTTCCACCTCTTCTTGCAACAGCAAACACAGAGTTCCACAAAGACTGAGACCTCTGGGGTGTCCTTACCACCCTCACACATTGCAGCATCTCCCTGGCTCTGGAGAGGGCTGGTGCACACCTTTGCAGAGACTCCTGGCAGACCAGGGCAAATTTGTCACCTCCAGGACACCCTGAAACACACTCAGCTCTGACAGCATCCCGACAGGAATGTGAGCTGGGCAGGAACCAGAGCTGCATTGCTGAAGATTAATAAGGGTAACACACTCTGCTCAAAGGAGCAGAGGATCAGCACCCCTCTTTGAGGCCAGCTGGTTAGGATGAGAGAAAGTGCAAGAAGTTCTTGTGAAAATTACGAGTTCTTGCTGTTTTTTCCATTTTACCTCTCCTAGGCCCAACAAAGAGAGCAATTAGCCTCTTATCTCTTCACTACCACCTTTTACCTACTAAAAAAAAATTGGAAGTCTCTGCTCAGTCTCTCATTTTCTCAGATAACCAGTTCTTTCCTTTCAGACTCTGTGTTACAGGTGGCCCCTCTGTCTTGCTCTTTCTCCTTTCTCTGCATCGTTCTTGGATCACAGCTTCACCATCAGGCAGGACACTTGATCCCATCCCTGAGGTGACCAAAGCAAAAGCAACGTCTGTCAAGCTGCACTCCCATTTTCACTGCTCCAAACCAGCTCTGTCTTTTTGCTGGAGCATCCTGCATCCCCAAGAGTGTCTGTCCTTTGCATCTCACTTCTTCTCAGTGTCATAATCCATGCCCTGTCACGTAGTTCACAGGGGTTTTTGGATGAGGGAAGAGACAAGGATCTGACTCCATGTTTCAGAAGGCTTGATTTATTATTTTATGATATCTATTGCATTAAAACTATACTAAAAGAATAGAAGAAATTTCATCAGAAAGTTAGCTAAGAATAGAATAGAAAGAATTAATAACAAAGGCTTCCATCCTGGACTCTCTGTCCGAGTCAGCTGGGCTGTGATTGGCCATTAATTACAAACATCCAACATGGGCCAATCACAGATGCACCTGTTGCATTCCACAGCAGCAGATAATCAATGTTTACATTTTGTTCCTGAGGCCTCCCAGCTTTTTAGGATGAAAAATCCTAAGGAAAGGATTTTCCATAAAAGATGTCTGCGACATTCATCTCAGACTGCTGGATTCTCCTGCCCTATGTGTCTTTAGCCAGTGCCACCTGAGAGGCTGCAGAACATTTTCCTGCTTCACCCAGGCTGGTCTGACCAAATCCTGTCCCTCAGAGTCACCCCAAACCTCTCAGACTTTGTCTGGGGCATGCCAGTTAAACATTTCTGTATTTAATAAATCTATTGATTAGAATCAGGTGTTGTTTGCACCTCCTGGGGACTTCACCCACACTGAGCATTAATTTGCTCTGCTGGAGGCAGCATCAGAAGACCTCACTCATGTTAGCTGATGCACTGACTGATATCCACCACTTTCCCCTTCCCCTTCAGGCAGGTACCCAGGAAAACAAATGCCGTCGCTGGCACTGCCACTGTCCTGTGATAAATGTGAGTTGACTGCTTTTAACCCTCTAATTAGTCTTCCTTAAGGACTTGGGAAAGAAATGAGTGGATGTCAGTGTCATTGTGGGCATCACAACCAGACTGATGAGTTTATGAATGTCCACCTCCTTCCTTTCAAATAAAAAAGCACCATCTCCTGTGCTGCGGGCTTGCAGCCATGCCCCAGGAGATCTCAGAGATAACAAGTTTAGAAAGGAATGTTTGAACTTTTTTTTCTTGCAGCCTCATTTCAAAAAAGAAACTTTCTTTTATATTACTGCATTCAGAATTAGCCTATTAAGATGAAATACTATCTTTAAGGAGAAATACGTTCTGTCCCACACTTTTTAATCAGCTCTCTCCCTAACTCATTTGAGGAATAATGCAATGTTTTTCATTTTGTGTTGTTTGGTGAAGCTGAGGTGAAGAAGATTGCTTGTATTTCCCCTAATTATGCTGTCTGGTTTGCTGATGAAGTTCTGTTCTCTGTCTGTGAAGGAGTTTGGTCTCAATATATCTTAAAATACTAAACATGGGAACTTTAACTGATCTTGGGTAGAGCTAAACACAGAGATGATTTCATCATTGTCTCTGCTGAGAGCAGTTAGACTGGAAAATGTTTGAACTTGTCACAAATCAAGTGAATCAAGAGCCTTTCAGTACTTGGTGATAAAATCTGAATACATGATCAGCACAGAAAGCCTCAGCTGTGCCACCTCCTTCTAAGGGCTGGGCCTAAGATGTTTAATGTAAAAAGTTCTTGTTAAATGGCAGCCTTTGGGTCAGGTTGTGTTAACCAACGTATCTGGCTGCTGTTTGCCACCTCAGCTCTTGTGCTGGTGATCTCTGGGTGATTAACCAGACCTTCAGGGAAGGCTTTGCCTGCCCACACTCCATGGCTGTGTCATTTTTTATAACAATTGTTTCTTACCCTGTCGGTTTTTACAGCACCAAAGCCCCAGGGCAGCCCCTGCCAAGCCCTGAAGGGCAGGCTCAGTGTCAGGGCACACATCCATAGCTGGCACAGGTGGGGAAGGTCCACCCTTCTGCCTCACTCCCCAGCAGACAAAGCCTTGCCCAAGTTTTTCAGTGGATGTCTGTCTGTCTCTCTCTTCCAACTCCTCGTGCTATGACCCAGAGTTTCCCTTCCTCTTGACCCATTGCAAACACAATTTTCATTTCACAGAGACACAGAGCCTCCAGCTGGAGGATGGCATTGCAGTCTGGCTGCTACTGCTGGTTGTGACAGTGTTCACAGAGGTTCTTGGATGAGGGTAGAGATGAGAATGTTGACTCCATGTTTCAGAAGGCTTGATTTATTATTTTATGATAGATATATTACATTATAACTATACTAAAAGAATAGAAGGAAAAGCTTCATCTCAGAAGGCTAGCTAAGAATAGAAAAGAAAGAATGACAACAAAGGTTTGTGGCTCGGACAGAGAGAGAGAGCGCCAGCTCTGCCAAGACTGGTCACTAAATCCAAACATCCACATGAGACCAATCACAGATGTACCTGTTGCATTCCACAGCAGCAGATAATCAATGTTTACATTTTGTTCCTGAGGCTTCTCAGCTTCTCAGGAGGAAAAACCCTAAGGAAAGGATTTCCATAAAAAGATGTCTGTGACAGCTGGTGTGGGAGGGATCCTTCACCATACTGAAGCTCCTCTGCACAGCTTTCTAGGACAAGGTCCCTGGTCTCATCTCCTCAGACACAGCCTCCAGGAAAAGAGGCAATTAGATCAGTGTTAGGTGAGCTGCTGTGTGAAGTTGTGTGAGCTGCCTCCTGTACAGAAGGATCCTCACTCTGCAGAGTTTCCCCACTGGAGGGGTTTTTGCAAGGGCTTTTCACAGCACCACAGAAGGGACCCCCAAGGAACAGTGACCCCAAACTGACCCTGCACAGGACCATGCCCAAGGGTCACCCCGTGTGCCTGGGAGTGTTTTGCCAACACTTCTTGGATTGTCAGGTTTGGTGCTGTGAGCACTGCCCTGGAGGGCCTGTTCAGTGCCCAACCACGCTCTGGGTGAAGAACCTTTTCCTGATATCCAACCTAAATGTCCTCTGACACCCATCACAGGATGTGTTTATTCATCTGGGGGATGGACATTTTGCCCAGGAGGATCCCGTGAGAGACAGTATGGAAAGCATTGCTGAAATCCAAAAAGATCACATCCATTGGCTTCCTCTGTCTACCCAACACTAAAAAAATAATCTGAAACCAATTTCTCAGCAGATTCAGCCTAACAGGCCCCCAGGACCTGAACACCCTGAAAATCACCTGGTCAGGCACTCTGCTTCTATGGGAAAAGCCCAGGGTGATAGAATCTGTCACATTGACATGCAACAACTCTCTACGTTCCTACTACATGAACTGAAAACTAGAAGATATCAAAATAAAATATTCTGGATATCAAAATAAAATATTTACATTCCCCTTCCCTATTGGAGACCGCTTGCTGCACCAGCCTGTTGTCAGACTCTTTCATCTGCTTCAGTTCACTTTACTGCTAACTGTGACTTACACAGGATTTATGATTCAAGTCAAGAGCTTGATTGCATTTATTTTGCTGGTGACAGAATCAATTCATTCTGGGTAGGAAGAGTGATGCGTTGCTTGCCAGCCCCTCACTGGCCCACAGATTATTGAGAAGCCTAGTGAGTGTCTTTTTGTTTTGGATTCATGTTTTTTTTTTCTCTTCAATAACTTCATAATTACTGAAATTCAATATTATTCTCCTCAGTGGAGGTTGTGGAACAAGGAAAGCCCTGGAAGAAGCTCTTGGTAAGTTTCTTTTGATCCCAAATGGTCTCATCCTGGTGAAGTAAATAAAATCCTATTTCAATTCACTCATTTCCATTAATTTCACTTGAACTTTTAGGATAATATCAAACATTATTTTTAATATTATATTTCAGCTGTTTTATTAATATTTGCTGGTATTTTATTTGGGGGTATTATTATTATTATTATTATTATCATCATCATCATCATCATCATCATCATCATCTTTGTTATTGTAGAATAACAATATGTGTACCATATGGAAATGGAACATTTAGATATTGTTGAAACAAAATATTTCATGTTTTCAAGACCATTTAATTTGATTATTCTCATTAGTCATTTCTGGAGGAGGGAGAGGGAAGAGCATTTTATTTTGAAATTTGATTTAAAACAAAAATTACTTTTGAAATGTTCAGACTTTATCACTGACTAAAACTGCTGGCAAGAAACAAAGAAGCTGACAAAATCAGGCCCAAAATGAGCAAGGAAAGGGTGGTTGCTGATGGTCCTGTCTGGGGGCTGCAGAGGTTTCCTTGCAGGTCAATAGATGAAGCAGAGCTGTGTCAGAAAATGAGGGTGCTCAGCTCTACAAATTAAATGTCTCAGTTTCTCTCTCAACATCTTATTGCCAATTTTTTGTCCCTCCCTGTGCTGGTGGCATTGCTTGAGTTCTTCCCTCTTCTATCCAACAACCTCAAAAACACTCCTAGCACAATTACAAACACAGTCAAAACTTCCTTCTTAATCAGCCTAATCCAAATAACAATCTATATCCACTCCGGAAAAGAAAGCCTCACCTCCTTCTGGGATTGAAAGTTCATTATAAACTTCAAAATCCCCATCAGCCTAAAAACAGACTTCTACTCCCTTACCTTCTTCCCCATTGCACTATTCATATCATGATCTATCCTACAATTTGCAACATGATATATGGCCTCAGACCCTTACATCACAAGAGAGAGAAACTAGGAGAATATCCTCTCCTTCATGTTGCTATAGGTCTCTCCAGCATTTTGCACACTGCTGAGCAGGTCAAGGTGGAGGACAGGCTTGTCCAGCCCATCCTTGTGTCCCCAAAAACAGCCAAATTCCCTGGGCATGCAGTACTGGGACACCAGGCTGGAGCTGAGCAGGCCTGAGCTGCTTCATGGAGTCCTGTGAATAACCCAAGGCTGTCTGACCTAAGGCTGCTCTTGACAAGAGAAAGTTAATTCCTGTGTTGTTTGTCTTTCTGGTACCACTCTCTTATAAATGCTCAGTGAAGGCACAACCCAAAAGAAATGTAACTGAAAAGTGCCTTGAACATCCAGGAGAGCTGGATGCAATTAACTTGTGGCTGAGGGGAGCTGGATGACCTTCACTCCCTGATGGATTCACTCCTGAGCTGAACACATCCAAGGCTCTGGCTGTGTCTATTCATCAGACTAATGGTGTGATGGTAGTTGTGCTTATTGGATTAAATCCTCACTGAGCCCTGGGCTTATGCTAACAAACAGCAAGCTCCTCAAAGTCCTTGAAGTGCGTGACGTGTGCTGGTTGCTCCTCCAAAAGCAATGGGAGGAGCAGTTTTGCTTTCCAAAAGCAAAACCGTGTCAGAAGATGCACCATGGAGAGCAACAAAGACTTTTAAACGTATCTTAAACGGGCCAGATCAAAAGTTTACTAATGCTGGCCATGCCTGAGTAAATGCATGCCAAAGTCTCAGATGTGATGGCTCCTTGCTCCTCAGGAGACCCCAAAAGCTGTAGGAATGTTGATGTGGCATTTTACACTGGCCTGCTCAAGCCCACTCCTTTTCTTCCAGTGCTGGGAAACAGAGTAGGAAGGTTTCCATGCACCAGAAAAAAAATGGATAAGTGAGAAGTGTGGCATTTTTCAAATCCTTCAGTGGCAATTTCCCAAACCATCCTGGTGCTTGAGTGTCACCCTTTTGTTAGCACGAGTTTGGGCTGAGGCACTCCCAGGCACTATTGTCCATTAAATTTTGCCTCCCCAAAAAGTTCCCCCGAGGTTCTTCTTTCTTATTCTTTATTAGTGACATCTAGTGACCAGCCAGAGTCATGCAGCAAATGAAGAAAATCGTAATTAATAAGTTAGACTGAACTTAAATGACAAGAAACTAGTAGGATTATTAGTTTAACAAGTATTTCTCACTGCTGCCAGCAGAGAAATCCATCAGGGTCTTGTGTTTGAAATTATCCTTTGCTCCCCAGCCTTTTGCAGAATGCCAAGGGCCCCCCCAGCTCCTGCAGGGGGTCCTATGAAGAAGGTCCTCAGCTGAGAATTTCCAGAATGTTTTATGATCCACATAACAGTCTTGGGGGTTTGAATTTTGATGTGCTTTAAAGGTTCTGATTTTCAGGCATCAAATTTTCAGCTTTTCTTATAAATCAGGTTTCCTCAGGATACCTCAGCTGGGTGGCTAAAAGATCCAATTTGTAACACCTCTTTTCAGCCTGCTTTCCTGATAAAAGAAGAATATTTTATTGCATTGCCACAATTTAAAGTGAGCATCTACACGCCTCCACCTTGCAGCCCAGGCAACACAGCATCAGATATCTCTGAGGTCACTGTGCTCCTGCTGAGCTTTGTGCAAATGGGAAACCATGCAGAGCAAAGTGCCTGAGATGGCTGTACAAGTATTGAAACCCTAGGTAAATAAATAAAAAATTAATTTGGGAAAGGAGGCAAGTAGGAGAGACACTTTATAGTGCAGCTACAGCAAAAAACACTTGAAGTTCTTGTTTTCTCGTACACAAATCTGATTTGAGATGTAAATCTAAGGGGAAGTGGGCTTGGCTTGCCCTGGTGTTTGCTACTGCAAGATTAATCTGCAAAAGCAACCTGAGAAAGAGGCCTGTTTTTCCAAAGTAATGCTGCAGTGGGTGAACAACAGTGCCCAGGGGCAGAGCAACCCAGCTGTGAGGCTGTTGGGATCCAGGGAAGATGCCTCTGCCCAAATTCAGGTGTAAATCAGATCATGGGCCAAACCCAATGGCATGGATTTAATTTGGCACTAAATGTGAGTTAGAGAGGTGGAAAAGAGGAGAGGGGAAATGGGACAGGGAAGGGGAAGGGAAGGGAAGGGAAGGGAAAGGGAAAGGGAAAGGGAAAGGGAAAGGGAAAGGGAAAGGGAAAGGGAAAGGGAAAGGGAAAGGGAAAGGGAAAGGGAAAGGGAAAGGGAAAGGGAAAGGGAAAGGGAAAGGGAAAGGGAAAGGGAAAGGGAAAGGGAAAGGGAAAGGGAAAGGGAAAGGGAAAGGATTAGTGAGGAGATCAATGGGGATCCTGGAGCCTTTCTGGAAGTGCCCCCTTTTTACAACCTTAGTTCAGGCTCACAAATGTTCCCAGGTCACAAATGTTCCCAAAACCCTGAGGTGCCATGTGCATCAGCAGTTTGCCTCCTTTCCCACAGTGGTAGCTTTTGTCTGGATGCATGAGCCAGCAGAGCTCAGCTCAGCTAGGCCTGGAATCAGCACCTTTCTGCTGTGAATTCTGCCATCTGTACTGAGCTCAAGGTGCCTCTGTCGTGCCTTATCTTATGGCAAGCTCCTTCTGTGGCTTTGGCAGTGTTTTCAGAGAGGCAGCTCTATTTTTTAACTCCTTTTAAGAGGCACAACAGGGAGACAGAGATGTGAATGCCCCACAGTTTCTATTTTTTCTTGCCTCTTGGGCAGATGGGGAAATACTAATCTGGTCTTTGCCAAGTGGTCCAGCTGAGGAATCCAGCAAGGTTTCAGAAAGGTTCCTCAGCAACCAAGCCTCCACATTGGGTGGAGATTGTGCCTCACATAAAAGGCATTTAAAGGGAGCTGAGTCAACATTGGGTTTTGTCATGTGCACTCACCAGGGCAGGGCACAAAGTCTGTGCCATGGCTGGCCTGCTCCTGATGCTGCCACAGCAAATGTGGTGGGGTGGGATGGGATGGGATGGGATGGGATGGGATGGGATGGGATGGGATGGGATGGGATGGGATGGGATGGGATGGGATGGGATGGGATGGGATAGCAGAACTGATGTGGTATGGGATAACACAAATGGGATGGGATGGGATGGGATGGGATGGGATGGCATGGCATGGCATGGCATGGCATGGCATGGCATGGCATGGCATGGCATGGCATGGCATGGCATGGCATGGCAGAACTGGTGCAGGATGGGATGGCAGAACTGAGACACCCATCTCTCCATCCTGGGCACACTGCTGGTGCACCTCTGCTGCTGAGGGAATCTGAGTGTGAAATACCAGCCCAGCAGATGGGAAGCTGCAGAGCTGGGCTGAGCTGCAAGCAAAGTACAGTGAGGGAGGGGAGCAGCAGCACTCCAAGTTCTCTCTGTGTCCCTGCTGTGCTTGTCAGTCCCGTCCTGGGTCCCCAGGGGTGCCCAGGGGCGCCCAAGGGCTCTGGCTCTGCAGGCTGAGCATGCTCCAGCCCACAGGCTGGGGAGGGGAATGTCTCAGCATCATTTCCTCTGAGAGATGCTGCAGATGATAGGACTGGGGACAGACTGAATACAAAAAGTGTTGCAGCCTTGAGCAAAGCCACAGCCACAAGGGCCACACCATTATGCCATTAGTCAGAGCAGATGCTTGTGATTTCAGTGACCTGAAACTGCTCATCTTGTTGCGCAGGGAGGGCTGCAGCCATGGGGCTGGCAAGTGTGGGACAAATAAACCAGGCTCTTATCTCCTTCCTGAGCTGCCTGCCACACTCAGATTTCACTTAAGGCAAAGAGAACAGTGCAGCAATGGTGACAGCTGACACAATGCCCTTTGCAGCCAAAGCACTGCTGGGAACAGCTGCTGAAACAAATTCTGGGCAAAGATGGCGTAGTCAAGGGCTTGTAACTGTGATCTCCTTTACTGCTGGAAAGGATGAAAGTTTGACAAGAAAGTCTCACAGATATGTATGCTTGGCAGAAAGATTTTTGAATGTAGAGTCTGATGAAGGAATAGAGATGGAAGCAAGTTTTGATATAGAAAAAAAGAATTACTGGATAACTAAAGAAGCAAAGGGTGTGTTAGTTAGAAAGAGGTTTTATGACTTAGAGCAAAGGATAAACCCACCTCAAACAAGAAGATGTTTTTACCAAGCAGAAAGATAGCACAGGCAAACAAGTCAGCAAATGTTGCAAGTAGAAAAAAGGTCTCAGAATTTTCCACTGCAAGAAAACTGAAAAACAACTTCTAGCATAAACTGTAATGTACTAACTTTTAGTGATTGGAGAACAGTAACATGAATATGGTAATTATAGCAGTTATGACAGGCTATAGATAAAAGTTAAGGTATAGATTGGTTCTACTGTATTAAGATGCTCAGCAAAGGAAAGTATATAATGCATTGTAACCTAAACTCAGGGTCTCCAGGCCTGCCTGCAGCTGGAGCTGACAGCTGTAGGCACAGCTCTGTCACCCACCTCCCTGGGCTGCTGTAACCTCTTGGATGGAATAAACTGCATTTTGGAGAGCCCCTGGAGTCCCACATCCCTCATTTCAACTCTTACACTTTGCTTTATTCCCCTGCCTTTTCCTGAGGTTTCACTCCACCTTTACAGCACCAAGCACCTCAGGGCAGCGATCCCAGGTTGCCACTGGAATGTCCACCCTCACATGCACTCCCACAAGAAGTTAACTCCTCTCCTCCCTGCTCCCCAGCACCCTGACTCATGGGACAAGCATCCCATAGGAGCAATGTTCTTGCCTTTCTCTGCTCTAGGAATGACACATCTGCTGGAGTAGGTGCAAACATCTGGAACAGATGCTGTGAAAATCCATGGAATGGATTTTCTCTCAGCCTCCACACTGAGAGAAAGAGCAGCTGGAGAAGCTTTGCTTTCTCTCCTTGAAGAGGAGGTAGAGAAAGGGGTGTAATCTACAGCTGGGGCAGCCAAGAAGGGTCCACTGTGGAAATTCTCCAACTCCTTCCCCAGGCCATCCATCTTGCCTTGCACAGGACACGCCAGAATCTCCTGTTTAATGTAAGTCGTGTCCCTCTCACAGTCCCACCCTTCACAGTGAGTGTCACTCAGGGCAGAATTGGCAAGGCCTACTAAAGCCTTGTTGAAAAACAAAACATCTGCCACTGGTGTTTTGCTGGCTACAAAAATGTTTGATGAGTGATGGAATTTAAGGATGTGGAAGGCCTCAGACAGCACCAGGCTTTGCTTTCTGCCCTCGAGATGACTGAGAAATGTACGGTGAACAATGTCTCTTTAGCAGCTCACCAGGCTAAATGCCGTGGTCAATGTACCAAAGCTGGGCAATAAAAGAAATGGGGATTTAATTTTTATACAGCTTGCCTTTAAAAGTCCCACTTTTGATTTGGAGCATTTCCTTATCTTCAAGAGGCAAAGAAGCAAGTGAACTGTGTGGAAATTTCCAACAGTTCTCAAAGGAAATGACAACACCTGCAGTGTGCCCCTGCCTTTGGAAAGTGTATAGGCAACTAAGAAAAATCATCTTGGATGAAAATTGAATTTATTTTTTTTTTTTACCATCATCTCCCAGCCTCTCTGGCAGTGTTGCAAGCAGTAACTTACTGGAAGCTCTAAGCAAATTCATGAAACACTTGGCTGCAGCAGTCTGCATCTGAAGAATGCCTTTGCAATTCTCATTTAATCAGCTGGCAGCTGTAATGAGAGAGAGATGGGTCTGCAAAGGCACCTCTGTCTGAGGGGCTCTGACACACAGCTCCTGGCAGGCACAGCTCCCAGACAGGCTGCAGCAGGAGGTGTGGCTGGGAAGGGCTGGAAGGGCTTTGGCAGCACCTGGAGCACAAACCTCAGGCAGGAGAAGTGGCCAGGAGGTGTTCAAGAAGAGAAGGTAAGCTTGGAGCACCCCCTGAAATGCTCCACAGGTCTGTCACAATATTGTGGGAGTCTGAATCCATGACCACTGATCACGGTCCCCCGTTGCCTTCCTGTCTGTAACTTGGCTCCACTTTAAAATCCTCATGCAAACAGGCAAACCTTTCAAAGCTGCTGCTGCAATCATGTCAAACTACACAGTGTCTATCACCAGCTTAATTATTCTTAATTGCTTTACCTGCTACTGGCAGGATCTCATTAACATGGCTAAAAAAGCAATCAGACCAAAAAGCTCCCTGTGTTTTACTGTGTATCTCAAGAACATAGCACAGAATGCATGAGGACAGGCTTTTGCCCAGTTTTCCCAAGGAAACACTTCTGTGTCTGTCAGCAGCTGCTGTTGTGCCATTTTCCCTCCTTTAACATTGTCCCACTGTTGTGTCCCAAGCTGGTGACACAGTTTGATATGAAAGATACAAAAATGCTGATTTCTGTCAAACACCATGAATATAGGTGGGTGGACAGAGAGGAGAAAATACAACAACATGGCAAACATTATTAGCCATGATTTCATATTTACTTGAAACCCTTCAGTGAGAATATAAAAGTGTTTTGAGCATCAGACTGATCCTCTAAGCTCCTATTTTATGGCATCCAACACCACATTCCTCTGAGATGTTCCAATTCAGCTTAGAGTCTACTTGTTTGTCCATCTGGGTCCTTTGTTCTGCTTTACTCAGAAGCCCTGTGAAGGGGAAAACAGCATTTCTATGACAAGACCTATTTTCCATAAAGCCACAGTGGGCTGTTGTTAAACCTTATTTGCATTCTCTCATTATTTATCCCTTCAATGCTGCATTCCCTTTCTTCTGCATTGCTTTATGCTGGGGGTTCAACACTATTTGGATCACCAACACCATCACTGGGAATTGCTCTGGGTACCCTGAGATGAGTGAACCTCCTTTCCTGCCAGTTTTTCCATCCTGGGACTCCACAACCTGGCAAGACCAGACAGTGGCAAGAAAGACTCAGGAGAGGTTCACAAACATCCCTCTTCTATTCTGCAAGAAAGCAGATATTCCTTCCCCCCTTACAGCCTTGGCAGCAAACAAAATGTGTGTTCTCCCTCTGGTGTCTCTCAGCAAGTGCTGATGCCTCTCTGTTGGAGATCCCACAGCCCTTCACCCACTCGGTTTTATTCCTCTCCTCAAATGACTGGCAGTGCTGCCCAGAGCAGGGCAGATGCAAAACTGCCCACTTTTAAAGAAAGGTGCGAAAAACACCAAAAATATTTGCCTTCCTTTACAAATCACAGGTGAAAATCTCTGTCCTCTTCCCAGAAATGGAGATGTTTCCTGTGGAGAGCAGCTGGATGGTCAGCAGGGGAAATCCTCACCAATTTGTACCTGTCCAGGTGCCAACATCAACTGCATCATGCACACAAATTTCTAGTTTGACATTTTCTACAAACTGCATCTACTTTTAGGAGCTACCTAATAAAAAACCTTTTTCCTCCTCAACCTGAGAGATCCAACTGGAGCATCTGGGGAGCTCCAAAAAGGTTTTTAGAAACACCAGGGAAGAGGAGGCAAATCCTCAGTGGATTAAACATTATGTCCCCATTGGAATCAACAGGCTCTGGCCATCCACAGCAGCTGATGCCAGCTCTGGCACCAGAAATTCTCCAGCTTTACTTTTATGAGATCTTGAGACGTATTTATGGCTCACAGCAGAGCTCTGTGCCAATGTTGCCTTGCAAAAAAAAAAAAAAAAAAAAAAAAAAAAGTGTGTTAGGTTTAACATTATTAGTAAATATTTAGCTCTGCTGCAGCAGCACTTTCTGGTTATTTGATACCTCCAGGGACAACTTTCTTGGAATAATAGGTGAAGTGCTGGGATTTGAGAGAGCTGAGTGTAATTCTGTGCTGCTGCAGACTCAGATCTTTGGCAGATCAAAGAGCAGTGCTGTGCTGTGCTGGGGCATCTGGGTACATCCCAAACCCTTGGGAGAGGGGGTGCAGAGTAATGCAATTATGGCTGTACAGTTATTTTGTGGGAAAGTATAGAAAGCAGTTCAAATCTGAAGTGGGTGATAAAACCAAAGAGTTTCCAGGAAAGCCCAGTCAACCCCAAAATGCAAAAAAGGGCATTCAGTTGCCTTGTCTCAAATATGAACATAATATTTTTCCAATCAGCAAAACCATTTATCCCAGCACTCAAGTGAGGCCTGAGTGGTTGTAAAGAAGGAGTCAAGATTTGGGTTCTAAGGAGAAACATATTGGGGTCCTGCTCTGCAGATTTTAAAGGTCTGTGAGCAAATAACCTGTAATTCCCACATGTGTGGAATTATCTGGCTAGTAAATGTATGTACCTTATAAAATGGTGGATTTGTTTGATCTCTTCTGCTATCAAAAATCCCCCAGGGAATATTTATCCTGCCTTTGCATGGAGAGAGTGGGAAGAACAAACTCCTAGTTCTAGAACATCACCATGGGCTGGGCTTCATGCAGACAAAAATGTCAGGTCTAGAAGCAAAACCTGGTGTCCTGATGCAGTATTTGAATCCACCTCCAGTCTTGCGGAGAGGTATCCAAGAAAATTCCTGTCTTCTCCAAGAACCATTTCATCAGAACTGAGAGGAGAGGGTGACATGGTTTGGGTGGCAAGTAACTCTAAACCAGGAATGTCACTTTTCAGCCTGACTTCCCCAGTACTCCCAGCTCTCATGTTTAGCCTGCAAAACAAAGCAAATAAAAATATCACAAAAAATCAAACAGCTACCTTAAGATAATATGTGAGAGGAGAGGAAACTCTAGGTTAGTGATGAGTGGTCCATGAGAATAAAAACATTCTCACCCCTCTCTGCAGTGCCATGGTTCCTTCAGCTGTGCATGCAGAGCCTCTCTCCTTGGCAGGAAAAGGGATTAATTATTTAGTTAATTAGTTAACATGTGGCAATGTGAGGGTGGGGAAAGGCTGCAAGATAATTGTTACCATTATTATCAAAACCACACAGCAGCTTCTCATAAATGCCTTCTTTATTTCTCATGTGAATGATGTTGTCGGTACCAGAAGAATTTTTCATCACAAAAATTTCTATTAAACAACTTTGCACTGGGCTCCAATTTGAAACCTATTCTAACTTGCAGACAATATGAAACAATGCCTAAATTATTTACCACAAAGATTTAAAGCACAAAAACTGTGACAAACCCATCTGAATTTAATGGATGGATGCAGAACACACTGCATCCAATTTCATAAATACCTTTGTATCCTTTTTTTGCCCTTCCTATAAAATGCTTTTATGATGACAACTTTATTGGTGCTGAAATTGCTCCTTTCCTGATGTTCAGATCACAAGAACTTTGTTTGCCTTTTGTGCATTACCCATGATTATTTTATCTCCTTACTGTAATGCTATCTATTATTTCCCTTTTTCTATATAGATTATTTTCTCACAGCCATGCCTCCCCTGTCTATTGGAGGGGCATGGCTGGGCTGGTTGTGCAGCAGCAATTTAAGACCAACACACCTTCCAGGACCTTTGTCTCCTATCAGTTAATATGAAAGGTCTGTTTGTGTTGGGGCAGCTCCATGGGTGCCATCAGTGAAGCTGCCTTTTTGTCCAATGTGTTTGTTTTTCCCTTGCTGACCTTTCCTTTGGAACTGTTGTATTGGAAATCGATGGCAAGTTTTATGTCCTGGATTTTTAGCTTTGCTGTCACAGCCCAAAATTGGCAAGAGAGAGAAAACAGACAAAAGCCTTAAGAGGCATTTGGCAGGCAAAAAAATTAATTATCCCACGTGCTGTTTTTTAAAAAAATCTCATTCTGTGGCAGAAGCCTGGGCTCACATCACAGCTCTGGGAGTTCACTAAATTGCTCCTGCAAGCAGTGTGCATCCCTCTGCATTTAGGGTGACGTGGCTGAAACCACAGAACAGAAATCCAGCAGAGGTGATGCTCCAGACCTTTGTAAGGAAATGTGTGTGTGTTGCTAATCCAGCTCGAGCACTCCTAAGACATTGGACGTGGCTCATGTTTGGCAAGTAGGGAGAAAATCACTTCCTGAGCCATTGTCTGCCAGGCTGCTGGGCTCACACAAACCCAGTTTCTGGAGCTACATCTGTGGGCAGTTCTGGCATCTCTTTCCTGTCTCCAATGTACCTCCTTGATCACGTCTTTATAGGAGCCAAGGAATGCTTAAAAAGGGAATGTGACTTCGTCTCATCTCAGATTTTGGGCATTTTTGTGCTCCAGTCATTTGCATCCCCTTTGGCAGCGAGAGATCAGTCTTTTCCAGCAGCTCCTTTTTGAATGTACTAGTTGAAAGGCTGGAAGAGAATTATTCCTATTTAGGGCAATATAGGTGTGTTTAGTGCACATTTTCCAAAGAAATAGCACTGCAAATCAAAATTGGAAAAGACCTGGTTAAAGAATATTTAGAGAAGTTATGACATCCTGAGGAACAGCTGAAGTTTTTCCTCCTGCACTTTGCAGTCAGGTGAGAAGATCCCCACACCTTTAGAGGCTATCTCTGTAAATTCCCTGCGCCTGAGGAATCCAGGAAGGCAAGCAATCTTTCATGACAGAATGAAGAACCAAGGAAATTGCAGTAATCTAATACTCAGAAAGGCAGAAGATAAAATTATTAAACAATATTTTAGTAGTCATCTAGGGAATAAACTGATAAAAACAGCCAGCATAGATTATTCAAGAACCTACTTTCTCAAACCATTTCTAATTTCATTCCTTGTCAGAGTGACCAGCCAAGTGGATAAAGAGGAGGCAGCAGATGAGATATCTCTTGAATTTATTAAGAGTATGACATTGTCTTGCATGACATTCTCTTAAGCAAAGAGAGAAATATGGCCCAGTGGGTGCACTCATAAAACTTGTGGATGGCTCTGTGCTGAGAACAGCACCAAGAGCTTTGGAGGGCAGGATTAGCAAAGGCTGGATTAGCTGGAAAATTAGCAGAAATCAGTGTAGATAGATTCAGTAAAGAGAAGAGCAAAGCAATTCAGGCAGCTGTGAGTGATTTCTTCTGGGGTAACTCCCACCCCAACCTGAGAGTTTTTTGCTGTAGGAGTTCTTTAGAAAAATGTTTGCCCTTCATCAAAATGAGTCATGCACTTTCTTTCCATGAAGGGTCACTGGCAAAGCACAAAGCTATCAGACTTCATTTCTCAAAAAAAAAAAAAGCTCAGAAAATTCTCTGTGCAGGTTTGCTCTTCAGTTATTGCAGCCCCAAAGTGACCCCTGACCCATTCTGAGTTTAGATGGTGTATTCAGACACCTAGGGCTGCTATTTTTCAGCTAGACAGACGTTGTGGAAAAGAGCATCACTGATAAAACCCACATTTCCTGTGGCAGAGGAAAAGATGTTCCCTTGGGATGAGTCTTTTGGAGTAATTAATTAATTAACCATGGCTTTCTTCAGTTCTGATTGAAAAGTAGAGGAAAGAGCATTGCTGTGGAGTTAAATGCTCTGGCTTTATATTGCAGTGCATATTACATTTACCCTTTTCATTTTTGGAGGATGCAGCTGAACTGTACTGCTGGGATGAAGGATGTTGAGAAAATAAACAGAGCAGACAATAACAAATTGCTTGGATGGAGTGGCATGTGCCAAAGCATATGCCAAAGACTTTTCATGCCAGGAACACCAAGCTGCTACCAAAGCTGTATAAACCCTTATTGAAACTTGCTACAAGAGTTTAGGATGTCTGAAAAAAACCCAAACCCAATCTGCTAGGTTTGGTTATCAGCAATATTAGGACCTGCTTGCCCTGTTTCAACAGCAGGAGTCACCACAGCACCAAGGGAGCCCAGGGGCAGGAGCAGGGGACAATAATCACAGACACATCATTTTCTTCACTTTATATGTATGTGACATAGCAAACACAGAAATACATCACTGATCTTTACAGAGACAGAAGTCAAAAGAATAGAATTGATCACGGAATTATATTTTTTTTAATAAATTTTTGGGTAGAAAACTCTTTTCTGCTGCATGTTGAGCACAGCAGGAAGAAGGGAAGAGAAGGAGTACTGGAAAAAGCCTACATGAAAATTCTTTGTTTGGTGTTCAGTACACATTCATTCATTGACATTAAAAAAAATTAAAAAAAAAAAAAAACACAAGTAAGAAAGCCTAATGAAATAAAAAACTATTTCCCATTAAAAAATACCAAGTAATTCTTCAAGGAAGTATCCATGCCTTAACTGAAGGGTTTTCCTGTGAGCTCTGCAGTGTTCATTTCTATATTATCCAATGCAGACACACATTTTTGGTCACTGCACTACCACCTGCTCTTAGCTTTTCTTTTGCAGGGAAGGTAAAAGCCCTGAAAATTCATAGTACAGCAGTAGAGACACCCCTTGCAATCCAAGGCAGAGATGTTCCACACTCATCACTTACAAACAGTCTGAAAAGCATGAAAATCAAGCTGTGTTTCAAGAAAACATGTTTAGATATAAAACCTGGGAGCACATTTATGCATTTCCAAGAAATGTATATCCTGGAGCTCAGGTTAAACACACACAGACTTTGCCTGTTATTTCTAGTATAAATTATAAACTTGCTTTTGTCTTTTTCCCTTGAGGGCCTTTGCAAAGTTAATTGTCCCTGACCCCTTGCCAGTATTACCTCAGTAAATACAATATATGTGCATTGCCAAATGCCTTGCACTGTGCATATGTCAATTGCAATAGATCAATGAATTATTTTTCTGTAATCTCCAATCTAAGATATGTTCTACAGAGTTTGCAGAGAGCATATCACTCTGGGGAAGTGCTGGTGTAGCACCACATCTATAAATGTATTAAAATATTCAGAAAGATATAAAAATACTTTTAGCTGGATAGACTTCTGTACTGGGTGTCTCTGGCAAAGTTGGATGAATTCTTTCCTCAGGAATTCTGTCCCAGGCATGGCTAATTGTGCCTGGATGTGGGCTATACAAATGTAGGGTGAAAAGCAGAACATCCTAAGCTTAGTGCAGTTGTTTCCTCTGGATCTTGAGATGCCCTGACCCTCCCAGGCAGGAATTCCACTGCACAGCCCAAGCCACACAGCCACTTGTTTCTGGACTTCCAGCTGGGTGCCCATTTCATCACACTCCACACCCTGTCAGGAATGCCCTGGCATCTCCATCCAGTTGCTTTCCCACAGCAGGTTAGAGCTGGAACATCCTTCAAGCCTTTCATCTCAGTGCCTGCATCACAACAGGCTCGCTGCAATGGGAGTCAGAGGACAACTTGATCCATTGCAAAATGATGGCTGAGTTAGATCATCATTTCCCCCTCTCACAGCTGCCTTCATTGCTCCTTCCCGTTTGTCACTTTTGCAATTTCTCTGTCAAAATTCTCCTCTACCCATTTTGAGGTCAAAAGTTTCCCAGTACTGTGGCAGTTTGGGGTTTTTTTGGGTCCAATTAGAGATGAACTGTTCATCAGAAGATGTCAGAATTATGCAGCACAATTAACCCTTATTGTTTCTAGTGGCAGGACAAGTGTAAGCAGCCCCAGGTGAAATCCCTTTGCTCAATAAATCCCATCTGTGCTCACATTTGCTGTTCCCAATATGTGCAGCCTGACAGATGCATTTTTCTTAGCCTGTGTGCAATCTCCATTTGCATGGTAATGAGGCTTTCCAAAGGCATTCAGCGGGTGAGAGGGAGATGAACTCCTTCCATCACCACCCGTGTCTCCTTCCATCAGCTCTGGTTTCCAGGAACAGGAAAAGCTCCAAGGGAACCATCTCCTCATCAGCTGTGGTTTTCAGGAACAGGAAAATCTCCAAGGGAACCATGTCTGAGCTTAAAGTTAAGATTTGCCACCACCAGTGATGGGACAAGCTGCTGCCAAATCTGCTTGTGACATAACCAGCCATATTTTAAGATAATTTATATACACCCTTACCATAATATTGGATTAAAAGAATGGACAGGAGATGAGGAATAATAATTTGATCAACTTCTGGTGGGCTCTAACCCCAGTTTCCTATTGAGGGTTATTCCTAACACTGCATAGCACCGTTCATCTTCCTCTCCGCCTTTTGATGACCAACACTGAAGCTGCTGTCCAATTTAAACCTCATCAGACTCCACTTGAGCTCTGGAAGAGAATTAAATTCCCTGGGTACTGCCCCATCTCCAGCTGTTTTCCCCTGGTGTATCCTTGCCGCACTTCACCCATGCATTCGTGTGAGCCTCTCTTCTCCAGCCCTCCCTTGACTCCTAAATTTTCTCCATCACTGTATTTCCATGATCAATCCTAATCTGCTCATCCATGGTTTCCTTGTCCAAAAGCTGTGACAGACTCCCACTGTCCCCACTGGAATTTGTTGAAGCATCCCCTAAAGACCCTCCTGAGGTGAGCAGACCCTGTCCTAGGTGTGGCTGACAGTGACCTCCTCCCACAGCCACCACAATGATCTTCTCCAGCCCTTCTCCAATGACTCCAAACAGCAGATTTGTTTTCCCAGCACAGGTGGTATTTATCCAGGCACCCACCATCTGTTTTCACAACTTTCCAGGCACAGGTGCTGCTCACTGGAAAAGCTGTTTCCTCCTGCTGGGATGGTGCAGAAAAGCAGGTCCCAGCTGTTTTCCTCCTGGTGGTGCCAGGTAGTTTGTCTGGATTCACTATTCCCATGCATTCCCACTATTCTCTTGCTTTATCTCATGAGTTATGTAAAGGTAATGTTGTACAGAAACCCCTTCCCCCAGACAGTGATTGAATTTTTCTCATGTCATTAAAGGATTTGTTCCTCTCTTGTTTTCTGTAACAGTGAGTGATTCCCATTAAATATTAAGTAATTGATTTGCCATATTAGTCTGGAGGCTTTTTCTTTTTTTTAAGTAATTGATTCATTTAGTCATTGTAATTACAGTAAATCAGCTCACTAAAAATAATGCCAAATAATTAATTTACTTAGTATTTAAATATTACAAATTACCATAAATGACTGCTAATTGCTTGCACACAGGGTAAATTTTCTTATCACTTGCAGGAAATGGAATGATTAATTTCCAAATGTTATTTATGTGTGCTGTTTTTTGGTGCTCTGTCATTTCACCTAGTGAGAAATGCACAGGAAAATCCCGTTGCTGAGGCTGATCCCAGAGCACTGAGATCCCTGACTTTCCTCTTCTCTGCTAAATGAGGCAGTGTAAAGAGAGATAAAAAAACCCTAATGACACTTATGTGGGAGTCTGATCACCTTGCTAACAGGTTTAATCCCTCATCTGAGGATTTTCTGTTGTCTAATCAGTCTTAAGTTCACATTTCTGTTGTTTCACCCACATGAAACATGAACATTCTGGCAATGCCTCCCCTGTGTGGCCACCTCTTTGAGGAGGGGGGGAAACCCTGTATGAATTTATAATCTTTGCAATCTCCCAGCTCCTGGTAAAATTGGTGGAAACTATCAAAAACAGCAAAAAGGCGTGGAGGGAAGAGTAAGGGAGACAGATACTGATTAAAAGAAAAAATTCAGAGTCCTCTTGTTTCTGTAGGAAACCATGTGAATAAATAGGTTTCATGCCTTTCATCATCTGAGGTGCCAAAGTATCTCTGTGCTGCTGGGGATGGGGTTAAGTCAGACCCCCTCCAGTCTCTGCTGCAACAGAGCTTTTTTCCTCTGAAAACTCAGTGCTGAGGATGGTAAAAATTCAGCCTAATTAGATGCAAAAGGACAAAACAGTGGGCTGTCTTGGGAGTCCCACTTGTGTCTTCTCAGCCCTTTATGTGTTTGTTTTGAAGCATTAGTGAAACGTCCCTGTCTTCTTGTCACAGTTCCTGTGGGAGCAAAGCAAGTACAGAGAGGAAGGGGCTTGGGAGAGCCCCAGATCAGATTTTATGAGCCCAGCCCTATAAAGCACTCAGGAATTTGCTCAATTATAAAACATATGATCAAAGAATCATAGAATCCTGGAATTGTTTGGGTTGGAAAGGACTTTAAAGATCCGTGGGCAGGGATTGTGACCGTGTTCAGGGGGGTCCGAGGATGAGAGATGAGCATCTGACTCCATGTTTCAGAAGGCTGATTTATTATTTTATTATATATATTATATTAAAATGATACTAAAAGAATAGAAGAAAGAATTTCATCAGAAGGCTAGCAAAGACTAGAATAGGAAAGAATGGTAACAAAGGTTTGTGGCTCAGCTCTCTGTCTGAGCCAGCTGACTATGATTGGCCATTAATTACAAACATCCAACATGGGCCAATCACAGATGCACCTGTTGAATTCCACAGCAGCAGATAATCAATGTTTACATTTTGTTCCTGAGGCCTCCCAGCTTCTCAGGAGGAAAAAATCCTAATGAAAGGATTTTCATGAAAAGATGTCTGCAACAAGGATGGTCAGGTCACTGAGGGCCCCATCCCTCCTGCCTTGAACTCTTCCTGAGCTGATTTGGACCGTGCACACAGGGATTACAATCCAAGGCAGGACTCCACATCTGATAAAATCCCCCTGCTGTCCCTCTCACTGAGCTTTGGGTCACATTTGGAGCCTCCAAGAGATGCTTTTCATACAAACCCGGGCAGAAGATGTGCTCCAGGAAATCAGTAACTCATGGTGACAGAGGGGACATCATTCTGTCAAGGACTTGAAGTCCTCAGTGCCAGCTGCTTCACACTACAGGACCTAAATCTTATTTGTATCTCATTTTCTTCTTCTGTTAGGCTGGGTTTTTTCATTCAGTCAGTGGTTAAACTTGAAAAGAGAAGTTTAGAGACATGGGATAATTTCATCCTTGGAAATATTAAAAACCTGAACAGATTCAGCCATGAGCAACCTGCTCCTCCTGGCCTTGCCCTGAGCAGAGGGAGCAGACCAGAGTCCTCCAGAGGCCCTCTCCAGTCTGAATTATTCAGTTTTTCCCTTGCTTGTGTCACATATTAAATACATTCTGTCTGCAAAGGCCCACAGTCAGTGTCTTGGTGATGTCTCTCAAAACTTCCTATCACACACAAGGCAAACCTGCAGAATTTCTTCCTCTTCATCTCACCCTTGGTGTGCTTATGTGGGTATTGAAAATTGCTTCAGAATGTTTAACTAATCCTAATTGAACCATTCTCACTTTCTCACCAGTCTCACTCCATAAATTGGCCATCCCTCACATTTTGCTTTTAGGCCCAGTCTCAGGTCTGAGAGGGATTTCCAGAGCAGGAACAAATAACTAATAATGACATCATGTTTACTCTGGCATTGCTGGCACTTGAAATTCAGAAGCGTATTCAGACCCCTCCTTAGTCAAAATAGTCTTGATATTTCCAACAAATACCAAAATGTTTCCCCAAATTCAGTGGAAACACTGAAGAAATGGGCAAAATATTATTTCTTTTGCCCAATCATTTTTTTCACTTTTTTTTTTAAAGGAATGATGTTTGCAATGAATCTTTCATTTCCAAATACCAATAGGGAAATTCTCTTCTTATCTTGTTTGTTTCGCTTCTGATATGGCAGAAGCAAAAGGAGTTCCTCAAGTATGGCAGCATTGAGGAATTTACTTTTCAGCCTGGAGGAAAAAAGTTTCAGCTGCAAAGCTGTGGCAGAGCTTCACTCCAAAAAGCCCCCAGTGGCTTCTGTTACCTTTGCTTTGTTCCTGCTTCCCCTGCATCCCTCTACTTCATTTATAATCCACAGGACACTCCTCCAAAAGCTTCCCAGACCATCTTCCATCTGTCTTCCCACCAGGTGATCATAAATCAGCTACTTCTTTATCTTCTCCTCGGCATTCCCTGCTCCAGTGGGTCTCTCCATCACCATGCTTGCCATATTTCTCTGCTCCTCCTTGGCTTGCCTTCAAGTAAATTTCCCTTCATCATAGTCCAATTTTCAGTCCTGTAGGAGACAAGGAAAAAAAAATGCTAAGTGAAAAGAATTCAATGGACTGTACAATCATAAGCATATTTGCCAGGCTAGACCAGGGATGAGTTGTTAATGAAAATGAAGGATAAAATTGTAACAAATGCAGGGGATGCCTTTTTTTTTTTTTTTTTTTTTTCAGTTGAAAGTCTTTCTAGCTTGGAGGTAAGAACAATCATTTCATTATTTCTGAAAAGACCTGGCAGGAGTCCAGGCCCAGAATTTGATAGTGTTGAGAACTGAGGTAGGCATAAAAGAGTTATTTCTATCTCAATGAGGTTTGATGTTCCACTTAAAATCAGCAGATCCCCTGCTGGTGTTAATTGGTGTCAGAGAACTGTTTCTTCTGGAGCAGCTCAAAGAGACACCAGCAGAGAAGCTGCCTTGCTCCATTTCTGTGTTTCCCTTCCTTCCCTTTGCCTCTCAAGGAAAAAAAAAAGCCCATCTGAGGTATGAATTCAGATGAGAAGCCCCCCATCCCTTCAGCTGATGAGCCCAGGGAGGGCTCAGCAACAGGAGTCTTAAATGCTGCAGTGAAATTCCCCCTCACTCAGAGATTTCTGGGGGCTGAAACGTTTCTCACAAGGCAGACAAAAGTCGTGGGGTTTTTTGCAGGGTGGCTCATTACCGTGGCAACCAGCAGAGTGGCATCCCCTTGCCCACAGCACTGATTTCAGAGAGCAGGGAGGCATTTCTGCTGAGTGTGCACATCCCTTCCCACTCAGCTCTGGTGGCTCTGCAGACATCCTAAAAGAGGAGTTGAAAGGAAATTGAATTAATCAACGTGCCCCACAAAGCCAAACATCTGGATGCAGCAGCTGCACCTGGTGTAGGCAGAGGTGCTGAGCAGTACCTAGGGGGTGACAAGGGTCTAGAAAAGGGTTTTTCATCTCTATATGGTGATGGCCTTTGACACAAGCTGGAGTTTAGTTATGTACAGTGTAAAAAACCAATGGAAGTTTGCAGCGACACCTTTTCAGCCTGGGGACGGGCAGAGAAAATGAGAGGCTGAGCTTGGAGAACGTTGTGTTTCCCAGGTTGCACAGGAGTTTAACTTTCCATTCAGGCCAAGATAAGCTTCCAAGAAAAATTACTTTCTTCCATATCTGTAAGAATGCAATTTGATGTGCTTTTAAGAGAGAAAAGGGTTTTCTTCCTCATTTCCAGTAATTGCCTAGCAGTTGCCAGGCAAAACAAACAGAAGGCAGAGAAGTAGTTTCAATCTAGGCAATCACAGCCACAGCAGCATTTAGCTTTTGCAAAGTGTGCTGCAGTCTTAACCTGCTCATTTTCCTACAAGGGCAGCCACCAAGGAACCATTTGCTCACTCTTCATCCTGTTCTTAGAGGGCTGATGTTGGTCCACCAGCACTGGCAGCTTCTGAGCCCAGAGAAAGAGAAAGAGCCTGAATGAGAGACATGGGACTCCAGGGGCCCTCCAAAATGCAGTTTATTCCATCCAGGAGGTTACAGCAGCCCAGGGAGGTGGGTGACAGAGCTGTGCCTACAGCTGTCAGCTCCAGCTGCAGGCAGGCCTGGAGACCCTGAGTTTAGGTTACAATGCATTATATACTTTCCTTTGCTGAGCATCTTAATACAGCAGAACCAATCTATACCTTAACTTTTATCTATAGCCTGTCATAACTACTATAATTACCATATTCATGTTACTGTTCTCCAATCACTAAAAGTTAATACATTACAGTTTAAGCTAGGAGTTGTTTTTCAGTTTTCTTGCAGTGGAAAATTCTAAGCCCTTTTTTCTACTTGCAACATTTGCTGACTTGTTTGTCTGTGCTATCTTCCTGCTTGATAAAAACATCTTCTTGTTTGAGGTGAGTTTATCCTTTGCTCTAAGTAAAAAACCCTTCTAACTAACACACCCTTTGCCTTCTCACTTGTCTAGCAAGACTGGCTCAGCAATTGTCAATCTACACATATTATTCTTCTATATCAAAACTTGCTTCCATCTCTATTCCTTCTTCAGATTCTGCATTCAAAAATCTTTCTGCCAAGCATACATATCTGTGAGGCTTTCTTGTCAAATTTTCATCCTCCCTAAACAAGAAACAGCCTGGACACCTTCTCATTATCCTGTATGCGCAGACAGTCCCTTCCCACAAAACCTGCAAGGTGGGATTACATCCCACAGCTGTTCCTTGTGCCAATCTTGACTTTATTAGTTCCTTGCACCACTTTTCCCAGAGAGACCTCTCTGAGATCACTTATTCCCTGGATACCAAGGGAAGACAAGCTTACAGCAGGGATGGTGCAGTCAGGGAGAGTGGTGGGACAATCACAAGGCTGGCAAGTACAAGCGCTGAAACTCAGAAATTTTAGCTGATATAAAGGATTATTCAATCCAGTCAGACTGTTCTATCACAAGCTGTCAGCACCTTGTCACTCTCCAAGCTCTTGCCACAACCTACAAGAGGCTTTAGCCTTCAGAAAACAAAAGGCAAAAAGAGTTTGCACTGAACCATTAAGTCAGTTCCCAATTTCCAACCTGTTGGAACCCATAACATTCCTCTCTCTGCTCTGGAGGATTTGAGACCCTGGCAAGGGGCTCAGAAACCTTGGCACGCAGTCAAAGACATCTGCGCCTTCGATTTTTGCCCATGGAAAAAATTACCAACTTTGTGTGAAGAGTTACAAGCCACAAGAGTTTGAATAGATTGATAGTGAATTTATCACAGGGTGAAAATGTAGAATTTTGGGGTTTTTAGAATGGGGGTTCAAGAGGCGAGATGGAGGAATCTGACTTCTTCTTCTTCGTCTTCTTCTTCTTCTTCTTCTTCTTCTTCTTCTTCTTCTTCTTCTTCTTCTTCTTCTTCTTCTTCGTCTTCTTCTTCGTCTTCTTCTTCTTCTTCTTCTTCTTCTTCATCTTCTTCTTCTTTGTCTTCTTCTTCTTCTTCTTCTTCTTCTTCATCTTCTTCTTCTTCTTCTTCTCCTTCGCCTGAGGAATCTCTGCTTCTTCTTTGGAGGCAGGGTGGGAAAAAAGACTCTTTAATACTTTGGGAGCCATTTCAGAAACAACAAATCCAAGAAAACCCACTGCAGCCAGAGGACAAATTCTGTGCACTCACCCTGCCTCAACCAATCTTGCCAGAAATTGGTAAGGGGGGGACTTTGGCAAGCTTTGCACTGTCCCTTTCTGTCTCCTCCTGTGGCCCACACGTGCCTCCTCCCCTTGCTGCACGCTCTGATGGCTCCGTGCAGAACCCGTCTGCACTGCCTTGGCACTGCCAGGGCACTGGGCATGGCCTTGCAGTTAAAATTCAACAGGAACAGGTGGGAAAACACCACACAGTCCCTGGAAACTCTGCTTTTCCATTGCCAAATCGATTGCAACTGACTCCTCTCAGACGTCCCAGATGAGGACGCTGCTTTTGCTACAGAGAGAGAGCTGCATTCAGATTGGATGTGATGAGATGTGATTTTTGTTGTGCTGCACCACATTCCCATCTGGCAGGTGTCAGCATGCCAGAATTGCTGGGACCATGCTAGTATCTATCCATCTGTCCATGTGGGTCATCACACTTGAAATACCACAGAGGAATAAAGCAAAAATCAAAATTCTTCTGCTCAGCACACTCTGGTGATTTCCTGAAAGAAAGGGAGGGGTGGAGAAATCTGTCTTCATGTGGTCACTCAACCTGTTAGTGTGGCTGTCTACAGTGTCACCACCTCCCTCCAGCTTTGGAGCCCATCAGCTCAAGGGCTGGGGACACAAAGGGTGAGCAGTTAAGTTGGCATCTCTCATTTTCCCTGCTCCAGGTGTGACACAGACACCTTTTATTAAAAATCCTTTCCTTGGGATTTTTCCTCCTGAGAAGCTGAGAAGCCTCAGGAACAAAATGTAAACATTGATTATTGGCTCTGTGGAATGCAACAGGTGCATCTGTGATTGGCCCATGTTGGATGTGTAATTAATGGCCAATCAGAGCCCAGCTGGCTCAGACACAGAGCTGAGCCACAAACCTTTGTTATCATTCCTTCCTATTCTATTCTTAGCTGGCCTTCTGATGAAATCCTTTCTTCTATTCTTTTAGTATAGTTTTAATGTAATATATATGATAAAAATAAAATAAATAAATATATATGATAAATATATATGATAAAAAAAATAATAAATCAGCTTTCTGAAACATGAGCTTTCCCTCAACCTGAGACCCCTGTGAACACGGTCACATGGTGTGTCAGATCAAGGCTGCTGCCAGCACAGTGCACACACCTCCAGCAGTGACAGATTTACAGTCCTGTCCCTCTGCACCATTCAGATCAAAGAGGGACCCTCAGCATCCAACACCCCAATGAAAACAGAGAGTTTGGGCTCAGGTCAGTTCAGAGGAGAAGTGAAACCTCTCTGCAGTCTGCATCAATCCAGCCAGGGGCCAAGAGGGGCTGGGTGACAGCTGGGAATGTAAGGTGTAGAACCACAGGTGAATGGGCAAGAAAAGGCAGGGAGGAAAGAGGAATGTCTCAGCAGTGAAAAACAAATAGCAATATTTAATTTCAGCCCTGCTCTCTGTACCCAAAATACAGGCTGTCTCACAGAAAACAGTGTTTGACTAACAAACATAAGCTGCAGCCTGGTAAAGTTCTCTCCTGAGAGGCTCCACACCTGGCACTTGCTAAATGCACCAATATTTTGTGCCTCTCTGCCACTCATTGGCCAGAGTCTGGCTGGCACAAATCCCACTGATGGCAAATGAACATGTTATGGGCAGGACTGAGACACTTCCAAGTAATGCAGTGGCTACTGTGGTGCTCTGGATCTCTGATAATCTGACTGCTCAGAGCAAGACTGACCACTGACCATCACTACCTTGTGGGCACAATTCAAGTTCTCAACACCAAGAATCACCAGGGGTTTAGGATTAGTGTCAAAAAATGTTAAGAGTCACATCTCTATGTGCACCTTCCTTGGAGGTTCTTAAGGGGTTTTTACACAAAAGCACAAACACATCCTGGTTCCACCAACAACAACATCAGCCCAGTGCAGCTGGTGCCCAAACCCAGTCACAGCCAGAGCTTCCTGAGCCAGAGATTCTGTCAACACCCATTTCTCTATTGCCTGTTCCAGTCTCTGCTGTCCCTCTTTGACTCAGTGGCTCAGACCTTTCTGCACTCCTGTCCTTCCATGACAGACCTGCAGGCACACACAGGTGAGAGAAGGAGCACGTTACAGGGACTGGCGTTTGGAAAAGCCTTCCTTCCCTCCTCCCACTCTGCACTGGACATTGCCATGTGGCATGTTGAGAGTCCTACCAGGGTTCCTGTGGAAGGATTTCATTGTTAGAGGGTGTTTGCTCTCTAACTCATGGTACTCAGAGACGAGAGTAAGCATAAATCACATCTGCATATGCCCAAAATCCCTCCTAAGCACCAATTCATTCTGCAGCAGTGATCCTTTTTCTGTTCATGCCAGCTGATCTGTGCTGGGGACAGAGCTGGTAATCCTGCATTTTCAGCTTCTGAACCCAGAGGGCAAATAAGAGGAATGCCCATTTATCACCTTCTACAAGGCAATGAGCTTTGTGCCCATCTTACAAGTTTGGGGAATTGTCTCCTGCTCTTGAACTCACAACCTTGACAGTGGTACAGTAAAAGCAAGTAGATTTTAAAAATTCAGTGGTCCAGGCTCTTTCCAGAATCTGTCACTCACTCTTTCCCCAGAGAGACAAGAAGCTGAGATGAATGTCTCTGCTGGAGTTGTGCCACATGGATTAGTGAAGTGGGACTTTTCCCCTGTGTGCAGATTGACTTCAATTCACCCTGGTTCTGTTTCAATGAGCCTTGTCCAAATTCAGCCCCCTGGGAAGGAGGAAGGGTAATTAACTGATGCTTTTGGGAGCAGTCTTGTGATGAAGGTACAAAAAATGAGCCAAGGGCAAGGAGATGTGGTGCTTTCACATATGCATATTTGTGTGTGAGCGTTTTTGCAAGCAAACTTCAAACAGTGCCATCGAGGCTTTGCAGAGGAAGAAAGGCAACAGCAGTAAATCTAGGAAGCAGCTGTTTGACAATCTGCCTTCAGACAAAGTTTCTTCCAGACCTGAGTCCAGCCCTGAGCTTCCCCATACCCTTGCTCCTCATCTGTTCAGCTTTAAGTATGTCAAAAAGACAGTAGGAGCTAGAAAAAAATATGTTTTCATTCAGATCCTATAGCAATGAATTGGCTGTGATTTTTAAGGAGGAAAAAAAAAAAACAAACCAGGATTCCTTAATTTGCTATCTGGCATCTCCTGCTTTTGCTCTCTGACCATTTTTCCCATGCTCTGTGGGACAGGGTAGGAACCAGAGCTGCTCCCCCACCTCCACCCTGCTCGAAACTTTCAAACCTCAAATCCGGTCTGCCTTTGAAATCAGAGTTTCCCATATGTCTTGGTTTGGAAAGACAGATGTCTGCTAAGGAAGGCAGGAGCTTCCCCTGAAATGGAAACTGTAAACCTCCTCCCTCCAAATTGTTATAAATTTGAAAATAAGGGGGCTCTCAGGCAAAGATACAGGAGTAGGAATAGCAGTTCTTTTATTAGGGAAGAGAATAAAAATAAAATACACAGTGGAGTAAATCAAAACAGCACTGACAGAGTCAGAACCCAACCTGACACCCTGTGGGTCAGGGTGTTGGTGGCAGTCCAATTGGAATTGGCTGCAGTCCTGCAGTGTCAGGGGTGGTTCTGCTGGAGCAGGGATCCTGTAGAAAAGGATGTAGTCTTCCTCTGAAGGTCCAGTGGAAGAGGCAGCTGTTCCTCTGGGAATCCAGTGGAAATGCTGTTCTGGTGTCCCAAGATCTCAGATTATATCTGGGTAGCAAAGCTTGGCTCCTCCCTGTGGGCTCACTACTCCCAATGGGATGCTGTAGTTCTTATCAGCCATGCAGTGACATTCAGTAGCCTGTTATCAGCAGATGTTCCCCCTGAAGGGGGGATTGGTTGTGGAATAGATAAGGAAAGCTGCCCACTGAACAGAAGACAACTGCCATGCCTCTAACAGATGGTAAATAGAATACACATTGCTAGGCAATCCAGGACACCATGTTTAGTTTTTTCTTTTTCTGGATGGATGTCTCACTTGCAGGCAGAGGCAGGTGTTTGCCTCTGCACAGCAGGTACCATGATATATCCCTTCAAGCCATGTGTGCAGACAGATTTGGGAAGGGAAGAAATGAGCCTGGTACGCCCTGTGGGTCCAAGGGTGCAGCAAAACCCCTGAGGGGCTGCTGAAGCCCTGGCAGACAGCACTTCCTCCCGCAGAATGACAATTTGCAGCCCTAGGTCTCCCAAGTTTGTTTTTTTGGGTTTTTTGGGGTTTGGTTTTTTTTTTTTTTTTTTTGGTTTTTTTTTTTTTGGTTTTTTTTTTTTTGGTTTTTTTTTCCTGACAACCACATTCTGTCTCCTCTCCCCGTGCTGGCTACTTTTCTTCATAAAAATCAGTGCTGAAAATAAAATAGGGGAATTATTTCAATGGCTTTTAAACACCTAAAAATCACGACACCCCAGAGGAACCCCTGGCAGACTTTAGCCCTACATCTGTTCTGACCTCCACTGAACACTTAATTCATGAGTTTCCATGGCATGGGGTGATCAGAAGCCAATGTAATTATTATTCATTGCATTTGCACTTTGTCTGAAGCACTTGCAGGTGAGATGAAAACGCTTATTCAAATGCAGGCTCTGAAACACTGTTCACAAATCCATCTGGGCACCAATTAAATCACAGCACAAATCCAAGATGTAGCAGCTTCCTTTATCTGGAGACAACCAGAACAATGCCTGGGTGAGGAATTCTGAAAGCACACAGCTTCTGGTTATAACTTGAGGCTTTCATTAGGGAAATATTTCACTTGGCCCTTCTTTAGGGTTTTTTCATCTTTTGCTGGAAGTCCTTGAATCATTCTTTCTCCTGGCTGATACTGACAGCTCTTTTTAAAACATGATTGATGGCCCATTGTCAATAGCCATCATGCTCCTGTCAGAGAAGTGGGAGACATGAAATAATTCAGTTTTCAATAATTCAAGTGATGTTGCTAAATTTGGGGAACAGACACTGGGAGGAATGAGGGCATGACAGAACCTTTTTAGGGGAAAATAATGAAGGACTTGTCACTGAGTTTTAATTTGATCAAGAGTGTAGCGGCATCAATGGACCAATAGATTTGTATTCCAAACATTGCTCTACTTCCAGTTTGAGCAATAATCACCCAGAGAAAATAATCACACAGAGAGTCTATAACACATAATATGATATCTTTTCCACAAGAGCTTTAGGTGTATTTAGTATTTTAGTTCACTTCTGTTGTTCCTGAGTCCACCTCAGACTGTTGTGAATAAAGCAAACATCAGCCCATGAACACATGCACAAGGTTCAGCCCGGGACTGATTCTCTCCCTGCTCAGAGATGTGCTCCTGTACCCAGGGGGCAATGGAAACAGACTCCATGCTGCAATTCCCTTCCCTGCCCATCAATAACATTTCACTTTCCAGCTGGTACCTGCTGAGTCCTGCGCTGCAGGGCCAAGCCAGCATTTGAACAGACTGCTGATAGATGTTTTAAAACCAGTGAAGGTAGGGAGTAAACTTTAACAGATGGGAAAAGACCCCTAAAAATCCATTAGCATGTCTTTTTCAGTTGAATTTAATAGTCTCTTAGCAGCTGACCTTGTCCCTGCTGGAGGTAATTACACAAAGTAATCAAGCCACCACATAACCTCCTTGTGCACTATTTATGTGCTCCCACTCACTGATGCCACTGCCTGGCTCTTCCCTGCTCATCCTCTCCAGCATTCTGTTCCAAGGGATGGCAGGACACCATACCTGCAGCAAGCTACAGCTGAGCACCAAAGACTGGAAAGGCAATCCATTCCTGCCTGAAAATCTCCCCTGACTGTGAACACCTAGGAAATCTCTTTCTGCGTCTGAGAGATGGGTAATTTTTTATCACTGGTGGATCACAGAATCACAGAATGGCCTGGATTGGAAGGGACCTCAGAGATCATCACCATGGGCAGGGTCACCTTGCACTAGATCAGGTTGCTCAGAGCTCCATCCGTTTTGAACACTTCCAGGGATGGGGCAGCCTTAAGTTCTCTGGGCCACCTGCTGCAGTGGCTCACCACTCTCACAGTTAAGAATTTGATTTCTTTTTTTGCTTTTCTTTATCCTAACACCTGGAACTCCCCACTGTTCTGCCAAACTCTGCTGAAGTGAGGCTCACAGATACAGGTCTGAGGGCACAAACACATCACCCTGAGCTAGCTCTCATTCCAGAGGAAACCAACCTAATCTTCTCACTTAAACCCTAGGGCTGAGTTCTGGCCTTGGCAAACAGAGCCATGCCAGCCTGGTAAGAGTTTCCTTAGGATCACACACATCTAGCTGAGGTTCAGGTCTCCAAATGGACACCTTGGCAAGGAACAGGCCTTCTCCTGCTGTCCTAACTTAGGCAGGGCCGTCTTAGCAGGGAGCAATCCAAACAGCATCCATATAATTGGAAGAAAGGCTGATCTCATCTACCACGGGGAGGCAAAGCAGGCTCCTGACAGCTTCTCTGTTACAGGTCATGCCTATATATGGGATTGGAAAAAAGAAAAAATAAAAAAAAAAAAAAGGAGAAAGATCAATATAATAAATTTACTCTTCATGGTTCTCTGCTCTCATTCCACTTTGGTGATGGGTGGAAGAATCAGCAGCAAAGTGACTGGAATTTCAAGTGGCAACGTGAAAATTTAGCCAGCTGTCTCCTTGTCAGATCCCGCTTTTCTCCCACCATTATGCCTCCTTCTACCCCAGTTTTAGAAGTTCCTTTCCTACAAGGGAAGGGAACCATCCAGGGGCTTGAGAGACTCTGAAAGGTTCTCCAGTCACCCCTCCCTGTACAGGAACCCCCTTGCAAACCAGATTCCCTGTTCCCAAGCCACTCTCCTGGCAGCTCCAGGGAGTCTGGCTCCTGGAGAAGAGCCCCTCTATGTTTAATAGCCCACAATTAACTTTTCCTCTCCCAAATTGCCTGAGAGTTTTTGAACCCAAGCACACATATGTTGGCCACCACACCAAACAGCAAGAGTTATAAAAAAGGTGATTTTTCAGAAAATTGTGACCGCCCTGTGGTGCCTGGGACTGACTGGTTAGAACACCATAAGCCCTTCCATTCTCCATAAGAATGAGTAGAGCACGATGCTTGCAGAGCACAACGATCCTCAACCTGCCCCAAAAAACCCCCAAAAAAGCTGCCAATTAGAAGTTAGGAGCACACTGCTTGCAAGAAAGCCCAAATCTGTCAAAATCCTTTTTTTCATTCATTTTTTTTTGGAGTGAAATTCTGAATATCACTTTCATGACACGGAGAGTTCTGAATAAATTTTTCACCTAAGCTAATTCTTTAATTCTCCATAGATGTCAAAATAAAACAGCTCCATAACATGTGGAAGATTGAGCAGGATTAAAATACACCACCATGAAAATGAAATTCCATAGATGTCATAACAATGACCCATAATATGATGTCACAATAATGGAAGCCCAAATGTGTAAAAATCCTTTATTTAATTCAAATTTTTTGGAGTGAAATTCTGAATATCACTTTCATGACACAGAGAGTTCTGAATAAATTTCTTGTCTAAGCAAATTCTTGAATTCTCCATAGACATCAAAATAAAACAGCTCCATAACATGTGGAAGATTGAGCAGGATTAAAATACACCACCATGAAAATTAAGTTTCTCCTTCTCAGACCAAAACAAAGGACATTTAAGGCCAGAAAATGTGGCATGCACACACTGCACTGCTTTTAAAAAATGGCAAATCCAAAATAATTTGCCGCAATTTTTTCCCCCTTAAAAATACAAACCAAAGCCGCCGTATTCTCATAAAAGAATTTGCTTTCAAAAAAAACATGGCAAAATCTGCTGTCTGGAAAGTTTCCTATTTAGCTGCAGATGGAATGCACTGTGAGATGCTGCATTCTGGAAGTGCTGACAGAAAATAACCTGGTTTCTGCTCCCTCCCTCCCGTACATCCAACCTGCTGAGCTGTGCTTGACCTCTTTCGGGAACCGTGGGATCACTGAGGAGAGAATTGCACAGATCCCCATGATGATTCTTTTTATTGATTTTGCCAGCTGAGGAGCTCAGCTTTTCCTTCAGGAGCAGTGGAAGGGGTAGGTGATAACGCAGTCAACACCACCGAGCAGTTTTAGCAGGCACAACAACATCTAGGTTGCAGAGTCAGTGTTTTGCAGGAGAGGCTGATGGTGAATGTCCTGATTTCTTTTTTCCTAGAATGTTCTCTGCTCAGAACTGAGGGGCAGAAGGGCTCTACTCTTCAGAGAACATGTAATTTTCCCTTGTGCTTTAACCCAAAATTTGTACTCCCTACCTCCCAGTTTAATCTTCCTCCAAGGTGCAAACAATACAGGTGTGCGCTGGACCTTAAGGGACAATAATTAGGGAGCATTAGGGATGCAATCTGAAATGCCACACTTGCAGTCTCTGCTGATAAACATTGCCCCTAACTCTTAGTGGTACAAAATATCACTAAAGCAGCAGGATTTGCTGTAAAAATTGCCTTTTTGTGGTCAGGCATCCAAATTTTGTCATTCCTTGATGGATATTCACCAAATAGGTCTTTTATTTTTTGACAGATGGAAAAATGGGAACATTCAGGACAGTTACCTCTGCATAGTGGAGCTATACAGATTTAATCAGCTCCCATCATGTGAGCAGCACAGCTTCTAGCAAGGACCCAAATGGTGCAGACTGCATCATTGTGCTTATTAAAGAGCCTGACTTGGCCTTCATTAGGACTAGTGGGGAGACTATCAATGACACCTAAATAATTTAGCAGTACAGGTCATTAAGGATAAGAAATTTCCTTCTGGCAAACCTGAAGCACTTCTGAAAAAACCCACTGAAGATTATTAAGTCCACTGCCCCAGACAGGGCAGTTCTGCTGAGTCCCATGAAGAAAATCTCTTTTAAAACTCTGCATTCCCAAAGGCTACTCAGTCATGCTGTTGAGTCACTTCTCCCTGACTGCCTGAATGAAGCATTCCTGGTTTTTTTTTTTTTAACAAACCATCTGCTTTCCCAACTGTGCATTGCTCCATAAACACGGTAATGTGCACATAAATGCCAGCAATGGCCACAAATGCTGCAATTGGTCAGGAGATGTTTGCTGACTTGAGAACATGCAGCGAGGTTGGAGTGAGAGCCATCCCATAATCAGCCACTGGGAGTCAGGGGATGATGATGGAAACACATTGTTCTGACCATCCAGGGCACAGAGGGAACAACAAGGGCACTTAAGGAGAGATGCCAAATCTCCTCTTTCAGGGCTCCTAATTTAGAGGGAATGAGGCATCGTCCTTTTGCTGTCTGAGTGATGGGGTTTCAGGCAGAGTAGTTGGGAAAAGAAATTTCCTGGCTGTAGGGAGCTGAGTGTCTCATACAGCTGATTTTTCTGTGTTATTGGGAGCTGCTCTGACCCCTGTCCATACAGGGAGAGCTCCAGCAAGGATCAATCAGCTGCTTAGTTGAGCATAAGAGGGAATTAGTCACATTAGCGTGGCCTCGGGGATGCGTAGGGAAATTACCCCAGAAAATAAATGTTGCAAAGGAAGCAATTCTGCCTGCTGCTAAAGTAACCCTGGCAGTAGAAAGGAGCCTTGCTTCACTCAGGGACACCTGAATTTCTTCCAGAGTGCCTTGCAGCAGTGGCAGTAGATGGAAGGAGCGATCTGTGCCGAGCAGAATTATTTCCTTCCTGCCCGCTTTGGCAAGGCATAAATCTCTTCCCTATTACCTGAGGTATGTCTCCTCATTGAATCAGGGAGCCTTTCAATCCAACAGCAACATTCATTTACCCTCCATTTCCATGTGCCCAGGAAGCAGCACAGCCAGCAGCTGCAGTGGCAGCCCCAGGTCAAGGTGAGCTGTCCCTGCTGGCAGCTCCCACCTCTAGAGCCCTGGGCTGCCAAAGAAGATGCCTGTTCTCTGTACCACCTCCCTGGATTAAAGGAAGGGCTCCTTATCCGTCAGGACACAGCACCAAATGGAATCCAGGCTGGTATTTCCACAAAGCACTGTGAGAAGAGGGAAAACTGTAATCACACCCTCCCCATCCCTCACTTCTCTCCCCTTCTCTCTCCTGTTGTCCAGCACTTCCACCTTCCTCAAGAAATCCTGCATAGCATCTCCAGTGGAAATCATTCCCCTGAGGGAAGATGGAATACACTCCCTGAGGATGTCCAGTGTCTCTGGCAGCAGCAGTTTCTCTCCTCAGCCTGTCCTTGAGAGCCTGGAGAGGTTCTGTGACCATGTTCACAGGGGTTCTTGGATGAGGGAAGGGATGAGGATCTGACTCCATGTTTCAGAAGGCTTGATTTACTATTTTATAATATATATTACATTAAAACTATACTAAAAGAATAGAAGAAAGGATTTCATCAGAAGGCTAGCTAAGAATAGAATAGCAAAGAATGATAACAAAAGCTTCTGTCTCGGACAGAGTCCAAGCCAGCTGACTGTGATTGGCCATTAACTAGAAACAGCTCTATGAGACCAATCACAGATGCACCTGTTGCATTCCACAGCAGCAGATAATCAATGTTTACATTTTGTTCCTGAGGCCTCTCAGCTTCTCAGGAGGAAAAACCCTAAGGAAAGGATTTTTCATAAAAGTTGTCTGCGACAAGGTCCCTTGGCTTTGGGACTCTTCATTGTCAGAGTGATCTCTCCCTTTCCATAGCCATGAGCCTGGGGAGGGATCCATGCTCTGGAGATTTGGCTCAGTCCAGCCCAAACAAAGAAACAAAAGATTCCCATGCTGGAGTATTGCTAGGGAACAACTCTGTTGGGATGAAGAAGTTCCCTGTGCAAATTTTGCTGGTGCTGCCCAGAGGAAAGGTAGCAGCAAGAGATCTTGTGAATTCCTGCCAGCCCTGCTCCCTGTGATTTACCTGCTGCGGGTACCCAGGGCCACCAGCATGGCACTGACCTACCTGGTGACAAAAGGCACAGGCAGGGGGAAAAGGAGAGGAATGAAAAGCTGGGCTTAAATTGCCAGAGGGTCTTTCTTTGTCCTCCTCTGCAAGAGTGGGCACTGAAGGGTTTGCCAGGAGGAGTCCTGTCAGGTCTGTTCTTAGCAGGTGGGAGTGTGAGCAAGGGAAGGGATCATTTTCCTCTCAGCACCTGGACCTGCTGGTTTTCCAGAGAATGTTAAATTATGTTGCTGCCCAGGAAAGATTTTTTTAACTTACCTGAAAGATTTCAATGGAGTACAAGAGGAGCAAATCCTCCTCTCCCTTCAACCTTTTATATTCTTTAGCATTTCCGAGTTTCTGTGGACTTTTTCCTCATGCAAGTGTATTAGGTGCTTCAGTTACCCCCAGGGTGAAAGATGCTCCTCTTTTTATAAACCTTTTAGATTGTTGAAGCAATTTGTTCCAAAGGCTTAATGCAGTGAGTGAGGTTTTGTTTCTTGTCCTCTTCCCTGGTGGTGCTCTGATCATCCTTTTCATAAACTTATTTCTTGGTTCAAATGAAGTGAAATGACATGGGAAATAAGCTGGGATCTCTATATTGCTCCTAATTGATTTGATACAAATATTTGATAGTTCTGAAGCTCAGTCATTTGAGCAGATTGCAGAGTATTTCTCAATACTCACAGAAAAACTGATATTTTTTTCCTTCTGAGCTGCCCCTCTTGAGAGCCTTCACTCCTAAAGTTTCAGCAAATTGACACAAAACTTTCAGAGCATAACTTAGCAGAATGGGATTTTTAATCTATTTTTTCATCTAGACTGTCTTTCAAGACTTGAAATTCTCATTAAATTATTTAGGGCTTTTGTCAGGGTCCACTTTTCTAAAGAAATATTATTTGTTTACTCTGTTTTGTTGAAGGGGTTTGTTGTTAGTTGATGAAGGGAGAACTGCATTAATTAGGACTTCAAATAAACATTTTTTGCCAATGGTTCCCCAATAGAAATGATATGACAAGGGAGTCTGACTCATGAGGGAAATTAGATGCATTCTCTGAAGGATAGCTCCCATGTGACTCTCTGGCAGTTTCACCAAAAAATTGCATTTCCATATACTCCTACAAAACATCAAATAAAGATTGTAATTTCACCAACATTCTCCATTTTTGGGCAATTTTCATTGCAGCAGTTTCCAATAGGAAAAAAACAAACAAACAGCACTTTCTGTGGGCAAGGCAAGCAAGACATTTTTGAGCAGCTTTGGGGCAACACAGCCGATGTGGGAGAAATTAATGTGAAAATTTTTGTGACAGGCAGGAATTATTGTCAGCTCCCTGGTCCTCCAGTTAGGTGGTCACCACCTTCCTGCTGTTTAAGCCAAAAGGAGATATTACACCTCTGGGAGAAAGTGGCTCCTGTAGCCACATAAATTTTTTAAACCTACAATGATTTATTAAGTAGAGTAATATTTTGCAATACATATATTTCACAATGTGTGTTGTAAAAGAACAACGTGTGGATATACACATAACAGTCTTGAAATTATCTCTCTTGGTGGAGATTTACTTCAAATGAAGGAAAGCTACAAATTTAGAGGCACGGTGGATGCTGGTGCAGAGTCTGGGGTGGCTGGTGGTTGTTGTGAAGCTACAAGAGACATTTCCTCCTCTGAAAGCTGTGCATGGAACCCTGAATATTGTGTGAGGTGTCGTCGCTGTGACATCATTAGAGATGAGAGATGTCAGCAGAGGGAAGTGATGTGACCAGGAGTGCACCAAAATTCTGCGGCACAATAGTGAACGGGGCCCAAAGACAAACAGCACCCCCCCAGTACCCACCAGCTGAGCCCCACTTCATCCTGGTCCATAGAAACAACAGGAATTAGCTGAAATTACAGATTCTAGCTGCATTTAAGAAAAAATACTTTATTTTAAGGATATTCAAGCACTGGAATGGGTTGTCCAAAGAGCTGGTAAAATTTCTGTTCATGGAGAACTTCAAGTCCCAACAGGACAAAGACCAAAGCACCCTGGTTTGAATTCACATTTGACCCATTCTGTTCCAGGGCTTTCCATCAAACTGAATGAGCCTCTGATCTTGTGCAGCATGTTAACCTCGCTGTTCTCCTGGTTTTTCCCTCAGTTTTGGGGTTTTCTGTGTGTCTGTGCTCTTCTCTCTGCCTGTGCTTGGGTTCCTAGACAGTGATCAATACAGGTCAAGAGCTGGGCCGACAGCTCTGTGCAGAAAGAAGAAATATTTCCTTATTTCTGCTGCAGCTGAAACCACATCACAACACAGCTCCCCTTTCACTGATAATTAAGAAGAGGCTGCAGCAGGAACACAAAATTGGTGAGCTGGTGAACAAGCTGCTGTCAAATGGGTTTGTATGACTGGTAGCTATGGTTGAGATGGATGAATTCTGCTGGTAAAATTGAGACAGCTTCTGCCAAGCACATCTCAGGCATGGCATCATCTTCTGCATGGCACCATTTTCTGCACTGCTATGACCAGCAGCAAAGGCAAGCTGTACAGCACTGCTCTGAAAAAGGGCCTGACTTGCATGAAGCCAGGAAACCAGAAAAGAAGGAAAATAATGCTCATTCTACTGGAGCAAAACCAGAGAAGAGGAGCTGGAGAAGTTGCCCACACTGTGCACCTCTGCACCACAGCACAGTGGTAAAACACAGCCTCAGAGCTGTGCTCCTGGTGCTCATTACAGGCAGGGAGGGCACAGATGAACCTCCTGAGGCTGGAAAGGTCACAGGGCAACTAATGGCTTTAAAACTGGAACAGGGTCAATTTGGATTAGAAAGAATTGAGTTTTTTATGGTGAAATGCTGGAACAGGTAGAGGTTGTAGCTGCCCTGTCTCTGGAAACGTTCTTGGTCAAGCTGGACTGGGCTCTGAGCAAGCTGGTCTCAGTGAAGATGTCCCTGCTTATTGCAGGGGTATTTATTTAGGTGGTCTTTAAAGGCTCCTTCCAACCCAGACTGTTCTATAATTCTGTAATGAAGTCACTTGCCAGAAACTCTTCCCTTGATAAAAATCCTCTCTCTCTCTCAAGAGGATTTATCCCTTGCAAGAGGGAAATAGCACTGGGAAGGCATCACCATCTCAAATTACCTTCAACCACCTTCAGTGATGCATCCTCCTGTGCAGCAGTACCAGTTATTGGTTTCTCTGGGTCTGGATTGAAGGCACTTGAGATGGTAGTTCATGTTCTGACTCAGGTGTTTATTATTCGTTATCAGAAATAAAACAGTTTCACTACTGTGAGCTCGGCAGCTTTTCATTAGAAGGCACAAAATGGCCAACAATCTCTTGTTACAAGGACTTTTAAGACTAAACTATCCAATTAAGAAAGGACACCTAGATTATTTTCCCTTTTAACCCAATAACTTATCCCAAGGAGCCCACAATGTGCATTTTTCCATCCAATTATAAAATGCCACCCAAACCCATAAAGAAGAAGGAAGAAGAAGCATGAAGAAGAAACCCAGGACAACACCCTGTGTCCTCCATGTTGACTCCATCCACAACATACTAAAAATCCCAAAACCTAAATTTCTCACCAAGTGATGATACACCTACACTACTCTCTATAATCCATTTCACACTTTTGTGGATTCTAGTTTATCTTGGAGTCTAGGAAACTTTCTCCATGAGTGAGGGTCTAAGTCAGTGCTCCCCTGGGGATCAGGACACCCCAGAGCAGACAGAGAAATGTTCCCAGTGCCCTGGGTTTCCACACTCCTGTATCCAGCTCCTTCAGCACAGCCTGCTGCAAACACCCTCCTCACGTGCAGCCCAGAGCCTCCCTCCTGCTCCCTGATCCGCGCCACTTCCCAGGCCAGCAGGCACTGCGAGTGCTGAAATTAAACAGATCACTCACAACTGGCTTTCTGTGCAACAGCCCTGCTTAAATTGGCTTTCCTTGAGCGTTCAGCCCAGCCAGTGCTGCTGGCTTTTGCAGGAAATGAGCCGAAACCAGCTCCTGGTACGTTGAAATGAAATCCAGCTTTTGAACGTTTGCAGGAAGAAATCAGGGATGGCTGAGCTGCTCAGGAGCACTCTGGCATGCTTGAATCCAGCCCCTGCAGTCCAGAGCTGCAGGCACCCACAGCTCCCTGGAGGGCATAAAAGATGGGGCAGAGTAGACCTGCATAACCTCAGCTTTGGCACAGATCAGGAACTCTGACCCAAATCCATGGGGAATATAAACCACACCCCAACCCTTGGCATGTGGAGCTGCTAAGATTCCAGCTCCACAGATGGGAAGCAGCACATTGTGCTACAGCTGCTGTTTTGGTGCCACACACACACGTTAGGCAGTGTGAGGATGGGTAATGCCATGTGCACGAAGGCAGGAACAAGTCAGGAGCACGTTGCACAGCCAGCTGTGGGAGGTGAGTTTATGACTCAAAACCCTGGATAGCTTAGGCTGTAAAATACCCAGGATTTGGGGCTTTCTAAACTAAAGTCCATACCTAATATAAAATGGAGAAAAGCCTTTTTTACCTTTGCAGGATATGGCTGCACAGCAAAGAGGCTGCTGCAAGAATGAGTTTGGTGCTGAAAACCAGAGCGATAACCAGCTTTTTATCTGCCCCCACCTTTCCCTTTCTTCTCCTGCCTTGGGTCTTTCCTGATTAGCTCTGCAGGAGGAAAAGCTCACTTTTGAGCATCATTGTTGCTGCCCTGTGGAGGAGATCAAAATGCACATCCATAGCTTGGATTTTGGACTTTTCCTTATGGCAAACTCAAGAGAAGTCACCTTGTTCTCTGCTGATGGGGTAGGATGCACCACAGGGGATGGGGCAAAAAAGCTGCAGCAGCACCCAGTTGGAAATCCTGCACAGGGACAGAAACCACAGGGCTGGAGGGAATTCCACATCCTTGGAATGATGGGGTGAGACATCAGCAGGAGGGGCAAGGGAAGGTGCAGGAGCGTGGAGCAGGCACTCAGCTGTGGGAGGAAAGCCAGAGGGAGCTCAGGGCTGCATGGAGAGCTGCAGGAACAGAACAGCTCCTGCTTTCCCCATTTACACAAACATCCCTGACCTTCCAGTGGAAGGCTGGGTGATCCAATTTGCAGTGAGAATGAAATTCATTAGGAGCAGGAAGGAAAAAGGACGCATCATCAATTTGATGGAAATAACATGGTTTTGAGGGTGCTGACATGAATCACAAATTGCATGAAATTTGCTCAGTAGAATTGGGTAGGTCAGAGTGATTCAGATGTTTCATTTCAGCTTTTCTTTATGCAAGTGCATCTATTCTTCTCTTTGAAAGGAGACTTTTATTTCATATTTTAAAGGAATAATAGAAAGAGCTAAATAACCTGAAAGTTATATGAACTATTTTATCAAGAGAAATCCAAGGGGTCCAAGGTATAATGAGAACTTGAATAACAGCATAAAGCACTTATTTTACCTCAGCAGTGGCCCCAACACACCAAGTTCCCCAGAGCAACATGGGCCACAGCCCTGAAGGACTCTCTCCTGCAGAAAACATTCTGGTTTGTGCCAATAAAATGAGAGCATTAGTGCATGAAGCTTGCAGAGATGGAGCAAAAATCCCTCAAAAGGATGAATGTTGCATGACAGCCAGAGGCAGAACAAAATCTCACTCCCTAGTCATCACTATGGGTCTATTTTCTCTATTTTATATATAAGCTAATGCAGGTTCAGGTAATAATTATAGGAGGTGGGAGGGACAGAAAAGCTTCCTCTTCTTCCCCTTCACAAAGTAAAGTTTATGAATTATGGAATGTTTGTTTGTAACAAAAGTGGCACCTTAAGTTTGTGATCATCCCTACACAGTTTTCATTTTGAAATCTAATTAAGCAGCAAACTTTTATCATTGCTAATCATGTATTTGCAATTAATACGTTGAGGATTATTTTCATTTCAGTGTCTCACTTCAGAACAAAAAGCAATTGCAAACCATCTGCCTTCCACTTGAAGCTCTTGGAAAAAACTCCCCTAGGCCTGAGGGGAGCAGTACTTCCAAATCCATCTCAGCTGACACCCTGACACATTCTGCACTGGGCAAAATTAAGAACACCATCGTCCAAAGGCCAAATGTTTTCATCAGGATGAGAATGAAATAATGTGAAATCAATACCATGCTGTCAAACTTCTACCTCCAAGAAGATTTCTGCCAGGTCCAACCTACAGGTGGCCAGGATTTCACTCCTCAAACACACCTGCACTTAACACCTGCATATGGCATTACTCAGCTTCCTTCCTGAACAACAGGAGAGGAACATCTGCATTTTCCCCAAGGCAGTGATTCATGATGCCATCTCTCCTGCTGCAGCTGCTCAGGAGTGACATGCAGCCAAAAAGGAGCAGAGAGGGAAAAGCAAGAGGTAGAAAGGTTGTGCATTCCTGTTGGGCTGTGTTCTCCAGCAGTCCTGATTGAAAAGTAATTTCTCTCCATAAATTGGAAGCACAATTGTGCTGAGAAGGATGTGCTCAGAAAGAAAAGCCAATGTCAGAGAGCTTGAACCACACTCCCATTTTTCAATAACTTCTCCGTCTGATAGCCTCTGGAATCAATCAGAAAAAAAAATTCAGCTCCAGCTTTTCTCTGCACAAATGTCTCTAAGATTTCTGCCAACTGTCAGCATGTCTGGCTCATCAAGGAGAAGCAGAAAAACTTCTAAGCAAAGAGATCAAATGATCCAATTCCCTGAATGTTTAACTCCTCTGATTAAATACTCAAGGCTGAGGCTCTGAGGGTTTATTTATCCTAGGGTGGAGCAACCAATTAAACATCTGATGCTTCTGCAGCCTGGCAGGGTGGTGTCGCTCCCAGCTGGCCTCAGTCACCAGCATTTGTAGCCAACAAAAGGAATGAAAAATGCTCTCTTTGAAAAGCAAGGCAGAAAGTGATAGGTGGGGAGGAAGAAGGCAGGAACCAGCAGCAACCTGCCCTCTCTACCTATCTGCACAAAATAAAAGGGATGGGGTGACACTGGCTCTGCTGGGAGGGGATTGCCAGCCCCATGAGCAGCAGTGGGAGATGACAGCTCTTGCCTTGCCCCATTTTCTCTCCTGCTTTCATCCCCAGTGTAGCCAGGCCCTTTACTGGGCTGCAACCTGAGCCCCCAGCTGCCAGCCCCTGGCTGAGACTCAGCTGTGCAGCAGAAAACAGATCTGTATCCCTGGCCAAGGTCTTGCACCACCTGAGAGACATCCATCCTGGTGTTACCCTCACGTGGAAGGTTTGCATGGATCCATTTTGCAAAGATCTTCTGTGGGAGCCAGGAGCATGGAGCCCTGGAGCCCTGTAGTGATTTTGAGCAACAGGATGAGAGGCAAAAGGCAGAAACTGGAATGCAGGAAGTTCCACCTGAACATGAGGAAGAACAGGTTGCCCAGAGAGGTCGTGGAGTCTCCCTCACTGAAATATTCAAAAGATATCCAGGAAGTGTCTGGAGGCAATCCTGTGCAATGTGTCAGAGGATGAACCTGCTCCCTGAGCAGGGAGGTTGGACCAGGTGATCACAGTGGTCCCTTCCAGCCTCTCCCATCCTGTGATTCCCTTTCTCTGCCCCTCTAAGGCACATCTGGTGTTGCTTTGTTGTCCCCTCCAACAGCATCTCCTGACTGGAGAAACCTTCTGAAAACAGTTCTAACATCCAAACCAGATCAAGAGGAAAGTGAATCCTCACTGGCTCTTATTGCTTCCTCACTACTCAAACCTCCTTAGAGCAAGTTTGCAAAAGCACAGAAGAGACAATTAATTGCACATTCTCATGTGCACAGCAGATGCTAGTAATTTGTTCAGTGTAAAACTTTTAAAGAAAACAAAACTGTAATACCAAAAAAAAAAAAAAAAAAAAAGGAAAAAAGAAATCTTACATCTGTTTATGGAAAATAAGGGTTCTACCCTGCCTGAAATTATTATTTTGCTGTAAGGGGAATGAATAAAGCCTATCCTAAATAATTTTTCAGCTCACTGGGAAAGCATCTCAGCAAGTTATAGTCAGATATTCATTGGAAATTGCTGAGGCATAAGCAGCACTACCTAACAAAAACAATCCTAACATTTCATGAAAGTGTGTAGGTGGAAAGATGCAGATACTGTACAGCACAATTAATTTCTCCAAGTAGTAAAATCACCCATGTTTCATAAGGGTCAGATTGAGAGAGTTAGGAAATGTTCCTCCCTGAAAATTACATTATGATCAGGCAGTTTATTCTGCAGTTGCCAGAACAAATTAAAAGTTACATATTGACAAAATTGCCCTGACAAATGAGAGCTCAGCTCCTCTGTAACCACAGCAGTGAAGATTTACATCCACTAGCAGGTCCCAAATGAGTCTGGGATTGTTGTTTTGGGTAGGAGAGGAGCACCACATTATCACAGAATGGGGTTTTGGGTTGGAAGGGACTTTGAAGGCCATCTAGTCCAACCCCATGCAATAAGCAGGGACATTTCCCACTAGGTCAGGTTGCTCAGAGCCCTCTGCAGGCTGACTTTGAATTACTATCACCATTTTACAAGCTCAGGAAACTGAGGCACAGAAAGATGAAGGAACTTGCCCAAAATCACCCAAGGCTAGTAGCAGAGCCAGAAAACAACTTAGAATCCTGGGGTTTGGGACACTCTGTCCCTCTGGGAAGCAGCTTGCCTCCCTGTTGCCTCCACCAAGCTGAGAACACCCACAGGCCAACCTTGCCAAGGTGTAAACCTCAGCACCAACAAAGGACCTCCTCCCAAAACCTGCTGTGGACCACCTGCAGCAGACAGGGATGTGTGGACCTGCTTGCTTGCCTTCTGGGTTAATGTGGAGAAGTTGGACGTGGGTGTGACGGTGTTCACAGGGGTTTTCAGGATGAGGGAAGAGACATAGATCTGACTCCATATTTCAGAAGGCTTGATTTATTATTTTATGATATATATGTTATATTATAACTATAGTAAAAAGAATAGAAGGAAAGGTTTCATCTCAGAAGGGTACTTAAGCTAAGAATAGAATAGAAAAGAATGATAACAAAGGCAGCTGGCTCAGACAGAGAGCGCCAGCTCCGCCGTGACTGGTCACTAAATCCAAACATCCACATGAGACCAATCACAGATGCACCTGTTGCATTCCACAGCAGCAGATAATCAATGTTTACATTTTGTTCCTGAGGCCTCCCAGCTTCTCAGGAGGAAAAAATCCTAAGAAAGGATTTTCATAAGAAGATGTCTGCGACACACGGGTGTCCAGAATTCCATCCTGAAGGTCACAAACTCTGAACACCCACTGGGACTCAGGGGAGCAGTGGCAGGGACACAATAGCCTGAAGCCTGCAACAGGAGAACCACAGCATCCACTATCCCATCCTTGAAGGAGTCACAGATTGATGCAGAGCTCCCTGAATTACTGGGAACCTGCTCTTAGGTGCTCCAGGCTGAGCCTCTCGGGGGAATGCCCCAGCCTAATCACGCCTGCATCACTTCAGGAACATGGAGAAGACACAATTCTTCCCCAGCACAAAAGGGGTGAGCTGCAATTTGTCCTGGCCCATGAACACCTCTGTGCATGCAATCCCTTTTCTCCTGAGCCATCCACCAGCCCACCATGCCAGTCACTATGCAGCAACCAGATTAGTGTGGAGCACGTTTCCCTCCAGGATCAGCAATTCATCTTTCCTTGGCAGCCTCTCAGCTCCTGCAAAAACACTTTGTTCAGGCCTGCAGGGCTGGGAGTTTGAAGAAATGTTACTTCAGCTCTAGCACAGTCCAGTAAATGTGATTTGTGCCATTGCTGGTAAAAGGCCATGAGCTGCCTTGTGGTCCTTTCCACTGCCCTGACAGTGCAAGAGCTCAGGGCATGCTAATACAGGAGGAAATGCACTAATAATGACACCATTTTGTGACATTTGGGTAATTGGTTTTATGAAGGGCTATAAATAAACACAGCTCAGGCAGCAGTTTGTGCATCCTTGCAGGAATGGTGGCAGTCCATCAGGGAGAAAAAGTGGCACTGCCGCCCTTGCTCTAAACGCCCCCAAATTTGTGTAAACATCCCCAGAAGCTCCTTTTCCATCCCTCACAGGCTGAGATGTCCCTTCAAACAAGGTGTTGTTTTGATAAACAGATGGCTTCTGCCTTGGGAGCTGCAGGGACCTGTGTTGAGCTCTGCCTTGCAAGGGAAAGAGGAGCTTGGGAGAACCAAGTAATCAGCCACCATCCTTAGACATCTGTCATTCTCAAAACTATTAGGTTTTGGTGCAGTCTGAAGGTATTATCCACCTTTTATGGTACTCCATAACAAGAATTGAGCATACCAGCAAAACTGACCTATAAAAATAACCCTAAACTCATTACAAACAAGACATAATGATAAAAGTCAAGTTACTCCTGAGATTAAATAAAATTAGTGAAGTAAGTGTTCTCTCATTAAAAAACGGTAGCTGGTAAACAAATCCAGATAAAAACCTCACACCTGAGTGTGAAAAAATGACTTTTCCTCTGCTCTGGCAGTGGCCTCAGAGCACAGAGTTAGCTTTGACCAAGGATTGAACCATTCTATGTTAAGCACAGAAACCCAAAGGCTTCCTTCAATCTCACTGTTATTTTCTCCTTAAATTGAAGAGTAGGAAATAACAACCATGAGTTTGTCTGTGCTCTTACTGAAGATTTCTTTCCAAACCCAGTAACGGAGGACTGAGATGCAGCTGGTAACAAGACAAGCATCACTACAAACTTTCTGCTGCTCAGTAGCTGCTCAGCAGCTCTTTAGTGCCTGTTTTGCCTCCAGAGAAGAGATTTTGCCTTCCACCACCCCAAGCAAGCACTGAAGAGAGGGGATCTTGTGCAGGCTCTCTGGAGACTCCAAAAAAGAAAAAGGTTTTCTGAGCAGCCTACAGGAGGGTTTAGAGGGGAAATTCTGGCTCCCCCAGACACCACAGCTGGCACTTGGTCATGCTATCAAGATCCCCCAGCCTTTACTCAACACTTTGTCTAAATTCACATCCATCTCATTAAACTCTGGCTGTTAGCAGAAAACAAGAAATTCAGCCATGCCTGACCTGGGCACAGGCAGGAGCATCCCCAGCCAAGCACTCCCAATTAATATTTGCACCTTCCCAACCTTTGCCATTTGAGATGAGACAATTTGCAGCTTTCCCAGTCTTGCATCAAAGTGGGGACTTTCACCTTCATATGGAATGAGCTCTTAATTGATGGTACAACATCCCAGGAGGGAGCAAGCAACAAAAAAACCCATCCTGATTTTCATTTCTTCTGCACAAGGATCCCAATTATGCCATATATCACATCATTTGCATTGCCACAACACAGCCTTTTATATCTGTTTGAGTTGCCAGCTATTTAATCTCAGTCCACCTTTAAAAAAAGACTTGTAGAAAATGAGATGCTTGCTTTATGCTGATGCAGTTAAGGGAGCTAATTTCAATTCCAAAGCAAACAAGATTTATGCAAGTCAATAGACTGAGGGGTCCAGGAGCCAACTAGAACAAGGCTCTTGTTCTGGTTTAATAATTCCTGGGACAGTCACAGGAATTTACATAAACTGAATTCTCCAGATCTCATCCAGTTTTGGGCTGTAATTTCCTAGGGTTTGGAGGACATTAACCACTGATTTCAGAAGTGCACATACAACTTTTGCTGGATTTGCAGGTGGCCCTGAAACATATTTGGGGCAGCATAAAGACAGTTTTCCACTTGGTGTTTGTAGTATTAAATGCCACTGTGATCAAAAAAAGGGCAGTTTCAGTGTCTACAGAGTCACTGATTTACCTGCCTATTGCAGGGTGTACCTGTGTTCAGGAGCTCCAACATTTTCATGCAGGGCATGTGTCAGCAGCTGTTTTTGGGGAGGTCATGCAAAGTTCTACAAAAGCACAGTAGGCTGCATTTCAATTAGACCGGAGATGTGAAGAGTCACTAAATTAATCAATCCCTAATCTATTATAACATCCAGATGCTGCTTCTTTTCTCATGGCAGCATACTGAAAAATAGCTGAGTATTTCACCAAAATAAGTTAATATTTTTCTATCTGATCCTGGTTTTCCCAAAGAGCTAAATGTGAGGAGATACCTTCAGTGTAACATTTGCAGCAGAGCTCAGCTAAGTTCACAGCCCTTCCCTTCACACATTTATGTTGGTACCTGTATAAAATTTGTAGCATGCACAAATACAATTTGTCAGTCTCTGGGTTAGACTGCTTCTCCAGGCACCTGCCAGGTACAAAGGATTAGTGGTCAAGGACGCTCATATTTCAATATCCCAATTCCCACACTTGCTTATACAGCCTCAGGGTTTCTGTTTGCAGGGACATGACTGACAGAAGCTCTCCAAATGTTTCCATCACATCTGAGCTATTGAGAAAAACACATTTTCTATTACAGAATAGAAATCCCATAGCAACAAAACCAATCTTTATCATGATCTCAGAGAACATTGTAAACACTCCTCCACCTAGGGGCAGATACATTTGGGTTTGCTCATCACACTTACAATTCTCTGCAGAAGCAGGACAAGAGGATGGGGTTAAATTAAACTTCCTTCAGTTTGCATAACACCTGGACACACTTACAGGTGTCTGCTGGCAGTGGAAATACCCAGGCAAAGAGTTGCAAAAAGGGGTGCTGCTTCTGCAAGAGAGTATCTTGTGAACATCCAGGATTCTGAGGGGATGATTGATGCAGTCCCTCCCTCAGTCCCCCTGCCTGACCAGGGGACACTGACCTGTCCCCTCTAGTGTCCTTCTGCCCAGGTGATCAGAGCAGGCTGGATCAGACCTTCCTGCAGCAGACACTCAGAAGCAGATGGACCTGCTGGGATAAGGATCAGGGCTGTGGCAGCTGCTTGGGGCTGCTCTCCTTTTGCTGAGGGTAAGAAACCAGCTCATCCTCCATTCCTGTGCATCTCCGGTAAGATGCTGACCCCCTGTGGAAAGATTTTATGTTACATGTATGAGGCTGCAAGAATTGAGAAAGGAAGGCTTGACTTAGTCCCTGGTGTCTGGGGGATGCAGGGAGCACTTTTCCATGCTGGAAATTCATCCAGTACTTTTGTTTGCCCTGCTCTTCCCTGCTAGCAATACCATGTGCAGCAGCAGTGCCTTTTTCTCTCTTCCAGTCCTGGGAGGCACAAGTGGGATTGTCAGACATCTAGGTTTCAGGAAGGCTTGTGGAACTGTATCTTCCACAACATAATACAAATGCCTCAGTTTAATGCAGATACTAATGATTAAACTCAGGGAGGAGCAGCCCAGAGGGACATCTGGTCACATCTGCAGCTTAAGTGCTGGTTTCAGATGCCATCACACAGCATCTTCCCCAATAGTAGGGGTTCCCTCAACATTCTCTATAAAAATAAAAATCTTGTAAAAGTAAAACTAAATACATAAACCTTGCCTGCCTGTGTATTTCAGACCAAGTCCAGTGGAACATGACCAAAACATGTCAGTCTGGGGCCAATGTTTAATTTCACACTCACTGCTCACTCTCACTGCTTCCCAATCAAACTGGTTCTGTTGATGGATGGAGGATGCTCAGTAGAGCACCTGAAAACCTGTCAGGCATTTTTCCTCCCATCTCTCCTTCCATTATCAGCTGAGAAACTGCAGTTAGCACTGAGCTGACACTCTCTGTTACCAGGTGAAAAATTTGGTTTCCAGCAGGTCTCCTCCCTGGTGAATCTGATCTTCCAGACCCCTTATCCTCTAATATCTGAATTCCTTGCTTTCCTAGCACGAGCATCTGCAAGAAGCATTTCCTACATTAGGAAGTAGTTTACAAGATCACAGAGCAAGTAAGTTTCTTGTCAGTTCTCCAATTTCCTATCAAACTGAGATCCCAGACAGTTTTGTTCATGCAAGCAGCTGGGCAAAAAGCGTGTCAGAGCTGTAGAAACATCATGTTTCATTACTCTTTCAACATCTCACAGAAGAAATCATTTCCACTGAACCATCTGGGGTGTGCAGCAGACACTGAAAATGTCAGATTAAATAGGAAAAACATTTCCATCTATGTTATCTGGCTAACACAGAAAGCAGTGAAAAGACCTGCTGTTCAGCAAGGAAAAGGAGGTAATTAAAAATCTGTAGTCATCTTAACCAGTCCCATGGGTTTCACCAAGGGAAGGTCAGTGTAATAAGCCAACCTGCCCAGCCCAGCCATGCTCAGAGGCCCAAAACTAATTTCATTTTATAGGTCATGGCTTGTCTTGAGAGAAGCCTGGTCCTGAAAAGTTCCCACATACCCCTTCTGCAACCAGCTCTGGGATCCCCAAGTTCACCAAGCTGTGATTCTGCCCAGATGGAGCTTGGTACATCCAATGTCACCCAAGGGAGCTGCAACGTGGTGTCTGAAGAGCATCTGTTCCACTGGCTCTGGAACTGCACAGCTGCATTTGTGAACCAAAGTCACCCTTAAAGCCCAGCCAAGCTTTTCTCCAGCTTCCTCCTGCTTTTAGCCAGTCCTGGCACTTGGGGTTGGTAATTTTCCTCCAGGGATGTCAGGGTTTCCCTCCTTGGCACCACAAGAAGGGAAAAAACCCCACTACTCACCTCTACAGATGGAGACACCACCTAGGATAAAGGAGAGGGGCATGCTTAGTGTAAGCATCACTGTTTCACTGAAATAACTCTTCTTTTGCCAGCTTTTATACTGAAGATATAAAATCCATTCCATGACCTGGCCTGAGTCCAAATTTCTTCTGCAGCTGGATGCTGAAAAGTGCTGGAGTTAGCAGGGCACAAGTTATGAAGTTTCTCAGCTCATGGGGAAGGGAGGACAGTGCCTCCCTGCAAGGCAGGGTACAGTGAGGGCCTCATGAGCCACTGGGGGATCTTCTCCAGCTGGAAACAGGGAAAGGGTTTCCCCATCATCAGCCCTGTGCTCACACACACCCACATCTCCCTCCAGAAAGCTTAAAAATAGGGTCCAGCACACGCCCCAGCTTATCACGGGGATGAGCAGCTGAGCTTCTCCTTTTCTTCTTCTCCCTGCTGCAAAATCCCTCCAGCAGGAGCCCACCAGCTCAGGGAGGTTGGGCAATGCCCTGTGAGTGAGTGATGATACAGAGGAGAGGTTTCAGCATGTGTCACCTCAAGCCCTGGGTCCTGACCCAGGCTCTGCTGTCCCAGTGAGCCGTGATTCATGCCAGAGGGTCAGCAGGGAGACACTCAGAGGGGATTTGCACCATGAGCCTGCAGGTTTGCTGCTCTTCTCACTCAAGAAGAGTGCTCCTCCTCTCTCTTCCTTGCCCAGCTGGGGTGATGCTGCCCAGAGAGGAGAAAAAGGCACCTGTCCTCCCACCTTCTCACCTGCAGGCCACCACTAAAGCTGAGTGACAAGAGTCATGGAAAGGCTCAGCCTAGCCAGCAGTGATCCAATTTAGGACACTTTCCTAACGTGTCCTAACCCTGCAGAAATGATCTCAGGTGCCCATTGCATCCCACATGGAATGGGACATGAAGTCTCCCCTGTCCTGTGTCAAGAGAAATTCCAAGATTAAAAACTTGATGTGTATTTGATTGGTAAATTTGACCTTCTGAGGGATCCACACTAGGGATTCTAAGGCACTGCATGCTAACAATGAACACAACCAAGCATGTTTAAACACCCCCTGAGAGGTCTCCATGCCTTAGGCTAAGGACACACCATGAGTACATTCACATCAGCAACACCACTGGGTGGCCCAGACTGAGGCTGCAGGGTGATCCAAATCCTCACGTGGTCATTTCCTTCCATAATTGCAGCAAATTGCCATTTCAGCTGTGTGCACAGGGAAGTGTCCATACCTGGAAGGAGTGCTGATACAACTTCAAGATTCAGAAAAACCCTGTAGGGCAACAACCCAGGGAGCAGCATGAGAAGGGAACAATGAGCCAGGAGCTGGGAGCCATAAGTCCATGTGAGCACAGGTCTGCAAGGGCAAGCACTGCTAAGGAGAGCTACACTTCTCATATGGCTGCCCTAAATCTGTCCCTGAGAACCAGAGCCAGGAAAAAACCTTGAGTTCTTGAGCTGTAGCAGCAGCAAAGCTCTGACCCTACTGAGTTTCAGGAAGAATGTCCCCAGAATTGATGTATGAGATGCAAAGCAAAGTAACTACATGAAACAAGCACTTCCCTGGTCACCTGCTCATATCTGACAGCAACATTTTAAAAAGTCAGGCAGAGAATACAGCTAAAAAATGAGGGCTCAGTGTTCAGCTGGCCCAATCACTGCCAGCCAGCCAAGCAAAAAGACCTGAGAAGCAAAATGCTCTTGGCAAGGGAACTTCCACTAATGCTCTTAGGCTGCTGCAAATGCAAAGCAACACAGCCCACAGCGGAAGGTGTTTAAATTAGGTCAGGCTCTTTTTGGCACTTCTCCAGGTGGGATAATCACCAAGGCTGACACTCAGCAGTCTGTGAGCTGGGGTAATCTGTGCCATTCATTCATGCCCTTAGTCACTGGCATTTCAACAGGAAAATGCAGCACCTCCAGATTCAGGAGCTCCTAACACTAAAACTCTCCTCTTCTCTGGCACAGCCACTTTTTTCCACAAGCTGTTGAATAATAAATACAACAAAATGCTGGAAATGCCTCATTTTGTCTATCTGCACCTTCCTTTCTAGCCTAGACTCTCTTTGAAGGAGACCTGTGCAGTTACCCACCCTCAAGCCAAGAGGACAGAAGTTTAACAGAGGCAAATTCACCCAAAGCATGAGGGAATCCCTTCACCACTGCCTTGTGCTTGTGCAGATGGAAGGCAGGGAATAACCATGTATGAACTGAGGGGACTGAGGACACCTGAGGGCACCTGAGCAGCCTGACCCAGCATTTCCAGGGTCAGCAGAGGGAAAGGTGCAGAGTCACTGACCTGGCTAGCAAAGAAAAACCAGGCCACCTTCATGCAGGGCACTGAGAATGGGGTGACAAGGAAGGAAAACAGGGATTTATTCCTATTGGATCTGAGCACAACCCAGATTTGGTGTCAGGCAACCAGCTCATCCTCCCAACAACATCAACCAAGGTGTTGCCTAATGTTCACTGCAAGCTTGGCAAACCTTAACAAATGATGGGAAGTGGCATTTCCCTTAGGGGGAACAACCCACAAGCTGGACTCACTGTATCCATGGGTAAGATTCACACCAAGAAGAATTTGGAATGTATTTTTTACTTTGAAATATAGAAAAGCAAAAACACAAGATAGAGCATTTCCTACTTAATCAGGACTGTGAAAAAACAAGAAGCATCTCCATTGTTCACCTCAGCACCTTCACCCAGTCCCAGGACTCTCTCTTGACCTGGCACTTCCCCTGCTACCTGAAAATGCAATTTTATCAAGGGGAGCCTCCTCCTTCCTCACAGCCTTAGAGCAGTACAGCAGCCAGCACCCAAAACCATTACAGCTCCAGCCAATCTTCCCAAGATCAGGAGTTCTCCAAAGCAGAGCTCTTCCAGTGAAAACAGCTAAGCTTCCATCTTTTACTCAAAACTGGAGGCCAGGCTAAGGTACAAGCAGGGATGGTTTGTCTCCTCTGTGATCAGGACCCAATATTCCTTCTCATCCCATTCTTAGGTGACAACTAAAAGCAAACCCTCCCTCCCAGACAGCAGAACATCAAAGAAAACCACACATCATGGCAATTATTAATTAAGTTTTTATGTTTACAGTAGTCACTTAACATGGATACCAAGAGGTTTTAGTAAGAATTCTGATACTGGAGTGAATTCATTGGGAAAGCTGTAGAGGACCAAAACAGCTGCTCTAAAATAGTCATTCCAAAGAAGAAAAAGTTGAGATCATACTGTGCTTTAAAAGTGAAGTTACATGGTTTAATTTGCATAGCACAAGCATACATCAGTAGCCAGGTCACAGGCTTTGATAAAGCCCATCTCCACCTGTGTTATTGCCTTTTTCTTTTCAATCTGAACTGGCTGCTGGCCTCTGCTGGAATCTAGGTAGGCTTACTGGCACTTGCTCTCCAGCAGCTCCACTTGGTTTCTCCAAGGAACATTCAACACCACAAAGTTGCAGATGGTGTGCTAAGGAAAGAAAGAAAAAAGTAGTTAGGAAAATAAGTGCCATTTACAACTGTTCTTCACTCCTGTGGCTCTCTACATTTGCTCTCTCCAGACAAGTATTCTGAGCAGCACTCCTGTGCTCAGAGCAAGTCACATCTCTTAAATAAACCCTCAGAAATAAAGCTGAGCAGCCAGCACTGCTGTCAATCAGGTTATCTCCTTTATCCACTCACACAGGAAAGCTTTCAGCAATGTTAATACTCAAACATAAGCCCACAGGCACAGCTAAGCCACTTGTGACAGATCATTGCAGTTTCCATAATGGCACACACCAGTTTTGTGCTTCTGTTATGTGCAGCTACACCTCTCACACACGCAGGAACAAAGAGCACATACATACTATTGCTGCCATCAACAGAAGGAATGAGGCACTACAGAAAACCTCAGGCCAGATGAAGGCAGACGTGTTTGGTGCTCCCACCCAAAAAGCTCAAGTACTCATTACAAAATGCCTGTGTAACTGCTTGGTGGGCACAGGGAGATGGGGTGATGAGCTTGTTTTGGGCAGTGTTTTGGCCAAAGCTCTATTCACAGCAATACAAGTCCCACAGGAAAGCATGCCAAGCATGTTTACATCACCATGGGAAAGAAGAGATGAGAATTCTGAGGAGCCTGGACTGAGAGTCAGGAGGCCTGTAGGCCTGACAGAGTTTCCTCCACATACCCTTCTGATCCAGACCACGACTGCTTCTTAAGAGGACTGAGACACATGCACTGCTCCAGCCCAAGCATCATTTAAAAACAGCCAAAAGGCCCTGCCTTCTCTGACATCAACTGGCAAGACAAGTTCTGGCAAGGGCACAGCTTGCTTTGCCTTGTTAAGTATAAAGGCATAAGGTCTCTGATGTCGGCTGAGGGAGACAGGGGAACTGACCACAGCCATCTGTATGAAGCCAGTGGGACAGGGCTGGAAACGGGGAAGGGTGAGGGTCAGCAGGCTGTGCCCTGGAGCCTACCTTGGCCATCTGGGGCTCCTCGTGGAAAGCACAGTGCTGGATATCAGTTGCTGGCTTTGTGCAGGTTGTCCGGGCAATCTCCACTTCCATTATGTACTTGACTCCAGCCACGACCTGCAACAAGACAAGCAGGCGAGGCGGCTTTACTCACAGCACACGGGGAAGGAAGGGCTCTCTGCCGAGAGAAGCCCGGCAGGAGGGCAGGCAGCGATCCTGTTTACATGATGGAAAACAGACTGTGAAAGCACTCAGGGAATTGGATGTGGCAACCTCCACCAAAGAGGCACTTGGCACCTCCTTAGGAACAGGAAACAAAATCCAAGTAAACAAGTCCCACAAAGCAGCAATAAACAGAGACATGTGTTAACCTATGAGCAGCGCAGCAAAGCCACTGGCTCCTTCCACAGCGCGCAGCACTCAAGGTCACTCAGACTATGAGAAGCCAGGATATAAAAATAGAGCTTTTATCCACCTTTTGTGGGGAAAAAAACGACAGCTTGCCGAGGCCCCCGTGCTAGCGCTCTGCCCTTTCTGCACAGGAATCCGGCCGGCCTCACTCCCAACCCCATAGCAGAGAGTGCCGCCGCCGGTGTCTCACCTGTCTCTGGGCGCTGATGATCCGCACCACCCGGCTGGTGTACATGTCGTTGCTGGCCCTGTTGTACGCCGTCATGGCGAACTGCAGAGCCCGCTCCAGCCCCTCATCGTTCTCGGGGTCCTCGATAGGCTGCGGGGCGCCCACCAGCCGCGGGCGGAGCCCGGCGCCCCGCACGACGCCGGCGAAGAAGAGCAGGGCCGCCGCCAGCAGCACAGCCACAGACACTCGATCGGCCGCCATGGCTGCGTTCTGCCAGCTCCCCCTCACGGCCGCCGCCATTTTAAAGCCGCGGGGCGGGGCGGGCCCGGCGGTGTTTTGGGCTGAGCCCCGCCCCGCCCCGCCCCGGCCGGGAGTCCCCGGTCCCGCCGGCGTTGGCCGAGGGCTTCCACAGGGTCGGGGAGCGGGGGGGCAAAGAGGTTGGTGATACTGCTGCTTTCCCGCACGGCAAGCTGGAGGCTCTTCCCAGACTCTGCCTCCTCGTGGGTTATTCTTGTGCTTATTTCCCCCTGCTGCGAAGGGAAAATAAAAACCACAGAGCATTTTAAGCTACCGGTGTTTTGTTGCCAGCGCACACCTTGAGTAATTTCCTACCTCGGCCTCCGCAGCGCTGGTGCTGCCTCACCTACGCTTCGAGGGGCCGGGGCGGCTTCCCAGACAGACGGCTCCGCTTCCCGTCTGCTCCCTAAATACCAACATTATCTCCCTCGTCCCATCAGGAACCCTAAGTTTGGAAAGACAGGACTTTATATAGCATGAGGGAGCCAGCTCTAGTGAGATTTAATGCCTCATGGAATTGCTAGGCTAAAAGAGGAGGAGGAGGTTTTGCACCTGAATATCCGCAGCTTGCCTTGTGATGGAAAGGGCTTGTCAGCTGACTGGAATATGCCTGCATGCCAGCTATATCCAGCATGGAAAAATCCCTGCAGTTTGCAACAAGCTGAGCTATCAACACGGACAGGACATTGGGGTAATTCTTGTAGCAAGAGAAATAATCACAGAATGGCTTGGGCTAGAAGGGACCTCGGAGATCATTTCACTCCAACCCCCTGCCATGGACAGGGATACCTTCCATTAGAGCAGGCTGCTGGAAGCCCAGAATGAACACCACCAAAATCACCTGCAGACACCCAAACACAAACAAGCTGTATTTGTTGGCTGTTGACAGTCCACACCCCAGGAAATCAGGACTTGAAACAAAGCAATTATGAGGAGAAAAGAAAGATTTGGCAAAAAAAATATGTTCATTCTGAAGGGCCACTGGTTCATGAAAAAAAGCTGCATTTTGTCCATTTGTTTCTGCAGGGTGCAACAATCTTGCTCTTTCAGAGGTGCTTTTTAAAAAATATAAAACAGAAATTCACTAATAACCAGTTAAACAAAGAAGCCGGTAATTAAAGAACTTACCAAGCAGCAGAAGACTCGTGATAACATTGCAAAAGTTTGTAATATTGTGTGCTATCAGTATTACTAGAAAAATAGTAGTTTAACATCCTCTTTTGTGGTTGATATTTGAGCAATATCCAACACATTTTCATCTGCCTTTTTGTCTATGATTCAATTTCACTCAGGACTGGTGAGCTTTTTATGATACCAAGCTTACTAATTTCTCCAGATAACTGCTACATCCCTTGCCCTTTCTCTTGACGTCCCTCATGTGTCTTTCACCATTCAAAATATACCTGTCAAACATGACCATTTCACTTTTACAACTGTAACCATTACAATATGTGCAGAAAATCCTTCAAATAAATGTTCTGTAGCCTTCAGCCAAAGCTTCTGCATGGGCACAGAGATCCTGTTAAGTGCAGTCAGCCAGGCCACTGTCCAGTTGGAGTTATATGGACAATTCTGTGTCTGTGGGACTGAAAGATAAAATGCCCCACTGAATTCCTTGGAAAGATTTGTAGGATCAAGCCTATAAAGACAGGGACAACAGAAATGGCAGATGGAAGTTGGATGGCAACATCAATGGGTAGTGTTACTGTGGGCCATGTGCCCAGGCTAGTTTTCATGGCACAAAAATAAACTTAGGGGCTTATGTTCTTAATGGAAAGAATATCTTTAAATGTGTCAATTTCTCCACTTTGCAATTCCTAACGTGTACACACTTCCAGAGTTTGGTTGAACTTCCCGGAAAAATCTCCATTGTGGCAGCCCCTCACTCTTTATCTGAGCACCTCCCCTCCAGGCCTGCTATCTGCATTTGTCTAAAGATAACAGCCTTCCTTTGGCTGGCTCCTGCAGAGCTCTAATCTCTGCATGGCTCTCACATGGAGGAACAAGAGCTTTTGTCGTCATCACTCAGTAATGAGATAGCAAACCTCAGAACAAGAAAAATAATCATGCTCCCTACAGGTAGGAGATTACCTTTGAAATATCTCAAACCCAATACACTCTAAATGGCCTTTTAATCTGCTTTTTGGCTCCTTTTTAAAATATATCAATCATAAATTAAGGGTAGATTTCCAAGTTTTCCTCTGTCAAAGTGGCTGCCAGAACCAATTGCAGGGTTTGCATTTGATCACATGAGTCCCAGGGGCTCACAAAAAAAAGGCCTCTTGAGCAAGGCAGTCAGCAGTTTATGAGATGGGTCTGAGAGTGATTCAATACCAAAGGTAAAACTATTTCACTGCAGTAGAAGAGTGTCCTCTGCTTATGGAAACAAACCCATCCCACATCAGCTTATTCAGTGGTGGTGGGAGAAAGAGTCTCTGCCTGCCTCTGAGACTCACGGTCACCACTCCCTGCTGTGGCATGCAGAGGCGTTCTTTTGCAGGAGAGGAATGGAGGCAATGCCATGACTTGTCCATCCAAAGAAAACCAGGTCTGTGTCTTGTCTCTCAGCTCCAAAAGAAAATGAATTTGAAAGTGCCCAATGAAATAGGACACAGCCATATCTCTTCTGGATGTACACACATGCCTTCACATACTGGCAAGCTCTTGCCACAAGCCAAAAGCCAGAAGTGGCTTTTCTTGATAGACTGCAAGGTGTTTGCTCAGCTGAAAAACAGTAAATGCCAGGAGAGGCTTCAAGGGCACCAAAGGGCTGCTCTGAACATATTTCTGCGCTGGCAGTACAACTGGATTAGTAAGACCCCCCTCTCAAGTTCAAAGACTTCTAAATAAGCTTAGCACTTAGTGCTGAGTGCACCTTTCAGAAAATTCAGTGGGAATAGAGCTATTGGGAAACACTGGCTCTCAATCTGGGTGTTGAGCCCTCTTGAAAGCACAACCTTAGATTTCTTGGGAACAGAAAAAACAAGTAACAGAAAAGACGTGCAGGTAGCACTGAGGGCTGTTCACTCACTGGTGGTCACTTTTAGGAATTGAATGCCAAACATGTCCCAGCACTGATCTCAAGTAGATCAATGATTATCACCCTGCAGACAGGTCAGGACTTACACAGCCCTCTGCTGAGCCCCAGGCTGCTCACATCACTTTGGGGTGACAGCAGCAGCTGCTTTGAATCCCTTTCCCTTCTGCTAGTGCAGAAGATAATCTGCCTCTAAGAAATGCGTATTCACTTGCAGACATCTGCTTAGTAATTACTGCAGTTAATCTGCCCTTGTGCCCATGAGGGGACGCTTGTTGTTTACACACAAGCAGAAAACAAAGTAACTGGCAGCAGGAAAAGCTGCATTTCAAATAACTGCATGCAATCAATTATGGACAGATTGTGCAACTGAAACAGTGAGCCCACAGTACTGAAAGTGGCTGCTGGTTTAAGTGAAGTACTGGTGCACTTGGGATTTTAGCAAAAAATCCCTCTGCAGCAGAATCCTTTTTTTACTCTGAGAAATATAAATACCAGCACAGCAATACCATACAGTCAAAATTATCACCAGAGATTTTCTGCAATCTGGTGCCTTTGATGGCTACATTAGCTTGTATTTACTAAGAATAATTCAGCCATTCTCTTTTCCCTGTATTCTTCATCTTATGTATTTGCCTCAGCCTGCAGGAGAAATAGCTTTGCTGTATGAGATTTGTGTTCATTAGTTCTTATTACATGTTTTTTTCTTCCTCAGGAATTGTTTCCCAGAGCTGACAAGAAAATGAGTTCTGTCCTTGGTCTCCAGTCCAACCCAAAGCACAGAGTGCATGTTTGAGTTTAGCTTCTGAGGAACACCAGTGACTTCACATGACTAAGAAACCTTAAATGAAGTGTATGTTTGTGTGCTGTGCAGAAACTGCCCCTCCAGCAGCCTGCTGGGATACTGGACTGGGATACAAAGAGTATCCCAGTATGCTCTGAGGCTTTGCAGATCCCTGGAAGCCCAGAGGGGAAATCAGTAGCACCATGTCCATGCAGAATGGTTCACAGAGCTGGTTCACAGTCACGCCACTCTTGTTCTCTCCATAAATCAAATAATTTATCCCCTCCCTCAGCAGCAGCTTGTAGTGTAACTTCACTACTTCCAAGTCCAAGGGTTTCAGGGCATAGCACAAATTTGAGTGTTCACTCAGCATGGTGTCACGCTTTATTTATTTTAAACTACATATTTATGTGAAAGCCCTTTTTCAAGAGCTAGACTACAAATCCCTAATCCTTGCAAGAAAAAACAATTAAAAGGCCATCCAGGAGCTCAAGTTTTCCTTGGTTCAAGTCAGCTCCTCTGCTGTGATGCCAGCAGAGCCAAGCCAGATGCCAGACTGCTTTAAAGACATGCAGTTGCTTTGTTTTTTTTCATTCTGGAGTTGGGGAAGTTTGATTATTTTGTTTGATTTTGTTTTGTTTTTAGGAGACAACTGTTGTGCTCTCAAATAAAAGATTTCTTATTGGAAGACAAATCAATGGTGCATAGCCTGGACATTTTCACAATCCCCATATACAACCAGAGGTACAACCACTGTTTTAAGCTTTGAAGTGGTTGCAGTTCCTATCTGCCCAGCATTTCAGAGCAGAAAACTCTGCCTGGTTAAGGCTTTATTGCAGGGAATGGGGAAGCAAGACTTGAATCTGTGAAACATTTGAGTGCTGAGAACAGCCTGTTCTCAAGGGGCTGACTTGCCAGCAGGATTCCTCACTGCTTCTCATTAGGAAGGATTTAAACTCTTTTCTACATTGTGCTTGTTGGATTTGAAGCATGGGAAGGGGCAGGGATACCTACGGTGTTTAACAATTTCAAGAGAAGAATCATCAAGGTAGCTTGCAAACAAAACCAGTCACCCGAACCAGACAAACTGGGATACTTGGCCCTAAGATTTTTCCCTCAAGAAGGAAGTGAAATTGTGAATAACCTCAAAATTCACCTCACCAGTGGCTCACTTGCTGCTCTATGCATGCACACCCAGCAAAAAGACCAGCCCACTCCAAAACATGAAAGGGCCTTGCAGAAGAGTATGATTGTCACACATAAACAAGATTACTGCATCAATTATCATTATTGAATTAACATACAGTTAACTATACAGGCCATGCTGCAGCCCACATTTGTAGTTATCAATCCTTCAGGTTTCAGCAAGCTCAAATGCACAAGTAAAGACTCACTTTCAGAGCGTATTTTTACTCAAAGAAGTGGTTATTTGTGAGTGAGGCAACTGCTTTGTATCCAGTAGCTGCTGTCAGTTCGCTCCAGCTCAAAAGTTTCAGTCATCCAAGCAAGGAGACAGAAAGCCACAGCAGATCACTGCACCCAACACAGTGGATGACATAGAGCTGTAAAATGTGACCAGCACAAGCCTTAAGAAGAAATCTTAGGAGGGTGGAGGGAATAGCAAAGAATGGGTCACACTGCTATGGAGGGCAGCACTTACCAGTGGAGCTGTTCACAAAGACTTGCACAACATTCTCCCAGAAATCTTATATATGTTTGTAAAAACCAGACCTTATGCACTAGATTAATCTGAACAGGAATAATTAAAATGTGTAAACATAAGGAGAAAAAATAAAATTGTGACTATTGAAAAAATAAAATTCCTTCTCAGATTCCCAGCTGGCTAATAATTCTTTGATGAACATGACAACAGGGCAAGGACAAGGAAGCTTTCATTTCACTGCAGTTTATTGAGGAGTTATGTCCAGCTGCATGGATCAGGTGTTTCATTGCTAAGAGCTCAGCCACAGTGCTGTGGTGTTGGTGGACCACAGTTCAGAATCCCAGGATGGGTCAGCTTGGAGGGAACCAGTGGGTCCAGGGGGTCTCTGCTCAAGCAGGGTCATCCAGAGCACATGGCACAGGACTGTGTCCAGACTGTTCTTGAGTATTTCCAGTGAGGGAAACTCCACAGCCTTTGGCACCTGCTCTCCCTTTGGCAATTCCTAACGTGTACACAGGGCAATTCTCTGAACACACTTCCAGAATTTGGTTGAACTTCCCAGAAAAATCTCCATTGTGGCAGCCCCTCACTCTTCATCTGAGCACCTCCCCTCCAGGCCTGCTATCTGCATTTGTCTAAAGATAACAGCCTTCCTTTGGCTGGTTCCTGCAGGGCTGCAAAGCACAGCCTGCAGAGCTCTAATCTCTGCATGGCACTCACATGGAGGAACAAGAGCTTTTGTCGTCATCACTCAGTAATGAGATAGCAAACCTCAGAACAAGAAAAATAATCACGCTCCCTACAGGTAGGAGATTACCTTTGAAATATCTCAAACCCAATACATTCTAAATGGCCTTTTAATCTGCTTTTTGGCTCCTTTTTAAAATACATCAATCATAAATTAAGGGTAGATTTCCAAGTTTTCCTCTGTCAAAGTGGCTGCCAGATCATATAAGGTAGTATAATGAATGTCAAAGTTTCCATATGTTCACATGAATCCCAGGGGCTGGAACCTGAAAAAAACCCTGCAATTTATTGTGAGATGTCTGAGGGGAAACCAAATCCTTGAGGCTGTGATGATACATCACTGCTCCAGCCCAGCAGCAACACGTCATATGCAGAGATACTCATTATGCAAAATAGGTTTCTTATTGGACTAAGAGTAAACTAATAAAACCATCCACATACAAACACCTACCAAATAAACAAAATCCTTCCTGGGTGAGAGCAAGAAGAGGAATAAAAATTATTACAGTGTGCTTCTGTATCCTTGAGAGATTTTTTTAAAGCCCAAATGCCCCTCAGCTGTTTGAGCATTACTTTCTGATTCTGTAGGCAGTCTGGACAATGCACTGACATTATGCATTCAGCCCTTCTTTCTTCCAGTGCAGGGACCTCCAAAATCAGAGAGGACAGAATGAAGTTAGGCAGCTGGGTGTGGAATTAAGTAACAACATTGGCACTTGGTATTTTCTCTCCAGTTACTTTGAATCATTTGGTGTCAGGCTGAAGTATTCCATAGGGCACTTGCATGCTGGCTGTTAAGCTTCAGGACTCCAGTTTTTTAAGTCGTAGGAAATCACTCTCAACAACAAAAAGGCCTGATTACCATGGCTGCACTTCACTGGGAAAATAGAGAGCAGCTGAGCATGCCTTGAGGCAGTCATTACAAGGACATCACAGCCACTTTAGCATCAGGCAGCATTATCCACCTACAAGTCCTGCTGTGCTGAGCAAAGCAAAAGCCTCACTGTGCCCAGTTGGTACAAAGGAAGAAGCCTGGAGGGTTTACAGCCCAGCACTTCAGTTCTGGGCTCCAGAATACACAGGCAGCCACATAATGCCAGTCTCTCAGGTGGGGTAATGCTTTCTTGATGCAAACAGCAGAAGCAGGAGTAACATTTTAGCTCTCCTTATCTTTCAACAATGAGGACGTATCTCCTGACCCCTATGTTGGCTTCCCAGGAAAAAAATTTAATTCTCCCCCAAAATGCTCATCTAAACTACTCACAAAGACACCTCGTCTTTTTCCTTCAAATTCCAGCATAGAACTTTGCTTGGATGAAAAACTAAAGCAGTGGACAGGAAGACAGTGCACTAAATCCATCTCTTTCTGCTGATTGTCCCTCAGCCTGGATTCTGCTATTCCTGCCATACAATGAGTTGAAATCAGACTAGTTAAAAGAGCTGCTTCCTCCTCCTGGGCTGGTGCATTTGCAGACACTGACAAGGAGTTCAGTGTTTACATGCCACACCCCAAGAAATCATTTGGAGTTCTCAGGACTGAAGTCAGCTCATGTTGGGTGAGGACTGTCCTTGTAGGATCTTTCTACATTGTTCTTGAAGATCTGATCCTTCCTGCAGAAGTAAACTGTGAATTTGAGGAGCTGTCAATGTGGCCATTAATTGAACTTCTAGTACAACTGATGGCTTGTAAAGCCAGTACAAGCAAGGTTCTTGTCCAAGAACACACAAAATAGCTGAAAACATTGAACCAGATTTGACTCAAGGCCCAGAATCCAGAGAAAGAGATTGAAAATATGCCATAATACCTCTCATTTAATCTCATTAGTCTTTCTTTATTACTTCCCTCAGCATATTTTCTTTCAGCCACAGGAGGAGAGTCCCTCCAGGAGGTCATTGTTAATAAACTGAAAAGTGTATTTCATGTACTTCTGAGTGATCAACATCAAGGACTCATTCCATGCATGCAATAATCCAACCTCACATGTGATTAACAATGTCCACTTTAATAATGGTCAGGAATGCAAGCTGTCTTCCCTACCACTTTGAAGGATTTTGGCTGTAAAAGGGTCCAATATTTCAAGGTCACCTCAACAGTCTAAAGTTTGGAGGTAATTCACTCCTTTGTTGACACAGCACAAGGCTGAGGGGTGTTTTAATCCAGGTGAAAACCAGGCTACCCTCTCCTTAGCCCAGATGAAGGCAGCTGCTAGGCTGCAGTTTCCAGAATCACAAGAGAAACTAAGAGTCTTACCTTTCCTATTATCAATGCTGGCCTGCAGGCTGCTTTAGAAGAGTAAAAGAAGGTTGCAGACCTCTTACAATCGCAGAGATCATTGCAGAAAAAATGCAGAAAACATCTATATGGTACCTCACCTGCCTGAAACTCAGGGACTCCAACACCTGCATCTACAAGTCCTTAAAGAGACAACTTAGAAACTCCCATCTGCTTCATTGTGAGCAACACTGGGAGCCTTCTAAGGGGGTTTCTGTAGCCAAGTGAGCATTAGCCAAGGGCAGGAATCATGTGGGTGGTCAGTGAATCAGCCTCCTTAAGACACAATGCCTGTGTAACTGGACATTCCCAAGCACAAGATTTGGGGAAGAAAGAGCACAAGGATTCTCACTGTGAGAGAAGCAATACCAGGGGAAGCACAGCCCTTTGCATGAAGCAGAAGTTGAGGTTTGCTGGGAATCCACAGAACAGAGGAGGCTGAGAGCAGCCAAAAATCATGAGAGGCCTCTAAGCTGCTCCTGTTTTGCTCCCTTTCTAATTCCAAATCTGGCAGGGTCCAGAGATGCCTCCAGCTCTGACCCCTTGCTCTTCTCCCATCTCTGCCTGGGCCCAACCAGCTCAGTCACTGTGTGAACTCAGAGCTGGGGTGAGGTGAAGGCTGTGGCAGAAGGGAAATCCCACTGAAGACAGAGGCCTCTGAAGAACTCTCTGACCCTGACCACACATGAAAGCCATTTCTCCAAAACCCTCTCACCCATGCTCAAGGGAACAGCCCAACCAGTACCCCCAACAAGCCATTCTCTGTTGTGAAGCCCACACTCTTGGATTTAGGTAGTGAAATTGTCCTGCACTCCAGGAGTCATGCAGTCACCAAACAGCTGAGATTAGAGATTCTGAAAAGAAGAAAAACCAAAACCAAAAAACAAGTAGAAGTAAACCAACAGTTGTTCTCAACTGAGTTCCAGGCCAGAAAGAAAGAAATTAAATGATTTATGGAGGGTTCTCAAGCAATCATTAGCAGGGCTGAGACCTGGGGCCCAAAGGTTCAATCATGCATTTTTTAACTCTTGGGCATACCCCAGTCTTGGTAAACAAGTAATCCCTGTTTCTGCAGCTGCTGCTTTTAGGCTGGAAGCAGTTCGCATCTGTCTCTCCCCGTGTGTGTGTTCCCATTAATACCAATTTTAAAAGAACATTGCTGCTTTTCCATTGCCATCCTTGCTGCCAGCCATATACCATTAAACACAAGAAACAAGAGGCTTTAGTGTAATTGTGGCTTTGCCTTTTTTGTAGAGAAGGCATCCCATGAAGATTGACACAGCCGAATACCTGCCTAAGCCCACCAATTCTCTCAGCAGGGATTTTCAGAGAGAAAAATTAAATTGTAGCTGTGTAATACATTGAGCAGACAATGCCAGTGATTATCCAGCAAAGTGAGATCAAAAAGCACCAGCAGTGCTGACTTCCAAAGGGGCATAAAGTATTCTAAAGAGTTACCCTGCAAAGGATGACAAGGCCCTTCAAGACCACACATATTTTGTCCCTTTTACTCTGGCTTCTCTGCAAGGCCTCTAGGGCCAGACCAGTCCTATAAAATACTGAAGACACCTCACATTTTCTTGCAGGTAGACATACTCCACCTAAGCTGGCAAGTGCCTCCTTTCCCTCCCTGTCCCAAGCCATGAAAACTCTGGCCAACCTCCCAGTTCAGTCCCTGACTGCATGACAAGGGAGCACTCCTTGGAATTCCACTGCCCAAGTGTCCCACTGAATAGAGGTCTGTCATTCTGCTTTCCCAAAATCCTAGATATTCCTGCTACAATTCACAGCATGGCCAGGAAATTACCTTCTTTCCCTTCTTGGCCTCCCTAGCAGTCAGGCAACCCTTGTGGATGTTGCAAGTGGCCACTTACAGTGGGATAAGAAAGCCCTGTGGCTCAGACAGACTCATTGCCCCCTCTTGGCAGGGTCAGGCTGAGCAAGCCCACCCCACAGGCAGTTCAAGAGAGGCCTTCTATTTATGTGGAGTGAGGATTGTGGTGTCAGCCAAGGCCAGGAGGAAGCAGTGGCTCTGCAGCAATAAACACAAATCAGGAAACATGTCAACCAGCGACATGCTAGCCTAGGGCATGGCTGTGAGGAAGTGCAGAAATGTTCTCCAGTGAGGTGTCTTTGCAACACAACACCCCAATGCCAAGTGCAGAGGAGTCAGGACAAACCAGACATGGAAGGGGAAGTAGTGCAGGGAGATGCCTAATTCTGTAAAGGCATCTGGGGTCACAAGTGAGGTCACATTGCTTGCAAATCTCCACAGCCACAGGTCCTGTCTGCCACTGTGCCAAGGCCAGTGTTTTCCAAACCTCTCCTTGACATCTGTTGGAGAACTAGGGAAGTATCTTCTTGACTTTTCTGGATGCTTCTAGGATATACCTCCAAAAATAAATGTGCACTGGGGGCTACCAAGAAACATAAAAGCCAGCGAGCCATCTGCTCTTTTCCAAGCTTCCTTCCCACCTGGACAAGAGTTCAGTGCTGTTTTCTGTTCTCACTGGGCTCCTTCCATCTGAGTCATTGGATTCACACACATCTCAGAGTGCATGCAAAGGTAGTCTCCTTTTCTTCCAAACCTCCACATTCTACTTGCTCCACCAAGAATTCTGAGTCCCACCAGCCCCATTCTATGGTCATGCTTTCTACAAAGTCCTCACTTAGGAATCTGAAGTAGCAGCTCAGCAATTGGTGTTGTGAAAAGGCCTAATGAGTTGCTTTGGAGACCAGCAAGCACTACACATCTCTACAGAGCTGGCCATGCCACCTCTAACTCCCTCACTCTCTCTCTTTGTGTACTTCTAATCTCCATATACTACCCAACAATTTCCTCTGAAATGTGTGTGCTCACCACCTATTAAAGGCTGGCAAACACAGATAAGTGTTTTGAGGCATGACCTGATGTATGGCTCAAAGGAATGTTGGTTTAAAAGGGGAGTGATTCTACCCCTGCCTCTGCCTTCTGGCAGCCTGACATACCTGGTTTGATGCATGGTTTGGTCCTTGACTTGCATCCAGCCCAGACAGGGCCATATGAGGTCAATAATACTGGGAAAAGCCTGAATTAGATGGAATGGAAGTGCTTGACTGCTAATTATCCATATGACCTCAAAGCCTTGGACAGCCAGGGGTCCACTATAGGATAAACTAGGAGATGACAGATACACTTAGGCTCTGAAGACAAAGACTCTGATAAATAAGATCTAGCCAGCTTTTCTATGGTTAAGAGATTTCTATCTCGTGTATATGATGCCCAAAGCTGCAGATCTTACCTTAACAAAGTAACAAAAAACAGCTGGGAAAGAAAAAAATCTCACTAGGGATAGCACTTTGTATATCCTAAGCAATGGATGATGCAGGTCTAAACACAGTGGGGGATAGAGAGAATATTTTTCATCCTCCAGCTACTTTCACACCACTCCACTGTATCACTAGGAGTGCAACCACAAAGTTTGCCACTACACAGCCTCAGGGTCAGTTCTGCTTGGAGAGCTGTAATTCCCTCTCTGTGAATTCCTGCACTGTGCATGTCTTTCACCAAAATTTCAGTCATCTCCTCTGGGAAAACAAAACAAGGCAACAGCTTTCCCAGTCATGAGAAGATGAGCTCAAATGTGACTTTGGGTGCTGCACTGAGCCACTTGGAAACATCCCATGCTCAGCTGGTAAAAGGCAACATCCAGGTGGAACACCACCCACCACCCAAGGTGGAATTGTACAAAACAAAGCTGGAAAGCAAAGAACAGCAAAGAAACAAACAAAGACAAAATGAGGAATGGAACAAAACACCAAATCTGAGGTCAACATCAAAATCTAAGCAAATGGAAATCTCCAGACAGAGACACTGAAGTCCAGAAGGAAAGAAGAATGAACCAAAAAAAGTTTCAGGATAAAATTCTCAACTCAGAACAGAATAAAATTAGTTGGAGAACAAAACAAGAGACAAAAAGGGACTCAAGTAATGCTAAGGAAAGTTTGAAAAAAAAAAGTGCTCCCACCAGAAAAATATTTTTTTAAAAAAATCTTTTATTTTGCACTTTTTATGAAAGTCAATATTGTCTAACAAAAAAGAGACTAAGCTCTGATTCCAAAATCACATGTGTCCTCATGCCTGCAGTCAGGTCCCAAAAGTCAGACATTGATACATTTCCAAACTGCAGAATTTCTAAGCCAATCTAAGGCGGTTTGTTTGCTGTCTGGAGTATAAAACTATGAACCAAGATTTCCAACCTGTTTCATTTTGATTTCAACATCTTATCTGGAACATCCAGCTCATGTTTTCATGTTTTTCTAAGCAACCATGAGAGTTAGAATTTTGTTTTTAAATTAGAAAATGGAGTTTCTTATGCAATGTCTTCCTTCCAGCAGCTTTTAAGGAAAAAAAAAATACAACATCCTGAGACTGCTGAGAAAGTCATAAAGCTTAGTAACCACTGCAATATGCCATAAAAAAAATGCTTTTCATTTCCCCTCCACACATAACTCACTAATTTCTGTCATTTAGTCTCTATTCCAAAGGTTTTACTGCAGTATTTGCTGAGCCAGTGTACTACAATGAATATTTTTAACTTCTTTAAAGAATTTCCATTAAAGCATGACGTGGATAGCTCAACAAGCAAATATCATTGATACTATACCTGTCATAGACAAACAAACAAACATCTGTGCTCGGATGGGATCAAGACACTGTTTTATGGAGAAGCAGTGCTCCCAAGAACACCACAAAGTCACATGGAGCCCATGAGTGCCAGATTTTTGGTTCACTTCTCAAAGGAAACTCAAATAAGTGGAAAATCACAGGTAGACACAAAGCCCTCAATGATTTCATCAAGAGTTTAGAAGAGCCCTTTGCTGTGTTTTTTCTGGCTAATACATGAAATATCTAAGCCCTCATCAAAATGCAAGTGTTGAAGCATGTAAATAAATGATGAAGCAAGTTCTCACACTTTAGGAGAACTTTGGCTTTTTTTGCCCATAGATATTCCCACACAGATGCATGCCAGCATATGCTGCTCTTCCAACATATTCCTAAACTCACCCTAACGTGAAACATTTCCCCTTGTCTCCCCTGGACAGCAAAGTCCAGCAGAGTCAGAAGGAAGCCACACTGGACTGAAAAGTGCTACAGCTGGGTCTTTGGTTTCCTGGAGAAAAATTGTTCTCCTGGGAACTGCTTGGATTTTGAAGGCCTTTTTCCTCTTCCCTGGCATGGTGTGACTCAGTTCCCAGCAGACAGTGCACACAACCTTTGTGGATCCATGACAGGAAAGAATCTAGGCCTAAGATGAGGAGACTTGCCAGGCAGGTCTCTAAAGGTGTCCTTCCACCCTTCTGTCTGTGTGCTACAGAAACCTTTGCTGAGGATATCCTGTGACAGACTATCTGAGGAAAGGGACAGGAATTACACCATCTTTATGCTGCTTTTTAAGAACCTCCAAGAAAGGACATTCATTTCTTACCCCAGTAATTTAGTCTACTGCTTTGCTATCCTCATCCTTGGAAACACTTTTCTGGTTCCAGACTCTGATGTCCCTTGCTGTGATCTAGCAGGAACACAGAGAACACATTACTCTGCCACAGCTAACCTCACATCATTCACACCAGCCCCCAAAAAGGGAGCACAGTCATTTTTACAAACTCACTGTAGTATTCTGACTACTAATTTTTCATCAATTATTAAGTAATTAATCATTATTCAATTATACCAATTGTATTTCAACTATACCAATTATCTTTTCCTCCAAGTGTGAAAAACTTGTCTCCTCAGCAATGCAGGAATGTGGGAGGTTGAAATATGTGTTTGTGCAAGTGCCAGGTAAGAGCAGGAAAGAAACCAGGCATTGGAAGGCAGAAGAGTAGATGGAAAATGTGAGAGTTCCATCATCTGGGGGAGTAAATGCTTCAACCCTGTAATCAAACAGAAAAAGTCATATCACTGGTGATTAAAAACTCTAATTAGTACCAAAATAAACCTACTGCATGTGTCAACACTCTTTCTAGAAGCACAAGTGCCACATTATTCTCTGTAGGTCAATTAGCAGCAAGGGCATGGCTGCAGGCAGACCCTCTCCAGCTCTGCTATTCCATCAAGACTGTCCAAAACACCAGAGTGAGGAAAAATGCATTGCAGTCACCACATTTCCACCTGCTCACTGTGTTTTCTGTCATTCAGCCTCAATATTCCCAGCCTCAATGTTCTCCCATTCCTAAGAAACCTGCAATGAAAGTGCAAAACCCATCCAAGCACTAAAATAATATTTTTTTTAAAGCCAGAGCAAGCACCGCAGAGTCCAGTCCTTATGCAAGAGCTTGGATCTGGTAGAAACTGAAGGATTTTTTTTTTTTTTTGCCATGTTGGACTCTGTTTTCTGACCATAGGACTGGTGTGAGGAATGGGAGCTCCCTGGTGGCAAAACGTGAATTTGCAAAGATGGACTTGCAGTGGCTCCATGTTTTTCCTTGCTCACATGGAACTCTGGATAACAGGAGCACAGCCCTGTGCTGCCCTCTCCCAGTGCACTGAGAGCAGTCAGACCTGAACACCGAACACGATGGTGTCTGGTGCAGGGGTGCCTGCTTCAGAGCCCAGCACAACTCCCAGCTCCTCCTCACAAGCCTGGCATCCCTTTCTCCAGCCCAGGCATGCAAGCTGTGCTGGGACACACATTCACATGCCAGGAGGTACCTGTGTTTGGTTAATGACAAAATCAACAGCAACCAGATTACTGTCACCCATCCAGGTTTTATAACACCCCAAACCAGAAGAAGACCCAGCCAAAATCCAGTGGAATTTGGGTGAAAAAGAGCTTGCACTGCCATGATTTTCACAAAGAGGCCTCCATTTTTTCCTATCTGATTTTTAGGCAACAGTCCCAATCTAGTACCCAGCAGCCCTTAAACAGTGAGGGTCTCAGGGGATCTGCAGGAACCAAAACACTCCATCTCAGACAGCTCACATAGTGTTTGTTCCTTAACACCCACCTTGACACCTGGCTCTGAGCTGGGTGCCACCACTGCTCTGCGCCTGAAGATCAGCAGACCCACAATCTGGACACTCCTGGTGTATCTAGTGCCTCCAAGGGACCTGGAAAAGAGACAACAGTAACATATCACCAATCCTTTCTGGCTGGTGCTCTGCCCTGCAGCCCCAGCACACAGATGAACAATGCTCATGCAACCTTGGACAGCTCTTTAAACCCCCAGCCCAAGGCAGAGGTGTCCTGTCCTGCCCAGCTGCACCTCCAGAAGGTGTAACAAATGCCAGGAGTCTTCACAGGTTCAGGTGGTGATGATCCAAAACCAGAAAAAGGATGAAATCCACAGAAGGTTATCAAAAGTAGAGGCACAATGCCAAACTCAGGAGATTCCTGCCTGCACATGGGAGGCTGGCAGACCATCTAGATGATCTCCTACTGCCAACTGTCTGCCTTTTGTTGCAGACAACTTTCATGAAAAATCCTTTCCTTAGGATTTTTCCTCCTGAGAAGCTGGGAGGCCTCAGGAACAAAATGTAAACATTGATTATCTGCTGCTGTGGAATGCAACAGGTGCATCTGTGATTGGCCCATGTTGGATGTTTGTAATTAATGGCCAATCGCAGCCCAGCTGGCTCAGACAGAGAGCTGAGCCACAAACCTTTGTTATCATTCCTTCCTATTCTATTCTTAGCTGGCCTTCTGATGAAATCCTTTCTTCTATTCTTTTAGTGTAGTTTTAATGTAATATATATGATAAAATAATAAATCAAGCCTTCTGAAACATGGAGTCAGATCTTTGTCTCTTCCCTCATCTTAAGACCCCTGTGAACACCGTCACAGCCTTTCTTCCCAGGTATCTCCTGCCAGGAAGAGGACACCAGGTTAGACAGACTTCTGATCCAATCCAGGACAGCTCTAAAGGGGGAGCAGAGCTGTCACATCTCAGGCTGCAGCAGCCTGCCCTTGGCCAGTGCCCTCTGCAGCTCTCTAACACTTCTTCCCAGACTGAGAAATTGCACCATGCTCCAGGAATGACACAGAGCTGGACAAGTTTGTCTCTGTAAGAAACAGAGCAGCTGGGGATAAACAAGAACATCAGACAGGTGGGCAAAGCCACAGAGGGACCCAAAGCCTCAGAAGAGGGAAGGGAATAAGAGGGGGAAACTAAAAAGGAGATTAAAAAAATTAGTTGGAAACTGCCAGTTTGCATCAGGCTGAGAAAGTCAGGACTGCTCTCTGACAGACTTACAGACAAATTCCTTTCATGCCACCAGATGGTGCCGTGCCTTCAGTCACCAGCGGGCAGCCGCTCTGGGACAGCAGCCCTCTGCTCAGCGCCTCTCTCTGCTGGCAAGGGGCGACACGGCCTCGCTCTGCCCCGGCATCCCCAGCCGGACACCTCCCAGCTGCCCGGCCACTTCCACCTTGATGCTGAATCTGGGCCTGAGACGGGTGGGATGCGGGAGAGGAGGGGGAAATGAGCCTGGAAGCCCAAGGAGCTGGAAGGAAGGTCAGGAGTATCTTTGTGAGCACTGCAAGAACAAAGCATCATATGTTCGGAGTAAGACTTCTGTGATGGGCAACCTGGCAGGGGAAACACTGGCCAGGAGTTGTGTTTTGGTTACATTCGAGTGTTTCTGATCCAGCAGAAGTGTCAGAGCCCTAGGGAAGGATGACAGGGGGGTGTGCTCAGGGAAGAAGCTGCTCTGGCTGGCCAGATTCAGCCCATACACCCTCGACTGGCAAGCTGAGCTTCCTGGCTCCCTCCAGAAGTGCTGCTGTAACCACGCTCCATCCCAGCACCCACATGCAGCTTGCTGGGTGACCACCCATGCAGAGATGACCACCCATCCTCTCAGGCCATGCAAAGGCTCAGAAGGAGAATGCTGCTTGCTGAAGACTGGGAATACACAGGCTCACCCAGATGGTCCATGCCCCCACAGCAGCCAGCCTTTCTACACTCTGTGTGCCAGAACAGAGCCAGCACACCAAGCACAGGCCACCAGTACAGATTGAGGCACACAGAACAGATCTAAAGAGGGTGGTGGGAAAGGAATGCTCCACTCACACTACCCTGATTTTCAGTGGAGACTTCCCACAGCCACTTGCCTGGACAAGACCAACCACAGCAGGTATATATAGCTCACCATGACCCAGCTGCCAACCCAGAGCTATAAATACAGCCAGAGCAGAGATACAGCTATCAAGCCACCCTTGACTCCATTCATAATCTGTCCACAACACAGATAGCAGAGAGGTGAAGGAAACTGTCAGAGATTCCCATCCACTCACACTCACAGGAAACACAGCAAGACCTTCCTTCCCAATGTGTCTCTCTGGAATGCCCTCCTACTCCTCCACCTCACCTGGCACAGCCCAAGTGGCAGTAGTGGCAGGAGTGTTATCCATCCATGTGTGAGGCTCAGGTTCACCCGGAAAGCAAATCCCTTTTTGCAAGTACCTGATGTATTGGGAGGCAAAACCACTGATATGCTTGCTCTCCCCTGCCCTACCCATATCAGTGGTGGCACAGCCAGCTCCCATAGCACTCAGACCCATCAGACCCAGGCTCTGGGCAGATTTGTCCTGCAGCCCATCCCAGTTGTGCTCCACAGGCACTGCCAGTGCTGTGCCTTCTCTCCAGTGTCACAGCAGCCATGGCTGCTGTTGGGAAATGAGTGCTTACCTCTCCAGACCCACCTCTGCAACTCAGGCCTCCCATAACAACCCTAAATTCCCAGAGCATTCCCCAGAAATCAGTCAATGCTACTTAATTGTCTTTTGACAGTTTTGAAGGGCTTTTCACTACCCTCTAGCAAATCCTCCACAGCTATAAGGCTGCTGTTGATGAACATCCATCATGCTGACTAATATGTCTCATTGCTTCCTTTTTCATTGCCCCATGCATTTCTTATGGTTAGACAGTAAGCAGATTAGGGGTGGGGATTTTCCAGCCTATGCCTGTACATCACCTTGCCCTATACATGGGGTAGGGCTAATTCACCTCCCATCTCATCTTACCCACAGAAGCCCTCCATAAAATGAGCTCCCAATTTTAACAAGAGTCAAGCTCCCCCCATTCCAGAGAGCCAAACCCAGACAGGTTCAGTAAGTGGCCACAGCCTGACAAACACAGACAGGCCTGCAGTTCCCCAGCCAAAACAAGGGGCCATCCTGCATGAGCAACACACCTCCAAAAGGTTTCATTATTCTGATGCAGCTGAGCACAAACCCTGTCATGAGAAAATGAAACTGCTACAACAACCTTCTGTCTGGGTTACAGACTGTGAGGAGCGGGGGCTCACAACTTCAGGAAATAAAATAATTATTAATGGCATTGCAGATAGCAATTACTAATGGCATCAGCAGCAACCACCTCCACACCTGGAACAAAGCCCACATGAGCCACAGATGCTTATTCTCCAAGGAACCCCTGCAGTCGTGCCGCATTCGGTGTAGCAGCACGATCTGATCCCCTTACATGCGCAGAGCAGAGATGGCCCGAAGGGTCGGGTGTTACCCTGCTAAGGCAGCGAAGAATTCATCACGCTCGCCACAGATTTCCTGCCCGAGGCTGTGGGAGCTCTCTGGGCTCAGCCCTCCCCCTCCAGAGAAGGGACTGCACACACAGCCGTGTCTCACGGCTAAAGCTCGGGAGCACGACCCCAGGGATGCTGCAAAGCATTCGGGTGATGCAGGCAGAGATGCTGCTTACAGCTTTACCCGCTGGTTCAAGGCGAGCCTCCCTTCTCAGACTGGCAGGGATTTAAGATCCAATCCCCGTGCATGCAAGGGAAACACATCATTGTAAGCTCTGTACATTGCCTGTTTTGAGGATTTGAGCAGTGGCCAGCCCTTAAGCTGATTCTGGAGCAAGATGCATTTCATTCTCACATAAAAAGTTTTTTTTTAATGTGGCTTTACTGGCAACAGGCAGGCTTTACTGGCAACAAAAACCAAAGGGGAAAAAAAAATAAGCCAGGTAGGAGAGTAGCTTGATGACATTCTTGCTTACTTAAATTAACATGAAGCTGTTCCACTGCTGAGCTGCCTTCTTGTGTTATTTCCTCCTTTGTCTTTCTAGTGGAGAAAATGCCCCGGGGGTAATGAAGCACTGAGCTAACTTCCCCATCCCACTCAATCCAGACCAGTTCTGATGAGGCTGATAAAATTCACCCAGTTTTACAGCAGCAAGCAGGGTCAATTTTTATTCTGGTTGCTTATGGCCTGCAGTTCTTACCATGCAGAAGTCAGAAGAATTGCAACCTGCAGCAGTTGTGGAGGTTGACAGCAAATTAAAGGGAATACAAGTTCTGGCATTCATCTGTAGCAATTTAGGAACAGCCTTTTCATTACTGTAAAAATAGGAAGTATTGATAAGCAACATCTAGCTCTGATCTGCACTGAATTTCAAATTGTAACACCGAAAAAGCAGGAACAAAGTTAACACTTCAAAAACAGGAAACTAATGCAAAGGGGAAAAGCAGCTTGTCCAGACTCACGCCATGGACTAGGATAGGGCTTAGGACCAAATACCAGGCTCTGGTTCCTGCATCCTGTCTGCTGCACCACCTCCTCAGAAAAGGGATGCAGCAGTTTCTGGAAATCACCCTTAGATTCTCCTGTCTCCAAATTTCCCTTTAAATTTTTACTCCAGCACACCTGCTAAGCAGAATGTTTCAGCAATGCACAGCCATGGGCTCCTCATGGGGTTTCCTTCTGACAGTGAAATAGCTATGACTGTAAGGTTTACAGAGACTTTCTGTTCCTGTCTAAAATTATCTTTGCTGATCCTTGCGACGCCAAGACCACAGAGCCAATATTCCACAAGCCCTGAGAAAAAGGCGCTGTATTTCAGGCAGTGTTGGTACAGCAGCATCCATCAGCCACCACCAAAGCTCCGGGGTCACCCCTGTGCACCAGGGGACACTGCCTGCTCCTTTGCGGCATCAGAGAGCACAGAAAGTCAGGATCTGGGTGCTGTGTGGTTGTTCAGCCAAACAGGAGCCTCTGTGATCCCTGCTCAGGGTAAAAGTGGATGAAAAGACGGCAGGTGGATGCAGGCAGATGGGGGAAGCGGAGCTGAGAGGGAGACAACAGCAATTAGCATAAGCAGCGGCAGCCTCAGCTCACCAGCTGCTTTGCCGATTGTCTGCATCCCCGATTTCCAACAGCAAAGCAGCAATTTGCCGACGAGCACAGTCAGTAGCCAAGGCTGCCCCTCAGGACTGAAACTATCAGGGAAAACAAACGATTTCCATGGTACAAAACCATGGCTTGCAGGGCTTTGATGTAGGAGTTTGCCTAAGTAAGGCATGGAGCATGCAGCTCAAAACAGACACTAAATACTTCAGAGCGAAAGGCTAAAAAAGGAAGGTTTTAGAGGAGGAAATGAGTCAGTAGCTTGGAGGACGGGAGGGGGAGTTCAAATAGCTGAGGCATAGAAAGTAAGCAAGTAGTCACCATCTCAAAAGCTACAAAGTCAGCAAAGTGGATGTATTGATCTCAGGTTTTTGTTGATGTTGGGTCTCTTTCGAAAATGGAGAGCACGGGTGACTTCTTTTATTGCCCATGCTGGATTTTGGAGCCATCCTTCATTGGGCAGACATTTGCCAGCTGCAGTTCACACTGGTGTTTCTGACAGGAACCTAAGTGGTCACCACAGCTACAGGATTGCTGGAATCTCTCAGGGTCCCCCCTGGCTGAGGGATGGATTTTTGGGGGGCAGTGTGTGTGTGTGAGGGGGAAGTTTCAGGCTGATAGCAAATACCATTTGCATTAAGAGCAGGAGGGGGATTCACCTTTCATGATGGTTCATCCAAATGTACAGCCTGAGCTTCCAGCTTGGCTTATTTATAGCACTAACACTGTGGAAAAAAAAAAAGGGCAAAGCTGGTTCACTGTTGAAAAGCAGAAGAGCTAGTAAAAAACCTTCTTCCCTGCAATGTATTCACAACATTCCTATCTGTCATTGTGACTACCTTGGTGGGCTATGCTGCTTTGTCTTCTGGGGAATGAAACATTCCCAAAAGCAGATGTGGTTGTTGGAGAGTGAGTGAGTGCCCTTCCCAGAGCAGGTACATCTTTCTCACCAGGCAGGTTAAAAGTGAGAATTTCCTCTTACCCTCCTGGTGAAGGAGTTCTTGTCCCTGCTGAATTTCCTTTAACTGGTTAGATACTTTCTCAACCTACTGCAACGTTTCCAAAACCACCTCTCAGTGCAGGCTGAGCCAAGAGGCCAGTTCCACCTCATTTGCCCTTATAAGTACACAGCATGAGATAGCCCCAGCCCTGTTCTCATGGCCTTGCATCATCTCCTCCCCTCCTCCCCAGGATGTCTCACTTCTGTACCCCTCTGTCAGAGTGAAACCCAGCTAGGAACAGCAAGCCTGGAGCAGTAAGAGACTGATTACCCACATCAATGTTGATTAGAAAGCACGGCTGCCCCAGATTTCTGCACCCACCACCAGAGAGCAAGGTCTGCTGTGGCACTGACTGCCACCCACCACTGCCTTGATTTCCTCTGCAAGCCACAATCACAGCAGGAGGCAGCACCAGAAGTTGTCCAGAGAAACGTACTGACAGGATTGAAGCTCTCCCTACCACATAGGCACTTTATCTGACTTGTTTTAGAACTACATTTCAAAAGGAGGGGGGGGAAATCAAACACATCCCTGTTCATTTCTTGGTAATACTTCCAAAGTCAGTCAAGATTTGGGGACAAATTTAAGCAGTCTTTGATTAAATGTATCAGAAAAGGGTCTGGGGAAGAACTATCCACTCAGGCCAGTTAAAGTCTTAGTTGTGCTGGTCTTTTTGCTGGTTTCATTACAAATCTGATGCAAGAGCTTTTGCAAAAAAGGAACCCCTGGCAGGAATAAGTCACCCAGCTCAAGAGCCTAATGAAAAAGGATGGACTTTTCAATGCACCCATCTTCAGCATGGGTGTCTTTCAGCAACTTCTCTCTTACGTGAACATCTACAAAAAACATCTACTGGGGTAGCCTCGAAAGAGGGGATAAATCAAATAAAAATTGAACCCTTTTAACTAGAACAGCAATATGGATATAAACTAACGTGTGTAAGCATTGCCCACATCTTTAATAGTGAAGCTTCATGATAGTTGCAATGAAGTATTGTTCCCTCATACCCCAGCTCTGAAAACGCCTCCATCGAGTCTTCTTTTTGTTTCCTTCTTACAGGAAGGCACATACACAACAAATAAGCTTTTGATGCGGAGGGGTTTTTTTGTTCATCGACTGTTCTTCTCCGGGAACATCACTGCAGTCAGAATTCGGTGATAAAAACCTAACTTTCTATATATACATTTTGTACCATCAGCAGACGCCTTAGTACTCTGATTACAAGCAGCCCGAGCTTTGCCGGGCAGGAACATTAAGGAATTAATATTTTCGTTAGTCAGGGCTGCCATGAGCACGGAGCTGCCCTGGCCTCGGCAGCAGCGTTTCCTCAGGGCCGCCTTTGTTCCGAGGACAAGCCGCCCGTTGTTCCGGCCGCGGGGATGGAGCGGTGCCGGGATCCGAGATGCGCGGGTGCCGGCGGGAAGCGCCGGGCTCTGCCGCAGCCTCAGCCCGAGCCAATCAGCACCGCCCGCCCGCGATCGCACCAAAGTAGGTAGTGAAAAACCCTCGGAGGGAGGAAAAAAAAAAAAAAAAAAAAAAAAAGAGAAAAACTCCCACACTTCCGCCCGCCTGCCCGCCCCTCGCCGCTCCTGCTGCTGCTGCGGCCGTCCCCTCCCGCAGGCTCCCCGCTGCTCTCGCGGCCGCCCCAGTCGGTTCCAGCCGCGCTCCCAGCAGCCCAAATCCCGCTGGTGCCCCCGCGCTGTCCCTCACGGCCCCCCGAGCCCCCCAGCTCTGTCCTCACGATCATCCCCGCACCCCACCCGGCACACCTTCGAGCAGGTAACCCCGCCCACCCGGCTGAGTGCGCGCGCTATTGGGCGGCTGACGCGTCAATCAGCCGCAATCTTCCTGTGATTGGTTAAGTCTTCACGGGCGGGGCCCTGCGTGCCGACGGTGTTGCCGCCCCCCGCCCCGCCCGCGCGTGCGCACGGGGCCGGGGCGTCGCCACGCGGGGCTCCCGCCATAGCAACCGCTTCCTCCTCCTCCGGGCACGGCGGCCGTGACGTCGGCAGCGCTTCCGCCCGGCTCGCGCCCTCGCAGCTTCTCTTCCTGCCGCCGGAGCCCGCGCCGCGCCCAGACAGCCGAGGGAGCCGCCGCCGCCGCACCGCGCTCCGCCGCCCGCCCGCCGCGCCCCGCTGACGCCATGGTAGGCACCGCGCGCCGCCGGACGGGCCTCTGGCTTCTCCGTCTCCCGCCTCCGCCTTCATCCCTGGGGGAAAAAAGGGGGGAGGGGGGCGGCGGTACCGCCCGCCGCATCCCGGCCGGCGCTCTGGCTGGCGGCGCCGCTGTGCCTGGCCGTATCGTGCCCCCTTTTTTCTTCTCCTTCCCTTTCTCTCGGTCCTTCCCGTTCGCCTTTGAACTTGACGCGGCGGATCCGTTCTCCTCCCTTCCCCCCCGCCCCCATCCCGCCATGAGGCGACGGAAGGTTACTCCCACCCCGCCTTGAAGCGATGGAACTGTCCTCCCTCCTTTTCCTCCCCCCCACCGTAAGGTAATGGTTCGCTCCGCGTCACACACAGGCGCTGGGGGCGGGCGCGTCCATTCGGCCCTGGGAGGGGGGGTTGGCGCGGAGCGAGGGCGCGGCGGGAAAAGGCCGGGTGGGAAGGGGGGGCTGTGCGCGGCGCCGCAGGGCGCGGCCGGGAGGGACCGGGAGGCGGCGGCCCCGCCGCTTCCCACGGGGGGCTGGCTGGCTGCGAGGGGGTCGCAGCCCCGCAGGAAGGCACCGGGCGGTGCCGGTGCGAGGCCGGGGGCTGCCCTGCTCGGGAGGAAGCGCGGCCGCCGCCTCGGTCCCGCGGGAGCCATCTTCGCACGGCCCGGGGCTCGGGCCTGGCCTAGAAAGCGGCGGCGGGGCCAGCACGGCCCCTGTCCCCTGCCTGGGCCGCCCTGCCCGGCCCGAGCCCGCAGCGCTGGCGGCGGACAAAAGGGGGAAGCGGAACCCGCGGAGGGAATCGCTGAGTGTAAAAAACAGGGAGGGTGTCGCAGCGGCGGCTCCAGGAAGCTGAAATTTTGAGGCAGTTGCTGCAACGACTTGGGTTTTTGGTTTGTTTTTTTGTTTTTTTTTTTTTTTGTTTTTTATTTGTTTTGCTTCTCCGGACAGTGCTGAAAGCATTCATCATTCATCCTAGGCATAACGCTGGAAGCAAAGAAACAAAAAAAGCATTAAGGATCCGCAGTGATTTGCTTGTGTTTCCTGGCTTTCAAAAGAAAAAAAAGGGTTAGGGCTCTCCTTGCATAAATGGGGCAGAAGAGACCAAACGCGTGTTCAGTCTCATGGTGGCTCCTTCTGTTTGCTTTGCCCGTGCTCAGAGTTTGCATCCCCGTTTGACTCAGGAGGTGGAGGTTGGCAAATTTGCCTCAATTATTAGCCCATGCAGCTTTAACTGCTGCCCTGTTTTTCTTGAGTCATCCCCAAGCACTTGTCCAGCAACACACACTTACTGGGTTATTTACCCAGTGACAATACACACATAAATACTGAGTTATTTACCTGTATTAGAGGTTTTAAATATTGAGGCCTTCCCTTGGTATTTACCAGTAGTTCACTGAACATGTGGTATATCCAGGAAATATATTTTTGGTCCGTAGGGTGGCAGACAGGATGTACTGCTCATGTCCCTGCTTTCTCCAACACCCAAGCTGCAGCATGGAGCAGAGCTGATGGGAGCTGCAGATGAAGCTGCTAAAAAGTCTGATGGGACTCACAGCTCCTGTTTAAGAGAGGCTTGTCTCAACAAGCCAGCTTCCACCTCTGCAGTATGCAAACCTAGTTGAGTGTGACTACTCAGCGTGTCAGGCTTCATCTTGCTTTGCAACCAGGGAATTCCCAAGTCAGTCAAAACTACTGTTTCTCCTAGTGATCTCCTTTTTGCAACAGCGTTTAGGGAGGCTTTTTTGAGAGGCTGCAAATGAAGTTGGTTTTGGGCAGAGTGGAGGCCTTCTGGCAAAGTGTGGTAGTGCCAGCAGGAGGGCATCCTTTGCTATCAAAGGAGCTTGGATTTCCAGCTTTTGTGCCTTGCCACAATGTTCAGTTTCTTTGCTGCTGGATTAAATGAGTCCAAGGTCTTTGGAGTACCGTGCAAATGATTTTTCTTGGTTGTTAGTCAGTGCTATTCCCAGATCTGTGTAATTACAAGGTACATCTGCCTCATATACAAGATAACAGCCTCCTGACAATTGGTGCTGCTGATGTCTGGCATGTTCCTACTCGCCTTGGCAGGATCACTGTCAAGAGGCTCCTGCTGGGTGCACGGGCTGACCTAAGCAATCCCATGTGAGAGAGCCTGACTGCAACCAGGGCTTGCTGTGAAGCTGTGCTCAGCCTTTTCCGCACCTGGTTGTTCAGTGTTCACAGCAGTCTCCTCAGGAGAGGAGGATCCCTCACTGAAAAGTTTCAGGGGTGCCCAGAGCTGCCCTTCAAAGCCTCATTTTGAGTGTGGCATTTAAGCTTTAGGTTGCTGTAGGTGCCTGAAAGGCCACAAGAAAATTCCTATAGGCATTTAGGCTCATAACAGCTGATCTGTGTGCTGAATGTGTTTCTGAGAAGCTTTGATTTTCTGCAAGAGTCCTTTTACACACCAGCTTCCACCTGCATTACCTTAAAAACTTACATTTCAACACAGGAATGGCTGCTGCTCAAAACTTCTGCCCTGCTGCTGCTGGCCACTGCAGTTCCTGTTTTTCAGTGCTGTTGCTGGGATTGCCTTTTGTGGGTATTGCTTGTTCTGCCTACCTTGATAATTCAATTGGGAGTGAACTTGGTGGTGGCTCAGAGAAGGAGATAATTTCCTCTTTGGCTAAAAGCTGAAGAAATTACCTTCAGGAATTCAAAGGATAGTTTTTTCTTTTTTTTTTAATAATTGTTTTTATACTCATCTCATCTTGTCAATAACCTTTCTTCTTGGGGGTTGGGGCAGGAAATAAAAGGTGAATAGAGTTTCAGTTCTTTCCCTCCCACCTTCCCCCTGCCAAAAGAGACCAAATAATGCAAAATAAAAACTTCAAGACTCAAGATCTTTCTACAAGTGATATGTAGATGACTCTGTACTTCTTGCTGGTTTATGGTGTGCAAATAATGGCCTCTTATACAGCAGTAGTAAAAGGCTGCAAGTTCTGTTTCCTGTCAGGCCTCAGATCTGAGTTGAAACCTTGGCCTTTGAGATGTACAGGCTGTTCCCTGTAAATGGAGGTGTCTCTTTGTCCAGCTGTAGGTAAACAGGGAATGTGGGCTTTTCCAGGCTCCTGAGGTCACTGGTGTTCCCACACTGTTCTGGTCTCTGATTAAGTCAAAGTAGCTGCTCCTTGCATTTCCTCCTTCCTGCTCAGAAAAGTGGGGATGTTAACATCAGATGTGTTTTCTTGAGTGCTGAGATAACAGATTGAAAGCCAAGCAGTATTTAATATCTTTATGGTTTTGACTGCCTACATTTTCAACTGGCTTGGTGGCCTTAGGTGGTGACACCTTTCCAGAGGCCTGATTTGGCAAAACGTCCTTTCAGCCAGGCTGTAACTCTCCCTTTCTCCTAAGTGCTCCCACAGCTACCTTGGCTTAGTTTTTCCCTCAGGTTCCATTGTGTGGCAGTGCAGGGGACAGCTCTGTCCCTGAAGGGTGCTGTCCCAGAGCAGTTGGGTGGAAATAGGTTTAATTGGAAAAGTATTTATTGCAGAGATGTACTATGACACATGAGTGAGTCAGAGGGAAGTGCCACATGGCTGCACAGGCAGCCCTGGCAGTGGCAGGGAATTTCAGAGGTAGATAGGAGGGTAAGCCAGGCATGAGGGAAACAGGGTTTGCTGAAGAAACTAAGAACCAGATACATGCCAATAATGTGGCCAGCAAACATGGGAGCACAGTGTTCTCACATCTGCCCTTGCAATTAAACAAGGCGTGCTTTAATACATTCTTGGTGTCAGATTCTGGAAAAAATTGATGGTACTTTTCCAAGAAGCAAAAGTTTCCACTTGAGTAGCTGTGGATAGTTCACCCTGATGTGTACAATGTTTGTGAGTGGTTCCCAGACAAAACAAGTCAAGAGCTGGATCTTGGAATGTCTCTGGAGATAATGCATGCCCAGGCACCACTGGGGAGAGTTCTTGGGCTCTAATCACAGGAGACAAAACCAACAGCCTGAAATTCTCAAGACTTTAAATTTAGTCCTTCAAACTTGTCTTGAGGCAGACTAAATCATTAGTTAAGGTCTTAGCTGCCTTGGGAGTTGAGGAAAACAAGGACTCTTCTTAGGTAAAATATTTTAGGTATTCAAGGAAAATACTGGTGCCCACAATATTCACTTCCTAACAAAAGAGATGTGGAATTTCATTGTGTCAGAGTTGTGTTTTAGTGCAGGCTTGCTGTGAATCCAGTTTATCAGGTGTCTGACATCTCACACTCCTGAAATGGCTTTTCTGTATGTGGGGATTTTCTTGAGAAATCTTTGGGTTATTCTTCAGTCTCCCCCAGTTTAGATCAAATTTCAGTTTGGCCACTTGGCAATGGCTGGGTCTGGTTCCTGCAGTGGAGGCTGGCTGGGCACAGGGCTCCCCCTCTGGCTGCCTGTGGAGGGAGGGCATTGTGCTCTGTCCCAGTGCTTGTGCAGAGCTCTGCACTTCAGCCTCTGAACAAGAGCTGCTGTGTTCCTGCAGAGCCTGCTGACAGGGCAGGGAGTGCAGTGCCTGCCTCAGGTGACATCCAGTGGGGACACTGCCACCAGTGCCACGGGGTCATGGGTGAGGGGCTGAGCCCCCGGCGTGTGCATGGGGGTGCTGGGGGACAACTCAGTTGTGCTGATTGCCTCAGAGAAACTTGTTCTGCCTCTTCTTTCCTGAATGTGCTGTCCTGGCATGATTTTCCCATCTGGTAATTAGGTGGCTTGCCCGCTTGCTGCTGCCTTGCTGCAATGAAGGGTCTGTCCCCTCAGTGAAATGTCACCAGCTGGCTGATGGTCGTGCATCCCACAAGTGCCTGAACCAACCCCATGTGCCGCTCCAGAGCTGGATAACTGCTTCCATCCTGGAACAGGAGCAGGACCAGGCTGGCTGCTGGAGCTCTGCAGCATTCAAGCCACAATGCACAAAATAATAACCAATGTGCTGCATTGAATCCTCTGAGCAGAGCCATATCTGGCCAAAGAGGGAAAATCCAGACTAACAAGTGTTTACTCTGTCATTACTGGGAGGGTGGAGGCTTCACACCAGCTCTTCTTCTGGACAAGGCAGCAGACACGAGGTTAAAATGTCACTTGAGGACATGTATTTAGAGTCTGGAATTTCTCCTTGTTCCAGTGCTCTTAGCAGTCATCCTGTTGTTGCTCTACACAGAGTGGTTGCAGCTACCTTAAACCAAAAGCTGCCTGGGGTTTGAGTTGTGTCCTTTTTAAGTATGTTTGTGAGGCCATTGTGGCTGGGTTGAAGAGGGAGCCCTGCAGTCAGGACAGCAGATCTGGTTTCAGAGGGAATTGGTTTGTTGCACTGTCTCATCTCAGCCCATGCTGTAGCACAGCTATAGGGTGTTCTCAGATGGAACAAATCTGCATTGTCCCTGGCAACACAATGGCTGCCAATGTCAGCTTGTGTGGTGAATCCAGGGGTTGTACAGCAGCTGTGAAAAGGAGCAGCACCAGCTACTAACAGCCTTTTGCTTTGGAAAGCTGAAAAATCCAGTTGTCACTGTTGTCCCTTCAGCTTCTGGTCAGTCCCAGTTATCAGCTGAAGGTTTGCAGTGAATTTTGAGTTTCCAGACTAAATACTTTCTACATTTTTGGAATCTGAACTGACTTGCCAGCAGTGTTCAGTTTCTTTTTAAAGAAACAACTTGTCTCCTGACTTGGAGACGTGTTTCTGGCTGTGTAGTAGCACAAGCAAATGCACATGACTGCACAGTTTGCATCAAGCTGCAGCTCTGTTGCTGCTGCTTCTGGGTCTGAGCTGAGCATTAACCTGTGCTTGCAAAGTTAACATGATTTGGTGCAAAGGAATTATTTGTTGTAGTGTTAGAGCAAAGCTCACGGATTGACAAAGGTAGAGGTAGGTGGCATGTAGTGCTTTTTCATTATAAATAGCCTCATTTCCATGGCAGTGCAGACTTTCTGTGCCTTTTCTAAGAACCTTTGTGACTAAAACCTGTGTCTTGCCACCATTGCCAGCTACTGAGGTGCCCTTAGAAAATAAACCTTGGGGAGGAGAAGGTTTCTCTTGAATTCACAGTGGATTTGTCCTTAGTGAATGATGAAATAGCTGCAGTTGCTGCTCTGTTTGTTTTATTAGGTTAACTTTATGTTATTTTGAGTCTTCCCAAAGAGGCTCTTGCCCACACCAAACACAGGGACAGGGGGAGACCTTTATTCCTCATTAGCTCTCAGTCACACTGACAAAGTGCAGCATCTCTGTATGGAGGAGGTGACACCAGAATGAGTCACTTTGAGTCCATGTTTGCACTGTAGCTTGAATTTGTCCTGAAATAGGCTTTCTCCATGTGCTTCCCTCACCTTATTGGTGATATGCAGAAGAATGGCTGCCTGCCACACAGCTGAGGCACAGTGACTGAATTGCTGTTCTCGTGTCCCAAAGTGCAAGCTGCGTGGGCTACCACTTACAGACTGAGCATGCATTGTCAATCTAGAGGGAGGTCCCATTGTAGTTAGGTAAACCCTGAGAAAGCACTGCTCTCCACCCTAAAGAAAAGCTGTCTCAGATTGCTGGTGTATGAGATTGTCCTGGTTTTCTGTGGCCAGCACTTGGGAGCTCTAGATACCAAACTCCATGGCAATAGATTCTGCCAGCTGTGCCACCTCTCCTCACTGGGTTAGCTGAGTTACAGGAGGAGGGATGTTGGAAGAAAGAGGAGAATCTGGGCTTATCTGAAGTTCTCTGTGGTAGGCACTGGTCAAGGCTTTAAAAAACCCCCACACATTAAAATAGGTGTCCATTCCATAACCATCTCTCAAGGACAGCCTGAGCACTGTACGTCCATCCCTCTGGTTTTACAGCTGAACTCTGCTGCTCCTTCAAAATGCAAAAGAAATCCCTTGAGCTCACATTTTGAGGCTGAAGATAAATTTTTAAAAAAATGAAGAGCAGCCTCTATCCTTTTTGAGTTGTGTGTCTCACCTGCTGCTGTAGCCGAGTGTTGGTACTGCTGACTGTGCTCACAGCAGTGACGTGTCGTGGTTTGCACAGAGGGAGGGAGGCAGGGAGGGAGGTAGTTTTCCTTCTGATAGATGGGGGTGAGTAATGTCATTTGAATGTGGAAGACACAAAAGCAGTGAGGGAGGAAGCAGGATTCTAAAGGAATCTCATTGTTTATACTGTGTGTAGCATTTTGAACAGATAGAGTTGTTCAGTACTGGACAAGCTTCAATTTGGTTTTTACTGCTCTGGCCATGATGTCCTTCCAGCAGTGCCTGCTGGCTTCCCACATTTGCAGTATTCACTCTTGCACAGCTGCCCTTAAACTATCCAGCTTGGTGCAGTCTGAGAACAAAACTCAAATGTAAATGCTTCTACTTCCCACTTTTTTTGTCTCATTCCCAGAACAGCATCAGACTGAAAATGCAGTTCAGCCTTTTGTCATTCTTGCTAGGTCTTGTCCTCTTTATTCTGTGCAGCTGCCTTTAACATCAGATTGATAATGCTGCATGTGCACCTCTTGTTCCAGCTTACACAGGGGAACACGATACCACTCACTACAATTTCCCAGCTGACTCCAAGGTGGGGGAGAAATATTGAGAAGGGTTGAGCTTGCTTTAAAAACTGCTGGAGTAGGTGTGAGAAGAAGAGACTTTTAAGACTTGCAAATTCTCTGTTTGAAATACTGAATTCAGAGCAACTTCCCAAAGTTGGTTTGTTCAGCTGAAAGCTTCCACTGCAATCCCAGTACCCCACTACATTTCCCTTGATCTCTAAACTGAGTCCATGTGACAAGTGTGGAATTTGGCCAGTTTTGCCTCTGTTCCTAAAGCTCCTAGCAAGCATGCTGGAAATGGCTGGGAAACTTTGAACAGAAGATCCTTGTGGGCTTGTCCAGCCAGCCTGAAACGGGGAAGAAAATTAAGCTGCTGTAATGCCAAAGGATCTGCCACAACTGAATCTCAGAGAACAAGGGGTTGGCATGCCTGTAACAATATTCTGGTGTGATTTGGATTGTGCCTTCTTTGGAATAGTTTTGGGTTGGCAGGCAGCTGCGGGCATTAGCCAGACTCCAGATTCTTTACTTGGCTTTGGAAAAGAGGGGCTGCAGTGACTGTTGCAGGAATGCATTGTCTCCTAGCCTTGGATGTAGGGCAGTGCCATGTTGTGGCTGGGAGCAGGAGGGTGCAGGGCCTGAAGGTGTTTGCTGTGGTCTCTGCAGGCCTCCGGAGTACAAGTGGCCGATGAGGTGTGCCGCATCTTCTACGACATGAAAGTGCGGAAGTGCTCCACGCCGGAGGAGATCAAGAAGAGGAAGAAGGCTGTCATCTTCTGCCTCAGTCCAGACAAAAAGTGCATTATTGTGGAGGAAGGCAAAGAGATTCTGGTGGGAGACGTCGGAGTGACGGTCACCGACCCTTTCAAGCACTTTGTGCAGATGCTTCCCGAGAAGGATTGCCGCTATGCCTTGTATGATGCAAGCTTCGAGACCAAGGAATCCAAAAAAGAAGAGCTGATGTTTTTCTTGTGGTAAGCCATCTTCCCAACTCTCATTCCTAGCATGCAGTCCAGGCTCTGTGGGTGAGGTCTCTGAGTGTTTGTATTGCCCAAGCTGGGAAAATGGCAGGCTTAAAGTGAGCTGGGCAGCCTGATCCCTGTATTCTGGAGCCATGAGATGTTCCAGTTGGCCATGGTGGGTAGGATCCTGCTTCTGTCTGGGGTGGGTAATCATTGTCACTAATTTCACTCTCTGTGGTGTCTCCCCTAGGGCACCAGAACAAGCACCTCTCAAAAGTAAGATGATCTACGCAAGCTCCAAGGATGCAATCAAAAAGAAGTTTCAAGGTATGTAATACAACTAATGTTCCTAACTCTGCTGTGTCCCTGGAGTACACAGCAAGGCTTAATTGGGAGTTTTTTTGTTGTTGTGTTTTTGACATACTACTGAGAAGTGAAGTGTCATGTGACAGAGCTAAAATGAGCTCTAGCACAAATTTACATTATCTGCCAAAATTTCAGAGGCACTAGGATAGTGCTCAGGACAAGAGCAGGTTTTGCAATGTGTGATAGACCACATGGAGTAGCACATTGCACCATACAGGCTAGAAACCAAAAGATTGATAACACAACACTGGGTTTTGTGCAGAGCTGCCTCAGTGGCAGAGCACTTTCATCCTTGTGTCTGTTCAAATGCAGACTCATAAACTTACTGTGCTGTAGTGAGGCAGTCTGGCTGATAGCCAGGTAGCACTCTTCAGCTCCTCAGGCTGCACTGGCCAAAACCTTGCACTGTGCAAGACTGACAGGATCTTTGTGCAGCAGTGCCAGCCTTCCAGGGACGGAACTGCCATGGGAAACTTCTGTGTGCTGAGAAAAAGAAATGCCGAGGAAATGCTGTTTTCCACCATACAAGACAGGCGTGGGTTGGGCTCTGCAGCCCTAAAAAGGAAAAGCAGCACTGTTGGTTGGGCAGCCCAGCTCAGTCTGTGCCTCTCAGGTTTGCAGGGTGGTGCTTTCAGCCACCTCTGCAGAGGCAGTGGGAGCTGAGCCAGCCCTGTCCATGTGCTTGCCTGGAGCTCCCTCCCCTGCTGTATCCAGGGCAGCACAAGAAATGAGGGATTTGCTCTGAGAGCCTGAGCACTGAGCTAGTGACAGATTTCTGCCTTCATGTCCCTTCAGTGACATTTGGTGTGCAGCCAGATGTCTCCTGGGATGAGGCAGGGAAAAACCATCAAATTCCCTAAGCTAAGGCAGGACTTGTCTGCTTGAGTGACTGGATTGCTTCTTCTAATATTACTACCAGGTATGTTTCTTTGATTGCTTACCAGCATGTTGAAATACTGCATTACTGAGTGTTTTGCCTCTTTTTTTAGGCATAAAGCATGAATGCCAAGCAAATGGGCCAGAGGACCTGAACCGAGCTTGCATTGCTGAGAAGCTAGGAGGCTCCCTAGTCGTAGCTTTTGAAGGAAGTCCCGTGTAGATGTCATACAGTGCCACAACTCTACAAGCATTCCATGTTTTAATAGATCAGTTATATAAAGCAAACATTCTAGGCAAGGGTTTCACTAACAGTAGGGAAGCTGTCTTGTAGAATAAAGTAGATTTTGGAGATGTAGCTTGTATGTAAAAATGACCCTAAATAAATCAAATTAAGGATTTATCTTGGTGTATTAATATTTGCATTGGTTGTCCAGCCCAGTACTGTCCCCAATGGATTAACACTAAAGGTCTCTAAAAATTGGAGCAATGTATCATGAAAGGTGGAGAGGTGAGAATGATCTGGTTCCTGTTCTTGCTTTTCCAAATAGTAACAAGTGAAATTCAAAAACTTTCCCTTTAACCTTTTAAGACAAAACTTGAAACCTTTAGTTTAACTTCAGCTGGAGCAACCTGTGAGCACCAAACTGGGTTCAATTCTTAGTGCTTGCAGTTGCAGAGCTGTACTAAAAAAAGCCTAATTATGAAGCTAGACATAAAACAGACACTTTTTCTGGAGAAGTAGTCCTAATCCACTCTCTTGTAAACTCACAGTGCAGTAATAATATTTAAAGGTTCACTTGTTTTGTAGGTTCAATTTTCTTGTTATGAAGTGTCTTGAGGTCTCTTTCCTCCTGAGTGATTCTATAGAAATTGCTTTTTCTGTTGACACAGTTTAATTTAGAACTACCTTTCTCTAATATACACTTACTAGTGGATCAGATGCTTCTGAGGCTTTTATAAATGCAGATTCTTATATCAGAGCTCTCCAGTTATGGGTAGTAAAATGAAAAGGAACCACAACTCAAAAAATGGTATTTTCAGCCCCAGTCTTTGGTCACTTGGTCCATTTGTCCATAATTACTATTGATTTAACTTAGTAGAACCAATCAGCCTGACTAATATGGCTTGATCTGGGCTTTTTGTCTGTTAGCTTCTTTAATTCTGTAGAAATGCATGGAAATATCACCTACTAGAAAGTTTGACCTGAAATGCCTTTTGTATGGGGGGTAGAGAACATTCCTGTGCCAGCTACAGAGATCTTAAAAGCTTCCATGTTTCATCAGTGGTTGATTAAAGCTGTTTCCTTTGTGTAATGTGTACATGGGAGTTGCATAGAGTTTTCTTGTATGTCTGTAGAGAAAAAGAAAAAAAAAAAACCAAAACCCTTAGCCTCCAGTGCATTACTGTGATATGTTCTGTGCGTGCCAAATTTGAACAGCCTAAATAAATGGGCTTTCCCTCCCCTGGGTCAGTGACTGATTGCTCTCCAGCCTCGGGATCAGCCCTCCTGCAGGGGGCTGGCTCTGCTGGATCTGGGTAAGCACTTAGGGAGCTGCTGTGCCTCCTGCAGGGACTGCCTGCCCTGCTCTGGGAGCAGGAGTGGGGGGAACAGCCTGCAAGGAGGAGCTGGTGAAGCTGGAGGGATCTGGGGGGAAGCAGCTTTGTCTCTGCAGTGTGTTCCCCTCTTTGGCTCTGCTTGCTGCAGGCTCCCAGACCTCTCTCTGCCTTCAGGCTTTGGGCCCAAGGTCCCGTTGGCTGGGCTGTCCTGGGAGCCATTCCCTGTTTGCAGTGTGAGCCCAGGAGCCCAGCTCTGTGTTGGGTGTTGTGCCCTGCCTGCCCTGTGAGGACTGAGGGGGCTTTCTGTGGCCAGGCCATGGAGCCAGGCAGTCACAGGATGGTCCCTGCCCCCTGAGCTGTTCCCAGCTGTGCAGGGACAGAAGCTGTGGTGTCCCCTCAGCTCCTGGCAGGGCTGTGCCAGCTGTGCTGGGGGCCAGGGCAGCAATGGGCCATTGCCTAACTCAGCATGTGCCCTCTCTGGCCAGGCTGGGTGGGTAAAACCCTTCATTAAGGACAGGCATTGACTGACTGCTCTGGCTTGGGTCACAGGGCTGGAGCACAAGGTTCTCCACTGGAGTGCAGCTTCCTGATTCTGAGCACCGCAAACTGGCCTGGATTCTGCTGGGGCTTCCAGCCTGTCCAGTCAACTGGGGCCTCACCCAAGTGTGTAATGATCCCCATAAACAGCTCCTCCTTGCCCAGGTGTCTGCAGTTCTGATCCCTGTCCAAAGTCCACCTGGAGATAAGGAAAGCACTGTGACACACTGGGAGTGGTGCTGCCTGACAAGCAGGCACCTCCTAGCCAAGATCCAGCTGATAGCTGGTGCCTCCAGGCTGCAGGCATCTTTATCTAGCCCAGGTGATGCTGTGGACACTTCTGCATGGGATTTCATTCCTTGGTCACAAAATGGAGCAGGAGACACTGCAAAAGAGGAAGGATGTCAGACCTGTAAGGTAGGAGAGCATTTCCCACAATGTCAAAGTCCTTGGATCAATGACTTGGGTTCAAAGTACCTTAGTCCCAGAAGTGAGTGATAAGAGGTGACACTTTGGGCCTTGGCTGGGTGTGGTGCTATTGCTTCAGCCCACTGGAGAGCTTTTAGGGCCCTCACAAGAAGTCCCAAAGTGATCCTTGTGCTCCAGAACTAACAGTAACTCTTAATCCTCAGAGCTGCAGTGCTGTGGGCTTGTCCACATTGTGGGGTTTGTGGGCAAACTTCCCCTCTCAGGGTTATTCTGATTTTTGAGGGGATGAAACTCTTGTGACTGTTTTCAAGATTTCTCCCAAATCACCCAGACCTTCTGAAAAGGCAAGACAAGAAGGGAGAAACAACATAAATGCTTCCTATATCTTGGCTGGTTGCTGGTGGGAGAAATCACTTCCTAACAGGGGCACATGAAGGAGAAGGTGAAGGAGGTGAGCTGAGGGAGGCAGCTCAGTCACACTTGCTGAGGTAGTGTGAACATTTTGAAGTACACATGCAAGCAATGGTTTCCCAAAAGCCATTTTTGGTCATTTGGCCTGTGAGAAGATGAGAACAGGAAATGGAGACTGTTAATTCAAGCCCTAAGTGTAAACAGCAGGCAGTGTAAATGTAATTTACAAGGAGGGTTAAATTGAGTCTCTTCAACTGTGCCTTGATAAGCCCAGGTACCCAGGCTGAAAGAGAATTCCAGGCATGGCTGAATCAGCAGAAGGATCCAGTGTTCTCATTCCAAGTCACTCCAGCTGAGCAGCTTGTTGATCTTTATCAATGAAGGTGCCTGCCTGCAGTGCTGGGGCTGACAAGCACCAAGCCCGGGCGGCTCTCCTGGAGGAAAGGAGGTGACTCTGGGTGGGCACATGGCAAAATCCCAAATCCCACCAGCTATGGCGAAAGAGGAGCTGGCCAGGCCTCAGCTCCGTGTGCTCTTGGGCAAGGTGTGACTTTCTCTGGCCCTCAGGATGTCCTTCCCCTTCCATCAAGGTGCCAGGGGGATTAAAACATGGCAACAGTACCATTCCAGGTGTAAAAAGGTCCAATGAATGTCTTTCTCCAAAAAAAGTTCTTTTATTTCAGCTTTGCTTCACAGGAGCAGTCCTCCTCTCTGTGTTGCTAAAACAGGCAGCTGGGTGTTGTGTGCCAGCAGGGCACGGTGTGCCCTGGGGCTGGGGACATGGGACAGCCCCCACTGCAGCCAGCCTGCTGCCCTGGCTGTGCTGCCTCTGGCACTGCTGCTGAGGGAGGCCTGGGTCTCTGCTCTCTGTGCACAGCAGCTCACAAGAAAGGAAAGAGTTGTTGCAAAAGCCAAAAACTGCAAAACCAAAGGAACTGCGTCACTTCCCGGCACCTGCAGCTGCAGGGCCCTTCCTGCCCTGGCTGCTGTGGGTGAGAGCCACCCTGCCCTGCTCCACAGCTCCCTCCTGCCTGGGGTTTGGTGCAATCCTGACACAATCAGCCATTCCCTCGCTTTTGGGAGCTTCCATCCAGCAGGTCAGGCATGCTGGGCTGGGGGAAGTGACAGTGCTGGCAGGCTGAGGTCACCAGTGGCCCTCGATCGTGTGTTCCTCCCACATGTGCCACAAAGTCCAGGAAGATAAACCACAGGCCAACCCTGGCTGTGGGGCAAAGGTCTGCTTCCTCTGTCCCTCCAGGATGGGGAGAGCAGCTCCCTCTGCCACCTGTGCTGGGACAGGGAGTGGGGGGACACACAGGGGAGGGGGCAGGGGTGACCCTCAGCACCCCATTTCCTTGGCTCTTGTTCTCACCTGGTCCCAGCTGAGTCACACACAGCCCTGCCCCAGCTTTCACCACAGCCCCAAAAGCCACAGTGCTGAGGGAGGGACAGCATGTCCCAGTCCTGTGGAGGGTGTGGTACAGGGGTTGGTCACACACTGGCCTTCCCCAGGAACAAAATGGAAGCAGCTCTGCCCCTCATCCTCCTTCCTGGCCTTGGCTCTCTGCAGGCACTGGAGGGACTGAGGGCCCTTTTTCCTCCCTCTCTCAAAGCCTGCTGATGTCAGCACTGGGCTCAGCAGCTTTATTGTGGGGAAACAGCACCATGCTGTCACGTGGCCTCTGCTATTTCCTAAGAAACCAGCTTGAAAATTAAAAAGGAAAAAAAAAAGAATAATAAAAGAATAATTAAAAAATAAAAAGGAAAAAAAAAAAAAAAGGAAAGCAACAAGGAGGGAGAGCAGAGGACTAGAGCCTGACAGTAACCAAGGGGCACCACCACCACACTGCACACACCGGGACAGATTACAGGGGAGCACTAAGGTTTAAAGCAAGGAGTAATGGTCCTGTCCCCACCATGCCCCTACTGCCATGGCAAAGTGTCAATCCCTCTGCCAATCCCACACAGGGAGGCCAGCCCTGCACCAGCAGTGGGAAAACACAGTGGGAATGAAGTTTCTCCTTGTAGTGAATAAAAACCAGGGGCTGCCTTCTGTGACACAGCTCCTGGCCAAAGCAAAGTCCTTCAGTGACCCCAAAGCCCTACCTGGCTTGCAAACTTAAAAAAAACCCAACACAAACAAACCCAACACAATAAACTTTAAAAAACCCAACACAAACAAGAAAAATAAAGCAAGGACAAGCTCTCTTCACTACGTCATTTTAATTGCATCGACACCCAGAAATCCACGTGCCAAGAGCCACCCAGCCAAGAGGCATCCTTCCATGGTGGGTCTTACTTTCACACTCCTTTCATTCAAAAAAAAAATAAAAGAAAAAAAAAGAAAAAAAAAAAGAAAAAAAAAAGGAAAAAAATATATAATTATAATTGCACTGGTTGACATACAAGCACAGTCTCTTCCCTTTTCACACACTGGTAGGTTCTGCTGGAACAGGAGGGTGAAGCCCCAGTGTGGCCACAGCAGCTCCCCAGGAAATGAAGAGTTGTACAAAACAGTATGAAGATTTTCTTACAAACTGCAGTGTTTACTGGTTCGGTTTTTTGGATTTTTTTTTTTTTTTATGTTTTCTTGTAAGTTTCAAAACTAGGTTTTGGGTCACTAATGGCTTGTGTCTTTTAACTACAGTAAATTTAGCATAAATTTTTATTTTTAGGAATGTGTAAGGCATTTTGGTAAGTTAACTGTAAGGTCCAGGGTGAAGACTCATCAAACTGAAGTCCCTTCCTTTGAACTGTCCTCTTGCCCCTGGAGAGCAAAAAAAGAAGTGGGTTACTCAGCTGGCCTCACCCTTAATCTCATGGCAGCTCAAGGCCCAAAGCATTTCACAGATGGGCTAGGTCCTTGACCAGCATCTCCTGTGGTCTCAGCCTTTCCCAAAAGCCACCCAAAAATGGTTTCTGGCAGCAAGGACCACCTTGCCTCCACTCTTAAAGGCCTGCCTGCTGCACACTGCCCCAGGGCCTCCACCAGCACCAAGGGGAGGGACATGGCCACCACCAGTACCATTTCCTGAAGCTGTTCTTTCAACTTCTTCACCATTTCTCTCTCTTTGGCCAGTTGGTCCTGGGAAACCTTCAGTAGCTCCTGGAGTTTGGTTGCTGCCTGGCCCAGGTCCTTTGTTAATTTTTTCTCTTTTTCAAGTCTTTCCTACATGGCAGTCAAAAGAAGGCACCTGCCTGAGCCTCCCTTTGCCACCTGGTGACCTTTTCCCCTTCAAAACACCTCAGGCCACCTCAGATCTGCATCAAGCTGTCTCAGTGACCACAGGCCAGGGGAACACCCAGTTCCCAACTCAGCAGGGAGAACCAACAGACAGACAGAGCTCTCTGTGGCTCCCTGGAGATGCTGTGGGCCAGGACTGGACGGTTTCCCAGTATGTGAGAAGCCCAGCCTGTGAGTGTTTGCACCACACTGATGTCACCTGCAGGGATGAGTGGCCCTGCTGTCCTTCAGCCACCCTGGAGCTCTCAGCCCTCTCCTGCAGGGTGACCATGGGATGGGCCTCACTCCCCAAAGCTCAGAAATGATAAATCATGCCCATAGTCTTGCTCACATGTGACTTCTGCTGTGGTGGCACAGCCAACCCACCTTGAGATGCTGAGCCTCCTCCTTGTCTGAAGCTGCTGCGTGTTCAGCCAGCCTCAGCTTCTCCAGCTCTGCTTGCAAGCTGCGTGCCAAGCTCTGGGCCTGCAAAGGGACACACTCAGTGAGCACAGATGCCAACAGTGGCAGCATCTCCCACACAAACCAGCTCCAGCCACCCTGAGTGCCCACTGGGTGTGCCCTGCTGGGTGCTGCAGACACACAAAGCATTGCTTCCAGCAGGGAGATGGCATTTCTCACTTGGAGCAGCAGGAAACCCAGCTCAAGACCCTAACCCTCCAAGGAAAAAGCTGGCACAAGACATGGGGGGGTTGGGAGAGCTGAATTTGAGGGGCCAGTGATGCCACATGGCTTTAGCACAGCTGCTGTAAGAAGTCCTTCAGACGTGGGAGGGAACGTCTCACAGGGATGGCTGAGGTGTGGACAGTGATGGGGAAAAGCCTTCAGATTAATTCTTCAAATTAATTCTTGGGCTTCATTAGCAGCCAAGAATGCAGGAAGGCTCTGCACACCCTGGTATCCTCTCACCCACACCCACCTCCTCCAGCTCCCGTGCCAGCTTTTGCCGCAGCGTTTGCTCCTTCTCCGCCAGCGTTTCGTTCTGCTCCAGCTGGGTTTTCAACTGTGTTGAGGAGAGGGGAAAACACCCAGAAACAGCATTTTAAAAAAGATTCAAGAAATGAGCTAGCAGGGACATCACCAAGAGAGCTGGGCTGGACAGAAGAAATCAAACCAGAAACTTTCCCAAAGGGCAGTAAGTACAAGCATCCCCCCTCTGCAGGGAGACTGCTGATGGCAAGCCTGGGGCCTGGCTTAGCACTGCCCAGTTTTGCTTGCTCCTCAGGCAGCAGCAGCTGGGATGTGGGATGAGAGGCATCCCATAGAGAAAATGTGCCTGGCAGGCCCCCATGCCTGGGAGAAGGCTCCACAGTTAACAGGATTAGAGGAGAAAGACACAGCCCTGCCACTGGTGAGAGGCGTCAGCCTGGAAGGGAACAGCTGCTGCTGATGCCCTCAGCCCAGCTGCAGCAGGAGTTATGGAGCCTCTGTAACCCTAATCCTCCCTGGCAGGGAAGGGATCCCGGCACAGCTCTGTCAGGGCAGTGTCCCCTTCCTCTGAGGAGACTCTGAACCCCACAGGGCACTGTCACCATCCCCCAAAGCTTGCCAGAGGGCTCCCAAGGGGAACAGCCCGCTGAAAGCCAACTGCTATGGGAAAGGACACATGGTTAATGCATTCTCAGCATCCAGAGGGTCAGAGCCTGCCCAGGAGTGGCCTCAGCACCCTAACCTCGAGGGGTGCAGCCTCACTGGGCTCAGATGGTAACCCCACCACTCCTCCCTCCTGTACAGGGCTCCTTGCCTCACTCAGCTGCTGCCTGACCTGAGGGATGAGCAGCAAGCCTGGCTCAGTGACACATCCCTGTGCCACAGCCTCCCCACCAGCCTGCAGATAAAGCCTGACAGATTTTTGGCTTTCACACCAGCTGGAATGCTTGGGAAACCACCTCAGTTTCTGCCAGAGCAGGACAGTGGCATCTGAGCTGGGCAGCTGCAGGCTCAACAGCTGCCAGGGGTGCAGAGCAAATGATGATGGATGGATGGATGGATGGATGGATGGATGGATGGATGGATGGATGGATGGATGGATGGATGGATGGATGGATGGATGGATGGATGGATGGATCCCCAAACCCCTGCCCCAGGGTGGTGTTTTGGTGACAAGTGTCCAGTGGTGGGCCAGCTGGGTTTTTCTGCTACACACCAGCTTGAGCAAGCCTTGCTGCTCTCCCTTCCTTCCCACCCCATCACAGGAGGAAAGACAAGCAAATAAAAATCTCCTCCTGGCTCCCAGCAATCCCCTCTGAATGTGTGGTGCCCAGCAGCACCAGGTTTGCCAAGGCTGTGCCTCCCTGCCCTCCCACAGCCCACAGGAAGGGTGCTGGCCCCACAGCTGCTTTGCAGGCCAGCCCCAAGGACCCAGCAGGGCATTCCCAGGGTGCCTCCTTACCAGAGCCAGCTCCTTGCTCTGCTTCTGTGTTTCAGTCTTTGCTGCCTCCAGCTGCTCCTGGGACTCTGACAAGAGCAGCCTCAACTGCCAAAGAAAGGAAAAAAAACCCAACTCCTTTTATGCACTTGGTTTAGGAACTCTTTGGCCCAAGGAAGCTTTTTTATGATGCAACATCTTCCCAAAGAGGTCTTGGTGTCATCACATGCTGATGTGCCTGCTCAAGCAAATACAGCCATGGGACAGGTCTGTCTGACCTGAGCCACAGAAACCACACAGCACCTCCACAGAGATCTGTCCTGTGTCCCTGACCCATCCCCTTGCCCATGATTCTTGGCTTTAGAGTCTACAACCCAAACTGGAGCAACCATCTCCATTTGTTTTCCTCTTTCTCTGCAAAGCTGCAGATCCCTGGGGCACTTCCCAGATGCCCAGGGCACTCCTCAAATCATGCATGGGTGGGGAGTGAGGGTTAGAAAAAGCTGAAGAATGCAGCAGCCTCCACACTTACAGCTTCAACTTCTTTTGTGTAGTTCTGGCGCTCGGAGCTGGCTGTCTCCAAGTGATTTTCCAGTTGTGTTTCCAGAAGAGAGGTGTATTCCTTTAGCTACATGGAAAGAGAGGAAAGCGGGAGGGGGGTGATTCTGTGAGGTCAAACACATCCCAAACATGCTGTGGCTAAAGGCAAGTCAGGAGATGGGGCCTGACTCAACCCATGCAGAGACCTCCCCTCCCCAAAAACCCTCACCTGATCTGTGCTCTGCAGATCTGCTTTCAACTTCTCCACCACACCTTCCAGGGATTTCAGCTGCAGGTGTGACTGAAGCAGAAAGGGTCAGAGAAGGACACTGAGCACCTCTGGCTCAATCAGAAACTGGCTGCTGTTTGATTCCCACCCCTCCCACTTCATCCTGTACCCATCCAAGGGGAGCTCCATGGAAGAGCTCTCCTTCCCAGGGAGGACAAGTCTAGCACACACAGGCCACAAATGGTGGAGCAAGGCAGCAGCTGTTGCCTGCAGCATTTCAGATGGCTGCAGTCATGTTTCAACACCCGAGAACCATCATGAGACCCAGCACAAGCTTCCTGCTGAAAGCGCTTTTTGGTCTGGAAGCAGCAATTTTCCAATGAGGTGGCATGGGCTTCGTTATTAAGAGAGGCCAAGCTGCCAGAAAAAACACTTAAACCCAGGCTGGTTTTTGAAGAGGACTCTGCAGAAGTGTTTGGAAAGGAGGAATTCCCCTCCTCTCCACAGAGAGGCAGGATTGCTCTGGGAGCTGCCCCAGCACCAGCCGTTCTTCCCATCAGGAACAGCAGCAGCAGCCACGTCACCCCGTGCAATCCCAGAGCAGCCTCAGCAGTGCTGGCCCTGCAGGAGCCAGCAGTGGGCTGAGAAACCAAACACCTCTTGCACAACAGCCTCCCCCAGCTCCCTGCAGCCCCACAGCTAACTCCAAAACCCCACGTGATGCATGGGGAGCAGCCAGGCCATGGAAAACAGCTCAGTCGTAGTTCTGCATTCGGGAGGGAAGATTCTGCATGAGGTGGGCTTTTTCTCAGCTGGCTTGCTGACAGGAGGGGCAGATTTGGGGAGAAAAGAAAGTTCCTGTGTCTCAGTGTTCACAGCTGACAGAACACTGAGGGCCACCAACCAATTTATAGCCCCTTCTCCTGGAAGTCCAGCTCCAGGAGCACCAAACCCAGCTGTGTCAGCAGCACACACCTTTTGGAGCTCCTCTTCAGAGGCTGTGAGCTTTGCCTTCCACACCTGCTCCTCTTCCTCCACGCTCTTCTGCAGGTTTCGCAGCATCCCCTCCTGTGGGCAGAGCCTCAGCTGAGCCCAAAGCTCCTGCAGCCCCAGCAGGCTGGGCAGGGTAAGGGATGGAAGCCTCAAAAGCCTCTCCAAGGATTTGGGGCAAACAACAGGGGACAGAATTAGAATCAGGTGAGGCTGGGGGGCTCCTAATCCCTATTCTGGCTCAACCAGCTCATCAGAGCCTTTGCTGTGTCTTATTCCATCACAACCAGCAAGGTTTCCAACAGAATCAGGCTGAAGAAGAGCTCTAGAAATTCACCTTTATGCTGTTCCTCTGTCTCACTGACAAATACTGCACCCCATAGCAGCTCCCCCACCACACCAAGGGATGCCCACCCTGAGCTCATGGGCAGCCTGGGCTGACAGGAGACCTCTCCAGAGGGGTTTCCAGTGGGAAGCCAACACAGTGCAAAAGGGCAGGAACTTACAGTCTCTGCGAGGATCGTTCTGTACTGCTCACACTCTGCCTGTAAAGTGCTCTGCGCTTCCTCTGCCTCTTTTAATTTAAGAGCTGAATCCTAAAAGGAGAGGGAAAGGAAGGAGAGAGAGATGAAAAGAAGAAACATGTGACCCTCCAGCACACCCTCAGCCCTCCACTTTCCAGCCATCACTTACTGGAGGCTCTGTTGTGACAATCTGCTGCTTTAGCACACCCACGGTCTTCTCCTTAAACTCCTGTAGCCACATGTCATAGTCCTGAGTTCGGAAAAAAAGAGAACAAGAGAGAAGGAGGATGCTTGGACCTCTCTCCTTGCCATGAGGAGAGGCTCTGGGGAGGGCTGGGGAAGGCTGTCCCACCTGCTGTGAGGACACAGTGACCCCTGGGAGGGCGGAGAGCAGCATCTGCTTGGTTCGTGTCTGGAGCGCGTCCAGCTGTTGGGCCAGCTCTTCCTGAAACAGGGACAAACTGCAATGGACGGAGCTCCTGGGCACCTGCTGGCCAGGCTGACAACACTGCTCCTGCTTTTCTGTGCCTACAGGGCTGGGGAACCAGCCAGCACAGAAAACTGCTGGTGCTGGGAACTACTAAAGCATCACTTCCAGTTCAACCATATCCTGGTTCCCCAACCATGACCAGTACCAGGGATGCACAAGAAAAATTTTGGAGAAGCTTGCAGAAGCGTTGGATCAGCACTCTTCCTAAGCAGGCAGGCAACCCAGGGCAGGCCTCCCTGGTGGCTTGGGAAGCTGAATGCTTCCAACACCACGGCAATGCCAGGCTCACCTTTGCTTTGGTAGCAGCAAGCAGCTTTTCCTCACACGCCTTCTCCACCGTGGTCAGCGCTTCCATTGCCTTCCAGTTCTTTTCCCGAAGGTCCTGTGGACACACCACACACACAGAGGGCAATGAGCCACACAAAGCTGCTTGCTGGCACTGCAGGGGATTTATTTCAAAGCCACTGCTGAGGGAACTGGGTTTGGTCAGGAGTCTGTCCATAAGCATTCCTTTCCCCCCACTCTTTCCAGTGGCTCCACACAGCCCATTGCTCTGGCAGCGCCCTGGGTGGGACAGGAGCTCCAGAAGCAAGCTCAGGATGCCTGCAAGGGACACAGGCCAAGAGCAGGGATGCCAAGTGGCCTCCACACAAGTGACACCCCCTTGCAGTAGAGGGATAAGGAGCAGAGGAGCAGGAAGGTGTGAAGGAACCTGCTCAGAGATTGCCTTGGCCCTACCAGGGTAGGATCTCTCTGGCTTACCAGGTCCTAAACCTTCCAAGAGAACAAGGGACAGATATGTCACCTCAGGCAGCCCACCAGGGGCATTCCTGCTCTCTGGCAGATGAGGCAATTCCTCCAGGGCTTTGTGGGGCTGGAAGAGCCTCTGGCCACACCCTGGAGCCATCAGAAGGTGACCACGACGGGCTGTCTGTCTGTCACTCACGATGGGCTGTCTGTCTGTCACTCACTCACGTTGTTTTTCACCTTCTGTTGCTCCACTGCCTCCCGCAGCTGTGTGGCTTCCCTTTCCAAGGCTGAGAGCTGGTTTGTCTTCTCCTGGAGTCTGCAAGGGCAGGATGCAGGAGTGAGCCTGAGCAGTCACCCCCCTCACGGGCAGCAAGCTCCCGAGATGGAGACACAGCCCTTCCTATCCTGGTCTGCTCTAGCATCTACACACAGCAGGAGGAAGAGGGAGCAGGACTAAAAACCAAAGCCAGGGCAATACTGGACTGGGATCTGGTTTTCTACTCCCTTACCAGCAATAAAATGCAATCACTTAACATGCTGGCTGTACACACACAGAAAGAGGAAGAAGCAAAGGCCAGGAATTCTGGCCTGCACCACTGGGGCTGCTCCTATCTGTGGCTCATTAGGCTGAGAGAGCCCACAGCTCTGCATTTTGAAACTAATATCCCACAGTCTTGAGAAACCCTAAATCAGGGCTGCCAACCAGACAGCAGAAAGCTGCAGGTTCTCTCCACACCCTCAGATTCTCTGAGAGCAAACCAAGGTCCTTGAGAAGAACTACACACATCTCCTGGGGGTCTCAGGACAACTCAAGGGCTGCCTTCTCTAGAGGGATGCTGGATGCTTGCTGGCAATGGGGGCACCTGAGAAATCTCCCCCCCCTTACAGAGACTTCTTGGAGGTGCCCAGCACATGGACAAGGAACAACAGGCAGGACTCAGGACGTGGGAAACTCCAGTTAAATGCCAGGAAACCTTTCTGTGCTGGGGGTGGGGGAAGAGGTTATCCAACACTGGAGCAGGGACCCAGAGTGATGGTGAATCTCCATCCCTGGAGATACCTGGGAACATCTTTAAAAAACTTCCTCTGGTTGGCCCAGCCTTGAGCAGGGACCTGCACCAGACATCCCACACCCAGCCCCAACACCAGCAGAACCTCCTGCTCTGTAGGAGTGGTCAGGCTCCATGTGCCTGCCAGCAATTCAGTCCTGCTTCAGTATGGACTGGCTGTTACATGGGGCCAGCACCAGAACTAATTAATATTTTAATTGAAAATAAAGCCCCAAGCCTGCCTGGAAGGCAGGAAGCCCTCAGCCACAGGCTCAGTGCTCAAGGAAGCCTGGGACACATGGACAGCAAGTTGGAGGTGCCACTGCAAGGTGTGCACCTGGACCCACCTGGACTGCAGCTGCTTCATTTCTGCTTCATTGGCTGCCTGGAAGAGAAAAAGCACTTTGATGACCTGGCCCAGGCATGTGACACAGGTCAGCCCTTTCTGTGGCATCCCAGAGCAAAGACAACTCAGGGATTGTGTAAGCAGTGTCACCCCCTCCCCTCCTCCCCCCACAATTAAACAAACACACAACCTGCAGGTCTCTGTCTTTCTCTGCCTCCCGCATCTGGCCTGCCTCCAGCAGAGCTTCAATGGACTTGATCCTCTCCAGAAGCTTTGCATTCTCTGAGCTGGCATCCTGCAGCTTCCCTTTCACACTGTCCAACTCCAGCAGCTTACTTTTAACCTCTGCCTCGGAGCTCAGCAGCTTGGCCTGCAGCTCTGTTGGAGGGAAGGGTGACAAACACAGTAGGGCAGGTGCAAACAAACCTGGACACTCCCCACCCTGCTCTGCCCATGCAGGATCTTAGCCAAAGAAGCCTTCCTTGGCCAAGGATGCTTTGAGGAGGCACAGAAAGGGCAGGGAGGGATGCAGGCTAGCACAGGAGAGGGATAGAGCCACAGACCAGCCCATGTCTCGCTCACACCAACACCAGGCAGCCTAACTCATCCTTGGATCCATTTGTCCTGCCCTAAGTGGTTCCTCCAAGCTCTCAAAGTCTCCAGTCCACCCCATGTGGATCCCAGTTCCTCACCAGCAATGCTCTGCTGCTGCCCTTTGGTCTTTTCTGCATCTGCCAAGAGGCTCTTGTAGCTGCTCTGGGTTTTGCGGAGCTCGTCGCTGACCTCATCCAGCCTCTTCTGCAGCATCACCTCTGCCTCCCGTTGGTAAGCCTGCAGGGCAGGAAGAGAAGGCTTCCTGGAGTGGGACAGACACCCCAGCCAGTTTGAAGCAAAGCTCCATGTGTCACATAATCTTATTTTTAAGCTGTGTTTTGGGGGATTAAAGTCACCCTCCCACCACGCTCCCCCTGCGCACGGAGCGCCCCGCGTCGCGCTCACATTTTATCCCATGCCAGCCCTCACACTGGGAAGCAGACAATACCCAAATGTGTCAGTCCTGGGCCAATTCCATGGCCAACCTCTCCTCTAGAGAGCTCTGAAAAAGCTCCCAGAGCCCCGGTTCAAACTGCCCCAGCCCAGCAGGGAGAGGTGCTGGCACGGGGCTTTGCAGAGCACAGACACCCAACCGCGCTTCCACAGGAGGAGGAACTGGCTGTGCAATTTCAGCCAGGGAATACTTTTATTTTCCATCATGGAAAGCAGCAAGGAAGAGGCTGGCAAGGGCAGGAGTTTTGAGGGGGAAGGCAAAGGGGGAGAAGGATGAGTTGCAGCTTTACAGGTAAAAGTGGCACTCTTGTAGAGGAAGAAAAATTGCTCTACATGGAGGAGACAGGAAAAGGTAAACCAGGCCTGTCTGTCCAAGGGATGCTTTCAGCACCACCAGGAAAGCAGAGCTGCTCTGATTTTTGAGGTTTGACTCAATATCCTCAGCTCAGAGCTCCAGGTGTTACTGTGGAACACATTCTCCCCAGCACCTTAAGCACATCCCTGACTTTAGAGTCAGCTAGTGTGATTTATTTAATTAGCATTAAGGTGGGCAGCGAGCTGACAGCTCTGGAGTTCTCCCAAAAGTATGTCTAGGAGCTCCTGCTTTGAGCAGAGAGGCAGCCACTGCCTTCACACCAGCTGTGAGCTCACATCACCCTCCTTGCTCCTCACCTGCCAAAGCAGCAGGAGCCAAATGCAGCCCACGAAAATGAGAGCCACATCCTCAGGCACACAAAAAATTAAGAGCAAGGATATGGAAGGCCCCTAGCTCTAGGAACTCCTGTATAAAACTACTTTGGCATGTGCAGATAAAGGTCTCTTCCACCTCTCTTGCCCCTTCTGAATTGCCAGAGCAATTCAGAGACATCCCTCACCCTGTGCTCCCAGCACACAGCTTAGCAACATCCCAGCAGGAGCACTGTCAGCATCCCAAGAAGATGCTCTTCCCTGTTTGAGTACAGCCTGCCTGCCAGCAACACACCTCTGTGCGCTCAGAGCTGTGCTTGGGAGGTGTCCTTTCAACACCCCTAAAACCCCCAAACCCAGCCACTCCCTGCTGACCAAAAAAGCCACAAGCTCCATCTCCTCCACCAGGAAGAGAGAGCAACAAGCTTAAAACCATCTGAGTTTGAGAGAGAGAGCACCTGCAGAAGAATGGGCTCAAGCAGGGCATGCTGTGGTGATGCTACACAAGGGGCACAGGGAATGTGACAAGCTAATGGGGTGGAGAGCAATCAAGAAACCTGCCAGGCAGCTTCCTTCCCAGCCATGGACATTTCTGTCCCTCCTAGCCCTTTCCATGGCCAAGTGCAAGGATCCATTCAGCCACCCAGCCCTGCAAGGGGACAGGGTGTGCCAGCGCCTGCCTGACCTGCAGCTGCTCGATTCGCTTCTCCGAGGCCGTCGCTTTGATCTCCCAGCTCTTCCTCTGCTGCTCCTCTTGCTGCAGCACCTCTGACTTCTCAGACAGCTCTTTCATCAGCTTGCTGCACTCCTGCCTCAACTTGGCCAGCTCAGCATTCTGCCTGCAGCAACAGAAGCAGGGTTATTTCAGCCCACAGGCCAGCCAAGCCTCCCTGGTGTCGGTCAGGGGAAACACATCCTCTTGTGGGCCTGATACAGGACTTGAAATGGTGAAAACTTTGTTCGCCTGTTTCTAGGACACTCCTGGTCCTTCAGGGAAGGGGTGGAAAGAGCCAACAAATGACTTTTTAAAAGCCCTGTTTCAGTCACAGGAGACATTCCTTTCTTATGAAGTAGAGGACACGGATCTGTGTTCCCAGACACAAGAGGAAGCACTACAGCTGGAGTCCACTCTGTAATTATTTGCCTGCTGTTAATCACCAGTCATTTCAGACTGCCTATAAAAAGGAGTGTGAAATTCTTCTACCTAGCTCCTATTTGTTCTGTTCTCTGTAGCATCCCTCCCATCAATGAGCTGGCAGCATTTCTTCTCGAGTTTGAGAGTATGAATCCCCTATGGGGGGGAAAAACATCACAGTGCCTTCTGATGCCCTCTCCCCCCTCCACTGGCTGTTGGATCTGGCATCAGCTCAGGTGACCCCAAAGGAGAGAGGGATTCCCTGCCCTTTCACTTGGGAAGAACACCTTTGTTTCTCCTGGTGCAGCCCCAAAAGCCATTTGGCAAAGTTCTTCCTCCCTCATTCCCTCCTCCACCTCCAGCTAGTTGGGGTGTCTGTAGAAGCACCTTTGGGAAAGGGGCGGTCAAGCCAAGGTCTGCCAGAGGGCAGCCCCAGGCTCTGCCCCTCCTCCCAGCCTTACTTGCTTTCCATCTGGCTGGTGGCCTGGTTGAGGGCATCCCTGAGGATGGAGTTCTCCTGCTGCAGGCGAGCCAGCTGCGTGTTGGGGCCGTTCTCCAGCTGCTCCTGCAGGGTCCGGATCTAGAGGAGCCCAACAGGGGTTAATGCCACCAGCAGCCCTTCTGCTGCCCCTGCCAAAGCCCAGGAGATGAGCAGGAGGGACTGGCAATGCAGGGGAGTGAGTGCTGATGCTGACAGCCCTCAGGGGTGTGACATCCCATGAAGATGCTTCAACGTGCCTCTTCTCCAAAGAGGTTTGGAGGGGGCTTAAAGGGATTGGGGGGGTATTTAGGGAGTGTGGGGAGTACTAAGTGGCTCTTAGAGGGGTGTGGGGGTACCTGAAGGGGTTTGGGAAGTGATCTGAGGGAGTTTAAGGAGTGCTTAGGTGGGCCTTAAAGGGGTTTTGGGGGGAAATTCAGCACAGTGGCCCAGGAGCACCGCAGGGTCTCGCCCCCTCGCCCGGCTCAGCCTTCTCCAGAATGTGACCCAGGTGCCACCAGGAGCCACCTGGCAGAGGAAGGAGGCAGGTGCAGGGCTCACTCGGGGGCTCACCTTGCCCTGCAGCTGCTGGGTCTCGCTGACATGGTCCTGGTAGCTGGCCTGCATCCGTGCCTGCACGGCCACGATCTCGCGCTCGCGGTTCAGCAGCTGCTCCTTCAGCCTGCCCTCCACGGCCCCCGCCTTGGCCCGCTCGGCTGCCAGCTCCTTCCAGAAAGGAGGCTCCCAGTTAGTCCTCAGAGCACAGGGCTCCCCATTTGAAGAAGATGTGGCCTCCTAGCTCAGCACACTACAAGGTTTAGCCCTCTTGTCGCTGCCCCCATGCCCAGGTACATTTAGCACTTACATTTCCTCCTGCATTTTGTTTTGGGCTCTGTGGCCACTGGATGCCACTGTTGTTCCATGTTGGGCCAGCTAAGAGAAAGGAGTAAGACAGCCTGGAATTTTATTTTCCTCCCCCAGGATAAATAACATCACACATTTTTCTTCTTTGGGGCAAAGAAGAAAAATTAAGCAGATGGACTTGACAGCCACAAGCTCAGGGTGGCAGGGATCTGCTCTGCCTTCAACACCCAAAAAGAGCTGGGGGCAGGGGGCTGAGTCAGGGAAGGGCACGGTAAATAGGAACAGGTTCCTTACAAAGGCACCATCTCAGCTCAGGGAAGCTGAAATGAGGGAGGATTTGCTTTTTTCCCTGAAGGAGAAGAAACCTGCAATCTCTCACAGAAAGGGTTTTCTCTGCTTCTCCCATGGCTGCCCATGGGCACTATCCTGCAGTTCCTTGAGCTGGCACCTCCCCAAACTGGAACAGCCCCAACAGAGGAGGGCAGGGGGGGATCTCCTCTGCTTTTTGGGAAGAAAACAGCCAACAGGTGAAGGGTGCAAAGAGCCCCATGAGGGGGCTGAGATGGGAGCAGAGGCACATGGAGAGCCACCATGAGCAGAGGCCACAGCGGGGATGGCAGGAGGGGCACGCAGGCCTTACCTTGCTCAGCTCCCGCAGTTTGTTCCTGGCAGCAGCTGCATCCTCCTGCTCAGCAGAGAGCTGCTTCTCCTTCTCCTCCAGCTGCCGTTTCAGGACAGCCACAGGGTCACCCTTCTGCGTGGCCTGCCAGCATGGGGTGCACATCAGTGGGGACCTCCAGAGCCATCCCCTCCACCCCACACACACAGGGGACATCCTGCCCTCTGCTCCAGGGGAAAATTCAGCTCCCTTCCCCAGACACCCTCAGCCTGTCTGAAAATGAGGTGCCATCTCCCCCCCTGCACCTCCTGAGGTTCAGCAGAGCCCTACCGTGTGCCAGGTGTCCTGGATGATCCCTGCTTTCTCCGTCAGGATCTCGATGAGCTGCTGGGCCTCCCCCTCACTGAACACCATGCTGCTGACTGTGGACACCAGAGTCTTGTAGGGCAGGTACAGGGCCCCATCCGAATCTGTGGGTGCTGGGGAGGAGAGAGGAGGGATTGGGACTTCTGGGGACAACAACAGAAATACTGTATCATCTCAGCAGGCTTCAAGCCCACAGCTGCCATCGCAAACCATCATCCAAACAGATTTCCAGAGTCACATTTGGTACCTCTGAGTGAGAACAGTGAGAAAATGCTGGAGATGACACCACACACGTGCTCCTTGAGTCAGCTGTCACCTCTGCCTGGCTCAACAGCTGGTCCCAGCACCTGCCATCACCCTCTACCAAACTGAGAGACCCTCAACAGGAGCTGAGAGTGCTTTGCCCGTGCCAGGGGGCTCAGACATGTCAGGCATCAGAAGCTGACCACACCAAAACACAATTTTGCTGAAGGATGTCACTCCATGCATCCTTCACACTGGTGCCAGTGACAGCAAGGTCATCTCCCACCTTCCACCAGCCAAGTTTGTTCCAGCTCTTTGCTAAGGGAGCAACATGACTCCAACCCTTCCCCTGCTAACCTGGGAAAGCCAGGGAGCATCAGGGACCATGGTGCTGTTGTAGGACCTCAGTGCACATGGTCACAATACACAGAGGCTGTGGTTTAGGGGGTCCTGCACGTATCTGTGGCCCTGTGGGCTCTTTTTCCTAGAAAACCACAAGAAGGAAAAGCAGTTTGGAGTCCAGTAGCTCCAGAGCCCCTGAGTCATTAACACCAGAGTCTCCTGAATACAAAGCTTGGGATGCCCCAAGCAGCAAGGTTTAAAGAAGGAGGAGGAGGTGCTGCAGGTGTTGGAGCAGAGATTCTCCTCTAGAGAACAGATCCCATGCTGGACAAGGTTCCTTCCAAAGGACCATGGAAGGCCCCACACTGGAGCAGGGCAAAGGTGTGAGGAGGAAAGAGCTTGCAGAGGGAGGCTGTAATAAACTGACCACAGCTCCCAACCTTCTGCACCACTCAGGGATGGGAGGTAGAGGAGTCAGGAGGGAAGGAGTGAAGTTGAGCCTGGCAATAAGCACAGGAGGTGGTGGGGAAGGCATTGTTTCCACTTCTAAAAAAAATCTCTGTTTCTCATCCATTTTTATGAGGAATAACTTAGTTTTCCCCAAGTTGAGTCTGTCTGGCCAGTGACAGTAACTGCTGCGTGATCTCTGGTAGATCCATCTGGAACAGCAGCGCCAAGCCCGGGCAGCAGCCGTGTCTGTGTCCCCAGCCACAGCCACTTCCCAGCAGCACCAACCCCTTGTGCCACCAGGGCTGAGGCTTGGCTCATATTTTACTCATGCTGGCAAGGGCGGGGCTGCAGGACAGCACATGGCATCCCCTGGCTCAGCCCTGGGGCTTGCAGGGACACACCAAGCGGAATTCCGCCCCTCTCCACATGGAGTCGCAGGAGAAAAACACCCCAAGCCACTCCTGTCAGGCTTGCCAGCTGTTTCAGGGCTGAGGATGTGTCCTTGAGCACTCTGAACACCCATTTTTATCTGCCACAGAATCATTTGTTCCTTTGCATTTGATGAGGAGAGATCACAGCTGCTGAAAACACCTTGGTCAAACTGCAGCTGGCTTCGTGGCACAAATCCTACCAAGAGCTTTCCTTGGCAAAATCCCACAGGAGCAGCCAAGACATCACTCTTCACTTTCAGGACATGCAGGACTGGCACTTCATACCCAAGGGAATCTAAATTTGGAGGCACAAAACCCTCCCAAGTTAACAAATGCTAAAAGGTCATCTCCCAGCCACATTCCCTCAGCTGTTACAGCTTGGATTTAGGAATTTAGGGCTTGGATTTGTGTATTTTTCACATGGGTGCACACAACAAACCAGTGACCTCCAGCTCCCCCAAGCCCACCACCCCTGCAGCACCCTCCAGGAGCAGCTTCTCCAGTCATTCCAAGCCCCATCACCGTGTGGAGATGGTCTTTAGTAAAATCCTTCCCTCAGAAGAGCAGATTCAAGGGGTTTAACCCATCTTTGAAATCCTCTTCCAAAATGTGGGTGTGGAAACTGCCAGGGTGCACAGCAGGTTTGGATGTGCTGCAGAAGGGCAGCAAGAAGGGATGTCTTTTAGTTTGGTGGGTTGTTTGGGTTTTTTTGGTAAAGAAAGAAAGCAATCTATGCACACCACATGACATCTTTGAGAACACCTGAGAGATTTCTGCCATGTGTCCACATGGGAACCCTTCCACAGGACTGAAAGCACTCATGTTTTTAGTGCCTGTAATTATCACTTAAGCAAAAATATATCCCAAACTGTTCCCACTGGTACAACGAGAGGCAAGAATCCAGCAACAGAGCTGATCTTCCTCTCCCTACACCTTTTTATACTCTGCAGAGCTCAGGACCACCTGATCTTTTCCATCTCTTGAGTCAATCAAGGCACAACTTATGATGGGTAAGTTTTCCCTTCCCTGTGACAGACCCAAAGTCTCTTCCCTCTAATTACTCTACAATCAATCCCCTGCAGTCTGAAACTCCATCAATCCTCTCTGCTTGAGGAATCCTTCACCTGCACCAAAACAGGAGGACATGCTAGCAGTGACCAAGTGTGGCAGAGCTCCTCTGTGCTTTAACAGTCAGGGTTCTAGAGGGAAAACACCTCACCCTGGCTTTCCACCCAGATGTGCAGCACCCTGGCAGCTGTCCCTCTCCCAGGACAGGGACATGCCCCTCTCATTCACTCCCACAACACAAATTCCAGAGGAACCTGTAACTCTCCAACACCCCTGTGCTGGACCAGAGGGATACAGGCAGAGGAATTTGGCCTCACCTGGCTCACTCTTCTTCTTGGATGCAGCCTTCTTCTTGGCAGGTGCATCGTGCTTCTGGTCCTCCTGGGCTGGGAGAGCCTCGCTCTTCTTGACAGTGACAGAGCTGATGACAGGAGCACTCTGCTGGGTGCCAACTGGGGGCACTGCCACCACAGGCACCTCCTTGGGGGCCACCTCCCGCACGGGAGAACTTTTGGGGACACTGACAGGGGGTGGAGCGAGCACCGGGCTAGGAGCAGGCTCCACCTTTGCCACCTTCTTCTCCTTCTTCCTCTTCTCCTTAGGTGATGGGACGGGTTTCTCCTTTTCCTGGGGGACAACTGCCACTGCTGCAATGGGAGTCTCAGCTGTCACAGGCTCAGGCACCACAGCAGGCTCAGGAAGCACCTCCTTGGGAGGGTCTGTCACTTCCTGAGTAAGCTGCTGCTCTGGGATCTTCCCATTCGGTTTCTCTTCCTTTTTCTTCGCTTTTCCCTTTTTCTCAACCAGTTTCTCTTTCTTCTTTTTCTCTAATTTCTGCTGCTGGCTCTTCTCCAGCTCCTTGCGTTGCTTGGCCAAGGCCTCCTCGTAAGATGTCTCCTTCATGGAGAAGGTGGACACCAGGAAGATCCCGATGGCTGAGATCACCATGAAGCCTCCAAAGACCACAACACCCAGCGTCTGAGGGTCGTACACGTCCATCCTGCCTCACTCCTCTGTGCCTGCAAGACACCAGGACAGCAGTTAGGGGCAGCAGGGAAGGGAAGAAATGCAATGGCTTTTCTGAGGAGGATCCTCACACGGGCATCTGTGCCTTCCACTGGGAAGAGGAACACTCCAGGTTCACGTGGCTCAGCCTGACCTGCCTGCACATCCCTGAGTTTGTGCTCCTCTGCTACACTGCCCATGCACAGCGGTCCAGTTGCACCTCAGTGACTAAATTTCATCTCCAGAAGAAGCAGAGAAAAGGAAATAAAAGCAGGGAGACAGCCACAAGCCTCATTCTATGTCTAGTGGTGTGGTTTTGTATGACCCTAAGCCATATCTGCAGCAGTAAGAGAGCCCACTCTCAGACTGCTGGGAGCAGGTTGGCCAAAATCTGGGCTTTCCCTGGAGCACCTGCCCCCAGATGCATATCCAGGTGTCATCTTTGGGATAAAATATCCATCCCCCTGGGAGGAGAAAGGTTTGCAGCAGCCCTTCCCTTTTGCTGCTGAGCGGCAGCAGAGCCCACACTGCCTGCTCTGAGCTCTGGCCAGCAGGGTTCAGCCACACCTGGGGAAAGATGCTGCTATCTCCACTCCTCTTAATGGCTACTTGAACCTGTCCTGGTTTCAAATCCAACTTTTGCTGGCCCATCCATGTGTTTCATCCACCAGGGCATCACTTCCACGTGGCTCTGAGGTGGTTCCCAGTCCCCCAAATGCTGCTGTCAGGCAGATAATGTGGGAAGGGACATTTTCCAGGAGTCGCCATGGCTGTGGTTCCTCATCACTGTTACTCAAAACAGAACAAGCAAAATGCAGGAAGTCCTCAGCCACCAGGAGCTCTCATCCCCACGATTAACTGGTGACATTATCAAATTTCCTCTTTAAGGGGGTGTGGGTCAGGGAGGGAGGAAGGGAGGGACGGGCTGGAAGGGGAGGAGGCAAAAATAAGACTAAAACTAAGGAGATGAGCATCTTTTCAAAGCTCAGTGCTTGCAGGGAGACACCTCAGAGTCTTTCCTTTCTAAGTGCTGGAGCAGCAAACTTGAATCTGCAGCTCAAGGTGGGGACAGTGAAGTGACAGCTCCAGCACCCAAGCAGGGGGTGCAGGGCTGGGAGGAGCTGCAATCTCCCACTGGAGACACCCAATCTGCCTGGGAAAGGATGTTCTAAGCAGCTCTCCCTGCCCACCTCTCTGAGGTAAAGCAGCAGAGAGAGAAGCTGGCAGGCAGGAGGGCTCTCCATGCCAGCTGGAACCAGCCAGCCCTGTCAGGGCCAATTTTCTACCCCAGGGCACTGCTGGAGATCCCAGCTGATACTGCAGGCATCCCTCAGTACTATTTCACATCCACCCTGGCCATTTGGCACTTGAATGGCCTCAGCCCACTCTATCCCAGCACATCTGGTGCCAAGTCATTGCCTCCTGGCTGGGGAGCACTGCTCTGGGATGTCCCAACCAGGACAGACAGGTAATCCCTAACCCACAGTGTGAAAAGCACTGGAATTCCTCTCCCTGTCAGTAAATAGAAAGCAGGGCTGGAGAACACAAACCCCCAATCTTGTGCTGGGTTTAGGGCTATACCAAAGCACCCAGGAGCTGTTTTAGGGCCAGGACAAGGTGACCTACATTCCTCACCCAGCAACCCCAATATATTTGTAAAAATAAGCCCTTCCTGACCTCACAGCACCACAGTTTCAAATCTAGATAAAAATCCACTGCTCCATCTTGGGGCAAGGGCATCCCCAAGTGCTGACAAACACATTCCAACCCCACCAGCTGGTACTGCCACCCTCCAAAGCAGCCTGATGGAGCCCACAGGGGATGGGAATGGGGTAAGAAATCCTAATCTCCACTAGGGAGGATGGATGAGAGGACAGGGGTGGTGAGGTGGGTGAGATGGCAGTGCTGGATGTGACATCACGGCACCAGAGCCGTGTGCCTGCCCATCCTCACCCCACAGGACTGTCCCCCAAGCCCTTCCAGAGCCCCATACCCTCTGTCCCTGGCAGAGAGCCTCACCCAGCTCCATGGGCTGCAGTAAAAGCTGCCTGTACCTTGCCTCCTGCTTTAAAGCCAGGCTGAGATAAGGATGTAAATGAGCACTAAAGTCCTTCCTAGCAAAACAAAAGCACCCCAGCAACCCCCTCCAGACCAAAAGCAATACAGAACAAAGCAGCTGAGAGCACCGAGGAGCTGTGGACCTGCACAAGAGCCCTGGCAGCTGCCAGAGCTCCTGAGAGCAGCCGAGCTGCTAAGAGAGGCCATCCAAGCTCGAGAAGGGGAACCCCATGCTGCTCCTGAGGACAGATGTGCCAGCAGAAGATCCACAGGAAACAGAGAGAGGTGCCAGCCAGGAAATGATCCCTGCCAGCAGCAAACCCTGGTGCTGTCCCAGTGCTCATGCCCTGAGGGAGGGGCGAGTTCCACCTGTAGGGTTCCTCCTGTGGCTGGCACTTGGCACGACAAGCTCAGCAATTCATTCAGGGAAGAGCCCATCCCTTGTTCAGGGAAGAGTCCATCTCTCCAAAGGGGCACAGAGAGGCTTAAATCAAGCCAGGCTGGTCTTGGCATGTGGGGGATAAGGAAAGTCTTCCTACAGGAACTTCCTGGTGCAGAGATGCCAGAAGTGTTTGTGCCACAGTGACAGCAGCCAGGAGAGAAGCTCTGCTTTGACATTTCCTCACCTTGGCACCTTTGCCCTTCCAAGGGCTGGAAGTTTGCTCTGGATTTGCAGAGCAAGACACCATCCCCCTCTCAAGCACGTGCTCCCCTCCATGCTTCCCACCTGGACAAAGTCTTAGCCAGGACATGGCAAAATGGGGCACCAAAGGCAGTCTCACATGTTCAGCCTGACAGCCATGCTTTGGAGAGGCTCAAAGACTTCAAGATCCTCCCTCCTGTAGCTTCTGGAGTTCCATGGGGCATCACTCCTATGATGACATTTTTCCAGGTGCCTGGGAGAGAGCTGTGTGCCCAAGAAGTGAGGGGACACCAGCAGTCATCGGAGTCCATGCTCAAAAAATCAAGTTCACGTCCAACACTGAGCACTTTTACTTCCATGACGTTTCTGGAGCATCCTCTGCTCCTCTCCCACCTAAAACAGCTGAAATCATCTAATATCTCCATACACAAACTCCTTCCCCAAACCAGCTGATCCAGGCAAAGCCTTTCCCCACATCAAAACAGGAATAAGGTGAACAACTTCACCTGGTGTTCACTTGGCCTTCTCATGCAGAGGAGCTGGCTGAAATGCTGCGCTCTGACTCTTCCACTCCTGTGGCTTTTTCCTGTTATCCATTAAGCTTCCCAAAATCCCAGATAACAGCCCAAGGGACCTGACCTCCCTCACCTCCCTGCACATGCAGCCACCTCTGTTTGACCTGAGCCAAAGTCCAAACTCAGCCCTGCTGGTTTTTCAGCACTAAACAATTTCCAGGATGAACCAACCCACAGACATGTGACATGACAGCACCAGGGCCATGCTCAGTGTCTTGTGGTCACATTTGTCACTGACAGCTGTGTCAAAAACCAGGCTGGAACCGTGCCACCTGCTCAGCCTGTCCTCCCCTCTGTGACCATACATGAAATCCATGGGAATTCAGCATCTTTATGGCCCAGCCCCTCCACCCACCCTCATTTAAATCACCCAGGCCACACAACAGGTGGGCAGCAGCAATGGAAGAGTCAGGTTGTGCAGTAACTACAGAGATCTTATTTCTTCCCACAGCCAAAGGAAAACACATGTTATCTCCTCCTGGTGTCGACAGGTGCTGCAGACAGGAAAAGCTGCTCTTGGCAAGCAGGACACTGACCCCTGCACCCCAAGGCTTACACTTTGCCATGGTGTGAAGGTGGCATCTCAGTTTAGAGCAAGGCAGCAGGGCTGATGAGGGGCCACAGGGAGAACTGGGTGCACACAGACAGGCTCTGCATAACCCACAGCAATGCCTGCCTGTGAAGCTCCTGCAGCATCCCTTCCTCTACATATCCCAGCAGCTAAAAAAAAAAGGAGGGAAAGGGCAAGGACGAGGGAACTGGGAGGCCAGATCAGCAACAGCACTGCCAGCAGATAAAAAAACAATCACCAGATACCTCTCCTGGAGCTCTTCCCTCCACCCTGCTGCAATAGAGACAAAAATTAAAAACAAACAAGAAAAGCCTGCGCGCCGTGAGCAGCTTCTGCCCACATTGCCTGTTTAAATACATTTTCTGTGTGACTGTGCACTTCCAGGCTCCCAGCAGCATGTGCTACTCCACACAGCAACTCCAGATCAGCCCATCATCAACAGTTATAGCTCGGCTTAATTGAACGTGTCTTAGTGCTCCATTAGCTCTGGCAGCAGCAGCCAGCTGGCTTGTGCTTGCCAGCAGCGCTGCCAGCTCCCTTCCTCAGCCCAGGAGTGAGAAAACAGGCAGAAAATACATGTGCATATAGGAGAAGAGTGTAACAGCACCACAACACAGCTGCAGCTCGACTAAACTCTGCAGCGGCTGTTAGAAATTCTCTCTCCCCTCCCTGGCCCGCAGAGGGATTTCACCGGCGGTCCTCATCATCCCGGGTAGCCTCGGCTCCGCTGCAGGGCTTCGACGGAGGTGCGAGCTGGCACTGCTGGCGCGGCCACTCCTCCGCGGCTCAGCCACGTGTGCAGCACACGCTCTTCCGCTGGAGCGCGGCCCGCCGGGGCGAGGAGAGGAGCGGGGAAGGCTGCCCGTGTCCCGGCTGCAGGGAGCCCTCGGCGGCCGCGGGTCCCCGCCTGGGGGATCGATGCCTCTGTCTAATAAAAGCTCCGCGCTGCCGGGTGCCAGCAGAGTTGCCTCGGGGGGGCTTAGTTAAGGAAAGAAAAGGGACAAGGGACAGCGGCCCGAGCGCCGGGACCTTCCTTCAGCGAGTTAATCAGATTAGCAATTGTCATCCGGCCGGCGCCGGGGCAGGACGGCGGCGCTGGGGCCGGGGGCAGCGCGGGGCCCGGACCTCGCCCTGCCCGCACACGCCGCCATTCCGCGCTCAGGGCCATTCATCCGCCCGGCCCCGCCGCACGGACCGGACCCCGCGCCGGGACCGCCGCCAACGCTGCCCGCTCCACACGGCTCGGCACCGGGGCCGCCGCCGCTGCCCGCGCCACACGGCTCCGCGCCGGGGCTGCCGCGCCTCGGAGCTCCCGCCCCGCTCCGAGCGCCGGGGCCGGGGGGTCCCGCAGGCAGCGCGGGGGGATCGCGGAAGCGCTGGCCGGGGAAGGGACCGGGGGAAGGAAGGGCTGCCCTGCCGCCGCCCCTACCCACCCGTGCCGGGTCGCGGTCCCTGCTCGCCGCCGCGGCCGTGTGGAGTCGTGGCACTTTCCGCCGCTGTCTCGCCGGGCTCGGCCGCCGCGTCCCGCCCCGCCCCGTGGCGTCCCGCCCGCCGCTCCGCGCCGCGCCGCGGGGCCCACTCAGCGCGGGGCCGGGCCGGGCCGGGCGGGGCGGCCGCGGGGCCCTCCCCTGGGGGAGAGACGCTGCCCCGCAGGCCTTCACGGTGCCTCCGCCGGCCCTCCGCTGGCCCTCACGGTGCCTCCGCGGTCCCGCCGCTCGGTCCGGGCAGCGCTGGGGTCGGGGGAGCCCCGCGGAGCTTTGCCCCGGGCTGAGCCGCCGGGGATCGCTGTGCGCCGGCCGTGGCTGCCCGCCGGCCTTGCCCCGGGTGTCAGCCCCATCCCTGGGGCACGGCGGGGACAGCGTGGTGGGGGATAAGCCAGCGGTAGGGGGGCTGCTCTGTGCTCCTCAAAGGCTGGGTATGAGCACCAGGGAGCGGATGGGACCCGAAAGGTGCCCGGCCCCAGTTGGAGCCTTTTTCTGCGTTTGCAAATGTTGTGCGGTTAAACAGCGCTGGACTGGTCCGTCACCCTGCAGCTTGCAGGTTCAAGGATAGGGAGAAAGCCATGGCCACGATGGCCAGTGCCACGCAGGATGGCGGCTGTCCTCTTGGCACTTGCTTTCTGTGTGTCTCCTGGCCTCCCATGGCAAGATTTATCAACCTGTTCGCACCAGAGGGAGTTTTCTATCTGGAAGTGGGTCAGAAGGGACTCCCTTCACGTCAGAAGCAACTGCCAGGATGAACCATTGGAGAAGAGCCAGAGCATCTTCAGGAGATGCTGCGCCCTGCCAGCCTGTAATAAAAATATGAGAACCGTCTCAGCCCCATCTGCCCAGGAGCATGTGTCCAAAACCAACACCCTGACACCCAACTGAGCAGGAGGGTGAGGGCTGGCAAAAAGGCAGAGGTTTGCTGCCCGCTCTGTAACACACGGGTGACATCGGCTACACTTTTTACCCCAAAACAGACAAAAGGTTTGGTCTTGAGTGTGAATATGTCTCCCATGCTTCTATACTTTCAGCCAAGCTCAGAGTTGTCTCTTTCCCTATCCTGCATTCTCCTTGGCCATGTTTAAACCAAGCTTCTGCACGGGCTGTTGAGTAAGAAAGGAATCTATTAAAAGGTGTCTGTGAGGGAGTGATAATTCACCATCACAGCACGGGCTGTGGGGACCTTCCAGCCTCCTGGCCTGGCACATCAGCATCATTGTGTTTCAGTGGCCAGACCTTCTCAGGGAGTGGCCACTGGGGCTGCTCTCAGTGGTGTCCCTGGGATTTACATCAGCTGCCACTGGATTGTCACCCCCTGCACGGAGAACAAGCCGTGCTATTGAGGCCAGGCTGGCGAGGGCAGCAGCTCCTGCCCGCAGCCTGGCACATCTCGACACAAGGGCAAGGGGAGAATAAGTGACTGTTTCATGAGGGCTGATGTGGTGGCAGAACAGGAAAAATATGCTAATGGAGAAACATTTCAGCTAGTTATGATAACACAGCTTCTGCAAGGGGACCTGAAATGGACACTCTGCTCTGCCCTCCCTCTGCTCCTTCCCCAGCTGTGTTTGGGGTCTGTAGACTGATGTCTGAAACCCTTGCTTGCCCTCAGTTCCCCAGCCCCTGTGTGGCTGGAAGCTGTCTCATTCCAGAGAGTTCTTCCCAGCACCCACAGTCCCCATTGGTCTATTCTTGGGTCTTTCCCCTCACTTTATAAGACATCAAGTGGATACCTCCCATTGTGGTGCTTCCCTCTGCACGTATGCTGTTCATCCAGACCACTGGCATAACATATTATCAGTGTCATTTGATTTCACCTTCATAGTGAAGGCATTCTCCTTAAATACTAAATTCTCCTTAAATTCTCCCAGCTCCTGCCCAGAGGCAGAATCCAGCCTAAATCCAGAGGTCTGTGTACCCTGTTGTTAAAAAAACCAAAGTGCTGACAATTTTCCACGGTCGTCTTCACTACTAGAAAAGTTTTTTTTGGGTTCAGTTTGAAAATCGCTTGCTCCAGCCCAAGTTTTTCAGTTTCTAGTTATTTTTGCATCCACAAGCCTTTGGCTGTTGGTGAAGAAGCTGTTGTTTAGCCCTGGAACAGCTCCAAATCTTTCCACTGGGTGTATTAGTTATCCTGAGCTCCTAACCATAGCTGGGGTATTTTTAGCTCTGCACAGCAGTCATCAAACAAATGCTGCCACAAGGTCTACAGGACTCCCTGAGGTCCCCTGCAGCCCAGCTCCTTCTGAAGCACATCTGTGCTCAGTTGTGCAGAGATGACCATGAAATCCCACCTGGGGAGCCACCCAGGACTGTGACCAAGGGCTTTGTGCCGCCCCCGTGAGATACACATCCAGGCTGTGGCCAAGCATATGGACAGGGACAGCTTGTGCTTTCTTCCAGGAGAGCAGGGAGCTCTGCCTGGCCTTGGTGGTGCCCTCATGGAGGTGCAGAGGTGCTTGCTCCCCCTCACTCCCACCTGCTGCAGAAATGCACCAAAAATCCAGTAGGAACAAGAGCAGGGCAGCCCCTTGCTCCAGACTGAGCTGCTGCCTGCTCTGTGGACGTGATGCTGCGTTGTCTCCTGGCCAGGCTGATCCTCCAAGCAGCACCACATCCACACTTGATCTTTTTGAAGGCTCTGGAAGCAGCCTCCCCTTTTTCATAAAAGAAGGAATCAGTCTGTCTGGCCTCCCCCTGGCTCCCTGGCTGTTCCTCCCAGCCTGCGTGCCTTGCCAAGCCCTTCCTGGTCTGGGTTTAATAAGCAGCAGCTCTGCTCCAGGGATGGAAATTAGAGGTGGATGCTGCAGCAGAGCAAAGTGCAGGGACGTGGTGGCAAGAGCTTCTGGATCCCTCCTCACCCCTGTTTCTGCCATGGCACAGCTGAGGCCTGGCTTAGAAAATGCACCGTGCCACAGTTGGATTTGCTTCTGTACCTCCTGCACGGCCTCCTTGTTTTTCCACCTAACTCCACATGGGATTGGAAAATACCACTGGAATATGAAATATGAACCAGGACCTGCAGGATGACCCCACGTCAGTGGGCTGGCAGCCAGAGCCCAGTGGGACAGCCCAGTTCCCAGCAGACACTAAATCCCTGTGTCTCTGCAGCTGGGCTTTGCCCTGGGTGTTTGTAAAACAACACTTTTCCAGGAGCACCCCTGGTGTTCGTGCCTTAGATCTCTGTCCTGCTGTTCCCCTGCCCTGACAGCTCTGCTC